>NW_024412391.1:52879721-53062221 GCF_014898765.1 Herpailurus yagouaroundi
TTGGACATATTTTGAAAGAAAAAACATGGACGTTTGAACTTACAGAAAATCTTAAATATTTAGAGATAGTAGATTTTGATCACACAGATTCTCGAGTGAAGAACTTCTAGCTAAATAGCATGGCTGTAGAAAGAGGCCATCAAGTATGAAATTCCAGGTAATATAAGTATAAAACCAAATAATTTTTTTTAAATCACATTTCTTAAGATATCTTAAGATGTCTGATCCATACCTAAGCCAGTCTTACCAAAGTTGCAACTAAAAACCTGGCTGAATTTCTTCAGTCTATATCTCAGATGTTTCAATTCACACATTTCTAGTGTGTAATTTTCTTTAGTCTCTTTCCCTTATATATTGGTAGCAAATTATATTTTTCAAAAATATATGTATAAGTATTTTATGATCCTTATTAATGTGAAAAGTAAGGCATTATTTTCACCTTTCCAAAAGTAAAATAATAAATAAGCATGAACCTAAATTGGCTAACTACAGAACAGTATAAAAAAATAAGACACAGTCACCATCCAAAGACAACAATTCTGAATATTTTCTACAGAGCTGTTTGTGTGTTTTGGGGAATGGAGAAGGATGATAAGCATCAACTGAACTTTTTTGTAGGCTGCCAATATCATGACATGTACTGTTCTTGTTCCCTGGGACTATTGCCTTTAAGAGAAGCATGGTCTAGAAAATTCACAGCAGTATACTTCCCCAGGAAAGAAATTATTTTCTCCCCTCTACAAAGTAGTAATCCTTTTCTAGAAAATAAACAATTAATTATTCACATTATAGAATACATTCAATGGGTTGAAATTATCCAAACTCAATCTGCAGAGTTTTGCATAATCATAATTCATAGATGACTCCTTGGTGACCTAGCAGTAACCTCTCTTTTCCTACTATGGGCCTGGTTCTCAGATCCCTGGTCTCATTTTTCTTCCACAGAAGATGCACCATGAAATTATTTTCATACTTAAATCTAAAGATACCAGGAGGGTAGGGAGGGGCTAATTATTCCCTATTCTGAAATGAATCCCAGGTACACTTTTATTAAAGAAAGGCTTTATTTATTTAAGTATTCTCTACACCCAACATGGTGCTTGAACTCATGAACAAGATCAAGAGTTTCATGCTCTTCTAACTGAGCCAGCCAGGTGCCCCAATATACCTCCCCTTTTGTTAAAGTAATTCTTTAACCTAGGCATTTAGCTGCATAGCCTTACTTTCAACAATTATTTAGACAAGTATTAGTTTTACTGGTTCCTTGCTCAACGTTAGTTTTTATTTCCATATGTCTTTTCTAAGATTTATGTTTCATTTGTTGGAGAATGTTCACAGGTGGGTTTTTTGTACATCTGAAAAATTGAGACCATGTATGAGTTTTCTTAAGCCAGATTTGATTATTAAGTACTGAGATTTCTTAAGCCAGATTTGATATTAAGATTAAACTTTCTTGGGACAAAAGAACCTCTATAAATATATTAATATAGGACATTTCAGTCATACATTCTCCCCCTGTCTTACCCAGTTGCTGAGTTATAGACAAGTAACAGAAATGAGAAATTAAACATGTTTCACCTAAAGTTTTAAAGAAAAATAAAACAAACTTCTCAAAAAGGCAAGACAGGCTATAGATTTATTAGTATCTCCTATACTCCACTCCCCCTTCCCTCCATAATAGGTAAGTTAAATCATAGTTATGTATATAGGACAAGAATATAACACATCCTCTTCTTGTGAACCAATATTACCCCTCTTATAATTTTGTATTAAGAAAATTACTTTTGTTACCAATTTGTGGAAAATGAGAAAATAATGTTTGGGTAAGAGCAAATGCTAGGGTAAGGAATGAGTCTAGAACCCTAGGCCAGAATAGCAACACTCTTCTGAAGTAAGATTTCTTAAATAAGTACTTTTCATTTAGAGCTGGAAATTTCTACTCCCCACCCAACCCCCACTCAATTATTTATATTAAAAATTCATTGCCAGAGATTTCAATCTGTAGTATGAGGGTGTTTGAAGAAACCATAAAGACAATGAACTCCATTCTGGAAATTTAGAGTGAAGTTTAAAAGACAAATCTTTTATTGGACATTGGTTACATTAGATTTTGCTGGATGTGGAAAATGAATACAAGAGGCTTCTCCTTTATATCCCGGAGTAGTCTTACCATTCTCGTTGGAGTTCCTACTTGAGAACTTAAACTGGATTTGGTTTCAGTCTCCACAATGAATACATATGGATGCACAAATGGCTTTTAAACCTTTTGATGTTCATTAAGCGGAAGGAGTGGGGAGCTGTTTCCTGGAAGAGTATGGGGCACCAGGGAGCATTAAAGAAAGAAACAATGGCAGAGGAAATGTCAGTCTTTTGCACTCATAATGTTTCTGTGAACAATACATTTCATGAGTTTGGGGGCCTTGAATGGACGTGTTACAGGTTCCAGTCCTGTTCCCACCACTGTCTTGGGGAACATGCAAAATACCTTTACACTTTAGTTTTACGCTTGAAAAAACAACCAACATTGTACCCGCTTCCCCTAGTCATTTAATGGGGATACTAGTTTCTTTTTATTCCAGACAATATGAAAAGCCTTTTGGAACATATGTAGTCACAAGATCTATTAAAAGGTATGATTATATCAAGTCTTATTCTTTCCACCCTCCAATTCCCCCCATTAATTATCTCATTCTTAAGGACAGAAAATACTAGAAAAATATAAAGAAGAATATAACAACCCTCCATATCCTCATCCACCAAAAGCAACCTGTTTAACTTGTAACATGTATCCTTACAGTCATATAAATATGTACATGTGTTTTGTTAAAGTAAGAATTAAAATTCTGTAAATTATAACAAATGGAACTTTTTTTTTTATTAAGCACAGTTATGCAAATAGAAGTCTAGAGAGATTTTATTTCCCACAAAACTTTGTTTTTGTTAAACAACTACCCAAATGTTCATTTTTTTTCTGATTTTAAGTCACAGTAATTCTTAAGTTTTTAAACAGATTTTTGTATGATTCAAACATTTCACATGTATTATTGAGCATATACTGTCCAAACCCTTGGATAGTTCCAAAGTTACAGAGAGAGAAATCACAGTAATCTGGAGAATGCCTTACTCAGAAATTCATACATGAACTGCTCAACTGACAAGGCCCCAGTCAGAGTCTAATCTGCTCTTAAGCTTATTACCTTAGGACTTTCAATGCTGAATTTGGTTGAACAGCAAATAATAAAGTAGCAGTTATCTATCACCTATAATTTCTAAAGAACTGAGTTAGAGACAAAAAGTATAAGACATGTCTCTATAACAAAAAAGGAATGACTCCTCATCCTGTCATATTTTTAGAGAAATCTCTGAAGAGAATTATTCTATACCCAAACTCCACTGTGACACTCAGTTAATTAAACCATTCAGGAATGAGAGTTATTTAAATTTCAGGTATTCCCAGACCTGGCTCTGTTCTCTCCATTCCTTTTATGTCTATATTTAGAACTGTGCATTATTTCTAATCCCCCCTCCTTTTTTTCCTAATTATTATCACAGTTTTTATTAATTGAGCATTAGGCTCTTGGTAATACTCTCTATTATCATGTGCCCAGCACTTCTAAAAATAGCTTATTTAACCTTTACATCTAGCTTTTGAGATTGGTATTTCTGGTTAGTAGCTATTTGCCCTCAAAAGCCCATTCTACCCTTTTTCCTGGGCACATAGCCTCCCTGATTGAGATTACATTTCTCAGCATTCCATTGGTGAGAATTTTAGTCACATGACCAATGGACTGTGAGGGGAAGAGCCAAACCTCTGCATGCAGGACTTTCTTAAAGCAAGTTGCTCATGCAGGATTTCCTCTTTTCACCCTCCATGCAGGCTTCCTGGATTTACTAAGACCCAGATTTTTCCTCGTGAATGTGGAATACGTCCTACAGAATGACCCATTGGCAAAATGGAAAGTGTCTATGCCCCTCAATTGCTTAGAGGAGCAAGAATGCCCACCCAACTTCCAATGCTTACCTTAACACATTTACATAAGAAGCAAGAAACAGACTTCTAATCTAAGCCATTGTCTTTTTTAAAGCATTATATTTTGAGACCTCTTTCTTTCAGCAGCTTAGCCCTTACCTGAGCTAATGAAGAATTATTCACTTCATTTTACAGATCAAAAAAAGTGAAGTTCATGGGCCTAAGTCACTCATGTCTTAGGATTTTTCCAGCTTCCCTGTCTTGCTCAGTGGAGCATATTTCTGCTGAAAATCAGTCCCTCAAGAATGGCGACAGAACAAAACCAAGTGGGCCCAGGACCAGAAATACTCAGCCCCAATAGGATCCAGGTCAGAACAGTCTTTAATCTTTCCATTTCTGGATCTCAAGAGAGCACCATTTTGTTTAACAGTTCTCCTCGAGAGGTTTGCTTTCTCAGAACAGCCTGTCCTCACTGCAAGAAGTTCAAAAAAGGGCTTTCCAGGGTTGTTGGTTATGTGGCATCACACCAGCTTACCTCAACACCTATGACAAATGGCTGCAGAAGAAACGATTCTTTCCACATGAGTTCCTCATCAGTATCTACCTCTTAAGGTGTATGTTATTGCTTACAAAAGAAATCCATCATCTTGTTCTACAAATAAATACAGTTATTACCAAATTTGTGTTCTGCTGACCAAATAGCACAGCTGTAGAAAGAAAATCTTCAGGAAATAAATGAGGAGACCTCCTCTATAAGTCAATACAACCAAAACCTTGAGAGTAAATGAAGACAAATGGGAAGCCAGCTGGAGGAAATCAAATAGGCAAAGCAGGTGGGTTAGCCTGTGTTTGAGAAGATGAAACACAGCCTGAGACATTGCACATTTATACAAAAGCAAGATCTATAACCTCTGTCAGGCTTTGAACTAAGCTAAATGCATGACTTATTTAAGAAGAGCTGGTAGCTGGGAACCGATTGAACTAAGAGTGTCAAGACCAATTCTGAAGATGTTTTCTTATACTTAGCCTGTTTTCATGTTCTCTGAGGATTGCCAAACAGCCAGTAGCAGATGGTCCTTCATATAAGTGTGATTTTAAGTTCTGTCAGGGATGGCATGATTGACTATTTCCCAAGAGTAGCAGGAAGAATAAATTCTTGTAAAAAAAATGCCTGTGTTATGTCGGGTAGCTATAAAACAGGCAAAGGATGAGTATACCTTTGACAGGCTCTTCCTTGTTAGGACAAAAACAATACTGGGCCAGACAGCCCTCAATGACTACAACACTTATCTGTGGACACTCAAAAGGGGTAAAAGCTCAAAATCTGAACCACATAACCCCCTGGAATATGTACTTTAGGCAACATAATCGTGTATCCAGCAACACCATAGCCTTTTCCAGAAAAGCCTGCCTTGCTGTTGAGGAGATAGATTTAGATATCACAGTTGATTCCATTTTGGCAGGATTCATGAAGCCAAAAATAATTGCCTCCTTCATTTTGGGCCTCTAAGAATGCTTCTGAAGTTGTAGCTCAAGCATGCAAACACACATACACACACACACACACACACACACACACACACACACACACAAAATAGCGCCAGGAGTCTGATTTCCAGTAATGTCTGGCTAATATCCTCAGAGTCAGCCTCTCCTGATTTCTCACACAAAAAGATAAAAACTAACAAAATCCAAAACCTTGAATTTTTAGAATCTTGGAGCTCTTACATCCAACTGAAAGATTTATAGAATTGGATCGAAAAACACAACTGAGAGCCACTGATGCCAAGTCTTTGCAACACAGCAAGCTGCCTTGCCTGAAGAACGTAGAGAAATCCCCGCACCATTTGTCCTTTGGCTCAGAAACACCAGAACTATACCAGTGAATAAACTGAGGTGTCCCTCTCCTGCATGGGCGTACTGCCTGATGAGGCAGTCAGAGAGCCTTCTGTGCCTCACATGTACTCACTACCATGAGTGAGAGTAGTGAGTACTCACATGTACTCACTATAGTTCTTCCTATACAAATGAGAAACTGATCCTCCCAGAAAACAGCCTGAGAGTAGTGAGGAGGTTTGCCCAATTTAGCGAATACTAACAGAGGATAGCCAATTAAATTTGAATTTCAAATAAACTACCAACAATATTTTAATATAACCATGTCCCAAATAGTACACGGGGACTCAAGAGAACTTTTTTAGTGTTAAGTATATCCCTAATACTTATGGGACACACTTAAGCTTAAAAATTATTTGTTGTTTATCTGAAATTCAAACTTAACTGGGCATCTTGTACTTTATCTGACAATTGAAGAAAGGGAGGAAAGAGAAAATATCATTGTCACATTGCATTATGGTGCTATTGATCCCATAAATAAAAGTGGTATAAGTTGAGGTAAACACAAGAAGCCCTTGCAACAATTCTAACTGGATGTTATAAATTTACAGTTATTAAATCTGTCTGGAACATTGTCAGTGAAAAGGATAATATCCCAGACCAGCCCAAAACAGACAGAATCACTACAATGGAGACTGCTTCCTAGAAACTAAGAATTGGGCTGGACGGAACTTTCATTGACCTGCCTTCTAGCCAAATTATAGCTAGTTTCCAACAGACACTGAATGTCATGAAGGGAAATCCATATGCCCATCAGTTGACAAACATTGAGTCTTGTCGCATTAGAAGCAAAGAAAGTCAAACAAAAGAAAACAAGGGAAAATATATTTCAGAACATGGGAGAGTAACTCCTACCCAAGAACATAAGAGAAGTATTGTTTATACTTCTTGACATAAACAATAGTAGCAAGAGTATGAAGTTCATGACACAAGAGCCAGAAGTCAAAAGGATGCACTGAGAGGCTAGATACGCCAGATAAAGAAACTTTAGGATTTCAGAATTAAATATAGTCGGTGTATTAGAAATTTTATTGAAGTCAGTGAGGGAATTACAAACATTGAATCAGAGTTTAACTATGAGATGCTCTCTCAGAATTTATCAGAAAAAAAACAAATATAAAACTGAAGCTATTTAAAAAATGAAAAGATGACAGAAAGAATAAAGTTTCAAGAAAAAAGCAATCTAAATGCATCAAAATGAAAAAAAATGCATCAGATTTGCCATCTGCAACTATAAATGCCAGAAGAGAGAGTGGGGAAATAGCTGTAAAATTTGAGTGAAAATTGGTCCACCAATGCCCACATTTACCTAAATTATCCTTCTTGTGTAGAATAAAATTTACATTCTCACATATGAAAGATGCAGAAAACATATCACATGTGTACATTTCTTAATAATAAATTTTATTGAGAAATCCTTTATGTGTTCAAGAAAGTAATCAAATTGAGAATTCAAATCTCAGCATGTCCTGGAGAAAGTGTCTTGGTGGTTTCCATAATCACCCGAAGAACACTTTAGTGATGTAACAGTGTGGTTCTCAAATGCAGAAGAACTAAAAGTGGGGAGCAGGGGGTGATATTTGAAACCACCAGCAGTTAAGTCTCATTTCAGATTAATTAAATCAGAAATTCAGAGCAGGAGGCATAGAAGTGGGCATTGAAAGTCTTAAAAGCTCCATATTTGATTTTCATGTGTAGCTAGGGTTGAGACCCATTGTTTAGTTACAAAACAAGCCTGAGATCAGAGGGCCTGGGTTTGAACTCCTTGCCTAGGACTTCTGGGACAAGTAGTGAATGCAGGCAAATGGCTCAATCTAGGTGGACTAAATTTACTCATTTTACAAACTGCTATGATCATAGTTGTGCCAGTAATAATAACACCTGTCTCATATATTTGTCATTAGCACAAAATTAGAAAATGTATGTATCATTCACCAAAGGAGGTTTATACAATTTCTAGCAACAGCAAAGTATTTTCATGTCCTTTCTGGGACTGACAGTGTGTGTGTCTTGCTGTTAAGTTGGCCTTTCTTCCACAGATCACCACATTCGATGTAATTCCAAACACATTTCAGTTCTACAGAGAGCCAGGCTCGAAAGGACCTCTGAACTTTGGACCCTCCCATATCTTTTGAAGTAAACCAATCCTGGCGCTCTCCTCACTGTGTCCTTGCTCAAACCTACATGGCCCTCATAGAGCACAGCCCTGCTCTCTCCTGCCTCTGCGTCTTTGCTCCTTGCTCCTTGGTTCACACACCTGCTATCACCTCACTAACTCATCTTTCCTCTTCACTGTGCTTTCCTGTCTGCTCCAGCTCTCGGCAACCTTGCCTTGCACCCATATCAACTTAGTCCTATTCCCCAATACCTTACCTTATAAAATGGAGTTCTCTATTATTTATGACTTAGCACATATTTGCCCTAGATAAACCTTAATTTCCTGTGGGTGGTGTAGGAAGAAGAGAGAGTGATATGGGAAGAATATGTAACAATGCACAACAAT
The DNA here is from genome assembly GCF_014898765.1 of Herpailurus yagouaroundi. NCBI lineage: Eukaryota > Metazoa > Chordata > Mammalia > Carnivora > Felidae > Herpailurus > Herpailurus yagouaroundi. Next base: position 52,888,091 of record NW_024412391.1, read on the forward strand.
GCTCATGATAAAGTATTGAAACGAACAAAGAAGTGGGACGCTAAAATGAATATCCAATATTGATTCAATTATGGAAAACCACATAAGGCAAAGACTGGAAAAATAAACTAAGGGGCTGGCAGTGGTTATCTCTTAGTGGTCAGATTATGAGGCACTTTTATGTTTTCTTCATACTTTTCTCTATTTCCCATGAGCAATATAAGTTCTGTAATAAGTCACAACATGTTTTATAAAGAAAAAGAACTGTGATACTAAGTGGTATATGTAACAGAATCAAACTTTTCCAAAAACATGTATTGTAAAAATACAAGAGAAAAAGTATAACGAAGATCTATGAGTGAAGATATATGAATGGTAAGGAGGCACACGAAAAGTTTTCTGAGTGTCATTATTTACTAAGAAAACGCAAATTAAAGTCACAATGAAATATTGGAACATGACTAAATTAAAATGTCTGACTACACCTGGGGTGCCTGGGTGGCTCAGTCAGTTGAGTGCTGGACTCTTGATTTCAGTTCAGGTCATGATCCTAGGCTCGTGGGATTGAGTCCCACATTGGGCTCTGTGCTGAGTGTGGAGCCTGCTTAAGATTTTCTCTCTCCTTCTCTCTCAGCCACTCTCCCCTGCTTGTGTTCTCTCTGTAAAAATTAAAATTAATTTTTAATTTAATTAAAATTAAAATTAATTAAAATTTAATTTAATTTAATTTCTGCCTGGGTGGCTCAGTCTGACTAGCTCAGGTCATGATCCGACAGCTTCTGGGTTCGAGCCCCACATCAGGCTCTGTGCTGACAGCTCAGGGCCTGGAGTGTGTTTCGGATTCTGTGTCTCCTTCTCTCTCTGCCCCTCCTCTGCTCGTGCTTTGTCTCTCTCTGCCTCAAAAATAAATAAATATTAAAAGATATATTTTTAATTAAAATTAAATTTAAAAATGTCTACCTAATAATAGCCAAATTCACATCTATATTTAATGTTGGCAGCAATGCCTATGATAGAAAAAAAATTGGAGATAACCTATCCAACCCTATAGAAATTATTGGAAAATTATTTTATCACTTGAAAATAGGACATTTTACTGTCCACAACAATTATGTTTTGAGAGAATTTTAAATGATAGGTTAAAAGTTTATAATATTATATTGAGGAAATATGTCACATGTCAACAATAGTTAATCTGTGGCAGTCGTAGGGGATATCTAATTTCTTTTCTTCATGCTTTTCCAAATGTTAGCATATATTACTTATATTACAAGAAAAAATAATTATGTCCTAATTTAGTAACTGTTTTTAGAATACAGGTACAATTACTTCAACAAAAGCATTCATTCTTTATGAACCAGTGTCCCTTGCTGTGAATAACTTGGGTTCCTGTGGCAATGGCTTTTCTTGATATATTTTGTATTTTTGGCTTCATTATTGGTCCATCTAATATCCTATATGGCATTGGTACTCAAAATGCGGTGTGTAGGGGCGCCTGGGTGGCTCAGTCGGTTGAGCGTCCGACTTCGGCTCAGGTCATGAGCTCGCGGTCCGTGAGTTTGAGCCCGGCGTCGGGCTCTGTGCTGACAGCTCAGGGCCTGGAGCCTGTTTCAGATTGTGTGTCTCCCTCTCTCTGACCCTCCCTCGTTCATGCTCTGTCTCTCCCTGTCTCAAAAATAAATAAACGTTAAAAAAAACTGCAGTGTGTATCCCTGGCAGTTCCTGAATTCAAAAGTATTTTTATAATAATACTAAGACATTATTTGCTTTTTACATTGTATTGACACGTGTACCAATGATACAAAAACAATAGTGGATAAACTTCTGGTGCCGTTATCATGCATCAGGGAGGTGACACCAAACTGTACCAGTTGTCACTGTTTTCTTTGCCATCACATACTCACTGTAAAAAACAAAAAAACAAAAAGACAAAAATATTTACTTTAGAATGTCCTTGAGGAAGCAGTAAAAGTTATTTTATTATCAGTCCTGAGTACATGTGTTTTTAATATTCTCTATGACACAATAGGAAATGAACCTGAAGCATACCAAGTATGATGACTGCCTTAAGGACAAACAAGCATAACAGCACAAGTGCTATAGACTGAATTCGAAGCTGAATTGGCACTTTTTTCGTGGGACACCCTTCTTACTTGAAAGGAAGATTTGGGGCACCTGGGTGGTTCAGTCAGATTTTGGCTCAGGTCATGATCTCAGCGACCTTAGGTTGGAGCCCCGCGTCAGGCTCCGTGCTCACAGCTGGGAGCCTGGAGCCTGCTTCAGATTCTGTGTCTCCCTGTCCTTCTGCCCCTGTCTCTCTCTCAAAAATAAATAAACATTTAAAAAAAGAAAGGATGACTGACAAAGAGCTTTGGTCATTCAGAGCTGTATATTTGATAGACATTCCCTTGAAAATGATCAAAGTGAGCTTGTTCCTTCTAGGAAAACAACTGGCAGTGTTTTAGTCAGTGATAAAATCTGAGCTTTCTGGTGAAAGAATTTTGAGAAACGTATCCATCACTGTAAGTTTAACAGCTTCCCGATACCTAGTGACTGTTCTATGTAATGAATTTAGTATTATTGAATATGATTTTTTTCTATGTTACATGATGAAATGGGTGCACATTTAGAAAAGCAATGTAACTCACCGAACCAACATATTACATATAACCCGTGCATGATGTTACAAAGTGATGCACGGGCAAAAGATCCATTCAAAGCGCAACAGAGACCAACGGCCTTTAAGCTAAAGAAGTAGAGTGTGCTGACAGTTTCAGATTCTATACTGCAATGAACTTTTTAGAGGCTATTATTATAATACCTTTTCGGTCACATTTGAATATAAGGTAAAATTTTCTTTATATGTTTCAGTAAAAATAACATATCCCAATAGATTAAGTGCAGAAACATGTAACATAAATCCATTAAGTTATTCTCAGTAAATCCCTGAGTTGGGTTTATAAAGCCATGAGTTTAGAGGCCCCCTGAGGTATTGCTTTAAATGAATGAGAATTACTATCAGTTTTCTGGTACGTACATTCAACAAAACAAAAGAAACTGCCTTGTTTTAAAAAATTATCGTAATGAGACATTTTCTCTGTTGTCTTTTGTATCAGAGATAAATAAATCATTTGTAAATATTTATTTTTTGGAAATCATCCTAACGTTATTGACCTATACACCCAAAATACATTTTTCCAGTGTATCCGTTAGGATCGTGTTTAACAATATAAAACCAAAATTACAGTGAAAGAGATTAATTTTTCTAACATAAAAAGAAGTTCAGGTAGGTCCTCCAGGGCTGGTGCAGTGGCTTTCACAATGTGGTACATGTTTTAGGCTTGTTACAGCTTTCTTCTTTGCCATTCCTAGCATAAGATTTTAATCTTCAAGTTTCCAGGGTGGTCACGCTACCATCCATGCTCCAGGCAGGAAGAAAGAGGCAAGGAAAGACAGCAGTAGGAGCTATTAGTTTTGCATCTCGTTGGCTAGAACTGTGTCACATGACCACTCATAGCTGAAAGAGAGGCTGGGAAATTGAGTTTTAACTCTTACTATCCTTACCGTCACTCACCCCTGACAGGCAGGGGAGGAATGGATTTGAAAAAACACATTGGATCAGCCAGTCCAAGTGTCTACTTTTTTGAGTAATATTGGCTCTTTTCAGTGGAAGAAAAAATAGAAACTGACAACCCACAGGAAAAATCAAGGTAGGCATGTACCTCCTCTTGGGTGAAATGAATACAGTAGCATTGACAGGGTGGCCAAAGGTGATATTAACTACAAAGCACACTCTGTTGAAAAGTAAACAGTAAATGCAGAACTTGGTTATATTCTTAAAAACAAGAAAAAACGAATTTGTAATTTTTCTTGTAGGAGAAAAAATCATTTTAGGATCAATAATCCATTACAGAATAGCAAATTCAGCTTCTGTCAATCTTCATCATGTGGCTCACAATATGTAAGGAAGATAAAAGAAGGGAAGACAGAATGTTTGTGAGCCAGTGCTTACTAGAAACAGTCATCTGAAGATGATATCACAATTCTTAATTGTAGGAAGGCTTCATTCCTTTTGCTGTTGGAATGAGCTGTTAAATTTGCTGTTAAATGAGCACAACTGTGTGTCTGGCTCTTTATAGTTAGGTTACAGCAATGCATAAGGTATCATCTCAGGAAACTCAACATTCCAGTGAAATTTGCTCTGAAGTTTTGCCCATTACTTTATCCACAAGAGGTTGATCAGCCAATTGATATAAAATTCTATGGAAAATACTACGGATATCAAGATTTCTGCCTATATTTTATATACTTCTCAAGATACAAAATACACTTTGCCCTACAACAGAGTCACTGAGTACATAATAAATGACTTAGTGACTCTTATTGGATAAGAGACTGGAGATAATTTTCTTGAAACCAAATTCTTACAAATTACTTTAAATAGGAAGTAGAGAGGAAAGCAATATAGCTATGTGCTTAGAACAGATTAATTATTATTCCTGCACTAGGAAGGAGATTGAGGAGCAAAAATTAGACTAGAAGTTTCTTTTTGCTGAAAGAATCAACTAAACTTTATTTTTTATTGTTAGCCAAATCATAATTTATGTAATCATTTCTATATCATTGTTTCCAATTTTTTCTATTGTTAATGATATTGTAAAAAAATCTTTGTGTGCTCTACTGTAGTATATCCTTTGGTATTCTTATTCATTTTATTTTCATTGAAGTACAGTTGACACACAATGTTTATATTAGTTTTAAGTGTACAACAGTGATTTGACAAGTCTATTTTTTTTTATTTTTTTTAACGTTTATTTATTTTTGAGACAGAGAGAGACAGAGCATGAACGGGGGAGGGTCAGAGAGAGGGAGACACAGAATCTGAAACAGGCTCCAGGCCCTGAGCGGTCAGCACAGAGCCCAACGTGGGGTTCGAACTCACGGAAGGCGAGCTCATGCCCTGAGCCGAAGTCGGACGCTTAACCAACTGAGCCACCCAGGCGCCCCGACAAGTCTATACATAATGCTGTGCTCAACACAAGTGTAGGTACCATCTGAGAAGTGACTAAATTTTATCTTCTTTCTAAGAAGATAGGAATATCCAAATAAAAAATAATACTTGAGGGCCAAATTGGATACTTTCTTCAGCTTTCCTAAATTTCAATGGTAGAAAATATTATGTGTGTATATATATATATATATATATATATATACATATATATATATGTATGTATATGTATCATCTGATATATTTTTGTAAGTATGGCTTTTACATTTTTTCTTTAAGCCAACATTTATTTGAAGTGGCTATTAAACTTCTTGATGAGTTTTTCTGCCTTGGAGTCTGCTGTTAGTCCCAAATAAAACCAAATACCTACTCAGATCTTTTTAACAGTTTACCAAGATTAAATGTGCCCAAACCATAACATTTATGTGGGTTTGACATTCTAGATTCTGCTTTCAACCCTAGCAGATGTTTAATTGGGGGAGGAAGGGAGAAAGAAATTTCCAGGTTTATACAGCCATTAGCGGAAGTCAGAACAATAGATAGGCTTTAGCCAAGCCTCTATTTAAACATCCAGCCGTTTGAACCTGAAGAGGGTCTTTAATTAGTCAATTCTGGTTCTGTATAACTTTGGGCCCCATGGTTCAGCATTTAGTCCTTTAAATAGGTTATAGTAGTGGAATATCTTTGCACATACGAATCTCTTTATTATGAAAATTTTGTGATAGCTTTTAGAAAAGGGGCATATCTATTAGATATTTTGTTGGAGAACATTTATGAATATCAAGTCTCCGCTTAGTTCTAAGTCTTGGCTGATAGGATTTCTTGTGGATCCTATTTCTCTAATGAAATAATTTTCCACCTGGAACTGTCTTTCCTTCATTCTTGTTAGTTCTATTAAAGTCCAAATCTGTATACAAAAATTCAATTTTAATTTTAAAATATCACTTTGCTTGTGTGTAAAAGCCAAGGCATTTTCATATAGATATCAAATGTAAGTATAATAAAACAGTTTCTGACTACAGTAGTCCCCCTTTGTATTCTGGACATATGTTCCAAGACCCCCAGTGGATTCCTGAATTATGGATAGTACCGAACCTTATATATACTATGATATTATACATACATACCTATGACAAAGTTGAATTTATAAATTAGGTTTGGTGAGAGATTAACAACAATAAGTAATAATAAAAATAGAACAATTATAACAGTATACTGTAATAAAAGTTCTGCAGATGTGGTCTCTCTCTCTCTCTCTCTCTCGCTGTCTCAAAGTACCTTATTATACTGTACTAATCCTTCTTCTTGTGATGATGTGGGATGATAAGGTGCCTATATGATAAAGTGAAGTGAGGTGAATGAGGTAGGCATTGTGACTTAACGTTAAGCTAGTATTGATCTTCTGATGATAAGTCAGACGTCATCTGCTTCCAGACCACGGTTGACTGTGGGTAACTGAAACCTCAAAAACTAAAACCAAATATGAGGGGAACTACTGCACAAGGCAAAAGAGAAGGGGAGAAAGTATGGTCCTGAAATGCAGAAGATCTGACCTTTGTCCCAGTTCTGCCATTCATCATTAATCTCCCTTTGTTTTTTCATACAACAAGTTAGGATATTGAAATAAAATATCAAAGGGTTTTTTTTAAATTTCTAAAATTTCATAAATCTTGTAAGTATTAGAGAATGGGCATATTCTATTTATTGTTATTTTACCGTTAAATCTTTACAGGATATCTAGCACACCAATATTGTAATGACATCAGGGAATACCTTACAGTTTACAAACATCATATGTACTATTAGGTTATTATTTTTTAGCTCTTTAGGCCCATCTCCCAGGAAAACGTAATTATGAGAACTAGAACAGATTGTTCCAAGAGGAACAGATTGAACAGATTGAACAAAGAGGAAGATTTGTACTTCTAAAATCTCATCTGGTAGTTTTTGTAAAATATATGACCTATTAAATCTAAAATCAAAGCCCACTTAATACTTATTAAAATTGTTCAGCCTCTCATGAAATTTTACACACTGCAGATTAGGAAGAAAATGTATACATTTTTCAAAAATCATACCAATGACACCACCCTTTTTCATTAGCATCATATCAAAATAAAAATTTATCCAGGACCTCCTTGAGGCAACATCTGTTCCATATTTACTTTGCTATTACCAATCTTTTCAGTTTTCTTAAACCTACTTCTAAAGATAAACTTGATTTCATAGAAGTCTAATTTCAAACACTGTAGAACAAGGCTCCCTTTGTTGAATTCAGAATCTACAGTACTTAGATTGTGGAAGTGTGTTTTTAATGAAGAACTTCATAGGAGGTATTTAGATCATTATTAATTTCATACGATACCAGTGGGAGCTCTTTTAGCATTTCCCCCTCTCTGCTATTCACAAAGTTACTGTGATGGTTTTATCATTTCCATAATGTGTCATTATTTTTCTCCTGACTTTTCCTGAGTTCCAGAGTCACATATTTCTCACCCCAAACCCTCTCAGGTGATTAGACTTTATAACTGCCCTCTGGGGCAACTTTATTTCATTTTGAGCAACTCTTGCAGGAAGTGCACACACACAAACTCATCCACAATACAAACACACAATCCATTCACTTATTCGGTGAACATTCGTTGAGCACCTTTTATATCCTGGACACTCTGCTAAATATTGTGGACGTCAAGGTAAATATTACATGCTTTTCCTTTAAGCAGAGTGCAGTCTATTGGCTAAGACAGACGTATAGCTAAGCATTACAGTGAATCGTTAGGTGGCAGATTAATTCAGATAAGTGCAAAGCCCAGATACAGATCAGCAGGGGAAGGATTGCTAGGACAACACTTTTTAAATTGAAGAGAAGAGTGAAGGCAGGGGCTGTGCTGCCACATGCTAGAGCTGGGACTGGGGATCCTCTTTATCTTCAAAGGAAGTCCATTTATTCTCCCACAGGGTGTGCATCGCATACACAAGTGGTTGGTTATTAGACCCTCTGAGCTTCACAACCCCATCCATTCATTCTCATTCCTCAGACTCAAACCATGTATTCTCATTCCCCAGAGAAAGAAACCTCCTTCACTTTGGGACTCCTGCCTTCTAGTTACGACCTTCCCGTACCCTCCTTGCTGTTGTTCATCGACACCCTTGTCACCGCTCCACGTTTATCAAGGACCTCAGCACTCTGATCATCTTCTTTCTTGCCACCAATTTCCTAGCCGGTTTCAATGTCAATGCAGACAGCCTGAACTAACAAACTTTCTGTGCAGTTCCCTGATCTTTTCAATTCCAGAGACCAGCACTGCCTGGTCCCTCCCACCTGTAACTTACCAGCGCCCTCTTATTTGCCTGTTCTGGATTCTTAAACTGCTTTCAGCAATTCCTTGCTTTGCATCCTATTTCTCTCAATCCCTTCTTTTCAGTGCTCCAGTTCTTTGACCACATCAAGACCACCACCGCGTTACTCTCCATTTTCATTCTATCCTTCCAGCATGTCTTGTCTTTTCTTGACTTGTGTCTGCCTGAACCCAAAGGGTTATTAATTCATCCCCTTGAGACCGAGTATGCCTGACACAAGCACCTGCTGAAGAAAACACGAAGCTTAGCTTTCTCTTTCTCAGCCTCATAGAAATCACTTTAATCTCCTACCAGCCAATCTCCTTGATGCCCTTGGTATTTTATCACTTTCACCTGATGGCTGAAATTCACAATCATAAGAAAACACTGACCCTCAGACCAGCACCGCTTTGACTTCTTGACCTCCTTCAGCCAACATCTGCATGTATCACAAACTATCCCCTTCCATTTCATTGGGAAGAGAGACACCCACCTCTGGCGAAAGCTAGTCTCTCTCTAACCTTTATCTCGTTCTCATTTCTGCCTATATCCTCCTCACCTGATTCATCCATCACCTTTTTCTCTCTTCATACCAGCCTCTCATTTTCAACAGATCAACGTAGTTAAGTTACTTTCGACTAAAAAACCATACTCCTTTCTGTTTCTGGTTCCTGCTCCACCTATTTCTTCCCCTTCTCCCCCTCTCATACCTAAGGGTCCACAAAAAAAAAAAAAAGAAAGAAAGAAAGAAACATGTGCTCTTAGCTTCCACTTCCTCACCTACGCTTTATCAATTTTTATTAAAAAATATTTTACATGTGTAAAATGATACGTATATATAAGATGTAAATGGTAATTAAAATGTGTCCAGAGTTAAGCTTAGGATATAGAATATTATCAATGCTTTTAAAATAAGCTTGTGGGGTGCCTGGGTGAGTTAGTCCGTTAAGCGTCTGACTTCGGCTCAGGTCATGATCTCACGGTTTGTGAGTTCAAGCCCGACCTCGGGCTCTGCACTGACGGTGGGGACCGGCTTGGGATCCTCTGACACCCTCTCTCTCTGCCTCTCCCCTGCTTGCTGTCTCTCACAAAAATAAATAAACCTTAAAAAAAATAAGCTTGTATTTCCCTTCTCATTCCAACCCCTTCCCCTACAAAGCAATCATGAATTTTTGCTCTTTTTCATTTGCTTCTCTATAATTTATATAGACCTCAATAATACAATTTCATTTTATATGTTTTGATTTTATATCATATCTATAATACTGTTTGTATTCTTCTATGACTTGCTTCGTTTGTTTGTTGTTTTTATTCCACACTAGGTTTGTGCAATGTATCTATATTGCTAAGCAGAGAAGTTGTGGTTCATAATGTGTTATAGCACAGGAATTTACTATAAATAGATGTTTCCAGTCGTTGCTATTATTCTATTGAACCACAGGACATTATAGTTCTGTAGTTTAAAAATATTTGATTGCAAGTATTTACTGTGGTTTATTCTACACAGAAAGTTCTGTTGTAAACATTCTTGCACATGTCTCCTTATGCCACGTGTGAGAAATTTTCTAGGCCAGGACATCTCTATATTTACTACATAAGGTAAAATTATCTTGCAGATTTATTGTTCCAGTTAGTATCAACATCATCAATGTTTAAAAGGTCCCATTGTTTCACATTCTTAATATCACATGGTATAACAGGAAAAAAATTGCAAATCTGTTAGATATAAAATTATATTTCATTGTTTTAAAAAAGCTTTTTTAAGATTTTTTTAATGTTTATTTATTGTTGAGAGAGAAAGAGAGAGAGCAGGGGAAGAGTCAGAGAGAGAGAGAGAGAGAGAGAGAGAGAGAGAGAGAAAATCCCAAGCAAATTCCATGGTCAGCGCAAGAGTCCAATGTGGAGCTTGAACTCACGAACCATGATATCACCACCTGAGACAAAATCAAGAGCCAGGTGTTGAACTGATTGAGCCACCCAGGCATCCCTTGTTTAAAAAAAAAAAAAAAAATTTTTACTAAGACTTTATTTTTTTAGAGCAGTTTTAGGTTTACAGCAAAACTGAGGGGAAGGTACAGAGATTTCTCATATACTCCCTATCTCCACACTTGCATACTCTCCCCCTTTATTAATATACCCCACCAGAATGGCACATTTGTTATCAATCTTGGACCCACCCTGACACATGCCAGTCACCCAAAGTCTGTAGTTTACACTATGGTTCATTCTTGGTGTTGCATATTCGCTGGATCTGGACAAATGACGACACCATCCATCATTAGGGTGACATGAGAGTGTTTTTGCTGTCCTGAAAACCTACTGTTCTCTGCCTATTTTGACCCTTCTTTTTCCCAACCCCTGGCAACTGCCAATCTTTTTTACGTTCTCCATAGTTTTGCCTTTTCCAGAATGTCATATAGTTGGAATCTTATAATATGTAGCCTTTCGGATTGGCCTTTTTCAGTTAGTAATATGCATTTAAGTTTCCTCCATGTTTTTCATGGCTTGACCATTTCTTTTTAGTGTTAATATTCCATTATCTGGATGTACTTCAGTTTATCCATTTACCTACTGAAGGATATTTTGGTTGCATTCGAGTTTGGGCAATTATGAACAAAGCTGCTATAAATACCTACATGCAGGTTTTTGTGTGGAAATAAGTTTTCAACTTATTCGGGTAAATACCTTAAAACCTTTGGCCCATCTTAAATGGTTGTTTGTTTTCTTATTGTTGAGTGACTAGGTTTCACTGTTTTGGTGATCTTATGTCTCTGGACTGTGAACTTCACAAGTGTTTTTGTTTTTCTTCTCCCCCACTTAGGTGGGACAGGATGACTACAGCCGACTGGAGTTAGGATTTACCTCCCTGCCCAGGTCCATTGGGCTCTGGTAATATCCCGGCCAGTTAAGCTCCCATCAACTAGTTTCTCCTGAAGTCAGTCCTTGTTTAAGAAGAACACAGATGATTCGGTTTATTTTAAAATGCTTCCTTTTCCCCTCCCCCTGCCAGAGCACCATTTTTCTCTGATATTTATTGTGGGAACCTGGTGGAGGTCTCAGAAGCAAAACTTAAAGTATTGTGGCCTCCCATGGCTAGGTTCCTGTGGAGTCTTTAACTCTCAGAGTTGTCCACACTGATGTCAAGCAACTTGTCAGGACAGGCCAGGCTTTTTCTTAGCGTGTTCCTGGTTCCCAGCGTGCTTTCCACGAGTGAATCTGCTCACGTAAGTGGCAACACCCTTTCTTGTCCTTTCCCTCCAATCTGGGGCACAACGTTCTCTTTGCCTTCAACTTTTCTCTGGACCCAAGAAAGATTGTTAATGTTCCATTCTTTTCAGCTTTGTACTTGTCTTTAGGATGGGGCATTGTCCAAATTCCTAATGTGCAGAATTGGCTTTTCTGGTTCGGTTTTTTCGTTTGCTTGTTTATTTTTCTGTTTAGTAATGAGGTTGTGTACTTTTCGTATTTTAATTGGCTATTTGTGTATTTATGTTCCCCGTTTTCTACTTAAAAAATTATTTGGTAAGTATTGTCTGTAAATTTTGAATGCTAATTTTTCAGTGATAGAGCTGGCAAACACATCTTTCCAGTTGTGGTACATCTTTCCTCCTCGTTTTTAGGTTTTTAGCCTGTCTTTTGATGAACACGATGGTGTTCTTAATGTTAATAGAGTCAAATTCACTAATTGTTTTCTTCAGTTTTTTTTTGTTGTTGCTGTTGTTGTTAAATCCTTTGCTACACCACGATAATGGAGATCTGTTTCCGTTTGGTTATGTGAAAAGTTTTAAGTTTGGACTTTGACACTTAATTTTTAAATCCATTTAGAACTGATTTTTGAGTGAGATATGAGGTAGGAATCCGTTTTCATTAAAAAAAATGTATATGGATACCCATTTCCACGGCACTACCTGTTGAGTCGTTCCTCTTTTGCTCACATATCCCGTTGTCAAAACTGGCCTACACCAAGTTTCCTTATAAGGAAACTTTGGTTTAATTCAGAGCCTGCTCTTCACTTCAGCTGATCTGTTTGTCTATTTCTGCACCAAAGAAACCATGATATCTGTAAGGGCATGTCTCCATGTTCGGTTTCAGTTTTCTTGACTCTAATCCTTCCACTTAAATTGTCAAATCAGGCTTTTAAACTTCAAGGAAAATCCATTTTAAAATTTGGAAGAAATTTCATGGACTCAGTATATCAATTTGGGGATAACTGACATATTTAAAATATTGAATGTTTTATTTATGAATACATATTTCTTAACATATGTCTTTTAAAAGCTACTACAAAAATATGTATGTTTAATTCTACAAATTGTATTTTCTGTTTAAGTTTTGTGTATTGATTATTTATAGTTGTTGAATTAAGCTCTTTTACTAATTTATATAATTTGTACCTTTCTTTAGTTTTTTAATGGAGATAATCATACCTGCAAATAATGAGGGGTTTTTTTTCCATTCTTTTTTATTCTTACATATTTTATTGAATTTTCTTGTTTTCATGTGCTTTTAAGATCCTTAGTTCAATGTTAAATATATGTGGTGATAGTATCTTTATTTTATTCCTCTTTTGGAAGAGAATGATTTTACCATTTTACCAAAGACTATGATGTTTCTTATGAAAAGTTGATACACACTCTTTGCCAGTTGGGAAAGTTTCCTTCAACTCAAGTTTGCTGAGAATTTCTAATATGAATGAACACTGTATCTGTCTTACTTGCAAAAAAGTGAGATGACTTTATGAGTTTTTACAGTTTTTGTTATTAATATAAATTAACTTCAAAAATGTTGACTAGCTTATATTTTGAAGAAAGTCAACTTAGTGTGTTTTTTAATATATTGTTGGATTTGGTTTGCCAATTTGTCACAGGATTTCTGCATCTGTGTTTATAATAAAGACTGAACCTATAATTTTTCTTTTGAGACTTTGCTTACTGGGTTTTGGAATCAAAATTATAATCTCATCAAACAAGTAAAAAAGAAGTGTCTCATCATGTTTAGTTTCTGGAAGAACGTATGTGATCATTGGAATTACTTGTTCTTTATATATCTGGTAGAATTTGTTGTCACCCTGGGGACGTGGGACATGGGATGTTTTATGAGAGATCGCAGTTGAATTTTTTCAATGATTACAGTATGACACAGATCTACTAGTTCTTTCATATATCCATTTTTGTAAGAGATAATTTTCTGGAAATGTGCCCATTTCATCTAAGTTTTCAATGTATTGTGTGCAACATTTTGCTATCATTCCAGTTTTTGTTAGTTCGGAAGCTTCGCCAGCATTATTTATATATTTCCCCTTTCTTCTTGATCAATTTTGTCTGAAACATCTGTATTTGTGTTCAAAGAACAGATATGGTTTTGTTGATCTCCTTATTGTATCTTTATTTTTTACTTTATTAATTTTGGGGTCTGTCTTTATCACCTCCTATGTTTGGGATTTTTGTTAATATTTTTCTAAACCAAGATGTCTGCTTAATTTATTTTCAGCTTTTCTAATACAAAGCCTTACTATGTAAGGCTAGAAATTGCTTTCTGTGAAATATCTATATTCTACATTTTTTTGATACATAAAATTTTTTTATAATTATAAAACTTTCTAATACTTATTGATTGCTTTGTGTTATTTAGAAGTGTTTTCAAATCCCTAAACATGAATCTTTTCATAATCTTCTTATTGACTTCAAACCTAATTTTGTTGTAGTTCTAGAATGTGATTCATGTTAAATCTTTCATATTTGTTTTATAACTATTGCATGGTTTCTCTATATAGTCAGTATCCTGAATGCTTGCAAATAAGGTTTTTCTCTAATTGTTTTGTATTTTATTCTACATCATACAGTGAAAACCTATTAATTGTGTTCTCAAAGTCTTCTATATCTTACTGGTTTTTTTTTTTTTTGAGGGGAGGGGGAAACTAATGGATCTATCACTTGCCAACCAATATATCTCAAAAATGACTCACTATGACTTATGGATCTCTCTCTGCTAATTTTTACTGTGAACATTGGCAATTGTGAAATTTGGTGCGTGTGATTTCTTTATCATTAGGTAGTGACCCACTAACTGAAACCAGGTTTTTTACCTTAAGTTCAATTTTATCTATTTTATCTGCTATTAGTATGGCCACATTAACTTTAGTTTACCCTTTCATTGAAAAATGTAGGTTTATATTTTACTTTTATTTTGACTCTCTTATTTTGTGCTATTTATGCTTAATGCAGTTTAGAATTAATCTGCATCTTCATATGACTTCACATTTTAACTCTGATCATGCTCTTTGTGACTAACTAGTTGTTTGATTTCTCCCTTGGTTATTATTTTTAAAACTCTCTTGCTGAAAATACCCTAAGGTATGTCATGTCCTGGCATAATTTTCTCCCCTTGAGTTTGGGGAGAGCTTGTGACTTGCTTCTAATCAATAGAACATAGCAAAAATAGTGGGATGTCACTACCTTGATTACATTATATGGCCAGGGTGATGGGATGATATGTCCATTATTTACATACTGAAGAGATTGTCCTTAATAACTTGAAGTTAGATGTCATTTGTGGGAGGTTCTATGAAACAAAGTGGACTCCAGCTAACAGCCAAGAAAAGGTCTGGGTCATCAGTTGTAGAGCCTCAAGGATATTAGTTCTGCTAATAATATGAATGAACTTGAAATGGATCCTTTCTCAGTAGCCCCTCCATATGAGAACAGCTCATTTATGCCTTGACTGCAGTCATGTGAGACCCCAGGTCATATAACCCAACTATGTTGTATCCAGACTCCTGATCCTTGGAAACTTAGAGATAATAAATACTGGTTGTTTTCAGCTACTAAGTTTGTGGTACTTTGTAACATAGCAATAGAAGACTAATACACTCTAAATTTATGTTGTATTATTTTATAAAGTTAATACTTGTTTAAGTTCACTCACTTTTACTATTTTATTTGCTCACCTTTCCTTCTTGAACTCAATTTTTCTGAAATGATTTTTTCTTAGTCTGGAAGTATGTATTTTAGAATTTCTTATTTTTATTTTCTTAAAGTGATATATAGTAGTATATAATTCTAGGTATGTAGCTATAAAATTGTTTTAATAAATGGGATCCTATATTACAGTTTCTGCCTTGTGTTGTTTGGAATTCAGTTATCATTCCAGTTGTTTCTTTGGAGGTAGTGTGTTTTTCTCTCCAGATTTTTTTTTTAATTTTTAATGTTTTATTTATTTTTAAGACCGAGAGAGACCGAGTGTGAGTGGGGATGGGGCAGAGAGAGAGGGAGACACAGAATCTAAACCAGGTTCCAGGCACTGAGGTGTTAGCACAGAGCCTGATATGGGGCTCAAACTCAGGAACCGTGAGATAATGACCTGAGCTGAAGTCGGACGCTCAACTGACTGAGCCACCTGGGCGCCCCATCTCTCTGGATTTTTTTTAAAGGTGTTTTCATTTGTATTCTCTAGTTTGCATAAGGCTGAGCTTACTTTGTTTCAGTCATCCCTTCTGTTTCTCTGCTCTTTGTTTTTAGAATTTTGATTTGACTTAGATTACATCTTAATATTCTTTGCTTCATGTCCCTCAACTGCTTTCATGTTTCTTCTCTATCTCTCTGTCTTCTCTAGGGGCAAGGTGCTTCAGATCCATATTCCAGCTTGTTCCTGCTCTCCTCAGTCATGTCTGAGGCCAAGTGGCACACCTATCAAATTATTTTTTTAAAGTTCATTTATTTGTTGTAAGAGTGTGTGTGTGAGGGAGAGGAAGAGGGGGAGGGGGAGAGGGAGGGGGAAAGAGAGAGAATCCCAAGCAGTGTCCACACTGTCAGTGCAGAGCCTGACCTGGGCCTCGAATCCACAAACTGTGAGATTGTGACCCGACCCGAAATCAAGGGTTAGATATTTAAGTGAGCCACCCAGGTGCCCTGCACACCTATCAAATTCTTACTTTAACTGTATTTTCATTCTATATGTCCAAGTTATTGTGGATTTTTATTTCAACTGCTCACTTTTCTTTATACGTCACTTTGTCCTTACTCGTATTTTGTTGAAGTTTATTTTTTTGAGAGAGCGTGAGTGAGCATGCATGAGCAGGGGAGGAGCAGAAAGAGAGGAAGAGAGGGGATCCCAAGCAGGCTCTGTGCTATGAGCACGGAGTCCAACACAGGGCTTGAGCTAGAGAGCCATGAGGTCCTGACCTGAGCAGAAATCAAGAGTCTGAGACTTAACCGACTGAGCCACTCTGGCGTCGCTTCCTTATTTGTTGTTGGGTTTTTTTTGTTTTTTGTTAGGTTTTTGTTTTTGTTTTACTTGAAATATGCTAATCTTGGAAATGTAACAATCAGAATATCTGAGCTCTTTCTAGGTCTGATTTGTTGAATGTGATGAAACATTCTGATGAAACTCTTTCACTGTTGCCTTTTTTCTTTTGTACTTTTAAGTTCTGAGATGAGGTAGGAACTTGACAGGAGGAATTCTTTGAGGCTTGATTTGATAGTTGATTCATCTCGAGAAAACTATTACCTTCTTCTGACAGGCGCTTGGGGAAGCTTTAAGCCTGGGTTTGCTGAAGTCTCTATCAGACTGCAGGCAGGGAAATGTGGGACGCTGGCCTATAGAAGGATTAGCTCTGGTTTAAGACTTACCAGGGGACATTTTGTTTATTTCTTAATACAAGGCATATTTTGTTGGCATTTTCTTTTTTTCTAATTGACACTTTAACTGAAGATTCGGTTCTTTACAGGTCTCAGAACTGGAATCCAGCTCTTTGACCAGTACAGATCCGAGTTTGTCAAGGTCAAAACCGAAGCTCTAGGTTACTGGAATTAACAGATGATTTCATTGCTTACAACTCTTTGAGTTAGTTTTTCCCACAAGTTTTGGCCTCTCATGACTCTGATCGTTTCTCTTACTCTCTCCAACTCAAACATTCAGGAGCTTTGCAGCAGGATCATTTTTCAGGATATTTGCTCTGCCAATATTGTTGGAAAAGGAAGTCTCTGTCTACTCTTCACCTTCCTGTAACCAGGGTTTGCCCTTAGCATTTTACAGAATCTACCCTTGGTCGGGTCACCAATGACATCATAATTCCTAAGTAAAGTAAATTCCCATCAGGTCTTTGCTCCTTTTGTAGCCTGTGAAATTATCATTCGCTTTATTAATCACTTTTCTTCCTTACATTATCAGATGCCTTTTTCTTATTACATAGGCATGCACACAGACAGACACATACACACACTAACTCAGCACCTGCCATTACCAACATGTAGTATGTTCTTTTTCACACTGCCTGCTTTCCTAATGAGGTCTACCAAGAAATAATAACAAACCAAGGAAATTTTCCCAATCCTTTTTCTGTCCAATGGGGTAGTGGACATAGGTCTCAACAGCTCAATTTTCTAAAAAAAAAAATTGTTAAAGAACCAATTGCCTTTGAAGACAGCACTGTGATTATTCTAAAAATGCCCCATCCCATCTTAGAATTTTCCCATTGCTTAAAATCCTGTTACTTGCTGATTTTATTGTACTCGTCCTTCATACTTGACTTATTTGCTTCAAATTACTAGTGATTAAATGGCTAGGTGCTCTTCTTTTAATGGCAGCTTTCCAATTCTATACAAGCTACAAAAGCCAACTTGAATAAAGCTGCTCTTGGAATAACTGGAGTGGAAGGTTCTAGAGTTACAAGCCACTTCACCACTAGAACACCAGGTTGAGGTTTGATTTTTGATTTTTTTTTTCTTTTTCTTTTTCTTTTTTAACCACATGGCTAGGGCAGGAGGCAGGCTCACTAGTGACTGTTCCACAGTCACTAATGAAAAAGATTGCTTCATGCCAAGCTGAACTTTGCTAGGAGAGTGGCCTCTCCATATTTTGTAGTAAAACTTTCTTTGAATTAAAAATTATAAATATCAGATCAAATACTAAGTGAGATCTGGACCTCCTGCCTTAGCTGTTGGCAAGAAACTGGAATAAAACCTTTGCTGAGGAAACCCTCCTCTTTCTAGACCAGAAACAGGTGCACCCAGTTTCCCCTTCATCTCCAGCTCCTTTTGGCCAGGTTCCTTCACTGGTCCCTGTGTGTGTTCAGTCATGATCTTCCCTTACGCCACCTGATCACCTTGTGTGGAGATCTTGGCATTAATCACCAGATAGGCCCTGGTGAGTGTCACAGTTATATTGTTAAGATTGATACCCATTTGAGGCTAAGGTACAGACTCCCTCCTCCTCCCTCTTCCCCTCTCCCTGACGTGCAGGTGCCCTCCCCCTTCCCTCATTCTAATGTAAATAAAATGAAAACAATTAAATCTATAAGTAATGTTGACAATAGGCAGGAAGAAAAATAACCCCCAACTATTGGCTTCCCAGAACCTAGAAACCAACATCTCTCTTAACTCCTGTTTGAGGTAAAAGAAAGCAAAGGGACTTCAGTACTTATGTTGCCATGGTCAAAAGATTAATATAAGTTGTTATTTTTAACTCAGTTAAGAACTTGGGAACCTCTGCAACCAACCACTTCCCTCATAAGTCCAGTCAATGGTTTTCCTATATGCTGAGAAAAATAGGTGAAGCATGTTTCCAGGAGCCCCTGCTGCTGAGGTTGCCCACATTCAGGTAAAAGCCTGGGAAATAACTGAACCACCAGAAACCTACTCCTGAGACACAGAAGTAGAAAAAATTTACACACGTCGAAAAAGAGAAGTTGAGGTGTCATGGGTATGGCAACTCCAGAAACTTCCTCATGGTAAAATGATACAGAAGTGTGTGCTACCCTATTGACAGAAGCTAAGACCAGTCTTTTTATAGCCACCGCAGAGAGTATCTTCAAGATTGCCAAGTGCTGAGATATTTTCAACTCTGGCACCTGGGACGACAGGAAGGGTGTATGCAACTGTGTGAGCGGCACCCTTTGGAAGAAAGCTGGATGTGCTCTTGAGGACTGCTCATCATTTCCCTTTCTTGCAGCTAGGTAGAATTTAGTGACCTTCCATGTAGATTTTTTGAATTCCACATGAGAGCAAAATAACAAAATGATAACATTTATTTTATATCTAGGTTTTGTTTAAGGTCCACCTGAGGAGAAAATGACCTAAGAAGTAAATAGAAGGCGAAAAAATAAAAGATCATTGTAGTCTCACCGTTTATTCTATCTGTTGAGTTAGATTTTTATTTTGGCATTCAGGTTACTAGTTCTTCTTATTCATGTGTCTGAAATTCTATTTTGTAGTTACTAAATAATGTGTGTGTGTGTGTGTGTGTGTGTGTGTGTGTGTGTGTGAGACGTTTTTTAAGATGCTTCTACAAATTAATCAACTTCTCAGTTGGAATGTGCAGGTGTTAGACTGAGTGCCTCTGTGATTGTTGTGGGGTAACAGATGGGCTGTAAGGAAGAAGGAGAAAGTGCTGGCTGCATACAGGTCACAGATTTTGATCTGCTCTGCTACAAGGATCATATACTCAAATACCTGAAAACACGTGGAAGTATATCAATGTTTTAGACTCCTGCCAGTATAAAGTGAAATAATTGTTTTGAACATAATAACTGGTCACCTTAGTTAATATACTAATAATCATTGCTGGGTGATGATAATGTATGAGTATCTACGGGTTGTGCTTCATATTAGGCATGAGGTAGTTTGATTAATCCTTCTAAGAACTCTGAAGTCAGCTCTGCTTTTATCCCCATTTAAAGGTTGAAGACAGACACAGAGATTTAACGATTTGCCCAATCATTCAGCAGATAAGTGGTTAAGCCAGGATTTGAATGGAAGCTGCCTGACCTCTAAGCCTGAGATTTTAAGCTCTGCCTCAAAGGATCTGTTTGATTTACATGTATTAATCTTAAAATGGAAACATAGAGACAATTTTTTATTTAGATTTTAGAAACACGGACTTAGATTACAGAAGCACAGCAATTGGCAATATATCCTAAAGTCCTGTCTCTTAATTGGCTGGACTAGTTTTCCTCTGGGAAAGTTGTATTTATTGTCCTTTGATGGGGGCTGGGGGGTAGAATGACACTTTGATCCAGTCACTAGAGCTTCCTCCTAAAGACATGTGTCCAGAAAGGGATTTGAAGTTGAAAAATGTTTCCTTTTTCCTTAAGGCTATTCCACACACCCGTCTAATGAAATGGGAAGTTTTATGTTGTGAGATTCACTTAGTTCCTTCTCTTCCCAACTAACGGAGATTTTGGAGGCCACCAAAACAGGATCTGACACCAGAATAGGCTCCCTGTCATTGATCATATTTGAAAACGGTAGGTCATGAAATGTGACCGTTACCGTCAAGATAGAATAACATGGGCTTTTGATTTCTAGCTTCTTAATCCCTAGTTTAAAAGCTTAGCTTTTGTAGATCTGCAAGTGGACTTTGAAAACAATAGCATGTTCTTTGAGATGGCTGGGAAGTGAATGAATATGTGAGATAAAAAGGTTTTTTTTTTCCACATAGTAAAATATCACACTATCTTTTTATGTGAACACACGTTCCAGCTTGTATTGCTTCTCCACGATAAATAGCCCATGTACATATACACAAACACATATATTAAACATTGGTGGTGTTTTTGGTTTTTGGTTTTTTTGGTGAAGGCACTATTCTTTTTAACATTTGAAAATCTTAAGCAGCACTATAGATGACTTCCAAATGGTAGACTTGTAGCACTTGTGGCAGTCTAAGAATGTGGAAGTCTGGAAAGCCCCTCAATGGATGCCATAACATGACTAAAACCTGTGCTTTGAACAACTGCCTCTCAGAAAATCTTCCCACACATATTATTGATGGGGATTATTTGACAACATGTAATAAGAAATAGTAATGTTTCCTGACTTGACCCTTTGAAAAGCAAAGAATGGCAAATGTTGCCCCAAGGAACAAGCCAAGGTAGAACATCTTGTAATTCATCTACATGCAAGATGCATTCCTTTATGGAAAGTTTACTGAGAGGAAATGAATAATTGCACCTAGACTTGAGTATTTAAGTGTATGACACACAAATACAAATACTGCCTGAAAGTCCGCCTACCCTGGTGATGAGAAAAGTATAGTTCTTTGTAAAGGGAGAAATTCCCAGAAATCACCCTCTACGATTCTTTTCTCTAGCTTTACTCTCTTCTAAGCACTTTTTATGTGATTATTTTCCATTTAAAAGGTTCAAATGCAAAAACGTCTTAAGGACTTGTGAAGTGTTTTAACATCCTGACAGCAGAAAATAGATCTTCCATCCCTGTTTACATGTATACACACACCCTTAGACAGCTTGCAGCTTTGACCCTGTCCCCTGCCTCCACTACATACCACTCAAAAGCCAGATTAATTAAAAAAAAAAAAAAAGCTTAAATGGTTTATTTTTGTGAAACCGCGTGTGCGTCAGTGTGCACGCAAGTGGGGGAGGGACAGAGAGAGAGGGGGGCAGAAAGAGAATCAGAAGCAAGCTCCAGGCTCCAAGCCATCGGTGCAGAGCCTGACAACAGCCTAGAGCTCATGAACTGTGAGATCGTGATCTTAGCGGGAGTCAGACGCTTAATCAACTGAGCCACCCAGGCAACCCCTCCCCCTCAGTAATTTCTTAAATACAGATAATTTTTTGCTTATTCCTTGCTCTTCTTGGTTTCCAGTTACTCAGGATAAAAGACAAATCCTTCTCCTTGACTTTTGAGGTCTGGTGTGATTTGGCTCTATTTATTTCTTTAGTGTATAACATTCCACCCAACCTTTTGCTTACAATCTTCTACCATTGTAACTGCTTGCTGTTTCTCCCATAGGCCATGCTTATTGCTGCCTGAGGGCCTTTTGTCGACCTGAAATCTTGTCTTTTTATGTGGATTCCTCATTTTTATCTACTTACTTCCTCAAAAAGGCCACCCTTAGCCATTCCATTTGAATTGAGTCACTCAATACTGGTCTTTCATAATCCACTGTTCTCTTCCTTTGTAATACTGGAATAAGTATTTTTGCATTTACTGTTTAAAGTGCATCTCTTCTGCTAGAAAATGAATGAAAAGAAGGCAGAAACAATATCTGCTTCATTTTCCATTATATATTCAGAACCTATCACTTCATTTGGTGCCATTGTATATGTGTATACAATAATGTTAATATTTTCAAATAAAAATCGTTTCTGGCTTCGAACTATTCTCCTTTCTCATCTCCAATTACCTTCAGTTATCCCCCAAGAAACTTCAAAGTTATCCTGAATTTTACAGTGAAGTGAGGCAATACTAGATGTTTCACCAGTTGGTATACTTAGAAGACCAAAAAGCAACCAGTTAGCTAAGGTAATGGCACTAGCAAGGTAACTTTTTTTTTGTAAGAATTCCAACTCTAAATTTTGGTCAGTATCATCATTGTGATTATCTGAGATATGGTTGGCAGGATATGCCCAGATCTTAAAACTCTGGTTTTATTAGACCATAAAGACCATTTTGACCATAAGTGTCACCTGGATTGGCTCCCTGACTCCTGGTAATGCACAGGTAGGAAATGAAATCTGTACAATTGGTGGTTTGTATTGCGCAGACCAAGGAGCAATACCCATTCTTTGCTAGTTATTTTGGTGTCATGTTGATCTTGCCTTGAGTTGTAGATAACTCTACCATGCAGTCACTCTTAAAATGTCACATTTCAAACTGGTTGTGGTGATGGCTGCTTCTTACTAAGGCACAGAAAAGAACATCTAGGTAATACGGCTTTGAAGAATGTTGGAGAATATTTGAATCATTTCGTTGAGAAATGTGACTTGTATCCCTTGACAGATTTCAATTGTCACATTGAATCACAAACAGAAATAACCTTCCTCACTACATCTCAAACATTTTTGAATGAGCTTTTGGAAAATGAAAAACCTGTCTTAACACACCGTGGATCCATCCACTGAATGGGTTGCCTTTTCTTAGCACCATCTTCTGGTTTTTTCTCCATGCATAGCTTGCAATATTCCACAGTCTTTGATGATTCTCTTGTGGTGAGTCTACTTCTCAGACTAATGATGCAAGTATTAAAAAAAAAACACCTAGTATTTTCTTATAAAAATGTATAGATAAATTGACTTAGTGTACAAACCTTAGAGAAACTGCTGCAAAATCTTTAGGCCAAATTTAGAGCACAGCTTGTTAAGCTGCATTTGTTGATAGAAAAATTTCATTGCCTTTCTTTAGATGGTTGAGAAAAATCCCCAAATGATGGCTCAGCTCTGTGTAAGTGTGTGTGTTGCAATTTTTAAAATTCAGACACATAGGATTATTAAACTTGGAGCTGGGTAAACAAAAACCAAGATAACTCAAACATAGTAAATTTTGAAAAACAGGCAGACAACAACAAAACAATAGTCATCGTGTTGGATCCATAAGCAACACATTTCAGAGTATTTCAAAACTTGTATATAGCAAGTAAATTGTACTTGTGGGAAAAAAATGTCAGTTCAAGAACATATCTCAGAATTTTGGCTTGGCACAATACTTTTCAAATGTTAGCGATGTCTTTTTTTTCCCTATCCAAAGGCATAGAAGCATGCATTAGTTCTCTGAATTTATATAAAAGTAGAAAGAAAAATTGTTTGTTAGTGTTGGATGCTTTCGTGCTTGTGTAACAAAAAATCTGGCTGAAATGCTTTGGCAAGTATGCAATGCATCATATACTATAATAACTTATGGTGTTTGGAAGAAAAATAAAAGCAGCGAAGATATTGTGGTTTTGAACTTGGCAAAAGAGTTGTAGAATGAAATTGGCCTATGTACTTTCACAAGAACTATTACAATGGATAACAGACTTTCTAAGGATTGTATGTAATGAGGTGATAAGCATCATATCCTACAATAACCTTTTAAGGGTCCATATATTTAGAGAATCTTAAAGGGAGATTATTTTATGGAGAAGGGTTTCTGGAATTAGGAATAAATGAACTTTTTAATGTAGTTCAAGAAAGTCTTTAAGTTATATTCAAAAGGGATTTTAATATAGGAATATTTTAATTACTTTAACATTGATAAATATTTAATGAATATCTCCTTTGTGCTGGTGTCTACCGAGGATATAAATATTAGTAGAAAAACAGACGCTGTTAATACAGAATTTATGTTCTCATGGCCTCCCATGTAGGCATATGTCTACAATAATGCTATAGGCCAAATAAATTTTATAAGGGAGTTTGGTTTAGGTAGTGGATCAGGAAAAGCCTTTGTTAGTGTCACTCTATAATCTGCAGGGAAGAAGTAACTATTCCCATTCTCAAAACAAATACCAAATACAGATAAATTAATATAACCACCTTCTCCAAAGATGGAAGAATACTAGTACAATGAATATGGGACAGAGAAAATGAAATCCTCAAATAGGCTTATTTAAGATCCTTTAATAATGAGTAGAGCATTCATTGATTCCATGGAAGTTGGATGAGTTTAAATCTCCTTTTTGTATGTTGTCTCTCACCTCCTATCACAGATGTGGTCTTTGTGGGAGTGTCCACTGTTCTGAAGCAGCAGCTGTGATAGGATCTTTTGGAAATTGGGATCCTCTTACTCTTAGTCTTAGAGTAAAGGGATAGGGGCAGTGGGTGAAGTACAAATGACCCAGATTTGTATGGAAAGCAGAAGAGAGTTCACGATTTGTTATCTGGAAATCCCTATCTGGAAATCAGGAGCCCATTTTTTTTTTTTTTAAACTGGAGTGAATCCCATGAAAATAACTCTCAGAAATCACACCAATATGGTGTCATATGCCACTAGCAGCTTGTAAAGGATTTTAGGATTTGGCATCCCAGCTGTTTCTTCTTAGGTGCTTTTATGAAAGAGCTTTTGAAGTTAACCTTGGAAGTTAGGAAAGATTCCAAATGGCCAAAATAGGAAGAACATTCTAGAAAGAGGAAATAATAGGTATGCAGAAGAGTGAGGCAGGTTGTGGGTATGGGGAACAGAGCTGGGGGTAAAAGTTTCACAAGCGACAATGCTGGAAAGAGACGTAAGGTCATACTGAAAGCTAAGATGAGGAAGTTGTGACAAATTTATCAGGAGTTAGCATGTCTCTAACATTTCTACTTGAACATATGACCAAGAAATTTTTCACATATCCTAGAGGAAAATGTACCCTCCCCCTTTTCCTTAAAGTTCTGTCCCTTTGAATCTACTCTGTAGCGTTTAATTTCCCACTTCTGATTCTCAAAATTTATCAGGTATATCTGATAAATTACTCAGATTATAAATAGTTTTGTTTTCTGGGTATTAAAAGGTGTTGGCCAGCATAATATCAAAATTGAAAGCTGTCATCCAGTTTATAATTTCTATTCTTCATGGGGGGGTATTAAATTTTTTTGTATACATTTATTTTCATTTAGGAATATTTTTATTTTAGGGTTATTGAATTATATGTATAGCAAATTTTACTGTGCATAACTGTACAGTTCTTTGATTTTTAACAACCACCATTATCAAGTTAGAGAACATTTCCCCTGTAACAAACAACTTTTTCTTGCTCCATTGTGGTCTCTGCCTTCTCCTGATCCCTTTCAACTCCTGATCATATTTCTGTCTTTATAGTTATGCCTTTTCTACAATGTCATATAAATGAAATTGTAGAATGTTTTTTATTTTTTGTTGGGCTTTTTTCTCTAGCATAATTCTCTGGATATGAACCAAGTTGTTGGGAATATCAGTATGTTCTTCTTGTTGCTGAATAATGTATTATTGTATGATGGACCAGAGTTTGTTAATCCATTCACCAGTTGATGAACTTGTGAGTTGTTTGTAGTTTTGGGCTATTAGGAAACAGAGCTGCTATGAACATTCACCTCTGGGTGATTTTGTAGAAATGTAATTTGGATTTTCTTGATTTAATATTTAAGAGTGAAATTTCTGGGTCCTAATTTGTAAGAGAAGGCCAGAATATTTTCCAAAGAGGTTTTATCGTTTTGTATTCGTATCAGCAATTTTCTTTTTCTTTTTGTTTGTCTTTGTCTTTTTTTCCTTTTTGAGAGAGAGAGAGAGCACGTGAGTGTGTGAGCAGGAAAGGAGCCCTCTCAGCTTACACATTCCCTCAGTTTCACTAATAGATGTGTTCGCAGCCAAAAAAAAGGTGACGGGGTTTGGGGCGGGGGGAGGCTCTTCCTTTTCAAGAGAGCTTGCAGCCAGCTCCTTATCTAGCCCACAGAAAAATGTATCGTTTGTTAATTATTGTTTCAAGGGAAGACTTTTTCTTTTTGCCTTATCAAAATGCTGCCAAATTTTTGCTCTTGATTATTTTTAGATTGTCCCCAAGCCCCACACTCCAAGTGAAACATGACAAATTCTCCCCCATGGGAGAAATCTAAAACATGCTTAGAACATTTGCTTCAAAGTTAATCGTCAGTGCTTTCTTCATGCAAGGATTTGTTTGATGTACCTGGATATAGATTATCAGTTGTGCAATTTAGCATGTGCTGCATGGATAGAAGGTCATTTAGGATCTTGGGTTTCTTGGTATTTCCTGGTTTTAGGGATCTCTGGTGTTGGTGAATGGCTTTTCTATGGGTCTGTTAATGGTTGCTTATTTGAAACATTAATATGATACTTCTTAAAACCATGTGTAATCATCATGCATGGGGTCCAGAGAGGGCCTCAAAGGTCTATGTTAATGTGGGATGTAGTTATTAATATTTAACATCCTAAAACAGATACTGCAAATTTTTTAATGTTTATTTTTGAGAGAGAGGGAGAAAGAGAGAGAGAACATGAGCAGGGAAGGCAGAGAGGGAGACAAAGAATCTGAAGCAGGCTCCACTCTCTGAGCTGTCACCACAGAGCCTAATGGAGGACTTGGATTCACAGACTGCGAGATCATGACCTGAGCCAAAGTCTAATGCTCAATTGACTGAGCAACCCAGGTATCCCCTAAAACAGATACTTTTAAAACACAGGAATACACAAGTACATCATCTATTAGACATCAGAGGAATGATACTATCACATGTCATGTAATCTCTGGAAAACTGCATTTTGCCCTTGTAAGAAAACAAATGAAAAAGATAAATAGCATTTTGGTATTATTATGAAAATAGTTTGACATCATGAACCTTCTGAAATGATCTCAGGAACTTTCTAGGGGTCCCTGGATCATACTTAGACATCTGCTTGTCTGTGGTGAGGAGGGATTGGGATTTAGGAAAGAAGACTTATGTTCTGGTCTCCCAATCCTTGACTTGGATGATGGCTTAAGAAAAGAATGGGTAGGGGCGCCTGGGTGGCGCAGTCGGTTAAGCGTCCGACTTCAGCCAGGTCACGATCTCGCGGTCTGGGAGTTCGAGCCCCGCGTCAGGCTCTGGGCTGATGGCTCAGAGCCTGGAGCCTGTTTCCGATTCTGTGTCTCCCTCTCTCTCTGCCCCTCCCCCATTCATGCTCTGTCTCTCTCTGTCCCAAAAATAAAAAAAATGTTGAAAAAAAAATTAAAAAAAAAAAAAGAAAAAAAGAAAAGAATGGGTAGTAGGGATAGGACAACCCATATATACTATGCTTTGAAAATGCTACATCAGTGGGATAAAGGTATGTTTTTCTTGACTAAATAAATAGTAACTAGCCAAGCACTGGAAAACATTGGTAGATAAGACAGACTGTGCTCACATGGAGTGTGTTCTCTGCTTTCTAGAGGCAGACAAAATAGTAGACAAAGACACAGGTTAATTTGAAATCATGAGACTGTCGAAAGATAATTTGCATAGATCATGAATAGTAAACTCTGGGACAGAATTTAGGCTTAGGAAGTTGGCAGTAAAAAATTTTCTTTTCAGAAAGATGACGGAAACAGTATGGTATCATTTCAGGATACATAATAAAAATTGGTTTTTGTTAGTGTACTATGAGTGGAGGAAACAACAGGCCCCCTATGCCACTCAAAGGGCTTCCATCCCTAATTCAACTCAACTGAAAAGTTAGAGCAAGATTTTAGCATGAACGAGATGGAGAAACGATTTGTGCCATGTTAAGTCCTATATTTCTTTGGGAATGAACATCTTACGAAATAGAGATGGCAAGTGCACGCTGAGAGGAGTCACACTCTACTACAAGCAGACATTTTGGTACCTATGTTCCAGTTGAAAAGTTTTGCCAAGGAATTTCTGCTAAGATTTTTCTGCCATCAAAGAGCCCTTTCTTGGAGAAAGACTTCTGATGGGAAATCATTCAGCAAATGTTACAGCTGAATTAATCTTTCATCCTTTGTCCTTCTAGGTATGTAGTCTCAATTTATTATGTAGGTGTTGTAGGTGTGCATTTGGGAATGTGTTGTCTGCAACAGCATTTTCATAATTATTTACGTCTGTGTTGAAATTAATCAGCTCTAAATGTCTAATAAAAAAATTCTGATTTAACTTTAATAAGAATTTCTAATACAAAATTTGAACTTAAATTCTGTGTTACAGGGGCACGTGGGTGGCTCAGTTGGTTAACCTTCTGACTTCTGGTCAGGTCATGATCTCATTGTTTATGGGTTTGAGCCCCGCATCGGGCTCTGTGCTGACAGCTTAGAGCCTGCTTCACATTCTGTGTTTCCTTCTCTCTCTGCCCCTTGCCTGCTCATACACGGTCTTTCTCCTTGTCAAAATAAATAAACGTTAAAAAAATAAATAAAATTCTGAGTTACAAGAAATCCATTTTCTCATCCATTCTAAGAAGTAGATGTATCATTTCTACTTGAGACTTAAAATATTTCAGTGTTTGTTTGTTTAATTTTTTTTTTATTAGGAATGAGGTTTTTCTTCATTTGCTTACCCAGAATTATTAATTCATTGTTGACAAATGATTTTGCTTTGCATGACTTTGTACGATAAACGAATTTGGGTAAAATATTTAGAGAACTGGTAGGAATAATTAAAGGCTAAAATTAATAATCACAAGTTTCTTTTGTATATGTGATGTGATATTTGTATTAAAGAATTTTTGTAACAATGATTGTAGAACTTACATGCAAAGGAGCATTATACCTTCAAAGTAGTCATTATAAAATAATGCTATCGTGTCTCCAAGTTTTAAACTTGATCTTACTGCTTTATGGCCACACCTCATAAAAATAGGCCATACCAGTAAAAATTGCATGTATTCCACAAATGTTTATAATGCTTAAAACTTTTAAACTGGACACAGAGCTGATTTTAAAATTCTTCGGTATTCCAAAGAGAGTATTATTAAACTTAACCCTAAATATTATTTAAAATACTGAAGTTGATGCTTCAGTATTAGTTCTCTGGCTTTTATTTGGTCAAAGTTTGTCCTTGTTTGGCATGATGAATGTTGAAGCTCCCATGACCCAGCTGTGCCATAATGTAAATACTTAACTTGCCACAGCATAAGAGGAAAAAAAGGAAACTCAAAGGATGGCAACAAAAACTCCTGCCCATTGCATCACATATTTCTTTTTCTTAAAAAAACATAAAATACTTCTTCAGGTATTTAACTTCCTCTCTTGAAAGAAATGTTCATTTTCTCTTACAGCAAAGCCAAAGCTGTGAAAATCAGTGGAGCTCTGCAGCAATACCAGCAACTTGTGGTGTGGGTGATTTTAGTTTGTTTCATCAAATCACAGCCATTGGCATAAAAGAAAAGTTCCAGGCCAAGAATAACAATCATTTGTGTTAGGCCTGGATTCTGTAAGGCTCTTAAGCGCCCTCTCACAGTGCACGTATAAGACTACGAGCTCTTGGTGTGAAGTGATTAAATATTTAGAGAAAATACATGTTTCTCAAATTCTGATGATTTTCTCCACTGTCCTATCAAATTGAGAAGTTTATAAGAGGTAGAATAAGAAATACTAAAACAACCATATATGCATTTTTAAAAAGAACTATGATAACTGAAGAAACAAGGACTTCATAGATTGAAAAGGTATATAAGAAATAACATGGAAAAGCAAAAGTTTAAAATTTTATAAACTTCTCTATTTCTGGAAGCAACGGAAGTAGATTGCTAAACCATATCGCATATAGACACAATGTGTAGTAATTCCAACAGGCATATTCTATTACTTCTGTTAGGGAGCTCTTCATTCTAACTGTTGACCCATGATATGTTTATCCATGAAATTAACCAATAGAAGCTAAAAAGAAAAAAAATCAGGGTTAGTGATATATGGTTACTGGAGTACTCTTGAATGACTGCTCCAGGAACCATGGTCTTTGAAACTCTTTTAGGAAACAGGTAATTGAAATAAGCATGTCTTGACCCAGTGATTCACTTGGATTAATAATTCATCTTAAAAAAAAAATACTGGGCACAAACAATCGTTACAGTGCCATTTTAAATGACAAAAATAAAAGCAACTTAAATGTCAACGTCCTGTAAACGGTTAAGTAAATCATGGTACATCGATAAGATGAAACATTTTGCTTCACATATTAAGAGGTATGTGAGTGTTTTAGAAAGCATGGTTATCTGCAGTTTGCTATTTTCAAATTCCCAATTATTTACTGTTTGTCCTTAGGCAAGTGACATAACCTCTTTGAATCATTTTCTTCATCACTAAAGTGGGATAAAATACTAAATACCTCACACAGTTGTTGTGAATCCCTTTAAAAAATAAACCTAAAGCAGGACTTGCTTCTTAGAAAGCACTTAACAGAGATTAGCTATTAGTACACTTCAAATACATAAAAGTTTATATTTAGCAAGGTCATAAAAAAAGAACAGAAAAAAGGCTGAAAGTAAACATCCAACAAGGTGCATAGATGTCTTTACCTGGTAGAACAGCTAGTAATCTCTGACTTTATATTTCTAACATTGTACATTCATGTGTTTTTAAAAGGGGAAGTTATTGAAACACTTGATGTAAGAAAGAAGGGCATGATGTCGGCCCTCATGGAGTTGAGAATTCAACTGAGAACCAGGGTTAAGAATAGGAGTAGCTATCATTTGGGGGAGAAGGAGTTAATACTAACACAGAGACAGTAGATAAATGATCAGCAAGGATGGAAGAGATACCTAACCAGGAAGGTAGTGCTCCGCTAAGGCCTGACTGAATTAGGTTTAGGTACATGCGAACATCTATGCTTTTCAGAGTGATAAAACAATGAAAACAAAGGCAAGAGGAAATAAGGCAAAAGCAAAAGGAACAACTGTTGACAAGTCACTCAGATTGGTTGAAATATAAGATAACTGAAGTGACAGAAATCAGAAAGACTGTTTGGAACCCACAGTAGAAGGTCTTAAATGATAAGCTGTAAGTTAGGACTACTGAAGGCAGTTGACTCTGTTGAGGTTCGCATTATCTAGAGAAGGAGAGAGGAGGTTTTAACTCTGGTTGAAATCTTGTCTTCTACCTAAAGATATTAAACCATAGAACAAGAAAGATCATTGTACCCTTTGATTCTTCTTAGTAAGTTTTTCCGTGAACACGCTCACATTACAGCTTAAGATCCTCTGAGGTCTGCCTGCATCTGACTTCCCCATACTCTGTGTTGACCCGCATGTAGTGGTCTGTCACCTGTCTCCTGAGCAAATACCCCTTCACACATTTCCAACTATGGTCAAAAAGCTCCTTTGTCCTCCCACTTGTCTTTTGGACTGTAATGCTGATTTCTACACCCAGCTCGTTTTCAGGTTCCACGTTAGCCACAGTGGTCCTCGAAAGCTATCTGTGCTTGCTTTTTTTAAGACCTAGAAGTTCTGCCTGTTTTATGCTGACTCAAGATTACTTGATACTCCTTGTTTTAAAAAAAAAAAAAAATAATGTTTTTATTTCTTTTTGAAGGAGAGAGAGAGAGCATGAGCAGGAGAGGGACAGAGAGAGAGAGAGAGAGAGAGAGAGAGAGAGAGAGAGAGACAGTATCCCAAGCAGGCTCCAGGTTCTAAGCTGTCAGCACACAGCCCAGTATGGGGCTCAAACCCACAAACCGCGAGATCATGACCTGAGCCAAAGTCGGGTGCCCAACCGACTGAGCTACCCAGGCGCCCCAGATCACTTGATATTCTTGATGCGAAATTATTTTTTTGGCCTGATACTTAGTGGTTAACACCATACGTGGGTTCAAGATGAAACTGTGATGCTTCTGGGTGTCCTCCATGTAGAATCTTTTACAAGGAATGACCGCTTAGCTTATTCTTTTAAGTGTCTTTTTTTTTTTTTTTTTTTTTTACTAAGTCCATGAACCATGAATTACTAAAACAACATTGGCTATATGAGAAGAGCTCACTTAATCTATCCCCTTCTGTTTCTGCACGGGTTTGTCAGGAAATAGATTTAATTTTCTCATTAAACACATGTAATTTTCAGATGTTACTAGTGTTTGTGCAATGCTTATTGAAGAGTTTTGGGTGTTTAGCAATGGTTTCCAAACACCATAGCGAAACCAAATTGGTTTCTAGCCTCAGATGATTTCTTCCTGCATAAATTTTTAAGTGGAAGCAAAAATGAGATCTGTATTTAGAGCATTGAATGCATTGAATAATGTATTGAAAAATATTTGCAGATTAAAGCAGTCCATTTGGAGACTCTTAAATTCTGCTTCAGTTTTGCAATTAATAAAGATGTATAAAACCAAGAAGTCGTCCAGCTGACAGTGGGAAGGTCCTCATTTAAAGGCACTTCATAATAAATGCTCCAAGGCAATAGTGAGGCTTACTGCTGATCACTTTTCCTCAATGGTGGCTTGATAAAAACATGCGCATTAAGTATTTATAATTGTAACTTCATTTTTACATTAAAAATAGCACCAGCAAGGACTTTTAAATGACAACGCTCAGAGATTGGCAAGGGTATAGTAAATGAGCACTTTCCTACATCATTAGCAGGAATGTTGATTGGTTCCATATTTCTGTAGCATAATTTATTACATATTTCCAGAGGCTTTAGAATGAGAATACCCTTGAATATAACCATCCTACTTCTAAGAATTTTTCCTAAGGAAGTAATCCTGAATGTGCACGCAAATGTAGCTATTAAGATGCTTATCATTGCACAGTTACCATAGAGAAAAATTGGACATGAACAAAAGGTCCTGCAATTTTAGAATGATTATAAATAATTTATGATTTTCAGATACCTATATATACATGGCAAGTGTATAGCCACCACATAATATTCGGGGAAAATACTTTCTGACATGGAATAATTTTCATGGTGTGGTCAGTTACAATGAACCCACTGACAATTCTTCCAGAAAAACAAACATATGTCTAACATTGGTGATAGGCTCCAAAGGTAACAGCTGATAAAAAGTGTTGAGGAACATACTACAACCACAAAGTTGAGGCACTGTTAAGGAATATAAAGAAGGTAAAACAGGGTGATGTGATAGAGACTGGAAGACTGGGCATGGGCCACTTTGTCTAGACCAGTCAGGGGAGGCCTCTGACATTTGAATTGAAACCTGAATGAGGCGGGCTCTTGGAGATCTGGGCAAGAACATTCTAAGCAGAACAAACAACAGCACAAAGGCCTTAGCACAGATTGAGCTTATAATGTCTAGAAATGTATATATCAGAATGTTAACTGATAAAGTTTACTTCCTACTGGTGGGATTACAGATTTGTTTTCACTTTATTGTAGTTGCTTCCCTGTAGTATTACTTATCTGTAATTGACATGGACTAATTTTTAATGAGAAATAATAAAAAGTAATAATAAACTACCATTTTCATTTATGTGCATTCGGTGGACTTTCCCAAAATGACTGCTTATACTAACAAAGATAGGGCCTTCAAGCATGCCTTTCTTAGTTTTAGATTGTCAACTGTATGATTAAAACAGCCAATTTTAGGGGCATCTGGGTGGCTCAGCCGGTTAAGCATCTGACTTTGGCTTAGGTCATGATCTCACAGTTCGTGAGTTTGAGGCCCGCATCGGGCTGTCTGCTGTCAGCATAGAGCCTACTTCGGATCCTCTGTCCCCCTCTCTTTCCGCCCCTCCCGTCTCTCTCTTCTCAAAAATAAATCATGTTTAGAAAATAGCCAATTTTATAGATCATTCTTATCTTGGCTTGCTGTTTTCTTCAGGAAGTAACTCGTTTAACCTTGGTGACATTCTATGGAAGCGTAATGATCATTTAAAGTTGCACATTTGCTAAAGAATCTAAATCTAGACTTACATGATGGCTCTGCACAGATTGGGGCAAATTTATTTTGGCTCAAAGTTATGATAAATGAAAAGCATCCCACTTAATACTAAAATCAAATAGAAGTGGGGGCAACAGTCCTTTACACATGACTTCCAATAACATGAATCTGCTTTTAGATGCAAACGTACTACACATGACCTTACATACAGGACTTATATACAGCACCACTTGCCAGAAAGGAAAAATAAGACATGTGCTTTCTATTGATTGTGTAGGGAGCAACTCACTGAATCATCACATTTCTTCCTAGTGAAATAAGCACTTTGGTCTTTGCTCCATTTTCTGATAAGAGGTTAATAAATAATCTAAGGGAAGGTACACATTTGAAATCACACTGTATAGCTATTCTCCGTTCCCTTTTATTTAAATCAATTTGATTTCTTCTCCAAACCCTGCTTGTATGCTGTGGCAGCAGAGAGCAATGTGATTAGAACCACACAGCTGGTTAATTTACTAAAGATGCATAAGGTCTATGGAAAAAGAAGCAATATCTTTGCAAAAAAAAATTTAAAGTTAACAATGCAAACTTTGTTTGGCAAAAGAAGGAAGAAACTTTGACCTCCACAGGGCTAAATTTTTATGAGAAGTTGCACCCCTAAATTAAAATAAAGCATGTGTGGGATTCTGATTAAGTACACCTTTGGGGATATAGAAGAAGGAGAGATGGATTTTTTGGAGGAAGACCAGGGGGGAAAATCACTTTCTGCAAATTTTCCTTTAGTTTGGCTCTGCCTAGGGGATTGTTAGGATTTATCTGATCCTCTGAAGTTCTATCAGACTTTACCTTTTAATGAAAAGCAGGATAGGTTTAGAGTCTTAAGGGGCTCACTTGGTAGGAGCTTTAATTAAAATTGAAGGGTTTGTAAGAACATTTATATTAAACATTTCAGTCCACTCAGTTTTCTTTCAGATGTATCTGTTGTTAAAAAAAAATTTAACTTCTCTGAAAATATGAGTCTATGGTTCAAAGCAGTTTATAAAGAAGACAGATCTGTGTACTGTTTCTATAGACCAAAGGACCTCACAAAGTCTGGCTAGGATAGACAATAAAACTGTTAGCTTGAATTACATGTAAATCAAATTAAAACACATCAGACTAATATATTGAGTAATAGGAGACATAGTACTTAAGATTATTATTTTTAATTTAAATTTTAGTTAACATACCATGCAATATGGGTTTCAGGTGTAGGATTCAGTGATTCATCACATACAACACCCAGTGCTTATCACAAGTGCCCGCCTTAGTACTCATTGCCTATCTAGTCCACCTCCCCGTCATCTCCCTCCCCATCAACCCTCAGTTTGCTCTCTTTTGTTAAGAGTCTCTTGTGGTTTGTCCCCCTCTCTCCTCTTTCCCCCCCACCCCTTCCCATATGTTCATCGGCTTTGTTTCTTAAATTCCACATATGAGTGAAATCATATGGTATTTCTTTCTCAGATTGACTTATTTTGCTTAGCATAATACGTTCTAGCTTTGTCCAATTCATTGCAAATGGAAAGATTTCATTCTTTTTGATGGCTTTTTTTTTCCATTGTATATGCATACCACAATTTCTTTATCCATTCATCAGTTGATGGACATTTGGGCTTTCTCCATAATTTGACCATTGTTGCTAGTGCTGCTATAAACATTGGGGTGCATGCATCCTTTCAAATCTGTATTTTTGTATCCTTTGGGTAAATACCTACTAGTGCAATTGCTGGATTGTAGGGTAGTTCTATTTTTGTTTTGTTTTGTTTTTTTTTTTTTTTTGAGGAACCTCCATA
This sequence comes from Herpailurus yagouaroundi, assembly GCF_014898765.1. Classification (NCBI taxonomy): domain Eukaryota; kingdom Metazoa; phylum Chordata; class Mammalia; order Carnivora; family Felidae; genus Herpailurus; species Herpailurus yagouaroundi. The sequence goes on from NW_024412391.1 coordinate 52,924,236, forward strand.
CTGTTATCCAGAGTGACTTCACCAGTTTGCATTCCCACCAACAGTGCAGAAGTGTTGCCCTTTCTCTTCATCTTCACCAACACCTGTTGTTTCTCATGTTGCCAATTGTAGCTATTCTGACAGGTGTGAGGTGGTATCTCATTATGGTTTTGTATTTCTCTGACGAAGAATGATGTTGAGCATGTTTTTATGTGTCTGTTAGCTATCTGGATATCTTCTTTGGAAAAGGATCTATTCATGTCTTCTGCCCATTTCTTTACTGGATTATTTGTTTTCTGGGTGTTGAGTTGGTAAGTTTTTATAGATTTTTAATACTAACCCTTTATCTGATACGTCGTTTGCAAATATCTTCTATTCTGTCGGTTGCCTTTTAGTTTTGCTGATTGTTTCCTTCATTGTGCATAAGCTTTCTCTCTTGATGAGGTCCCAGTAGTTCATTTTTGCTTTTATTCTCTTGCCTCTGGAGACATAGATACAACATGTACTTTTTTCAGCTTTTAAAATACATGCTGTATCTTACATCTTAAAAGCTGATAAAGCTGAAATACACTATATTAAACTAAAATTTGTAGAGATATTTGGATCCTTTCAATTAAAGAGATGAGAAACTACCGATTCCTTTTTTGAACTTTCTTAATTTGTCACCTTCAGATTTATTAAAGGAAAATGTAGATAAAATCATTATAACATAAACAAAAGCAATGAAGTATATTAGTAACATCAAGACAGGTTATTCTGACATCTAGAAGAATATTGTAACAAAACTTTTCATATGTAAATTGCAAAATGTCTCTACATTCTAAAAGGTATTAAACAACTAAGGATGCTTTTGGGTTGAGGAGAGTTCTCCTATCCCTTGGAACACTCACATGCAGTCCATGACTTTGGAAATGCACCAATAGCCATGGCATCAGGATCAAATAGTGGAACAAATGTTAGTAAAGTGTAGTCTGTTTTCTATTCATATAAAAACTTAAATCTGAGTTCTGGTATAAGCTCCCAGTACCCCATTGGATCCTTCAGTGGATTTCCTGGGAGGCAAGAACAGCCCTTGACCAATGCTCTTAAGTGTTTTCATGCTTTAAAATACTAAGATCTAATGTCAGGTCATTCTAACTCTTCGGTTGGTGACTCATTAGGCTCTGATCCAAAAAATGTTAATTATTCATCCAATTCACATTCCTTCTGTGAATAATGATCAACTCTGCCTTAATATGAATACTTAATCCTTTGGTTTCTAGAAAAGGGAACTAAAATGCTTGGCTATTATGTGTGTAGCTTTCCTAAACATTTCACAATTCTCCCCATGTTTAAAATGTTCAGGGGGCATATATACTAACTGAAAACTAATAGACATTCTTAATAGAAATCCGCCACCCACAGAATATTCACATACTCTTCCGCAATGGAAGAAAGTGCTTTGGGCTAAATCTTGGGATTGATCATAAAACCTCTAAATTAAGAACTATGTGATTAAAAATAGTAAAGCACAGTTAGACAAGCTGCCCAGTCATTCTGAGAACCCTGAAATAATCAGTGTGACCACACAGAGAGGAGGGACTGGCGCTCATCCAGTTGAACTTTGTGATTCAACTTAATATGATTAAATATGGCTAAATTATGGTTAATACTGGTTAAATAAATACAGTTAATAAATATTTCCACTCATTTCCTTTTCTGTTTGTCATGTTAATCATTAAGACGAGCAGTGGTGGATGCAGATAGGCATTAGAGAGTATATGTGCTGATGTTCGGTAGAGAGAATGTAAGAGTGCTTCAATATCTGGTAACCCTGGGTAAATTCATTTTAAATTACCTTTTGAAACTTGACAGTTGGTGTTCCATGGTCCTACAGGTGCATATTCTTGGTCCAAGTTCCATATTTTAAACATAAAACATTATACATTTCTACAGATAGAACCTGGTTGGATTAACAGCTGTTAGATACAATCTTTAGCTTTAAATCCTTTTCATTTTAAGTACAATTTTCTTGGTGAGTTCACCTGAGAGAATTTCTGTCCTGTCCCCAGGACCATCTCTCCCACCTTCCCATGAATTTCCTTTCCTCTGAGAGTCCTGCAAAGTCTCAGGGGATATGTTGCTCTGTGAACTGCTTGACCACAAAAGAAGTAGAACTTGACCTCTTAGTCTGTAAAAGTTTTCATTACTCAATCAAGGTTAAATCTTCCTGCTAGTTTGAAGAGATCAATTGTTTTATGAAGTTAATTCCCTAAGTGAAGAACTCCTTCCTGTACAATTTGAGGCACAGTGATCAAGAAATTTAAAAAAGAGCCCAGAAGATGAAGAATGTGCTCTGCCTAAGATTATGTGTTACAACCTTTTTTTTTTTTTTTTTTTTACTTCAGGGAAAAATCTGAAATATTCCCTGAAATACTAAGAAACAGCAAATATCAGCTGAAGAAACACATTTTGAACTATATGGCAAATATTAAAAAAAATTAAAACTAAAGTTGCATCAATGCTGGAAATAGCTACCAAATGAAAGGTGTTGACATGTCCTTGCAAGAGCAATACTAATGAGAGGGAGAGAAGGAAAAGAATCTTCAGATGGGGAAACCCATGCACATACCCACACATCTAGACATGTACACACACAAATGCATGATAGTCCACTCATGTTCTTCCACATGTGTGTGTATTCCGATATTTTGGAATGTCCTCATTGCCAAATTTAGGTATATATTTTATACTGGACTGTTCAGTTAGCTATTTCTCTATGTCAACAGTTTATACATGACTCTTCATTCTGTCTAAAACACCCAGATCAAAGTTCAGAACACAGACCACTCACAATGAATAGATCCATTTCACTCGTTTCCGTTAGTTGAGTTATATCTTGACTGAGATTGATTTTATTTCTCCCCAAACTGTCATTAGAAATGTTACAAAAAGTAAATGCAATAAGGAAGAGATATACTGGACACATGAAATTTCAGTTAAAACTTTTAAAACCTTTTGAGAAAGGGAGTCATTAAAAAAATACTTTGAATTAGGTGTAGGGAAGAAAGTTGTTAGCGGTCAGGGAAGAAATAGTAACACTTGTAGAGAGATTCTGCACTTACTATGCTCTCTTTGCAAGTGTCTCTGGGTTCTCATTCCATTAAAAATAAAATCGGTCTAGGGTGCCTGGGTGGGTCAGTCGTTTAAGCATCTGACTCTTGGTTTAGGCTCAGGTCAGGATCTCAAGGTCATGAGACCAAGCCCCGAGTTGGACTCTGTGGTGACAGCATGGACCATGCTTGGTATTTTCTTTCTCCCATTCTCTATGCCCCTTCCCCACTCTCACATGAACCCAAGAGAAAGAGAGAGGAAGAAGGAAGAAAGAAATTGGTCTAGTAACTAACTGATGATATAATGGTAGAAGTAAGTGACAAGTGCCATCATTTTGAGAAGGTAAATTTCTATGTCTAAAGACAGGACTTGGTTTCATATCAAAAGATCAATCAAAAGTCGCACATTTACATGTTTTAAGTTTAAAAAAGAACTGAAGATATAGATCTACATCATGTTTTCATGACTTTCTGCATTTCACTGCATTTTTCATTTAACCAATTACCTATTAGTCTGGATTTCATCATAGAAAAGTGCTTCTAATGTCATTAACTTAAGCTGGTTTCATTGTACAAAGTACTTGAATCAACTTACAAAAACAGATGTTATAAAAGCATTTAAAATATTCTATGTAAAATGTACATAGATGTCAGGTAAAAGTGTAAAATCAAAGCTCAGATTTTAAGGAAGTGAAACAACAGAGACCATAATAAAGCCAGTTTTATTTAGTTTTGAGATATGGGTCACATCAGTTTTCTAACTGCTAACGCAAAGAGAAACTGACTGCAAGATTCATAGTAGCCAAATTGAAATAAAAGAAAAATGAAAACAGACTAGTTGGTCAGGCAAAGCACAGCTTTTTTGGTACTGAGAAAAATCTGATAAACAGCACTTCAGTCTGGCATGGTTGTTTGGATAGTGCAATATAGCTGAAATAAAATACATTTATAAAGTGCTCAAAAAACCCAAAAGAACTTGATACATGGCAGTATTGCTGTGTGAATTTCCAAGATAACCTTATACTAACAGCAGCTCATTCTGCAGCACTTGAACATTACCAGGAAGAGTTCACAGCTTATGTGGGTTATCTTCTTCACTGCAATCACAGAAGACAGGTGATAATGCTAGTGCCGTTTTAAGGACAAAAATTGGAGGCCCAGAGACCAAGTTTATAGGACTAGTAGACATAAGAGCAGCCCCAGGATGCCATATTCCCTCCCATCATAAGGCTAGAAGTTATTTTATCCCAGTATTTTTAGCCCATACTGTTCAGCCTAGTCCTTGGACAGCTTCCCTGAGCTGCTTTTTCTGGCAGTTCTATTGAAACCTGCTGCCATATTTGAAATACCTGGATGGCTTAAAAAAAAAAAAACAAAACTTTTTGGCTTCACCCCCAAAGATCCTGATGTCAGTTTTTTTGGAGAGGGGCTTGGCAGCAGGTATGTTTTAAAATCACTTGAGGCTGGAGCGCCTGGGGGCTCAATTGGTTAAGTGGCTCTTGATTTTGGCTCAGGTCATGATCTCGCGGTTTGTGAGTTCAAGCCCTGCGTCGGGCTCTATGCTGACAGTGTGGAGCCTGCTTGGGATTTTCTCTCCTGTTTCTCTCTCTCTCTCTGTCTCTGTCTTTCTCTGCCTGCCCCTCCTGTGCTTATGCACACTCTTTCGCTCTCTCTCAAAATAAACAAGTCTGTAGGTTGAGGATCTATGGAGGTGAAGCAAGCACCTCTTTATTCTTAGTGATAAATAACATTTTGCAAAATAAGTGTCTTTATCCTCATCTTCTGGGCTATCATTGCAGGATGTGACATAATTTTCCCCCTTCTCAGTTCCCTTCTGCTGCCACCAAATACAGGTAGTGAGCTAAGATAAGTGAAATTAATTCAGTCGTATACCTTCCTTTTTGGTACAAATTGCTAATTAATATCTAGGAATGATTCTCTTAGAAGCACCTTTCACCCGTCTCATGTTCATTGGGGATGAATGGTGGGAAAGGGAGGGGAAGGCTGCTTGTTACAAAGCATTCATCACTGTTCTTCCTTTTGTCCTCCTCACCACCACCCCCACCCCCCCCCCCCCATCCGGCTGAGGGGGGGTCTTTAAAAAACCGGGGGTTGGGTTAATTGCAAAAGGGTTATTTAGCTACTACAGCTGCTTTGTTTGCCCCCCCCCCCCCCTTTTTTTTTTTGGCAGTTCTCATTAGGATCGATAAACTTATAATACCTCCCATTTCCAGCTTTATAGCATGAGCCGCAATTCGTGGTTAACACAAAAAGTCCTTCCCCATCCTATTACGTTAATTTTTAGCCAAGCTTGGTGACTTTTCTGTTTTTTTCTACTGCTATGTAACAAACTTATTTAAAGATTCAGAATTAAAAAGAAGATAAAAGGTGGCCAGTCAAGGCCAGAAAGAATTGGCACGAGATTTTCAGTGTGCTAGACAGAAAAAATATGCAGCCGAGAATCCTTTATCCAGCAAGTCTGTCATTTAGAATAGAAGGAGAGATAAAGGTCTTCCCAAACAAACAAAAACTGAAGGAATTTGTCACCACTAAACCAGCCCTACAAGAGATCCTAAGGGGGACCCTGTGAGACAAAGTACCAGAGACATCACTACAAGCATAAAACATACAGACATCACAATGACTCTAAACCCATATCTTTCTATAATAACACTGAATGTAAATGGATTAAATGCACCAACCAAAAGACATAGGGTATCAGAATGGATAAAAAAACAAGACCCATCTATTTGCTGTCTACAAGAGAGTCATCTTAGACCTGAGGACACCTTTAGATTGAGAGTGAGGGGATGGAGAACTATTTATCATGCTACCGGAAGCCAAAAGAAAGCTGGAGTAGCCATACTTATATCAGACAAACTAGACTTTAAATTAAAGGCTGTAACAAGAGATGAAGAAGGACGTTATATAATAGTGACAGGGTCTATCCATCAGGAAGAGCTAACAATTATAAATGTCTATGCGCCGAATACCGGAGCGCCCAAATATATACAACAATTACTCATAAACATAAGCAACCTTATTGAGAAGAATGTGGTAATTGCAGGGGACTTTAACATCCCACTTACAGAAATGGATAGATCATCTAGACACACGGTCAATAAAGAAACAAGGGCCCTGAATGAGACATTGGATCAGATGGACTTGACAGATATATTTAGAACTCTGCATCCCAAAGCAACAGAATATACTTTCTTCTCGAGTGCACATGGAACATTCTCCAAGATAGATCATATACTGGGTCACAAAACAGCCCTTCATAAGTTTACAAGAATTGAAATCATACCATGCATACTTTCAGACCACAATGCTATGAAGCTTGAAATCAACCACAGAAAAAAGTCTGGAAAACCTCCCAAAGCATGGAGGTTAAAGAACACCCTACTAACGAATGAGTGGGTCAACCAGGCAATTAGAGAAGAAATTAAAAAATATATGGAAACAAACGAAAATGAAAATACAACAATCCAAATGCTTTGGGACGCAGCGAAGGCAGTCCTGAGAGGAAAATACATTGCAATCCAGGCCTATCTCAAGAAACAAGAAAAATCCCAAATACAAAATCTAACAGCACACCTAAAGGAAATAGAAGCAGAACAGCAAAGGCAGCCTAAACCCAGCAGAAGAAGAGAAATAATAAAGATCAGAGCAGAAATAAACAATATAGAATCTAAAAAAACTGTAGAGCAGATCAACGAAACCAAGAGTTGGTTTTTTGAAAAAATAAACAAAATTGACAAACCTCTAGCCAGGCTTCTCCAAAAGAAAAGGGAGATGACCCAAATAGATAAAATCATGAATGAAAATGGAATGATTACAACCAATCCCTCAGAGATACAAACAATTATCAGGGAATACTATGAAAAATTATATGCCAACAAATTGGACAACCTGGAAGAAATGGACAAATTCCTGAACACCCACACTCTTCCAAAACTCAATCAGGAGGAAATAGAAAGCTTGAACAGACCCATCACCAGCGAAGAAATTGAATTGGTTATCAAAAATCTCCCAACAAATAAGAGTCCAGGACCAGATGGCTTCCCAGGGGAGTTCTACCAGACGTTTAAAGCAGAGATAATACCTATCCTTCTCAAGCTATTCCAAGAAATAGAAAGGGAAGGAAAACTTCCAGACTCATTCTATGAAGCCAGTATTACTTTGATTCCTAAACCAGACAGAGACCCAGTCAAAAAAGAGAACCACAGGCCAATATCCCTGATGAATACGGATGCCAAAATTCTCAATAAGATAAAGCAAATCGAATTCAACGGCATATAAAAAGAATTGTTCACCATGATCAAGTGGGATTCATTCCTGGGATGCAGGGCTGGTTCAACATTCGCAAATCAATCAACGTGATACATCACATTAACAAAAAAAAAGAGAAGAACCATATGATCCTGTCAATCGATGCAGAAAAGGCCTTTGACAAAATCCAGCACCCTTTCTTAATAAAAACCCTTGAGAAAGTCGGGATAGAAGGAACATACTTAAAGATCATAAAAGCCATTTATGAAAAGCCCACAGCTAACATCATCCTCAACGGGGAAAAACTGAGAGCTTTTTCCCTGAGATCAGGAACACGACAGGGATGCCCACTCTCACCGCTGTTGTTTAACATAGTGCTGGAAGTTCTAGCATCAGCAATCAGACAACAAAAGGAAATCAAAGGCATCCAAATTGGCAAAGATGAAGTCAAGCTTTCGCTTTTTGCAGATGACATGATATTATACATGGAAAATCCGACAGACTCCACCAAAAGTCTGCTAGAACTGATACATGAATTCAGCAAAGTTGCAGGATACAAAATCAATGTACAGAAATCACTTGCATTCTTATACACTAACAATGAAGTAACAGAAAGACAAATAAGGAAACTGATCCCATTCACAATTGCACCAAGAAGTATAAAATACCTAGGAATAAATCTAACCAAAGATGTAAAGGATCTGTATGCTGAAAACTATAGAAAGCTTATGAAGGTAATTGAAGAAGATTTAAAGAAATGGAAAGACATTCCCTGCTCATGGATTGGAAGAATAAATATTGTCAAAATGTCAATACTACCCAAAGCTATCTACACATTCAATGCAATCCCAGTCAAAATTGCACCAGCATTCTTCTCGAAACTAGAACAAGCAATCCTAAAATTCATATGGAACCACAAAAGGCCCCGAATAGCCAAAGTAATTTTGAAGAAGAAGACCAAAGCAGGAGGCATCACAATCCCAGACTTTAGCCTCTACTACAAAGCTGTCATCATCAAGACAGCATGGTATTGGCACAAAAACAGACACATAGACCAATGGAATAGAATAGAAACCCCAGAACTAGACCCACAAACGTATGGCCAACTCATCTTTGACAAAGCAGGAAAGAACATCCAATGGAAAAAAGACAGTCTCTTTAACAAATGGTGCTGGGAGAACTGGACAGCAACATGCAGAAGGTTGAAACTAGACCACTTTCTCACACCATTCACAAAAATAAACTCAAAATGGATAAAGGACCTGAATGTGAGACAGGAAACCATCAAAACCTTAGAGGAGAAAGCAGGAAAAGACCTCTCTGACCTCAGCCGTAGCAATCTCTTACTCGACACATCCCCAAAGGCAAGGGAATTAAAAGCAAAAGTGAATTACTGGGACCTTATGAAGATAAAAAGCTTCTGCACAGCAAAGGAAACAACCAACAAAACTAAAAGGCAACCAACGGAATGGGAAAAGATATTTGCAAATGACATATCAGACAAAGGGCTAGTATCCAAAATCTATAAAGAGCTCACCAAACTCCACACCCGAAAAGCAAATAATCCAGTGAAGAAATGGGCAGAAAACATGAATAGACACTTCTCTAAAGAAGGCATCCAGATGGCCAACAGGCACATGAAAAGATGTTCAGCGTCGCTCCTTATCAGGGAAATACAAATCAAAACCACACTCAGGTATCACCTCACGCCAGTCAGAGTGGCCAAAATGAACAAATCAGGAGACTATAGATGCTGGAGAGGATGTGGAGAAACGGGAACCCTCTTGCACTGTTGGTGGGAATGCAAATTGGTGCAGCCGCTCTGGAAAGCAGTGTGGAGGTTCCTCAAAAAATTAAAAATAGACCTACCCTATGACCCAGCAATAGCACTGCTAGGAATTTATCCAAGGGACACAGGAGTACTGATGCATAGGGGCACTTGTACCCCAATGTTCATAGCAGCACTCTCAACAATAGCCAAATTATGGAAAGAGCCTAAATGTCCATCAACTGATGAATGGATAAAGAAATTGTGGTTTATATACACTATGGAATACTACGTGGCAATGAGAAAAAATGAAATATGGCCTTTTGTAGCAACGTGGATGGAACTGGAGAGTGTGATGCTAAGTGAAATAAGCCATACAGAGAAAGACAGATACCATATGGTTTCACTCTTATGTGGATCCTGAGAAACTTAACAGGAACCCATGGGGGAGGGGAAGGAAAAAAAAAAAAAGAGGTTAGAGTGGGAGAGAGCCAAAGCATAAGAGACTGTTGAGAACTGAGAGCAAACTGAGGGTTGATGGGGGGTGGGAGGGAGGGCAGGGTGGGTGATGGGTATTGAGGAGGGCACCTTTTGGGATGAGCACTGGGTGTTGTATGGAAACCAATTTGACAATAAATTTCATATGAAAAAAAAAAAAGGTGGCCAGTCATCTTACCATGGTATGTTTGGTTTATCAAGGGCAAATTTACTTCATGAGTCTTAAATATTGAATGATGCTAGAATATTTCAAAAATGAGTCAACTTAGAAAACAGATACTTGCGTCTAAATGTTGGGAGTATATTTTTTGCATAAAGAAATCAAGGAAGGAGGTAAATGATAAAAAGCAAATAAAATAAAGGGCCCTGGGTGGCTCAGTTGGTTGAGCATCCAACTCTTGATTTAGGCTCAGGTCATGATCCCAGGGTTATGGGATCAAGTACCACGTCGGGCTCTCTTGTCATGCTCTCTTTCTCTCTTGCTAAAATACAAATTAATGAAATAAAATAAAAATTGCAAAGTTAAAAAATGAATTTTAATTTTTTTGTGCACAAAGAACTCTAAAATAGGTTTGGCATTATTAATGTCAGTTTTTCCTTACATTCCGCAGCACTGTCCAAATGTATTACAAAAATTAAGATGGATAAATGATGTAGAAGTGTCTGAGTCAGTATCTGGCACATGGTGGGTGTATGAGAAATATTAGCTGAGTGTGAGTAGAGGTGGGGGTTAGCTGCAGGCCAGCAGACTGTATTCAGTGGGGGGTGAAGGATGTCACCCCCAGTACAGAGCTGAGAGAGACAGGCTTTCCCCTTTTTTCCAGCAGAGGAGATGGCGGGAAAAGGGCCCCTTTACCCTGGCCCTGTGCCAGGGCCTCGAGCTATTATTATTAGCTACCATAAATAACTTGGGTTGACACTGACATCCTTCCAGGCCATCACGTTTTAATAATGTTAGAGAATGTATGAACATGAAATGAGTTTTTAAGTACTTAGTATATGTTTGACTTCAGAGTTCTTTTACCAGTGAGATAACAAATCTAATAACAAGCGGTTACTTTAGTAAATCATTGTTGTTGAGCATTTGCCAAAAGGCAAAAACTGATAAATTGCCCTCGCTCTGTCTCGTGCCTTCTTTCTCTTTGCCTTTTGTCAATAGGGTATTAGTAAAACATGTTTCACGAAGATTGCAGTGAGAAAGCCTCTCTCAAAATCACATGGGGCATATTGTAAGCTGACCTACTGTCATTGAAAGTAAATACAAAGGACTCTGGAATTTAGCTAGCTGGATGGCTCACAAGTACTGAGTAGGGGGTGGGGAACTTATCTTGAAGTGATGTTTGTATTTTCACACTTTACGTACAATGAAGACATTTCACAACCCAGCTGAATGGTGCCTGATCTAGGAACATGTTGGAGCCTCCATACAGCTCTGGGCTCACCTTTTCTAAGCTTGTACTTATGACAACAGAGAATGGTATTGATTTCTTTCCATGCCCTACCACATCAGCAAAAATTCCATCTAGATGTAGAATGTGGGATTTTATTTAGCTGGAATTGGTGCCGTTGAAAAATGGAATACCTTGAATTTACCATTGAACAGAAGGAATTGTGCCTAATGATAATGTTTTTTTTAACCTAACTTCAGTTGTGACCCCAAAATACAGTAAAGCTCCGAGACTCCTTTCAGGTTTAAAATTACTTAACTCCATATGCTAAAATTAAAACCTCTGTTTTAAGCTAATTGTCTTTCCCAACATAGAATTATTATTTTTTAAGGCAGCAGTTTTCAATTCAGGGTGATTTTTGCCTTCTAGAGGACATTTGTCAATATATGGAGACGTTTAAGTTTGTCACAACTGGTGGTGTTGTGCTATAGGCATCTAGTGGGTTGCCATGGACTGATTATTTGTGTCCCATCAAGATTCATATGTTCACATTGGGGCGCCTGGGTGGCGCAGTCGGTTAAGTGTCCGACTTCAGCCAGGTCACGATCTCGCGGTCCGTGAGTTCGAGCCCCACGTCAGGCTCTGGGCTGATGGCTCGGAGCCTGGAGCCTGTTTCCGATGCTGTGTCTCCCTCTCTCTCTGCCCCTCCCCCATTCATGTTCTGTCTCTCTCTGTCCCAAAAATAAATAAACGTTGAAAAAAAAAATGAAAAAAAAAAAAAGATTCATATGTTCACATACCTCATTCATTCACATTAGGTTAATGGTGTTTGGAGATGGGTTCTTGGGGAGGTAATTAGGTCATGAAACCCCTATATAATGGGATTAGTGTCCTCCTAAGAAGAGAAGCAGAGCTAGCTCTTACTCCCTTTTTGCCATATGAGGGAGGATACAATGAGAAGATGGTAGTCTCTAAATCAGGAAAAGGGCCTTGACCAAAACCTCACTCATGCTGGCACCCTAGTCATGGTCTTCTAGCCTCCACAACTGTGAGAAACAAGTGTGTAGTGTTTAAGCCATCAAATCTATAATACTAGGATATAGCACCCCAAACTAAGAGATGACTAGAGCCCAGAGATGTTGCTGAACACCCTATGATGCATAGGACAGCTCTCCACAACAAATGTCTGGTCCCAAAATGGCAACTGTGCTGAGGTTGAGAAACCCGTGAGTGATGAATGAATGCACGTAGGAAAGAATGACGTGGGTTAGGGATGGGAACTTGTTAGGAGAGAAATCTAGCACTTGTATTTCCTGGCAACGTTTTGCTAGTTGCCTAGTTGCGATTTTGCAATGTTGATTTTTACTTAAGAGGAAGCAAAGCATGCTCAGACTGACTGAGAGATACAGATGTGAACTGTCTTAATTATGAGACGGTTCCTCTGCCAAGGACACACAGGAATCCAATTTGCGCATTTACACAAATAGAAGACATTGAAACGATTCATCTTCTTAGTTTTTTTTTCTAAAAGAAGCTCTCAGGAGCAATTGCATTCACCTTAACCATACCAAAAGAATTCTCTGATGGGACAACTCGTTACCATATCAGGAAAGAATAGTTCTCCGTTGAAAGTATTGCATACCTTCCTGCTGGAGGCTCGGGTCCACACACACCAGGCCAGGGTGTTGCCTGTAAACACCCGGTTTTCAAAAGCGTAGGCCAACAACTTGGGAGCTGCCTAGGAGCTTGTTGGCAATGTAGAGTCTCAGGCCCAGCCCAGACCTACTGAAGCAGAGTCTGTGTTCTAACATTATCGAAGAGTGCGGAATTCTTGTTATGTGTGTTCAAGATTAAGAAGCAGTGCTAGATGTCTTCATTCTGTGCTAATGAAGGCCTAAGTTTTGAGAGAGTGAATGAAATGGATTTTACTCTTACCAAAATAGGTGGGCATTTGTTGATTACTAGTTGTGTTGCATTAGGCAAGTTGGTTTACCCTTTCAGTTTTAGCGTTGTCATTTGTCAGAGGAAAGAGGGAGGGATGAGAGGATCTGAAAGTTCTTTTCCGCTTCTGACGAAGGAGGGAAATAGTATTTTTCTCCGCTATACACATAACTTATAACTGAGTTGTCCTGATGCGTGTAAACTTGAGAAAAAGAGGATTTCTAGTCATAGATGGACTACCCCGTGTTAATTAATAGTCACTGAATTCTTATGCAAAATATTCCACCTCCAACCTTGAAAATGAGCCTACTCAAGTCTGGGGTGTGCCTCTCTCGCTTGGCACTCAGGTCTACTCTTTATAGGGACATTCTTTGCCGCCTTGGTTGCCTGAACATCATGTATAAATTATCCATTACCAAGCACTGCCGTTGTCTGCACAAGCAGGCTCTGCCTGGGGACTCCTGGGCAATACCTACTTGGTCCTGGTCACCCCACTTGAGTCCCAAAGCAGAAGTGGCCCACGTCCTTTGAAGCCAGAAAGGCTGGGTACAGGTGTAGGAAGAGCTTTCAGCACAACTGACAAGGATGGAAAGGTTCTGCAGTTCAGCTTTTTTCAAGAGCTACGTCTGGAGAGTAATTTGGGGAGATAATCTTTTGCTTCTCTGTGTGCACAATTCAGGAGGCTGTAGGATCACAACCGTGAGCCAAATCATGGACACCGCCACATCTCTGTTCCTGTGAAGTACTGGGGGGGGGCACTCAAAGTTATTTTTTCTCTGGAAATGGGAATTAATTAAAGCATAAAAGTAAAATTTGTTTTTACTGTAAACCATTTCCCACAAAAAAATAGGTTTGTTATGGTGCAAGTAGCCAGGTATAAACTGCTCTATGACCTGGAGATGGAAATAATGTAACATTTCTTCACATCCCAAATCAAATTAGAACTTGGTCCAGCTGCCAACCACTAGGTGAGCTAAACGCAAGTGTTACTTCCTCTTTCCAGTTCATTGAAGATTTCAGAGGGCTTTTGTCTCGCTTCCGTGGCAGGTGGTGACGTGGGATACCTGAGGGGGCATCCAGACTAGTGGCTACTGCAGACCTGGAGCTGTTGCTCATATCGGGGGCTACTCACGCACATTCTGGCTGGCCTTGCAGCCCGGATGTGTTCAGTTTGCTGCTTGGGCCAGTGGGACTCTCCACAGATTAGTTAGTCCATTCTTACTGTCCCATGAGGAAGAGGTTGGACCTTAGAAAAAACTAACCCTTGCGTTCTCCAAGAAGGACAAAGTTTATTTTGATTCCTTGCTAATGTGGCACAAGAGTCACCTCATGCCCCTCTGTGAACAGGGCACATGTAGAAAAGACAAATGGAGGTTAAATTCCCAGAAGGCCATCTGCTCTGTTTACAATGTTAACTTCAGAAAAAATCTCCTATATGTAAGCAGAGAAACACCTGTTCTTCTGAGTCAACCAGGGAATTTAAAAAACAAAGATGCATCTATGGAGAAGCAAATCTCAATTTTTTTACAGCTCTGTGGGTGTTTCAGGTGCTCAGCCTGGCTTGAAAATCCCTGCGGGAGGAAGAGAGCATGAATTGGGGAACCAAGCTACCCAGCTGTTCGGCTCTGTCACTTACTATCTCTATAAACTGAGGCAAATATCTACCTGTCTGAGGCTGTTTTTGTTTTTGTTTTTTAAAAAAATAGGTACTTGGGGCGCCTGGGTGGCGCAGTCGGTTAAGCGTCCGACTTCAGCCAGGTCACGATCTCACGGTCCGGGAGTTCGAGCCCCGTGTCAGGCTCTGGGCTGATGGCTCAGAGCCTGGAGCCTGTTTCCGATTCTGTGTCTCCCTCTCTCTCTGCCCCTCCCCCGTTCATGCTCTGTCTCTCTCTGTCCCAAAAATAAATAAAAACGTTGAAAAAAAAATTAAAAAAAATAGGTACCATCTGTTGTGGGGGAAAAAACATACACCCCAGTATGTCTTTTATCATAATGGTAAAAATCATAGAATAGTTATTAATACTTGGTACATTTTTAAACACTGTAGTAGGATTTGCATTGCTACAATCTTTGAGAGCAATTTGGCAATTACCTTTCATTACTTTACATCTACATATCCTCTGATGCTAATATTGCAACACTAAGAATTTAGCAAACAGTAATATCTCCAAAAGCATACAAGGATGTAAACATAAAGATGATTATTTCCACATTTTAGTAAAATAGTAAAAATGATAACCTAAATTCCCACTAATAGGGGACAGATTGGATAATTTGTGGCATATGCATACAATAAATGACTACCCAAATTCCTAGAAAGAAAAAAAATTGAATTATATGAAGCGAAAAAGCTTCACACACATGCAAACATCACAATACATGGATGTGATTGCTTATGAATAGAAAATTTTAAAAAAATATATATATACAGATAAATACAGCAGGCCATTAGGAAGCAGAGCGGTGAGGGGAGATGCTACTTTCACTGTTGTATGCATTCCTTTACTCTGATGTTTTTACAACAGCAGGTACAACTTTTGCAAACATGATTCATGTTTGGTCTTTTACATCGGACATATATTTTCTAAGGTGAAGCAAATAATGAAGATGAACAATGTTGATGTTATTAATCCTACTGTTTGATAATAAACATATTATCATTGTGCATAATTTACTGCATCAAGGCTTCTCTTCTTGGTCTTGTGGATAATTGTCTCCCTTTGAACCGACTCTCTGCCAGGTGATCTATTCTAGCCAGGATCAACAGAACAAAGAGCTCTTCACTAATTTCATGGGGCCACTTGGGAAAGAGACTGCTATAGGAGTTACATAGGACCTCTCAGAAAATTCTGCCATTTAATTCGATTTCCTGGGCCATTACCAACACATAAAACTGTGTCCTTCTGAAATGCTCCTTCTTCTATTACTGGTTTTAAGGGCAATTTCCTACCCCCTCCCCTGACTCCCAGGGAGCACTTGGTTATATTTGGAGAAATTTTTGGTTGTCATACTCCTGGTGGGGCTGTAATTGGCATCTCCTAGATAGAGGCCAGGGTTGCTGCTAAGCATCTGACAATGCACAGACCAGCTGTCCTGACAAGGAAGAATTAGCTGTTCCAAAATGTCACTGATGCCCCAAGAGAGAAACCATGCTCCACATCAGGACAGAGGGGGTATTTCTTTTAAGCTGTTGGGGAAACTCTATGCTACCCTCATAAAGACAGTGTCTACTATTGATGGCTAACTTTTTTAAAAAGTTTATTGAGGTGAAATTTACCAATAAAATTATAAGATATTTCAAGTGTACAATGTTAGGATTTGAAGGACAGATGGATTGTGAAAGGATTCCCCTCATTGACTTAATTAACACATGTGACCTCACACATTGACCCCAATCCTCCCTTTTTTGATGAGAACATTTAAGTTCTACTATTAGAAAATTTCAACTATAAAATAGAGTATGATCACCTCTAGTCAGCATGTCATACATTCGATCTTCAGACCTTATTCATCTTATAGCTGAAAGTTTATGCCCTTTTACCAACTTCTCCCTATTTCTCCCACACTCCAGCCACTGGCATCTACTTTTCTACTCTTTGGTTTTTGAGTTTGAATTTTTTTTTTTTAGTCAACATATTGAAATATTTGTCTTTCTCTGTCTGGCTTTTTTTCCCCCAGGTCATGCTTTCCAGGTCATCCAAATTGTTTCAAATGACAGGATTTCCTTCTTTTTTAAGGTTGAATAATATTCCATTGTATTTATATAACACATTTTCTTGAACCATTTATCCTTCAGCAAACACTTAGGTTGTTTCCATACCTTAGTTGTTGTGATCAATTCTGCAATGAACAAGGGAGTACAGATACTTCTTCAAGATAATGGTTTTATATCTTTTGTATATATACCCAGAAGTAGGATTTGGAATCATAGGATATTTCCATTTTTAATTGGTTGAGGAACCTCCATACTACTTTCCATACTGGCTATACCAATTCATATTCCCACAGTGTGTAAAGGTGACTTTTTTTCCCCACATTGTTGCCTGCATTTGTTTCCTCTTGTCTTTTTGATAACAACCATCCTAACAGGTGTGAGGTGATATCTCATTATGCTTTTGATGTGCATTTTCCTGATGATTAGTGATGTTAAGCATCTTTTCATGTACCTGTTGGCCAGCTGTATATCTTCTTTGGAAAAAAAAATGTCTATTCAGGTCCTTTCTCCATTTTTTAATTTGGTTCTTTGCTTTTTTGCTATTGAGTTTTATGAGTTCCTTGTGTATTTTGGATGTTAACTCCTTATTAGATATGGGTTTGCAGATATTTTCTCCCATGGTATAGGTTGCCTTGGGATTTTGTCGATTGTTTCCTTTGCTGAGAAAAATGTTTTCAGTTCAATGTAGTCCCACTTGCTTAGTTTTACTTTTGTTGCCTTTACTTTTGGTGTCAAGTCCAAAAAATCCTTGCCAAGACCAAAGTTAAGGAGCTTACTCCCTATGTTTTTCTTCTAAGAGTTTTAAGGTTTCAGGTTGCACTTTTAATCTTTAATCCACTTTTATTTTATTTTTATGTACAGTATAAGATAGGAGTACAGTTTCGTTTATTTGCTTGTGAATATACAGTTTTCCCAGTAACATTTATTGAAGACACTATCCTTTCCTTATTCAGTATTCTTAGAACCTTCATCAAATGTTAGTTGATCATTTATGCAAAGACTGATTTCTGGGCTCTTTATTCTCCATTGATCCATGAGGCTGTTCTTTTACCAATGCCATACAGTTATAATGGCTATAGTTTTGTAATGTAGTTTGAAAGACTCTAGCTTTTTCTTAAGATTCCTCGGCTACTCAGTACCTCTTGTGATTCCATACATATTTTAGGGTTTTTTTTCTGTTTCTGTGAAAAATGTCATTTGAATTTTCGTGGGGATTGCACTGAATCTGTAGATTGGGTTGGATGTATTTTCATTTTAAAATATTAATTCTTTAAATCCATGAACATACAGTAGATTTACATTTATTTATGCCATTTTTCAATTCTTTCATTAATATAGTTTTTACTGCTTAGATCTTTCACTTCCTTAGTTAAATTTATTCCTAAGTATTTTACTCTTTTTGATGCAGTTGCAAATGGTATTGTTTTCTTAATTTCTTTTTTTGATAATGAATTGTTAGTATACAGAAATTCATCTGATTTTTGTTTATTTTTGTATCCTGCAACTTTACTAAATTCATTTATTCTAACAATTTTTGAGTGTTATCTTCAGGGTTTTCTATATGGAATATCCTGTCATCTTAAAATAGAGAAAATTATTACTTCATATTTTCTAATTTGAATGGCTTTTATTTGTTTATTTTTCTTGCCTGATTGTTCTGTCTAGGACTTGCAATGCTACAATGAATGTAAGTACCAAGAGTGGGCATTCTTGATTTATTCCTGATCTTATAGGAAAAGTTTTGGCTTTTTACTATGAAGTATCATGTTGGCTGTGGGCTTGTCATATATAGCCTTTATTATGTCAAGATATGTTCTGTTTATACATAGATTGTTGAGTGATTTTTATCATGAAAGGATATTTTATTTTGTAAAATGCTTTTCCTGCATCTATTGAAATGATCATACAATTTGTATCCATCATTTTATGAATGTGGTGTTTCACACTGATTGATTTATAAATGTTAAACAGTCTTTGCGTCCCTGGAATAAATGCCACTTGATTCTGGTGTGTGATCCTTTTAATGTACTGTTGAATTCAGTTTGATAATATTTATCAAAGATTTTTGCATCTATGCTCATCAGGGATATTGGCTTGTAATGTTCTTTTCTCATAGTGTCCTTACCTGGCTTCAGAATCAGAGTATTGCTACCCTCATAAAATGGGTCTGGAAGTTTTCTCTCTTCAGTTTTTTTTTTTTGTTGTTGTTGTTGTTGTTTTTGTTTTTTTGTTTTTTTTTTTGGTTTTTTTTGGAAGAGTTTGAGAAAGATTGATAGTAATTTTTCTAAGAATGTTTGGTAGAGTTCACCAGTGAAACCATCTGGTCCTGGACTTGTATTTGTTGAAGAGTTTTTAATTACTGATTCAGTCTCCTTGCTAATAATTGGTCTGTTTAGATTTTCTATTTCTTCATGATTTAGTCTTGGTAGGTTGTATGTTTCAAGGAATTTATTCATTTCTTCTATGTTGTCTAATTTATTGGCACACAATTGTTCATGGTAGTCTCTTAAGAGTTTTTTGTACTTGTTGTCTTAGCAGTTTGAAGTGTTTCCTCTTTCATTTCTAATTGTATTTACTTGAATCCTCTCTCTCTCTTCCTTGTTCTTTCTTTCTTTTCTTTTCTTATTTTTTTTTTTTTTCTTGAGCCTGGCTAAAGATTTGTCTACTTTGTTTATCTTTTTAAAACCCAGCTCTTGGCTTCATCAGTTTTTCCTATGGTCTTTTTAGTCTCAATCTTATTTATTTCCACTCTGATCTTTGTCATTTCTTTTCCTCTATAACTTTGAGCTTATTTATTGTTCTTTTTCTAGTTCTTGAGCTGTAAAGTTACGTTGTTTATTTGAGATCTTTCTTGTTTCATAGTGTAAATGTTTATTGCTATTAACTTTGTTCTCAGAATTGCTTTTGTTGCAATGCATAAATTTGGTATGCTGTGCTTCCATTTACATTTGTCTCAAGATGTTTTTTTATTGCACTTTGATTTCTTCTTTGACTCACTGGTGTTTCAGGAGTCTGTTATTTATACATATTTCTAAATTTTTCAGTTTTCTTCTTTTTTGTAATGTTTATTTTGAGAGAGAGAGAGAGAGAGAGAGAGAGAGAGAGAGAGAGAGAAGAGCACAAGTGGGGAAGGGGCAGAGAGGGAGCAAGAGAGAGAATCCAAAGCAGTTTCTGTGCTATGAGCACTGAG
Source organism: Herpailurus yagouaroundi (assembly GCF_014898765.1). NCBI lineage: Eukaryota > Metazoa > Chordata > Mammalia > Carnivora > Felidae > Herpailurus > Herpailurus yagouaroundi. Next base: position 52,944,079 of record NW_024412391.1, read on the forward strand.
CAAATACAGGACTCAATTTTGCAAACCATGAGATCTTCACATGAGCTGAAATCAAGAGTTGGGCATTTAACCAGCTGAGCCATGCAGGTGCCCCATCAGTTTTCTTCTTTTAATTGATTTCTAGTTTCTTAACATTGTGGTTGGGAAAAATGTTTGATATATTTCAATTTTCTTAAATTTATTAAGACTTGTTTTGTGACCTCACATAAGTTCTAGGCTGGAGAATATTCTGTGTACATTTGAGAAGAATGTGTTCTGTTTTTGAATGGAAACTTCTATAAATATATGTTAGGTATAACTTTTATAATGTGTAGTTTGAGTTCATTTTTTAATTTATTTTCTGCCTGAATGATCTATCCATTGTTGAAAGTCAGATTTTAAAGTACCCCTCCATTATTATTTTTTCTCCCTTCAGATATTAAATTTGTTTTATATATTTAGGTTCTCGTATGCTGAGTACATAAATATTTACTAGTGGTATATCCTCCAGATAAAAGGACCACTCTATCATTGTATAATGGTCTTTTTGGTCTCTTTTTACAGTTTTGGCTTAAAGTCTGTTTTGTCTGATATTAAGTATAGTTACCCCTGCTTGCTTTTGGCTTCTATTTGCATTAGATAACTTTTTTCTCCCTTTAGTTTCAGCCTATGTGTGTCCTTAAAGCTAAAGGGAGTCTCTTGTAGACAATATATAATTCAGTCTTATTTTTATATCCATTCTGCTACTCTGTATCTTTTGATTGGAGAATTTTAATCCTTTTTTTAATGTTTATTTATTTTTGAGAGATATATGGAGAGAGAGAGGAGGTGGGGGAGGGGTAGAGAGAGGGAGGGAGAGACAGAATCTGAAGCAGGCTTCAGGCTCTGAGGTGCCAGCACAGAGCCCCACGTGGGGCTCAAACTCACAAACCACAAGATTGTGACCTGAGCTGGAGTCAGATGCTTAACTAATTGAGCCACCCAGGCACCCCTACTTCCTTTTTATTTAAAGGAGTTATTGATAGGTATGATCATACTATTGCCATTTTGTTAACTGTTTCCTGGATATTTTAGAAATCCTTTGTTCCTCTGTTCCTCTTTTCCTTTGTGATTTGAAGATTTTTTTATGGTGGTGTGCTTAGCTTTATCTTTGTGTATTTACTCTTTGTGGTTATCATGAGGCATATATGCTATATACATAAAATATATATATATATACACACACACACATATGTATATATATATGTATATACATATATTTGTGTGTGTGTGTGTGTGTGTGTGTATATATATATATATATATATATATATATATGTCTATTTTAAGCTGGTAACAACTTAACTTTGAGTGTATACAAAAGCTCTGAATTTTAACTCTCCCAACATTTTATGTTTTGATGTCACAATTTATACATTTTTACCATGTGTATCCATTAACAAATGATTATAGTTATGGTTCTTTTTAATAACTTTTATCTTTATACTAGAGTTGTAAGTGATTTACCTACCACATTTACCACATTAGAGTATTCTGAATTTAATTATATATTTATGTTTACCAGTGAATTTTATATCCTCTTTTTCCTTTTGCTAATTGGCATCCTTTTGGTTCAGCTTGAAGAACTCTATTCAACCTTTTTTGTAAGACTAGTCTCATGTTGATGAATACCTTCTGATTTTGTTTGTTTGGGAAACGATTTATCCTTCACTTCTGAAGGACAACTTTGCAAGGTAGAGTATTCATGTTGGCATTTTTTTTTCTTTCAGCATTTTGAATATATCTTATTATTCCCTTCTGGCCTGCAAAGTAGTTGCTGAAAAATCCTGCTGATAGTCTTTTGAGGGTTCCCTTGTATGTAACAACTTAGTTCTTCACTGCTGCTTTTAAGATTATTTCCTTGTCTTTAACTTTTGGCAATTTAATTATAATGTGTCTTGGTGCAGATATCTTTAGATTCTTCTTATTTGGAATTCTGTAGGATTCCTGGATCTGTACCTGGATGTGCATTTCTTTCCTGAGATGAGGGAAGTTTTCAGCCACTACTTCTTTGAATAAGCTTTTTGCCTCTTTCTCTCTCTTTTCTCCTTGCAGAGCCTCTACCATGTGAATATTGGTCTGGTCTGCTTGATTGTGTCCAATAAGTGCCTTCAGTTATCTTCACTGTTTCTCCTTGATTTTTCTTCTTTCTACTCTAATTGGATGAATCCCACTGCTGTGTCTTTGAGTTTACTGATCGTTTCTTTCATTTGATTGGGTTTGTTATTGAATCCCTCTATTGAATTTTTCAGTTAATTTATTCTTCAATTCTATGGTTTCTGTTTGGTAGACTTTTTAAAAATATTTATTTATTTTTGAGAGAGTGCAAGGGGGAGGGGGGCAGAGAGAGAGGGACAGAGGATCAGAAACAGGTTCTCTATTGACAGGCTGACAGCAGTGAAACCGAGGTGGTGCTGAAACTCAGAAATCGCAAGATCATGACCTGAGCTGTCATACTTTCAACCAACTGTGTCACTCAGGTGCTTGCTGTTTGGTAATTTTTAATATTTTCTATTTTTTTGTTCTTGTTGAAATTCTTTGTTCATACTTTGCTCTCTGGATCTCGGTGAATATCTTCATGATTGTTATTTATCAAGTAGATTATGTACATCTTTTTCATTAAAAATCTATTTCTGGAAATTGATCTTGTTCTTTTGTTTGAAACATACTTTGGTTTCTTTATTTTGCTTGCCTTTTTGTTGGTTTCTGTGCATTAGATAAAACATCCACCTTCTAGGTCTTAACAGAGTGGCCTCAAGTAGGAGATAAACCTTATCTATCAGTTTGGCCTGGGCTCTCAGTTTTCTTTCAACCTTTGTGATTGTCCAAGCTGCCTTTTTGTTAGTGAATCCCAGTAGTTGAAGGCATGCCAAGACCTATCAGTGTCCAAAAGGAAAGGAGTGCCTTCAGTGCCAGATGTAGATTAAACGGAAGCTGGAAGCTCAGGCAGCAGCTGAAAATGTATGCAGTTAAGTCCCTTCTAGGGAAAAACAAGGAGATGGGTGTTCTGTCATTCTTTGTCTATCCTGGGCTCAGGTATATAGCCATAGGAAGGTGCTCCTGACTGACTTCTATAGTCTTACTGGATTTGTAAGTGGAAGCCCCTTAGCTACTACAGTAGGCATACCAGGGATTCACCCTTTGGGCAGAAGCTGCAAAAGCTGGGGCATGGACATGTGTACATGCTCCTTCCAGGGAGATACTGGTGGCTTGGAGAAGACTACAAGCAGTCAGTGGGAGAGGTGTTGGTCAGTTTCCTTGGTTTTTAGGGATGAGTGCAGCCAGCCCCTATATGTGTGCTAAGTTAGAAGCCTGACTGAGGCAGCAGCTTTCAAAGTTTGCAGATGTACGCTTTCAGACAAAGACTAAATGACGGGCAATTTTGCCTGCTCTCTCTGCACTGAATCCTAGGGGCAGAGCCTTAACAGCAAGTGCTTCCACCATGTTAACAACTGCTCCTTTGTTTGCTGTTGGTATGGACACAGTCTTTGTTAGCTTTGTGTTTTGGGGGACTGTCCCTCAGTTGAAAGTCTTAAAAGTTAAGTACTAAATGTTAGGCCCAAACCCTGTGCTCCTCAGGGAGAAGCTGAGAGTTGGGAGTTCCCTCCCAAATGTGTGGTGTTGTGCCAGGGGTAGGGTTTATGGCAAAGTGTACCTCAGCCTTTCCTGCGCATTTTGATGTTGGTATTTTCTCATTTGCCTGATGTGTAGGAGTTGTTCATTAGTTTCTAGATTTCGTTCATTGTTAATTGCTTTGTAACTATAGATTTGATGTGTGTGGGGGAGAAGGGGAATTCGGGAACCTCCTACATTTCCAGCTTGATTGAGCTCCTCATTCATAACTATCTTGATGGTTTGTGTCAAACTTTTAGGCACTTGGAGATTTTTAACTGAAGCAATTAAGGAAGATTAAAGAATTTGAATCTTCTAATGTGTACACTGGCACCATTATAAAACCAGGAAAACAATCATGTCATGAGCATCATTGACAATGTATTCCAAATTAAACGATGAATGTTAAATGATCTCACAGCATCAGTTATAGCCAATACCGCAGCGTGTAGTAATCACGGTTGGAACCAGAATTATTTTTCTTTCTTTTCTTTTTTTACATTCTTAAAAATTATTCCAAGAACTAAAAATGAATTTGGTTAGAATGAGAACACATAAAATAAAATAGGATAGCATGAAAAGAAAAAGAAATGCAAAATAAAGCAGTAACAATGTAAACTGGAGTCGGAGGTTAATGCAAGTTAGGGAGAGATAAAAATGTAACCCAAATGTGCAAGCTCTAAAGGCATAAATCATTGTTCTAGCTGTTCCCTGATTTGGTTTTAAGTTGCCTGGTGTTCAAAATAAAAAGAGAGTCAATTACAGTTTGATGAGGAGAAAACATGCTGTTTTCCTAGTTCTAACACTAAGAAAGCATATGGATCCTTTCTAAGGGACTTAAATACATCCCCCACTGTAAATGCCGTAATTTCTTAAAACTGCTTTTCCTGGTACCCCGCAATAAAAATTCAGATCAAAAACACCAAAACAAAACTCAATGAAACTCTCTGCGAGGATGGTGAAAATAACATGCCTAAACCACAAAGAGTTTTGTGATGGTTAATCTTGACTAAAAGAAAAATTTCGAGTATGTTTATATGTAATACGGCTAAGAGACCATACAGTGAGTACTTTGGGTGTGAAAATAACATTAAACTCTTCCACATATTAAAAAGCTGGATTGGGGAATCTATGTGCTTAGGCAGAGAAATGGCAGATAAGTTTAATGTAAAAGGGCATACCATAGCTATTCTAATCTTACCTATAAAATAATAGGACTCTGAACCATAGGAACAGTCCAAGAGAAGATCCTGGGATCTTTTACCGTAGTTCAGAATTTTCTCAAAGTATTTTCCTTGGAATAACTAACATCATTGGATGAGCTCTGAAGATGGTTCCATCGTCAAGTAAGTTTGGAAAATATTAAACACCAGTTCCCTCTCTTGGATAATCGTGATACGCAGTAACACATTAGAGACCTGTAATAAAGGATATCTGATTAACTTTTCTTTGCCTAAGTTTTCCCAAACTTATTTGATCATCAAATCCACATGTTGACATCTTGTGTGACTAATATTCTATAAAAACCATGCATTTAAAAACATTTTGTAGTTTCAGAAGACAATGACTTGATGTGCTGTTAAGATTAAAATAGCTTTAAAAACATCATTGTGAAGAAAGTTCTAGCAAAGGAAACAATAGGCATTAACTCAAAGCTCTTGCATACCACAGCCAGAATACAATTCTGGCCAATCTATTTCAAAAAAAGTGTGGCTTCCTCAAAATACCGAAAGGCTAGTGAAAAATTATATATTGAACACTTGGAACATGGAAGAAAAACAGAAGTCAGAGTTCCTTTCTGTACTATTAAATCTGTTTGGTAAGATGACTTTTAAATGAATTTTTAAATGCTGTAGCTGTGGTTTCAAAGAAAGCCTGGGAGTCTATTATCTAAGTGTTGTCATACTTCTGTTTTAAACAGATACTGATGTAAGTCTTGCAATGTCCATTTTTCAATTAAGAACTTTGATAAATACACAAATGTGAGTATAAATTTTACAAATGGACTTTGTGCAGAGAGGCACACGTTAATTTTCCAGGAAAGATTCAGTTCTGTCAAGAGCAAGGAGCCATCATGAATATCTTAGCTGATGAATGTTCAGTGGGAGATATTTAATTTTATATCTCACTTTAATAAAGGAGGGAAACTTTCTGAATGATTGGTCAGTCAAATGGCCAAATCTTTTTTTTTTTTTTTTCAACGTTTATTTATTTTTTTGGGACAGGGAGAGACAGAGCATGAGCGGGGGAGGGGCAGAGAGAGAGGGAGACACAGAATCGGAAACAGGCTCCAGGCTCTGAGCCATCAGCCCAGAGCCCAACGCGGGGCTCGAACTCACGGACCGCGAGATCGTGACCTGGCTGAAGTCGGACGCTTAACCGACTGCGCCACCCAGGCGCCCCTCAAATGGCCAAATCTTAAATTTGGTTTTATTTGCTAGACAAATGAGGAGCATTTTAGGTAGAATAAGCATTAATTATCTCCCATTCTAGCCTCAATTTCCTCAACTATAGTGATAATAACTTTTCAATAGTAACTCCTCAATAGATTCCAAAGTAGTAATCTTGCCTTGCTATCTGAGAGTTAACCCAGTTGAGCACTTGACCTTCAAGAGAAATTGTAGCTGCTTGGTGCATGTAGTTAAATCGACGATTCAACTCTTGTACCCGATCAGAGACCACCTTGAAATATTTTTTTTAAGTTAGAACTTGGAAAAAAAATAATCAAAATTTGAACTTGGAAGACAGATGAATATAGCAGAGTCTTTGATGCCACCGGTTAGTCGCTATGTGTGCTGAATAATCTTTTTTGATTGTTTTCAGTAAAAACTCCCCTTATACTAGAGTAGTCAAAATTAATTCTGAAAATGGATAGGAAACTGCTGTGCAAATAACGCATTGAACAAATGTATGCTGTACTATCTTCAGAAAAAAGAAAAAAAAACTTTTCTGATAGTTTTGGGTGGCTTCCTCTCTTTTTTATAAATTCTATTTCTTAAGCATATGCTTCTTGCCACTTACTCTTTTTTAATGATCTTTATTAGACATGAGTACATGATCACATCATGGTACCTACCAGTAAAAAAACAAAACCAAAAACTTTTCATACTCAAGCACTTTAAATGCATGGCTGTAAAAGGATGTGCAAAATAGTTTTGTTAATTTTAAATGCAGAACAAACACTTAAAGATGCATATCTGACGCTACTTGTGTAATGTCTAACTTACTGAAATAAAGCAATTTTTCTTCTAGGAATTAAGCCAATTTTTTGGGTTATTTGGAAAGATCAGACACATTTATCAGGACCTTCTTCAGAAACACATGTGGGGCTGTAAGCAATGTATTTCCTGGCTTCTGACATGAGCTAAACATCTGGAAAAGCCAAAGCTGTAATGAAGCTGTGAGTTGGCTGTGTTCTTGCACATTTATTTGCAATGCCAAAGCAAGGCTGGAGCCCATCAGGCACCACTATCATCCTCATAAAGTGGAGGTCCTTTTGCAGGCCCAGATGTGTCTAAGGGTGGAGAGGAAGGATGGGGAACACTGCCAGACCTTCCTGATCCTCCCCTGCAGAAAGGCCAAGAAGAGATATGGAGAACAGCTTGTCTATTCTTCTCTATATAGTATTATAATGGCAGAGTAAATATTTTCCTCATAATGGCTCCCCTGCCTTCTGAAAATTTATAACCATGGTGTTGGTTTTCTATCGATGCTGTAACAAATAACCACAAATTTTTGGCTTCAAACAATACAAATGTATAATTTTGCAGTACTGCAGGTCAGAAATCCTAAAATCAAGGTGTTGGTAGAGCTGCCTTCAAGCACTAGGGAAGGCTTGGTTTCCTTGCCCTTTCCAGCTTCTGGAAGCTGCCTATATTCCTTGGCCTGTGGCCCTCCATCCTCAAGGCAAGCGGCAGAGTATCTTTAAATCTCTCTGTCTCTCTCTCTCTCATTGACCTATGCTTCTGTCATCACATCTCTTTATCTGACCCTGACATTCCTGCCTTCCTCATAGGAGCTTGGTATACACCAAGATAATCAAGGGTAGCCTTCCTGTCTCCATCTTAATAACATCTACGAAGTCTTTTGCTATCTAGTCTGGGGATTCAAATATGAACATCTTTGGCAGTTGGGGCGGGGGAGGCATTAGTCTGTCTACCACAATCATCTTGGTCATTTTTATTGCTTTTTTTAGAATCCTTTCATCATGTGTCAGTTGGGACAATTATATTTACCTTATGGGATGTATCATGAGTCAGCGAGATAATCTGGATTAAGCAATATGGCAAAGCCCTTGAATGATGGCCTTGGGAAAATTTACTCTTTGAAAGTGTTGTTAATTCAGAAGTACAAAGCTTGGATTCTGTACCCACTACTGCCTCTGTGACCTGAACAGGCAGCTTTGCCTTTTGGCTCTGTTTCCTCATCTCTATGCATAAGTGGAGTTTTCTGATCAGGCTATGAGGATTGGTAGCCCTGACATAAATGTCAATATAACCCCACCTACAAAAGAAAGGACTTAACAACCTTCCCACAGTCCCACCCACTTATTTATAAGAGTATTGGGGCAATGTTTCTCTGGTGTCCACACATCAGTTCTCAAGTCATCGCATTGGGTGCCCTCTTGGTTCTCTGGTCCAGCCAAGAAAACTGAGAAGCTATAAGATAGGAAACAGTACAATATGTTAGACAACTAGGATTGGGAATATGAGAGGGGCCAACAAACAAAAAATTTCATGGACGTTGCAAATAATTTTACAAAAGCAGCGTCAAAGAGAATGATAATGAAGACACTGCCATAGCCTCTGGAAAGGCAGACAGGATTAAAACCAGTATTCAGAGTCATCATCACATTATCTTAAGGCACTACTTCTGCACTGAGCCAGTCTATCTGCTGTAAATGCTCCTAAGTTTTATTGGCCAACATTTTATCTTGCTCTTCCCTCCATAGGAGAAAGGCCAAGTGGGTGACAGCCACTGTCCACATTCTTCAAATAGGTGAAACAAATCCATCAGTGGTCCTGGGCACAAGGGATTTGATTTTTTCCATTTTTTCCTTTGGCTGAAAGTGTAAGAGGCAGTGACATGGAAAACTGGGCTGGCTCTGCCAGCTCAGAACATCTCAGAATAGTCCATTCTAAGGTCTAGATGTAAGACTGGGGAATAGAGCAGGTGATCCCTGTTTGACTTTTGGGCTAAGTTACCATTTGTAATGATGACAAATTTTCATATTTCTTCCTTATTTCTCAATAGCTTCAAAATTCAAATGGAAAAGAGAAGTGCTATCTGTTTTTTGTTAAATGCTTTATGCTATCAACCAAAATCTATTTCTTCTTCTTCCATAGAAATATAATGTTAGCTGGGCCGATGGTTGCAACCAGGTGTGACCACGTGACTAACTTCGTGGGTACAGAATGTGGGCAGAAGTGTAGTATGTGTAATTTCTAACTTACTTTCTCAAAGATCCATGGTCTGGGAGAGCTCCTTCCTTTCCTTCCTCCTGGTTGGAAAAGACAGTGGCTAGAGCATATTGAGGATGGAAGGGTTGCCCGACCTGTCTTGGTGGCTTTGTGGAGTAAAGCCTATTTATAATAGACCAATGTCTATTTTTGACATGATGCACTTTTGGTCTCTTCATTATTACCAGATTGGCCTTTACCCCAACTAATACAGTTTACAAAAATTTTAAGAGCTAGCAATTTTAACATTTATTATCATGTGCTAGTGACTATGCTGAGCACTTTACATGTATTATCCTATTAGTTTTCCAGAAGATCCTATAAGGTAAACCTCATTATATTATCTTCTTTTTTTTTTTTAATGTTTTTCATTTATTTTTGAGAGACAGAGCGAGTGAGTGAGCAAGCATGAGTGGGGGAGGGGCAGAGAGAGAGAGGTGGACAAAGAACCTGAAGCAGGCTCCAGGCTCTGAGCTGTCAGCATAGAGCCCAACATGGGGCTCCAACTCACGAACTGACATCATGACCTGCACAGAAGTCCGAGGCTTAATCGACTGAGCCACCCAGGTGTCCCTATCTTCTTTTTACATAGAAGGGAACTAAAGGCACATAAAATTTAAATAAGATCCTCATATCACACGTCTAACAAGAGAGGAGAGCCAGAGTTCAAACATAACGTACCCTGGCATGTTGCGTTGGGACAAGGACTTGGGGCAGAGTGTTAAAGACACAGTTTCAGAACAATTTCCAAGGAGCTTTAGAATAATGTATTTTGAGGATAGAGAGTATTTGTGGTTTGTCATGTTATCTCTGTGGTCAAGAATGGGGAGCATGTCCAGCAAGGAAAGCGGTATGCTTGAAAGAGTAAGCAGAACAGTCATAAGTGATGGAGGCAATTTTCTGTGGGCTTTCTGCAAATTTTGCAGAAGGTACCAATTTCTTTTGTTCGGAAACAATCTTTTCAAGATGTTTGCGTAGTGAACAGCCTCAGAACAGGTAGTGTCTCCTTTCACAGCAAAGGGTCAGGCATGCCTACCACCATTAAAAAAGATGAGTGTTCCCTCAGTGTAGGGTTCCTTTCTTTTAAGTGCATGTCAAGATTTTTGTCTTGCCTTGTGGGGAACCAACACAGATGCTAATCAGTTGGTACAATTAAGAGGAAGGGAAGTATCTTCAAAGGGAATAGAAATTAATACCCTAGAAAATAGATACCCACTTAGAATTTGTTAAATTCTAACTATGTTAACCTAATTCTAAAACACAGATTACAGTCTCTCTTCTAGGTCTTTATGCCAGAGTCCTCAAATTGGATGTCAGTACCCTAAAGTGTCAACAAATAGGTAGTTTAGAAAACATTTTAAAGATACAGCATCATGGAAAAATGGGAGTTGAGAATAACTGTATAGATATTCTGCAAGCATTACAATATCCAGCATTATCTGAAACTATAATTCTGAAAAAAAGAAAATAAGCAGTTTCATGTATCAAGGGTAAAAAAGGTATTTGAGTATTTTGATTTTCCTAAGTGGAGACTAATGTGACCTTCTTGTATTGGGGAAAATATACTGGACCAGAACTCAAGATATATGAGGTCAGTGTATCACCAACTAAAGAGACTTGTACAGGATAGTCTTTGTTTTCTTTTCAAACATAAAATGGGGGGACACGAAAGAAATCATTCCAAAGATCATATCTAACACAGAAATTATGTAATCACAGATTGTCAGAAGTAGAAGGAAATTGAGTAGTGATAATGTGATATATATACACATCAGAATTTTGAATTTTCTCATAAATTGTAAATGATCATTTCTAAAGACAGATCATTATATTTCATATCTGCCTAATTCATCTCCAAGTATCTTTTAATGATAGTCTTCTTTACATTAAGGTAAACTCTAATAGCTTGTAACTTTTATCATTGATCCTCAATTAACTTCTGTACCATAAACAAGAATGTTTTTTCCCCCGTGTTAGTATGTCAGTTATCTGAAGCAATCATGTCACAGACAATTCTTTTGTTTTCCAATGTCTTAGTTCCTGATTCCTATTAATTCTTCTATGTATGAATTTGTATTCCCTCATGGTTCTCATTGGTTTTAAAATGTGAGTTGCTTCATGCAGGCTGTATACATCAGATACCACAGATACAATTTTGTCTATCCATCCTCCTGAAAAATTTCGTTGGAGCCTAGGGCCTAGGGCCTTTCTAGGGCCTAGTTTCAGAAGCTGATCCTTAGGAGCTGTGGATCCTGTCCAAGCTGGTGGTGGGATTGGAGGTGGGGAAAGAGGCCAAAACTTGTTCTGCCTAGGGTGAAGTTTTAAAAGTTTCAATTAAACAGCACAAGAAAGCAAACTGGACAGACATAAATTCTATCCAAGCAAGTGTTGATATCTTAAAGATCATATACTAGGAAAGCAGACAAGTTTACCTAATGAAGGTGATTTTGCTTCTCAGGTGGGAGTCAGAGGGTCCCCAGGACAGGGTAGTCTAGGGCGGGCCTCCACATTCTAATAATTAAATCATAAGAATGTGTTGTTTTCCACATTTTAATGTACATATGAATCGTCAGAAATGCTTGTTAAAAATAAGATTTTCGGAGCACTTGGGTGGCTCGGTTGAGAGTCCGACTTCGGCTCAGGTCATGATCTCGTGGTTTGTGGGTTCGAGCCCCGGGTCAGGCTCTGTGCTGATGGCTCAGAGCCTGGAGCCTGCTTCGGATTCTGTGTCTCCTTCTCTCTCAGCCCCTCCTCAACTTGTGTTCTGTCTCTCTCTGTCTCTCAAAAATAAATAAATGTAAAAAAAAAAAAACAATTTAAAAAAACAAGATTCTCAAGATTTTTGAGCATGAAGTGTCTTCAGAAATCTAACTTTTATAGCATTCCTCCTATGATATGGATGCAAGATGGCCCATGAACACCCAGGAAAATAGACTATTTGTGGTTCATTCATGGACCCCATGTCCTTAAGGACCTGGACTGTTAGTGAGGGACTCCCTCCTGATGGGAGGGAGTAAAATAGAAACTATTCAACTGGGTTCTTGAACATCAATCTCAAACTGCACCCTATTGCACTTGGTTGGCTAAATGTTCATGGGATGAATGATTTCCTACTCCCTCTCTCTAACCACTCCCAAATCCTTGCTTGTTGAAAACATGTCTTTAATTTTAAAACTTCTCTCAATCCCTATAATTGTTTGTCTCCTACACAACTCCTTTGCCATCTTATGTAGAAGAGTTTTGCCCCTTAGTTTGCCTTTTCCGAGGTGTGGGTCAGCACATCACTCTAGCTGAGTTCTAGCTGTGATTGTAATCTAAAGTTTGTAAGATCGTTGAAGTACAGAAGCAAAAGATGCCACTGTGCAGTGGAAGTGACTCCTATGGTAATGGAGAGGGAAGCACAGAGATGGAGGTGTGAACAAAAATGATGGGAGAATCACTAGATTTATTGAGGGAAAATGGTTCATTCAGTTTTGTTCAAAGACCATTTAAGGTTCTTGTAGGATATTTAAAAATGGTACTAAATATTGTACAAAATAAACCATGGAAAGTCTGGGCCAGAAACTCAGAGGAGAGATCTAGACCACACACAGAGTCATACATAAGTGATATAATTAGGTGAGATCATGAAGACAGAAACAGAGACAAGAGGAAAAGGGACAGACCAAACCTTATAAAAATGTCTATCTGTAGAGTTACAGAAGGTTGGACAGAGGGACAAAGAGTGATCCGAGATCAAGAAATTTGAGGACAATGATATGGAAGCCAAGGAAAGAAAATATTAAGGAAGAAAAACTTTCCCCTTAATAGCACACTGGCACCCCATAAAATTGGAAATAGTGAAATTCAGAGTGTGAAGATTAAATAAGAGGTCAGTGATGAAGTAAAGCAAGCAAGTCATAGCCAGCTGCTCTATTCAGTAATGAAAACAAAACAGAAGAATGATATAGTTTGATTTCTTTTCCTTAGAAGGGAATGGACTATGCTTATATGCTGAAGAAACCATCGCACTGAAGATGTGAGAAAGTGGAGTAAGGGAAATCTGAGAGGATGGTTGACAGAAACGTAAAAGTCAAAGAGTAGAATACTGAAGTTGATGTCCGATTGTTTCCAGTCAAATTAGAATGTTATTGTAGCCAGAAATGAGGAGGCCACGGGGCCGGAGGGTAGATATTAGAAAGATGGGTTAGATGAGTGGGGGGTAGATATTAGATAGGTTAACTGAGACAGAAGTCTTATGTTTTCTATACAAGAGGTACAGAGGTAGGCAGACAAAGGTTGGGTTTCTGGCTCTAAGTTCTGAGGAACCTTGGCTCATCCTATTGTGGCTTCACCTTTCTAGTTTCTAGCTTCTGTTTTACAGGCTCCAGGGAACTTCTAGCTCTGTCTTCATCATGTGCACACGTGCTGGCTAGCAGAGGAAAAGGCAAACGCAAACTAGGTTCCCTGCCACTGCGTCATGTGTATTGAGGCATCCTTTCTGGAAGTTACCACACAGATTTTCCTTTCGTATGTTTGGCCAAAACTCACATTAGCTACACTTATCCATGAAGGAGGCTTAAAAATGTAGTCTTTTTCCCCCATTGTGACCAGAGGAAAGTCACAGTTCTCCTACAACGAAAGAAGGGAAGATGCTATTGCCAGTCGCTGCCACAGACACGGTAAACGTTTTTGGTGAGGCCGTCAGTTCTGTCACTTTGTCTAGTTGACCAGGAAAAGAAGGTGTTTTGGCCCGGGCTATGGATGGGAGTGGCAGTTGCCAAGGAGGTGGTGAGCAATTCAAGTATACAAGCAAACATACTGTGGAAATCTTGATACTGAGGTCCAGGCTGAGGGACTGAAAAAGAAGGGACTGCACGCTAGGAACTGGAGAGGACAATAAGGTGAAGAGCTAGTTGAACAAAGAAGACAGGATTGGGAAAGGAGAGAAAATAGTGTGATTAGAAAAGCAAATTTCAAGTTGGCAGAGTGAAGGCATTTACATGTGCTCCAAGTCTGAGCTGTGGCTGTACTCATCTGGAATGGATAAGTAGATGATTAGAGTTGATGTGTAGGAATTACAGAAGGATCCTTGAGGATGATGATGTCAGGAGATAAAAGTGGAAAGGGACATTGACCTGGAGACTAAAAACCAAGATGTTCATCAAATCAGCAGTGAACAGATTGAGAAGGATTAGTGTCGTGGAGTGCCCGGGTGGCTCAGTTGGTTAAGCGTCTGACTTCAGCTCGAGTCATGATCTTGCAGTTGGTGGGTTCAAGCCTTGCATCGGGCTCTGTGCTGACAGCGTGAAGCCTGGAGCCTACTTCAGATTCTGTCTCCATCTCTGTCCCTCCCCTGCTCATGCTCTGTTTCTCTCTCTCTTTCTCTCTCAAATATAAAATAAAACAATGTAAAAAAAGGATTAGTGTCAGGCATAGATTTACCTCCAACTGAGAAGAGGTTGCATGGATATCACAAGGAAATAGTAAAAGCAGATAGTTACTGAGTAGTTGCTATGTGGTTATCATCAAACTGTTTATTTAATATGAAAATGATTTCTTTGTTAATGTCTATTTTTGAGACAGAGTGCGAGCGGAGTAGAGAGAGACGCAGATTCTGCAGCAGACTCTGGGCTCTGAGTAGTTAGCACAGAGCTGGACATGGGGCTCAAACTCATGAGCTGTGAGATCATGAGCTGTGACTGAGCCAAAGTCGGACGCTTAACCAACTGAGCCACCCAGGTGCCCCAGAAAAGGATTTTTAAGTAAACTATTTTGGAATAATTTTAGATTTAAATTAGAGATGCAAAAACAGAGCATTTTTTTTAATGTTTATTATTTTTGAGGGAGAGCAAGCAGGGGAGGGAAAGGGAGAGAGGGAAACACAGAATGGGAAGCAGACTATAGGCTCTGAGCTGTCAGCACAGAGCCTGAGGTGGGGCTCAAACTTACAGACTGCGAGATCATGACCTGAGCTGAAGTCGGGTGCTTAACAGACTGAGCCACCCAAGCACCCCGAAAAAATAGAGCAAGTTTTCATCCCCTTCATTCAGGTTCCTCTAACACCATACAGTGTCTTTCATAGCCGTGGGACATTGGTGAAACAAGGAAATAAATTAATGTCAAGCAAACTTTATTGGGATTTCTGTAACTGTTGCTGTTTTTTGTCGAATTGGACCCTTGTTTGCAGCTGTGTCCTTTCTCAATGGCAGGATGCAATCCAAGATGCCGTAATATATTTAGTGCCCATTTACCTCCTTAGTCTCCTTTGGTCTGTGACAGTGTCTCGGTCTGTTTTTCTTGACCTTGACATTTTGCAGAATACTCAGGAATTTTCTGCATTGTTTCTCACTTCAGGTTTGTCTGATACTTTCACACAATTAGACTGGGATTCAGTAGAGCTGAAGTGTGCTTGTCAGAGCATCACTTAGAACACGCTGCCATGACTTACCCTTGGTGATGTGAACCCCAATCACTGGGTTAAAGCAGTGCTTGCCAGATTGCTACAGTGTAAAGTCATTATGGGTTTTTTTTCCCCTTTTCTGGACTCTGTTCTTGGGAAGCAAGTTACTAAGTTCAGCCCACATTCAAAAGGAAGGGGTACTAAGCTCCATCTATTGGAGAGTGTAGTATCTACAAACACTTAGGATTCTTCTGTAAAGAAAATTTACCCCTTCTTGCTCATTTATGTGTTTAATCATTTATATAGATCAGGATGGACTCAGAATATTTATTTTATTTTTTGGGTTTTAATCCAATGCTGTTATTATGTTATTCAAATTGTTCCAGTTTTGGCCATTGGGAACTAAGTAGTTGATCATAAATCATTTATTGAATCCTCCAACAATCCAGTGAGGCAGGTATTATGGTTATCCTTATTTTGTAGAAACTATGACTCGGAGTAAGAGACCTTCCCAATGATCCATATCATGTATGTACAAAGCCAGGAATCACACTCCAGAGTCTGTGTGCTAAGCTTTGCTATGCTCTCAGAGGGAGAAGATGTTCCACAATGTCAGTCAGTGATTAGCAGAGGTAAGATAAGAGATAACAGGTTTTGCAGCAGTTCATCATAAAGGCAGGAGTTGCAGAATGGATGAGCTTCCAAAGGTACAGTATATAGGAAAAAAAAAAAGACAAAATGTCAGAACCAAGTCTGTCACCAGGTGGGAGAAGGGAGAGTAGCTAACACAGGAAAGACAAGGACTAATAGAAGGTTGCAGGACAATGGATGTCACGGAAGCTAAGGGAAGAAAAAAGTTCATCGATGGTACGAATGGTACAATTTGGCCTGCAGGGATAGAGAATTAGCCTCTGGTGGGAAGGAAGTTAAGTGAACGTCCATAAAGCATTTTAATAGAAAGATGAAAAATAAAACAAGATTTTAGATAAAAAATTATTTTAGAGAAAGGAGGTAAAGAATTTAGTAAGAAGAGGATGCAGGGTCAAGTAAGTATTTTCCAGGCTGGAGGGAGAAGCAGCACAGAGAGAAGTTTATAGAACAAAGACTGGACAGGGGCCATGTAGACACTATGTGCACAAGACTTGGAAAGGAAGGGTATTCATCTGGAAGTCAGGGGAAGCTCTCCTCACATACTGTAGGTGAGCCTAAGAGATCAAGGGTAGTGGCACTGTTGAGGTCAAGGTACAGACACACTAAGGATGCGTTACAGGTTTCTGATGATTTCAATTGTATTAGTAACACTAGAAGCAAGGTCATCCGCAGACACTGGGAGGCAAACATGAGAGTAGTATCCAGTCCTGTGAGTAACTAACACCACTGGTCAGTATTTGGCAGGCTCGGTGAAGGGGCACAACTGGAAGTCATTCCTGCTGATAGAAGCCACTGGAGTGAAAGCAAAGACAATTATCATGATCTCAATTTTTTTACTTGATGTTTTCAGATCAAATGGTTAAAACTGAATATGGAACTCTTAGACAAAAGACACAGTATTTCTAAAATGTCCAAATTAGGTATGGTGTTGGTCACTTGCCATGGTTATATGGCGAGTGTTGAGAAGAAATATCTAATGATTGTAATGATTGTACTGGCTAAACATAAGACTAATGTAAAAGAAGTTAACAGAATGAAAACTGTAGTTTTAGGATTTTTTTCTTCAAATAATTCTAATTGCAACATTCTTAGTGAATGTTTTCCTGAGTTTAATGCCAAAGGCCTAACGTATCATTTATATTTGTTAGAGGATAGGCTTAAGCAATAATTTTTCTAATCTGAGAACAAAATACAACATGAGTTGTTTTAAAAACTCATCAAATATTATTAAAAGCGGAGTTTTAAAATTTAATCTGAGACACACCACTACATCTGTAACACCAATACAAAGTTTAAAAGAGTACTCCATTTCAGAAGCATTTTAATCTGCGACGTTACTTGAAGAGCCTTTTTTATATCCATGTAAAGGCTAAAATATCCAGGGGCAGAATTTTATAAATTATTGCTTCATGTCTCCTTCAATATTATAGATTGCCTTTAATATCGTTAAAACACTGTACTAAACATGCTCTTTTCCTCTATATGAACCAGAAAGAATTTACATTAAAACATGTTATTTATACTTGATTTTATTACCATATATTATTGTATACAATTTTGTTTGATAAGGATATTATAAATCATAGTTTGAACAAAATATGTATGACATAGGTATGCAGTAATATTTTGAAGAAAAAAGTCATGAAAACATCTACCAAAAATTTAGTAATACTGAAAAACGCTAGTCGGTGCAGAGTAATGAATGAAAGCTTCCTCATACACTGGAACACAGGCAAATCTCCCGGTACCGGAAGAACAACTCGGTTTAGGAAAAGTTCAAATTAGACATACCCACATACTCAGAAGTGCACATTATCTAAGAAATGAGTCCCTCATTAGACCAGCACACGGAGCATTCTCTGTTTGGCACTTAGCAATACAGACAAATGTGTATTTGGTTTAATGTGATTTTATTATTCTTAGATACATTTTATTTTATATAGATAAAAATATACAATATTGCTTTAAAAGTTTTTAATTTTGTAAGTGTAGAACTGTCATCCTATTCACACTTTAAAAAGCCTATTTTTCCACTAAATAATTCACCCAACGGCATGTGGAAGACACTAACAAAAATGGTTATTGTGAAGGCTTTTAATGAAAAGCTTAAATGTAAAAATGGAATATTAAGCCAGACCACTGGTCTAAATCTCTAGTGATACCT
The DNA here is from genome assembly GCF_014898765.1 of Herpailurus yagouaroundi. Taxonomy (NCBI): domain Eukaryota; kingdom Metazoa; phylum Chordata; class Mammalia; order Carnivora; family Felidae; genus Herpailurus; species Herpailurus yagouaroundi. The sequence continues at coordinate 52,962,363 of NW_024412391.1, forward strand.
CATACTGGAAACAAATTATGAAATGTTTTAGACAAATTGGTTTTTTTCCTTAAATTGATTCTCTGGATTCAAAGTATGAACTGAAAATGCATAGAACTGACATATTTTTTCTGAAGCCACTTTGATATACATTAATTTACTAAAAAAAATTAAGTGAAAATAGTGCATTTTAATACTATACCTTGGTTTAAGATTCCGTCATGTTTTTTATAGAATACATGAAAAATGTGCCTGCCCTTCAGATGTCACATTTAAATAAATGAGTCTTATTTAAAAATTACCTGAGGACAGTAAAGTTAGCAGGGGGATCATTTGCCTTCCCAGTAATAAAGGCCATTGTATCCTAGAAACAATGTAATGTTTGAAGTTAAGAGAATGGCATGGGTGTCTTAAGACCAAAGTAAAAGCAGTTGGATTCATTATTTGAGATTTTGAAAAGACGCAAGAATATATGTAAGACTCAAATTACGTGCATATATAAGGTATAGACTATTTTCAAATGAAAGCTTGAAAATACTTTAAATATAATTTTGTTCATTATAAACTATATAAATGCACCAATCGTGTCACTCATAACAATACTTTGCATCAAACATTGCCAGGTTCAAACTTCACGCTCCTCAAATATGAGAAAAAACAAATAGTTTCCACTGTACTAGTAAGTGAAAGTTATAAAGTCAACATATTCTACCTTGAAGTTCATTCTAGGTCTAAAGTAGTTTTGAAAGAATTTATACACAGTGAAATGGTGATTAAAGAGCTAGAAATAAAGCTACTTCCTCCTCGTTGCAAGTTGATAAACACGGCCCCATTCAAGCAGATCTTTGCACACCTGCAACACTGAACCACCATGGTGGAGATTTCAGTAAAGGTAAGTTGCAGTGTATCTCTTTGTCCCGAAAACACTGTTGACATTTTAGTACTGCAGTCTTTATTTGATGATCAAAAAATAATTTGGAAAGACATTTTACTTTCAAAATTTTTCAACGTAAGGCACATAGCAACATTTAATATCTAGAAGCAACTAGGTAACATTTTTTCAATCATAACTTGCCCTTTTCCTGAAGAAAGTGGGTGAGTAGTGCAGTTAAAACATGCCTGGGCTAATACAAAGGACTGAATTTAAGAAATACAAATAACATTTGTGTGCAGAAAGTTATTAAAAAGTTTACTTTCTATCAAATATACATCCTACAGTGTTATAGGTATAAAAAATTGTGAGGCACTTACACAACAAAGGAGGAAAGCACTGAGATTATCTTTTTTATAAAAGCACCAAACCACTTATTTTAACATCTGAGATAAAAGCAGAAGATAAAAGGAAATAGTTTGTTATTTGGTGTACTAATAAGAATATATAAGTTGAAAACTCAAAAGTATTCCATTTTTTTCTGACAGAAATTTTTTATTTAAAAGTGTCATAGGGGCGCCTGGGTGGCGCAGTCGGTTAAGCGTCCGACTTCAGCCAGGTCACGATCTCGCGGTCCGTGAGTTCGAGCCCCGCGTCAGGCTCTGGGCTGATGGCTCAGAGCCTGGAGCCTGTTTCCGATTCTGTGTCTCCCTCTCTCTCTGCCCCTCGCCTGTTCATGCTCTGTCTCTCTCTGTCCCAAAAATAAATAAACGTTGAAAAAAAAAATTTTTTTTAAAGTGTCATAAAGTTCCCCTGAATAAATTTTGTATATTCTCTAGTACTCAGACTATAAAGTGAAACAAAGATAGCATCTCCCTCTCTCTGGCAGTACACTTTCTTTTTTAATGACTATAGTATATGTAGTTTTGGTAATTTTTTTTAACTCTTAAAAACATTAAAATTTGGTTTGGAATAATAGTGCGAACAACATACATCAATGCCTCCATGTAAAGTTGCTGATGTCCAACACTGATAGTTCTATTATTCTGTAATCTTGTTTCATCCATGGTGCAAATGGGCTCGGCATTACAGGAATCCACTGGATGTCAAATCGGGGAAAGGTCTGGCTTCTGACGTGTGATGAAGGGGCTGAAGGTGTGTGGGAGTCTGAGTGCTATTTATATTATTTAATTCAGCTGGATAGGTTTCAGTTAAAACTCCTCCATTCTGAAACTGCAAACAAAAATAGCAATGCAACTTATTAGATTTTTCAAGTATCTTAAGCCACTAAATGATATATTAAAAAGTATTTTTGAAATCTTTTCCTTGCATGTTAAACTTCAGATCCTTTACATCATTCAATGAAGACCAACACGGCAAATATTATGTATTAGCTGCATTTATAACAATTTGGTTTCTCCATTAGATGGTACAGATGTGTGCTACATGGGTCTCAGCTCAGAAGTGGTATTAGGAGAGTATTTGATTAACAAATTGCCTTTGGTCTGGATAGGAAATGATGGATCAGAGAGTACCAGTTATGAATCACAGTTAGATATATCCGTCATACATAGGTTGGCTTTGACCAGATTTCATCTCAGGCGAGTTCTGGGTACCAAAGTCTTGACTGCATTCAAAATGACTAGACTGGACTGCAGACGTAGAACTTTTCTATAAGAGGTCATTTCTGATAGAAGCATCTTAATATTCCTAAAATATTACAGCATGGGTATGATTTCCTAAACCATTTTTATTTGTTACAGGCTTTTAGAAATACTATTAAAAAGTATCCTAATTATAGATTTTTATCAAATAAAATGCTTGCTCTTGTCCTCTTATAATGCAAATAGTCTAATGAGTCTATAACTGCTACTAAAAAAAAAAAACCATACATAGTCTGTATGCTTTTATAGATTATAGGGCCTTTGTATTGGATATAGTTAGTGAAAGTTATGGAAATTTTCATATAGATCAAAATCATACCCTTAATTCCTTGAAACACAGATTTAAAAGATCCTCTAAAACACACATTAAATATATAGTGAAAGTCATATAATCCAGGTCTTCAGTGAATGGCAGCTGTGGAGCCTTCAAATGGAAGTTATTATGCAGAGAATGGTAGCCTTTGAGTAAGTTACTCTTACCAGTCATTAACACAATGCAAGTCAGCAACTGTCTTGAAGTATATTATCAAAAACAATGCTATTCAATAAAATAATACTGTGAGCCACATAGGCAATTTTTAAAAGTAACTCCCTGGGGAAATACATAGGTCTAAAGACTTGCTATTAACTCAATGTTGATAAAGAAGTAATACAAAGTGGCAGGGAGGGGAGAAAAAAAAAAAAAAAACTCAAAAGAACCTGGAAATGAAATTTTAGGTTATGTAAATTTTTAAGTTGTCAACAACTTACTCGTTACCTATCCATGGTACTTCACAGCAATGTTGTGAGAGTGTACTGAATAATTCTGATATAATTGAAGATGTCAGAAATGAGGATAAGAAAAACTTTCATTACCATTTTCTATCAAAAAACTCATATACAAGCCAAATGTAAGACAATTACAAATGTTAACTTGAATCTTTGTTGCTAATCTATAATACACAGAAAACAGAAACCAATGAACTTAGTTTAAATCAAGATTTTCTCCAAAAGCCTATTTAATTATACTATAAAATGAACTCAATATTTTCTAACAGAAAAGCATGAATGAAAAAATGATGTATTCCCCAGTGGCCACAGAGAGCAGCTACCATTACCGTTTAAATCTAAAAATATATATATATACACACACACACACAGACACACACATATGTTTAAATCTAAAAAATATACATGTATATATATACACATATATATAATTTTTATAGATTTAAAGTGTGCTTGCTGCTAGACGTATTCTGATGACATAGTTTAAAAATATAGGGGCTCCTGGCTGGCTCAGTTGGTAAAGCATGTGAGTTATGATCTCAGGGTTGTGAGTTCAAGCCCCTTAAAAAATAAGTAAAAATTCTGGGGGGTCCTGGGTGGCTCAACCTGTTAAGTGTCCGACTCTAGATTTTGGCTCAGGTCAGGATCTCACAATTCATGAGTACAAGCCCCGCCATGGGGTTCTGTGCTGACAGTGCAGAGCCTGCTTGGGATTCTCTCTCTCTCCCTCTTTCTCTGCTCCTCCCCTGCTCGATCTGTCTCTCTCTGAAATAAACAAAACTTTTAGACAAGTAAAAAATTTAGCACAGTACCCAGCTTGACCACATGAGAGAAAGCCAGTAAGTTATGCTTTTTTACAAGATGCTAGAAAAAAACATTCCATCTTGAAGGATAAAATGAGGATTGGGCAGATAACATGGAGGGATTGCCATAGAACACTGAGGACCCTCAGACTGAATTCAGGGATCACCAAGGACAAAGGGTCTGAAAAAATCACAACTGTATTCACTTTAAGCTGATTTTAACACATACAAAATAGATTGAGCTTTAAGAAATTACTTTTAAAAATGCAAATATATATTTGAAGTCTGATATTAAAAAAAAAAAGGTTTTTTTTAATGTTTATTTACTTTTGAGAGAGAGACAGAGAGTGAGTGGGGGACGGAGACACAGAATTGGAAGTAGGGTACAGGCTCTGAGCGGTCAACAACAGAGCCCAAAGTGGGGCTGGAACTCACAAACCACGAGATCACGACCAAAGTTGGATGCTTAACCAACTGAGACACCCAGGCGCCTCTGAAGTCTGAATTTTTAAAGGGTCCTATAATTACGGAGATAAACCAAAGGATCTATTCTAAACAATATATGACATATTCTTGTTGCTGTACCCCTTGATTTTTTTTCTCCTTGGCTGTTCAGTTAACAAAGATCTATTAGTAACACACTACTACTGGAAAAGTACTGGCTTGTTAAAAAACAGTCACATAAAAATTTTATAATTGATGTCTATAAATGTAAGAAGAACCACTAAAAAGGTTTACCCAGCCTGAGAAAACCCTTACCTTGTTTAAAAATGCCTGTGGGTCCGGCATGGTTGGATTGTACTGCATCTGGGCCTCGTGGCCGTGCGGAGGTTCCGGCTGGCACTGGTACATGGACACAGCCCCGGCATAACACGTCTGAGGAGTTACTATGGGCAGCTCTGGAGTAAGTCCGTGTGTTTGGTTCTCAGGAGCTTGTAAACACGTGAAGAAATCTTCTAAATTAGAAGTAGTAGGGTACGGGGATGGTTCGAAGGTCCCTAAGGGAAAGTCTAACTGTGACCCCTGGGAATGCTGTGGTAGCACAGACTGATCACAGGGGATAAAGTTGTGTGTATAAGGCATAGCATCCGTCTCAGATTTGTAGGGACACTCTTGACTGGTCCCAGGTAAGTCTGAAAGGACATTATACTGCTGTAGCTCTTGCTGCGGACAACCAAAAGGCACAGACTGGTTAGCGCTCCAATTGGCAAACATGCCATTAACTTGCATATGCTGCATTTTCTGACACAGTTGTTGCTGCTGCTCCGATGCTACGAGGTTTTGCTGGTGCTGCAGCCGCTGCTGCTGCTGTTCTAGCTGCAGGTGCTCCTGTACCATACAACTTGAGTTCACAGCCATGGCCTGTTGCTGCTGGTAACCGGGGCACTGGAAGGCAGGCTTTCTTAAAGAATCTTGGACATATGTCAGGATTTCATCTGTGAGGTCAATATCTCTGAAGTCATCCTCACCAGAAAAGTCAGTTCTGAAAAATTCCTCGTTCTGTTGCATGTCTTTGATATCTTCAAAATCAATGCCTAGGTGTTTCATAATGCTGTACAAGTCACCATTTCTGTTGTCTGCAAAGGGCCCTGATTGACCTCCAGAGATTGCTGGGTTCGTGTCCTGAGACTGACCTATTTGCTCGTGTTTCAGCATACTGTTATTTCCCACTGGTGCCATACTGTCTTGCCAATTACTGCATTCATTCATAGGTTCGTTAAAAAGATTTCTTTCAAAAGCTGTGTTACTGGAAGCAGGATAGAGATAAATAGACTCATCTTGTTGCATCATGGCACCCAGGAGGGAATTGGGATTGAAAGATTCCTTATTTAGAGTTGACGTGGTAGCAGCCTCTCTTCCACAAGCAGTAGTTTTAGTCCTCACTGGTAAGGGATCCATCATGGGAGGAAAAGGGTTGTTTACCTGGTATAACACAGCTTCTCCAGAAGTAAACATAAAAGGCAACTTCATAGTTCGTTTTCGTAAATGGTCTGTTCCTTCTTCATCTCTAAAATTGGGTATGAGAAAAAAAAGTTATACCAAACACTTAGAAAAATGTAATAGAAAAACAATATAAAAGCAAAATACATTGTAACTGAGTTTGATCTGGAGCATGAACTTTACTTTGACATAAATGTTCCAGATAACAAGTGTTAGAAAACTTCTTAGAAAAATTTAAGTGATTTAGAATTTATCCCAGAATTTAGTCATTCTATCCATTCTCAGTTACCACCCCTGAAATTCTCCTGAAAAAAATAAATTCAAAGTGGAATAAAGATCCAACTATAAAAACAAACTATAACACTTAGGAATTAACCATCCCAGCCAAGGCAACCCCTGTGCAGAGCAACTGGGGACTCCTTGCCCACTACAGCACTAGTCATTCAGCCAAAGGTGCCAGAGACATGCAACCTACACAGGAGATCCTTCTACACAAGTCTGCTCCTTCAAGATTGGGAGTACCTGTTAAACCTAATGAGAAAGTCAAAATGAGAAGACAGGATAACACTTCCAACAAAAGAGTAAGACAAAACTTGAGAAAAACTAAACAAAACGGAGATAAACAATCTACCTGATAAAGAGTTCAAAGAAATGCTCACTGGACTTGGGAGAAGAGTAGACAAACTCAGTGACTGCTTCAGCCAAGAGACATAAAATATAAAAAAAAAACCAGAGTTGAACACACTAACTAAAATGAAAAATACAGAAGGAATCCACAACAGGTCAGACAATGCAGAAGAATGGATCAGTGACCTGGAGCACAGGTAATGGAAAGTAGGCAAGGAGAACAGCAAAAAGAAAAAGGATAAGTTAAGGGGTCTCTGAGACAACATCAAACACACAAACATTCACATTAGAGGGCTCCGAGAAGAAGAAGACAGAAGGAAAGGGGCTGAAAAATTCCCTAAACTGGGGAAGGAAGCAGCCAAACTCTGCAGGCCAGAAGGGGCTGTCATGAGATATTCCAAGTACCGAAAGGAAACAAACCTACAGCAAGGCTATCACTCAGAATTGAAGAAGAGATGAAAACTTTCCCACACAAAAGTTAAAGGGAATTCATCACCACTAAACCACTTAAAGGAAATGTAAAGGGACTTCTTTCAGGAAAAAATAGGTCACAACAAGAAGTGAGAAAATTAAGAAAGGAAAATTGTCACTGGCAAACCTAGAGTACAGGCAGGACATTGATCATTTATAAATGCATGATTTAACCTTATGATGATGAGAAGACAAAAGTAGTAAAAATGAACTAGATCTAAATATTAGTTTAGGGAATCAAAGATAAAACATAACATCAAATATACAAAAAATGGAGAGGGCAGCAAAAACATAGTACTTTTAGAAATGTGTTCAAACTTAAGCAACCATCAACTTAATATAAACTGCTATATACTTGGGATGTTATATATGAACCTTAAGGTTACTGCAGACCAAAAATATGTAAAAGATTTAAATAATATCAAATAAAGAGAAAGAAATCCAAGTATGACACTGAAGAAAGATACCCATCAGAAGGGAAGCAAGAAAATAAGGGAAAAGAGAAGAACTACAAAAAAAAAAAAAAATCAGAACAGTGAACACAATGGCAATTAATGTATTAATTAAATATAAATGGTCTAAATGCTTCAATCAAAAGATACAAGGTGACTGGATAAAAAACAAGACCCATCTATATGCTACCTATAAGAGACTAACTTCAGACTAAAGACAAATTCAGACTAAAAGTGAAGGGATATGAAAATATTTTCCATGCAAATGAAAGCAAATTAAAATAAGCTGGGGTAACAATACTTACAAGACAAAATACATTTTAAAACAAAGACTATAACAAGAGACAAGGAAGGGCATTGCATAATGATAAAGGGATCAATCCAACAAAAGGATATAACAAATGCAAATATCTATGCACCTAGTAGAGGATCTGTAAATATACGAAGCCTAAATGAAAGACATAAAGGGACACAAAATGACAGTAACACAACAGTAGTAGGGGACTTGAGTACCCCACTTACATCAGTGGATAGATCATCTGGGCAAAACATTAATGAGGAAACAGTGGCTTTGAATGATACATTAGACCAGATGGAGTTAATCTATAACAGGGAATTCCATCTAAAAGAAGTAGAATGCACATTCAAATGCACACAGAACATTCTCTAAGACAGATCATGTTAAGTCACAAAACCAGTGTCAGTAAATTTGAGACTGAAATCCAAACAAGGATTTTTTCTGACCACAGATAAATGAAACTAGAAATCAACTGTAAGGAAAAAAAAAAAAAAAAAAAAAAAAAAAAAAAAAAAAACAACTAGAAAAAACACAAATACATGGAGGCTGAACAACAGGGTATTAAAAAACCAAAGGAACAACAAAGAAATGAAAAAGGAAATCAGAAAATACCTGGACACAAATGAAAATGGAAATACAGTGGTCCAAATCTTTGGGACACACCCAAAGTAGTTCTAAGTAGTTGAAACCAATACAGGCCTATCTCAAGAAACCAGGAAAATCTGAAACAAATCTAACCCTTCACCCAAAGCAACTAGAAAAAGAATAAACACAAAGTCAGAAGGAAGGAAATACTAAAGATCAGAGCAGAAATACATGAAATAGAGACTACAAAGAAATGATTAATGAAACCAACAGCCTTTGTAAAGATAATCAATAAACCTTTAGCGAGGATCAAGAAAAAAAGAAAGAAAATGCAAATAAATAAAATCAAATAAAAGAGAAGTAACAACCAACCCTATAAAAATATAAGAGACTATATGAAAAATTGTATGCCAACAAATTGGAAAACAAAAACAAAACCAAATGATTAGGACTGCACCAAAATAAAAAGCTTATGAAAAGTGAAAAAAACAATCAACAAAATGAAAAGACAACTTACTAAATAGATATTTGCAAATGATGTATCTAATAAGGGGTTAATATCCAAAATATATAAATAATTCATACAACTTACCAAAAAGAATCTGATTAAAAAGAGAACCTGATAGACATTTTTCCAGGGAATATAACAGACGACTGACAGATGAAAAGATGTTCAACATCACTAATTATCAGGGAAATGCACATCAAAACTACAATGAGATATCACCTCACACCAGTCTGAATGGCTACCATCAAAAACAAGAAATAACAAGTGGTAGCGAGGGTGTGGAGGAAAGGGAGCCCTCATGCAGTGTTGGTGGGAATGTAAACTGGCACAGCCAACGTGGAAAACAGTATAGAAGCTCCTCAAAAAATTAAAAAAATAACCACCATGCAATTCAGTAATTTCACTGCTGGGTGTTTACCCAAAGAAAATGAAAACACTAACTCAAAAGGATAGAGACACCTTTATGTTTATTACAACACTGCTTACAATAGCCAAAATATGGAAGCAACCTGTCTATTAAACAGAAGAGAGGATAAAGAAGACATGGTATATTGCTCAGCCATAAAAAAGAATGAAATCCTGCTATCTATAAAAACATGGATGGACCTACAAGGTGTTACACTAAGTGAAAGTTAGAGAAAGATGAATACCATATGATTTCACTTACCTGGAATCTATAAAACTGACAAAACACACACACACAAAAACAGATACAGTTTCATAAATAGAGAACAAATTGGTGGTTGCCAGACTGAAGGTGCTGGGAGGATGGGTTAAATAGATGAATGGGATTAAGAGGTATAAACTCCCAGTTATAATAAATTATGGGGATGAAAAGTACGACGCAGGGAATATGGTCAATAATACTGTAATAACTTTATACGCTGACATATGGCAGCTACACTTACGGTAAGCACTACATAATGTGTATCATTGTTGAATCACTATGTTGTACATTTGAAACTAATAAAATATTGTATGTTAATTATACTTAAAAAATCTTAGAAATCTGAGTGGGAAGAGTCATGTGTAAATAAAATGGAGAATCTCTATAGGAAAATACTAGCATAATTGACATAAAAATTAAAAATCTTACATGGCACAAGCATTCATAAATCAAGTTAATGCACAGATAAAACGTGTCATGTCTGTAATTTCACATGTATACTATATATAGTATGTGTGTGTATAAATATATACAACTTAACACCCATAGGAAGTAAAGAGCTCCAATGAGGACCCAGAGAGAGGCAAACAACATAGGAGAAAATAGACAAACAATACGAACGGACAATTCATAGAAGGAAAATGCCCTAGAAAGATACAAAAGATGTCCTGCCTCATTGGTAATGAGAAAATGCAACCAATAACCTTTTAATAACTAACAGAACAAGCAAACTCAAATAGTAAAAATATGAACAGCCCAAATGAAACCACTGATAAATGAAGAGCACTATACCTGCAATAGAACATAGATTCTTGACCAGAGCACATGGGATATGTTACTAACACTGGCTATATATTTGATCATAAAACATTTGATCATAAATTATACAAAAAATAAAATTTCAAAACACTGACATCACACACAGAATGTTTTCTAACTGCAGTGGAATTGATGTAAAATTCAATAACAAAAACACCAGGGGCACCTGGGTGACTCAGTCGGTTGAGTGTCCAACTTCGGCTCAGATCACAATCTCAAGGTTCATGGGTTCAAACCCCGCATTGGGCTCTGTGCTGACAGAACAGAGCCTGGAGCCTGCTTCGGATCTGTGTCTCCCTATCTCTCTGCCCCTCCCCCACTCACGTGCACTCGCTCTAGAAGACATTAAGAAAATTTTTTTTAAAACAAAAAACCCAGAAAATCCCCAATGTAAAAAGTACATACTAATATATTTCAAAATCATGAATAGAAAAAACAAGACAAATGAAAACACAAGGACTGTAGTTAAAGTTGTGCTTAAGGGGGAATTGATAACTTAAAGGCTGGAAAAACAGCAAATATACCCAAAGAGGGTAGAAGGAAAGAAGTAATAAGCAGATATAAATGCAGCAGAAAACAAGCAAACAATAGGAAAAATCAACAAACCAAAAGTTGGATCCTTGAGAAGATTAGAAACTAATGACTTTGTAGCAATATTATTTGAGAAGGCACAATTTGCTAATAACAATGTTTCTTTAAAAGTACAGATACTACAAAATGAAAAGGAAATACAGCATAAAAGAGAAAAATCATCATCATGTTAATGAATCCAGAAGTATTTAACAAAATTCAGCACCCATCATGATGATAACATTTAGTAAACTAAAGAGAAGGGAAGCTCTTAAATTAAAAACATATATATATATATATATACACACACACACATATATACACACACACATGAATATATATATTATACGTATATATACATGAGTGTACATATACTTAAAAATATATATTTAGTAGCAAAATGTATATAATCTGTATGGATATATGAATATAATGTATATAAATGTACAGAATGTATATGTGTATATATGTATGCATTTAGTATCTAGATATTGTATATGTATGTGTGTATACATACACACACACACATGTGTATGTGTATGTGTATATATATATATATATATATATATATATAAAATTTAGTAGTAAAAGCACTATCACAACATCATACTTGGTGGTAAAATATTAAAAGATTTCCCCCTGAGACTGGTAATAAGACAAAAACAAAACCTGATATCATTATTTCTTTCACATTTTACTGAGGGCCTAACCAGTGCAATAAAGGAATTTTAAAAAATAATGTCTAAAGATTAAAAAAATTATTGCAAATGTTATGTAGTAAATTGTGAAGGACCCAGACACTTATGAGAATAAGTGTATTTCAATAAGTTCACTGAATACAAGCCAGCATTAAAAAATTCAACGATTAGAAACTGGTGTACACATGCATACTATTCTTTTTAATGTTTTATTTATTTTTTTTTTTTTTGAGCAAAAGAGTGGAAGGGGGAGACCGACAGAGAATCTCAAGTAGGCTCCATGATGTCAGTACAAGAGCCTGACTTGGGGCTCGATCTCACGAACCATGAGATCATGAGCTGAGCTGAAATCAAGAGCTGGATACTTAACCGACTGAGCCACCCAGGCACCACACCATGCACACCATTTAAAAACAGCATCACAAAACATCAAATAACTAGAAATAAAATTAAGAAAAAAGATACGTAAGAGTCAGGTAAGAAAAATACAACCCATTATTAAGACAAAGACATAGGTACAGACTCATGTACCCATATGCACATACATATATTCACCATGTTCAAGGGTTGGAAGAGTCAGTATTGTAAAGACGCTGATTATCCCAAAATAAGCTATAGTTTCAATGCTATTCCGTTCAAAATCACAACAGATACTCCGGTGAAATATGACAACTTATTTCTAAAATACAAAGGATAAAGAAGAGAGGAGACAATGCTAGAGGAGAACAAAAATTCCTCAACTAATATGGAAAGCTGACACACAAATATCAAGATTTATTATAAAGATGTAGTAATAAAGATAATGTGCTATTGAGGTGAAAACAGACAAGTAGACTAATGGAATCCAGAAATAGAACCACAGACACAATCCCCTGATCAAAATGCAGTGGAGCAGGGAAAAAAAGCAGCCTTGTCAATAAGTGATTCTGATCAACTGGATATACATATAAAGGAAAATATTAATGTTGATCTTACCTCAAGTCACATACAAACAAAACATCAGCTCTCTAGAGCGCAGAAAACATTTCTAATACAAGTATCTGACAAAATGCTTATTTACAGAATCTATATGAAACACAAAAACCTCTGCTTGTTTAGAAAACATGTACTAAGCACAGGACTGTTATGCATTTATTTTATTTTATATATGGCACTAGCTTTTCATCTTTCCTTCATACATCAGGAAAAAACCTGGAGTCTTCTTTGGTTATTCTCTTTCTGTAATTCCACCTATTTAGTTGTTCAATAAAGTTTGTCATTTCTGTCTTCTCAATGTCCTTCATTTATGCCTTGTTTCTTTACATATTTTCAGTTTTTACTTCCAGAGAAAATTCTCATAGAATTTATTTTGAGGTTTTCATGTACGAGGATTTATAAACCAAAGTGTTATTAAAAAAAAAAAAAAAAGAAATTAAGACATGAAACATTTTGTCTTTGTACTTACGTCAGTGGTCTCTGAGTTGCAATGATATAATCTGGTCTTCCATTTTTATACACTAAGCGTGCATTAGACTGAACCCAGGTCCATCGATTGTCTTTGGTGAGAAGCCTGAATACTATCATGCCACTTTCTCCAGTCTTAATCACTAAAACAAAATCCAAAAATTAAATTATCAAACCTGAAAACAACATTTTAATTCTTTTTAATGCTTATTTCTGAGAGACAGAGACACAGCATGAGTGAGGGAAGGGCTGAGAGAGAGGAAGACACAGAATCTGAAGAAAGCTCCAGGCTCTGAGCTGTCAGCACAGAGCACCACGTGGGGATCGAACTCAAGAACCATAAGATCATGATTTGAGACAAAGTCAGTCGCTTAACTGACTGAGCCACCCAAGTGCCCCTGAAATCAACATTTTAAAGAAAACCTCTGAAACAAAGCCCCATGACATATTTTTTGGACATATTTCTTTTATCACCAAAGATGATATATGTCTTGATAACTTTTAAACACAATATATTAAAATGTATGGAAACAGTTCTTCAGAGTTGTTTATTTTCTACTTCAGACTAAACATTATTTAAAAAAAATTTTTTCTTAATGTTTATTTTTCAGAGAGAGAGAGAGCACGAGGTAGGGAGAGGCCGAGAGAGAGTGGGGACACAGAATCTGAAGGAGGCTCCAGGCTCTGAGCTGTCAGCAAAGAGCCCAACATGGGGCTCGAACTCCCAAACCATGAGATCATGACTTGAGCCGAAGTCAGTCGCTTAACCGACTGAGCCACCCAGACGCCCCAAGACTAAATTTATTATTTAGTAGATTAAAGGGAAGATTAAATCAGAAAATTCTGGTAATAAATCTAACTACAGAGAGGGTACACAATTTGGGGAAAACAAAACGATTAAAATTAATTTCATTTTAAAAAGGGAATGTTTCTACCACTTAGGAATTTATTTAACCATTTTAAAGCATAATCTACATTAGCATAGATTTATAAATTAATGATACCATTTAAAATGCCATTTAAAAATTGAGCAAAACATTGGGCAAAATGTTCATAGTAATTAAAGTACTAGACTCTTGCATGGTAGGTGTAAGGCAGTTAATAAATTGAGTGTAATTCAGGTTAATCATAATGGTTCAACATCGACTGTAAGTTTATCCAGGTGCTTTAAACTCATTACCTTATGTAAAATTGGAAACGTACTAGAATATATGCAGTTTTTTTGGACACATTCATAACAAAATACAACTTACTCCGGATATGGTACTCTGCACAATAAAGCATATCAGCAGCATGAATAAATTGATATCCTGATCCTCTCATGCACAACTCTGCTTCAGTGTAGCCTAAAACAAGTCTTCCTCTGTTTAAAAAAAAAAAAAGGTAAATAAGAAATTAAAATTTAACATAAATGAAATAAACAACCTAATTGATCAGTTATATGCTATTTTCTGCACTGTTTTCCTTGATTCAGAATTTCATATGAGCCGTAGAAAAAACCATATTCATGCAAGTGATCTCTTTTGTTTATGACTGTTAATATCAGTTTTATTTTCTTCTTCTGAAAAAAAAAACTTGAAAATTAGCATGGCTAAAGATGAATCTAACAGAGTAGATTATGTAGGTAAAACAGAATCTTTAATAAAAACCTAGAAAGCATATACTCCATTTCAAGGGGCAAAGCTTTTCACATCTGTCTGCATTCCCATATTAGGGGAAAACCAATTATAGGTTTTGACACAGTATGAATGCTAATATCACAGTCTACCTCATAATTTTCTGGAAGTTACTCAACTTCTAGTGCTAAAAATCAAATAGAGTCTGTGCATTAAAAAATGTAAAACAGGGGCGCCTGGGTGGCGCAGTCGGTTAAGCGTCCGACTTCAGCCAGGTCACGATCTCGCGGTCCGTGAGTTCGAGCCCCGCATCGGGCTCTGGGCTGATGGCTCAGAGCCTGGAGCCTGCTTCCGATTCTGTGACTCCCTCTCTCTCTGCCCCTCCCCCCTTCATGCTCTGTCTCTCTCTGTCCCAAAAATAAATAAACGTTGAAAAAAAAAAAAATTAAAAAAAAAAATGTAAAACAAACCAACAAATGTCATCAGGATAGTGAATCTTACTGATACAAGCAAATCATCTTTATGACACAGAAACTGTGACAAGTATCGTAAAAAAAATTACAAGAGGATTTGTGAGCCTGATGAAATTATTTTAAAAGTCTACACTGAAAGAGTAGGAAATAACAGCTAATTTAATAAACATTATAATTTACACTACATGTTTTACATACTAAGAGAGATTTGCTACAACAAAATATACATTTAATGAAAGAAAACTGAACAAGTTTTACTTACTTGGCATCACAACCAGTAGGTGTAAAGTCCAATTTGTGTTTGGTTCTAAAGATGAAGTTTTTGGTTCGAATTTCAAGTATGGAGGGTGGCTGCAGTGGAGTAGCTATTGCAAACAAAGCCAACTGAGGTGGAAGGATTGACCCATCTTTGCCTTTCTTGTTCTGTCCATGAAGATACTTTAACCTCCCCTGGAAATTCATTGCCTTTAAAAAACCAAAACCGGCTTATTAAAATTGACCCTTTAAAACTGTTAATTTCCAAAGGCTCAATCATGGCCATTTCCAGTGTTGTTGATAATTCCATAAAAGTTCCTGAGGCTGACTGATGTTACATCCATTCTTTTCTCCACAAGAAGCCCATTATAATTATCCCAAATGGCAATATGAATTAGATGCTGAAGGGGCAGCCCAATAAGGTACTCCTTTTTAACGGTCACAACAAAAATACCCGTATCATTTTCTGAGCTCATAAATGCCCTGTCATTCACACCTAGAGGACATAGCTCCTTCCCCCCATGGCATTCAATACATGTTTCCTGAATGAACGAATAATGCTAAAGTCATCAAGTACACATTAATTTTCAAATAGAGATGAGCTATATTCCACAGCTCATGCTCTATTTCATAACTCATGGCAATCTTTCATATACAGATAAAATACAATTTCATTAAAATGCTAAAATTAATCATAAAATCACATAAAGAATGCAGAACTCAAAGTAACAATAAAGGGTACTTTTAGAAAGAAGATTGAGGAAACAAAGATGATTTAAATGTGAACATGGTCAACTTAGTTGCTTAAAACAGTATTAATCAGGCTGAGGGATGATTCTGACCTCAGTATGATATGGTAGCAGCACAAGGAACCAAAGACCCAAATTATGCAAATTCCACCTGAGAAATACATATTAGCTGATCATCAGTACTAGGAAAGCTATCTCAAAGCACGATTCTAACTCTGGGTCAGCAAAATTATCTTCAGAAATAAACACATTAACAAAAATCACTGTTTGCTAATAATGTTTAAGATCTGGTTACTTCAAATTCCTGCTAATTCACAAGAGTAATATGCACTATGCTTTGTACTGTCTTCTGTGCCTGGTGGAGTGCACTTCCTTAAGGACAAAGACAGTATGAATCTGAGCATCCTGCGAAAGCTGCTCCCTGATTATCCTGTTCAGGTGTTCAGAACAACAGCATCTCATACCAGATGACTACTTTGCAATCATGAATATACAACCATTTTTCTTTCTTTTTAAATGTTTTTATTTATTTTTTAGAGAGAGACTGCAAGCAGGGGAGGGGCAGAGAGAGAGTAAGACACAATCTGGAGCAGGCTCCAGGCTCCAAGCTGTCAGCACAGAGCCCAACACGAGGTTCAAACCCACAAACCATGAGACCATAACCTGAGCCTAAGCCGGACGCTTAACTGACTGATTTACCCAGGTGGCCCTACAACCATTTTTCTATATGGCAGTTACTGTAGCTGTGTAGCAAAGGACATGATAATTTTCTGTTCAGCAGGAATTAAATGCAAAGAGGGTTTAAAGCAGCAGTCTGCTGCTAAACGGCTACTAAGTTCTCTTTTACATAAAAAAGTCCCAGAAATATTTTGCCAAGATACAAAGTCCATGTTATTTCACTCAGTCTTTGTTACTATATCCTAAAAGATTGAGATTTGGAGTTATGGAAGATACTAGAAATCTGAAAAAAAAAAAGTTACTTTCCTTCATGCAATTATTTTATAAAGGAGGTTTTTAAAATCAAACTCAAATCTAACCGAAGAAAATGGTTTCGACATTTATTTCTTACTTTCTGAACTGCAATTGCCAGTATCATAAGATTTTGCACCTTACCAGGAAACCAGATGAATTATCCAGGAGACACCTTAGTCGGCACACGAAGCTCCTCTCCATAAAGGAAGAGTTTTCTGGAGGAAGCTGGTCTGGGTTATAACAGACTGCTGGCTGCGGGAGGCCATTAGCTTCTAGAGAAATAATAGCAACACAAATTTACATCCCATTTTGCTGTACAATCAGGTGTTTTGGGGTAGATAAAATTTGTGTTAATTTCTTAACCAGATTCTATTCTGAATACAGAAATGAAGAATTATTTTCAGAAGAGGAGCTAATGAAAAGAAATACACGTACAGAATATCACTTTTACTACACAGAACTTCACCTACTCAGTTTTGTTTTTATTTCTATTGTCAATAATCTTCATATTCTCTAACACTTTTTATCTTCTTAGCACCTTCACACATTTCTAAAAGCATTGATTGAGAAAAGATTTTACCTTTGGATTTTTATTTGGTGCATTTTACAGACAGAACAACTTCTACACACTCCAGGATCAACCTTATACATTCCTTCCAATCTTTCAAAAGTTATTTGTATAAAATATATTACCAAGTATGGTAACACTTCTTAGCTTGAAATTCATCAATGGTGGTCATTTGTCAAAATATTCCTTAGGTCTTCGGTCTGTGACTTGGCTGTGACATCCAACTGCAGACTCCTGTCTTTCCACTTCTTCCCAACCTTAACTGAGGAGTTATATGCCTCCAAAGGTTCTCTGCCTCTTTTCACAGACTTACATTAAAAACTCCCCAACACTATCTTTCGGTAAACATTCTTACCATCAATTCTTTGTCCAGAGTCTGCACACTGCGTAGGGTTTAATGTCCAGTGCAGCTGACGCTGAAATTCAGGTCGATCTTCAGTGTGAATAAGTTCATACACACTCTGGTGTATGACATCAGACTAAAGAAAAAACACACAGGGAAATTTTTTTAAAGCCGTGATTAAAAAAATGTGTCTTACTAAGTTAATTTCAAAATGTAGCTACATTACGGGGTGGTCGTTAATGGTGATGAATGCACATGAATCAGACAGATGATCACAGAGCTGTCCAGTCACCCAAGATAGGAAAAGCTAGAGAGAGGGGAGCACTGTCACTGGTGAGCAAGAGTTCCTTGCCATCACTTCCCTAGCTGAATGCTCTTCAATTACAGAAGTGAACTCTTCACTCCTTCATGGCAACACATTAAGTTCTGTGTCTTTTTAGCCACTTCTTGATCTTTTAAATCCTATTTCTTTCACAAACGCTTGTCTGAAAATCCAGTTGTCTTAGACTTCTCTAAGCTTAAGAGTATTAAATTATTTCTTTCACTGTCCTCTAATGACTTTCTTTAATGTTAAATTTTTATTTCCGGTCCACTCTGGAAGAATAAGGGATTATACCTTTACCAGGTCAGAATCCTTCTTCTACCACTTGACTCTCCACAAGATAGGCTTTGTCGCAGAGCCAGGTTCCGCTGGTTTAGCTATCTAGACTTAAACCTCCTTGTGAACGTAACTAGCATTAAACCATCTCTATGCAGTCCATTATCCGATTACCAGAGTTCTTCTCAGAAACACAGACTGTAGCACAGGTTCCCTTAACAAAAAAAGCTTAGAGGCTTCCACTGTGTACTTAACATAGTTTAAACTTCAGTCGGTTTAGCAGTGTAGACACTGTTATTCAAGCCAGCAGTCTCAGCATCGCCTGTGAGATTGTCTGACATACAAATTCATAGGCCCCACTCTGACGCACTAAATCAGAGTATGTTGGAGTGGGGACCAAAGATTTGTGGGGACCACAAGTGGGGACCAAGTTCTTCCAGTGAGTCTTAACACATTAGAATTTAAGACCTAGTGATACATAAGAAAAGCTAGCAGTCAAGTGTACTTACAAACTGTTCTCACATCATATCAGATGCTCTTGTCCCTCAAATATGACAAACACCACTCCATTTATGCACCATTTATTCAAGAACATTAAACAAACCAAATACATTCATCTCTTTAAGCACTTCCAGTCTACTGCTTATAGTAGTGCTTCTATATCTTCTTTCCTGTGCTCCTCCTACACTAAAGTCCACCCCCTGAATCTTATACTTAAATACCATTTGCATCAGGAAAGCTTCCATTATCAGCATTAAGTCAGAATTAAAGATATAAACCATGATATTTTGCCTGTACCTTTACATATCACCTCATTCATTTCAGAGCTGCCGCATGCCCTCCATAGTATCCATAACTAATTTGATGGCAAATAATCTCCTGTCTGCCCCCCATCCAATGTTTCTAATATATAAGAGATTCCTTAATAAGTGAAAGATGAAACACAATATCCATGAATCTCATAAAACATTTAAGAAAATTATAATGCAGTAAATTATTAATAGTATAGAAATTATTAGCTGCAAAAAGATGATTTTTATTTTATAAGCATATTTTAATTGACATTTTCTTTTTTTTTTTTTTTTCAACGTTTATTTATTTTTGGGACAGAGAGAGACAGAGCATGAACGGGGGAGGGGCAGAGAGAGAGGGAGACACAGAATCGGAAACAGGCTCCAGGCTCTGAGCCATCAGCCCAGAGCCCGACGCGGGGCTCGAACTCACAGACCGCGAGATCGTGACCTGGCTGAAGTCGGATGCTTAACCGACTGCGCCACCCAGGCGCCCCTAATTGACATTTTCTATATATAAAGTGTCAATTACATCCCTAAAATGTATGATACATAGAGTTAATTTCTAAAAAGATTTTAAATGACCCAAGAAAAATATATTTACCTGCTGGAACCCTAAGTAATCTTGTATAGTAGAAGAAGCATAAAAGACCAAAGCATCTGTAGTGACAACCAGCACGAAGCCATTCAGAGCCTACAAAGAAAAAGATTAGTAATTAGAAAAAGATTCTAAAATTAGTAATGTGACTAAATAACAATATGGTCACTCATAAATAATGAGGTTGCTTAAGACTGTTACTTTATTGCTGAAAATTTTTCTCTTTTAAATGGCTAAAATCACACCTCATAAACACAGATACACTGTATACTGTGGGATGAGTGGAATCTATTCATACCTTTTGATTTAGGTAAGGAAAAGCTTACAGCTAAATTTAATGCTCAGTCACAGTAACTTCAGTAAAATTGGTTTTGTCTTCCTCATGCTTCAGGTATTGCTTTAAATATACTGTATATTTTTACTGTACATGGTTTTTAAATTGTATAAACATGTATTGTAATTTATCACATTGCTTTTTAGAGAAAGATAGTCTGTAAAGATGCTTATTATTTTCTGAAGAGAAATTTGATAGAACATCTTTGCACAGACCATTCACACATTGAAGCAATTTGAAATCTGAATACTCCCAAAGCATTAAAACAATTTAAAAACTTTTATTGGCAATATAATCACATATATGGACTGCACATAAAATACACATAATATACATGGAATACAAATATACACTTTAATTACTAATATATTCAAGTTTAAAGCTGTCATTTTATATAAGACAAATGTCCATCTAATTACTAATATAGTCAAGCTTAAAGCTATCATTTTATATGTGCTATTTCTATTATTTCCATCTATATTATACTTCTTTTTCTTTCAATTTTACCTGCTTTTGGCCAATTTTTATTTTTATTATTCCCTTTGCTCCCCTACTTTCAGCTTAGAAATTTATATTCTTTTCTATTCTTTCAATCATTACTCAAGTCCACTGTTAATATTTCTATACTCTTGGATAAAAGAAAGAGTATTTATTTGGATCACTTTAAACATTTATGGTTATCACATATTTTATCTCTATAAGCCTTCACTGTTTCCTGCTTCAGTTCAGCTCAGCAGAGTTCAGTGTGTTCTTTGCTATTTTATCATGGCTAAACCCTTCTGAGACTCTCCTCTTCTTCATGTAAAAGGAGAAATGGTGTGGTTTAGTGAGAACCATACAGTTTGGAGTCAGATTTGAACTGGATTGCTTTCCCAGTCTCTTATTATCTCCGTGGCTTTGGTTATTTATGCCTTCAAATTTTAGTGTCATCATTTGAAAAACAGGCAATTTGGCTAAGAGCCTATTTCATCTTAGCGCCTGGCACAGAGTCGGCACTCAATTAACATAAGGCACCATTACTATAAGGTTGTGGAAATGAGCAAATATTTACATGACCATGCTTTGTGAACTGTTGAGGTATATAATGACAACAATTAGCTAATTCAACACTTAATCAATGATGACAAACTGAAGAGGACAGCTATCAAGTACTGGAACTAGAGAATTACCAAGACATTGCCACTGTGCTTAGAATGCTAGCAAAGTCAGGGAAGTATCTAACTTAATTATTAGATACAGTAGATGAACAGCAGCTGTCTTCCTTTTCACTCTAATTTTTTCATCTTCAAGATTCTTGATCTCTAATATACGCCTGCAAAACTGACTGCTAAGACAATAAACAGCATCTACTATTTAACAGCCACTTTTCTAAACATTTTTGTTTATTCGTCAACATTCCATTGAGGTAGGTGCCATATTCCAGTATTGCAATCAGGTAAACGAGGTGAACTGCAAAACAACTTGCCGAAGGTCACAGAGCGAAGCTGAGCCAGGAAACAACCAGCCTTGCTCAATGAAGCCTGTCTACGTACCTATCATGGTCTGCCTCCTCTAGGAGTATTGCTCGCCAGCTGTGGCAGGACTGTTACACTTTTAATCCCAACTGGGCTCTAAAGTTCTTGATTTCAGAGATTATGGCTACAATGCCTGGTGATTTCCCCAGAAGGAATGGGGCTGGCACCCACCGGGAACTTAAATATTTACTCATTAACACCCTACAAATTATTCTTAAATTTCAGTTGGCAGTAATAATAGATATACCGTTTTTGTATTTTTTCCTTCCAAAAATATCTTCTTTTTAGATAGGAGTATCCACTTATCATATGCATTTTATTTTGTAGAGTGTCCTGCTTTCTCAAACAGCGAAATGAATTTAGTACTTTCCAATGAGCTCATTATGCCAGAAGACACAAAGATAATTTAAGTTATAATATCACACTCTCTTAGACGGTGAATTGTCAGAAATAAAAAACCTTTAAAAAGAATATATGCATCCTGATTTTATGTATATCTCAAATGATCTTAAATACTATATGGAAAAAAGTTATTATACTGAAAGAGTCAATAAAAATATGGTAATTACATATTAATGAAAGAAATTATCATTCTTTAGACTTACAAAAATTTGCCCTACCTATCTGAAAGTCATGTTGAGGTTCACTTACTATTTAACGTAAGACAAATAAACTGCAATCAGTAGTGTTAATTATTGTTTCAATGGCTCTTAACAACAAAGCTGTTGATTATAATCAGCACCACAGTAAATAGCACCAGACAGAACGTGATGAAATAAATGAAAATAAATGTCTGAAATAAATAATGGCTAATGAGAAGATACAAAAAGTCATTTTTTTTTCACTTTTATTCCTGGTAAAACAGTAATAAATTTAAGCTAAGTTTAAAAGTAATTATTTAAAATTTTTGCTAATAAACTATTATGTAACATTTTCTTTATGTATCTCCTTAGTTAAAACAAAAGGAAGAGATTTCTCATTAAAAAGTTTCATGCCAGAGGGTATACTCTACCTCTGGAAACATTCTCTATGTCTGAGAGATAATTGGTTGATAATCACATGTTGAAAGTATAAAGTTAGATGCCATTATGGCAACTGTATATAATGAAGTATACCATTTTCACGTGTCTACATTTTTTTGGTCAGCTATTTCAGAAGAGATAACAGCCAAGCATGATACTAGCAAATCAGATAACGTGTGATGCTTCCAAATGGAAAATCTACTACTGATATGCAATATAATTCATAACAGATGCATTTATTTTAAAGACCTAAATGTTTTCAATTTTCAGATAATTAAAAAAATGAGACTAGTTTTTCATTAGTATTATTTTTATTCTTTGTCGTTGACATAGAATATGTTTACAATTTGCCTAAATATTCTATGAGGGAAAAAAAAATCATTGGCCCATAATTTAAACAGTTTTACCAAATGTTAAGCATTCCATATGTGATTATTTTCATTTGAAATAAAGGACTTCCTTATTACTTTACTACATAACCCATGGTGTGTGTTTAATCACATGAAGCAACAATTATTAGAATGTTTTCCTATAACCTGAAGAAGGAGTCTTTACGTTTCAAGCTATTATACACATAAACATCCTCAGCCAGGGACAGGTTGAGTACTCATGCTTGAATATATTGAATTTGTTTAACCTAATGGGTGCAAAACTTAATTTTCGTAATTACAAAATTATAATAAAAAATGTTATAAATTGTTGGGTTACACATAAGCATTTTCAGAAAGAATTAAGGGAGCTATCAAAAGTTGCGGCTACTTTCTGTTACAATGGCAAACTAAGTTCTTCACTCGGTTCGCTGGGTAGAATTGAAGATGATCACTTAATAGTAATAACATATCAAAGCACACATCCTCATTCTATCTTTTTTTAACAAAATAAATACCTGAGAATTTTAGCTGACAATCAAGCATCCTATCAATTCCAAGAAATAGAGTAAAAAAAAAGAAAATTAAATTAAAATATGTTCACAGACAAATCTAGAAACTAAGTTCTAAAACAAAAATTAGGACTTACAGCTGTTAAGAAAATCTGTAGCATGTTGATAAGACATACCCCATAGCTAAGAGTTAAGAACATAGTGAAAAATAAAATTCAGGTAAGAACATTTTTGAACTGTTAAGTAAATACAATTAACTGCTTTAATGAAGCTATAGTCCTGAAGGGGTACATATAAATTCGGTGTCTTAAATGAGAACCTTTAAAATAATGTAGGAGTTTTGCTATTTAAAGAAATACAATAGGGAAACTGATAGGTAGACTTCTAATCTACTCGATACCATTACACTTTTTCATATAGTAGCATTATACCACTGTTGCAGTCCCAGTAAACGTGGCATGAAGCACCCTGGGTGAGTTCTAAGTAAAGGGGAGTAACTGAAAGACTGATCAATTAGTCTTCCATTTACAATGTTTTTTATTAGGAGAAGCTATATTTACTAAAATTCACCTGTAGGGGCGCCTGGGTGGCGCAGTTGGTTAAGCGTCCGACTTCAGCCAGGTCACGATCTCGCGGTCTGTGAGTTCGAGCCCCGCATCAGGCTCTGGGCTGATGGCTCGGAGCCTGGAGCCTGTTTCCAATTCTGTGTCTCCCTCTCTCTCTGCCCCTCCCCCATTCATGCTCTGTCTCTCTCTGTCCCAAAAATAAATAAATGTTGGAAAAAAAAAATTAAAAAAAAAAAATAAAATTCACCTGTAATAAGAATTCTCCTTCTTGCAGACTCAGGCCTTCTCTGAATTTTGTTCTACAGTTTTCCTGAATTCCATTTCTGTCAGCTGGGGAGGCCTGTAATGCAACTGTGGAGAAAAGGAAAAAGCAACGATAGAGTGAGCGATTTCAAAGGGCTATAATGGAAAAGTCTCTATATACCTAACAAAGACACAATTTGAAATACCGGTGTCTACTGCTACTATAACAACTAAGCAAATATTCCTTTGTCAATGAACGGTTTCCAAGTCAATGGACAGATTGCTAAAAATTATTAATTACAAATAAATAATTTATTTAAATTAATAGAAACAACTTCTGATGAGCTCATTATGATTTCTGGCACATAACTTAAGAGTTTTAAAGACCTGCATGGTACCTCTATAACTACGCCTCCCATTTCTCTTTACTCATGAAAATAAATGATTTTCATACTAATATACACTTATCTAAACAGTGAACTAGTAGTGGTGAGGAGAAAGAATCAACCATATGCTTTATTAAGAAATATATTTCCATCAAGTTTAGAATCTTCTTGTCTAACTTTTGGGTGAAAAAGGGATTAGTATTGTTAGCAGAGTCTTGCTAAATTTATAAATCAACTCATGGAGAATTAACATCGTTGTGATTTTGAATCATTCTATCCAAGAACATGCATTTTCTTCCTTTTGTTCATATCTGCATTTTTTTGTCTCACTAGAATATTTTAAAGTTTCCACAAAAAAAGATTTGTACATTTTTATGTTTATTCCTATGTATTCCATCCTGTAAAATGCCTTCCCCTTCCTAACTGCTTGTGGATTATGGATTGAAGGGGAAGTCTGTTGCCATGGTGGGATGCTTACTTCTGGAGGTAGCATTTTATAATGCTCTCTCTCCTCCCCTCCCATCTCTCTTCTTCATAGTGTGTGTGTGTGTGTGTGTGTGTGTGTGTGTGTGTGTGTGTAGCTTAGGAGGCACGACAGCTGAGGGTACTAATAAAGCTGCTATGTTCTTAGAATTTTTCCAAGCACTCTCAAATATTATCTCATTTAACAGTAGTATCTGGCAGAATTAAGTTCAAATCTTAGCTTTGCCATTTATTAAAATGTGTAGGGTCTTTGAGCCTCTGTCCTAATATGTGAACTGGTAATCAAAACCAAACAAACAAAAAAACAATTTTGCAGGGTTATTGTGAAGAGTAATGAGAATATATGTGAAGTTCCTGGCATTCAGCAGCTCAATAGTAATTTAATAAATGGTAAATTATTAGCAGTGTTTCCCAGATCCTATAGATTATCTTGTTATAATATGCAACCTTTTAGATACAATTACAATACAGTATTTCCATTTTTCTGATCTATTTTTAACCTTCAATGTCAAATAAGAGAAATCATTAAGTGAAACTGACTTTGACATTCCTTTTAAGACTCATTTCATTAGATTTTTATTGCACCAAAGATAATCTGGCTTGGCAAAAAACAAGATTTACTAATAACCAGATTTTCTCTCCAGTTGAGCAAAGCCTCACATATAAAACATTTTCACGCTGAAGTATATTTTCTGGTAAATCAGTGCATGTGTCACACTGGAATCTTATGCCAAGTTCTTGCTTTTGCAGAACTTGAAACATACCACTTTGAAAGAAGAGGCCAAAAGTTTGGCCTCTGAATGTAACAATTTCAAGAGGCCAAAGAACATATTTCCTTGGGCCAAAAAAATAGGTTGAGGTACACAAATTGATCTAACAGTTAATCAAGACCAAAGGAAATGGTTAATCTTTCTCAATGTAAGTAGAAGAGAAAAAGGCTTTTTCTCCTTTCCTGTTCTGTTGCTGCTTGCTTTCTAATGGTCAAATTTGACTGAGTGCATTAAAACCTCACAATGTCAGCGTTAACTATACTCTCACTTTTCCAAAAGCTCCAGTGCAAGGCACCATTTAAGAGTTACACCAGGGGTGCCTGGGTGGCTCAGTGGGTTGAGCGTCTGACTTCGGCTCAGGTCATGATCTCACCATTTGTGAGTTCAAGCCCCACATCAGGCTCTGTGCTGACAGCTTGGAGCCTGGAGCTTGCTTGGGATTCTGTGTCTCCCTCTCTGTCTCCCTCTCTGTCTGCCCCTCCCCCACTTGTGCTCTGTGTCTCTCTCTCTCAAAGGTAAATAAACATTAAAAAAAAAAAAAAAAGAGTTACACCAAATGTCAGTAAGTTTACTGTTAACTTCCGAGCGGTGCTAGTGCTGGGTCATAGGGTAGATCTATTATTCATTTTTTGAGGAACCTCCACACTGTTTTCCAGAGTGGCTGCACCAGTTTGCATTGTCACCAACAGCGCAAGAGGGTTCCCAGCAATAACACTGCTAGGAATTTAGCCAAGAGATACAGGAGTGCTGATGCATAGGGGCACTTGTACCCCAATGTTTATAGCAGCACTTTCAACAACAGCCAAATTATGGAAAGAGCCTGAATGTCCATCAACTGATGAATGGATAAAGAAATTGTGGGTTATATACACAATGGAATACTACGTGGCAATGAAAAAGAATGAAATATGGCCTTTTGTAGCAACGTAGATTGAACTGGAGAATGTTATGCTAAGTGAAATAAGTCATACAGAGAAAGACAGATACCATATGTTTTCACTCTTATGTGGATCCTGAGAAACTTAACAGAAGACCATGGGGGAGGGGAAGGGAAAAAAAAAAAAGTTAGAGAGGGAGGGAGCCAAAATATAAGAGACTGTTAAAAACTGAGAACAAACTGAGGGTTGATGGGGGTGGGAGGGAGGGGAGGGTAGGTGATGGGCATTGAAGAGGGCACCTGTTGGGATGAGCAACGGGTGTTGTATGGAAAGCAATTTGACAATAAATTTCATATTAAAGAAAAAAAGGTTTACTGTTAAAAAGAAAACAACAAAACCAAAACCTACACATTGCAAAAAGCAAAGTATGTAATTATAAAAATGGACAGATATTACTAGTGTCAAATTTTAAAATGTCTAAATTATCAGGAATCTCTTAAAATTAATTTTCAATTAAAACAACTGGTGTCAGTTCCAACCAGAGCTACTGGACCACTGACACTATTCAACTCAGAACAAGTTACAATTTGTTTCTGGCTTTGTATTAGGGATATTAGCCGATGTAATTAGAAATCAGACTCTGTCCTTAGCTGGGAATAGAAGTTATAGAAATAAAGAACTAAGAATGTCAGAAATGATTAAGTAGCAAAATGGGATTTAATTAAAGTTTTACAGGATCTTGGAAGAAAAAAGAAAACAAACCCTTTTTAAACAACAGGGCTTACAATTCTAAATGTTGGAAGGTTTATGTTTAATACGTATAACTGCTTAAGTAGGAAAAGTGACAACTACATATTAGGGAAGGATCACTGGAGAGTTCTTCCAAAGATATTTCTGTTGCTCTTAGGTTTAAGGTTAATAACTAGTTAATAACTAGTTAATAAGGCTAATAAGGATTTAAATAAATACTGTGCAAAGATGAGTCCAGGAAAGATGCATTCCCTTCGCATTCTCGTTTTACAAATATACTAATGTGACTTTTTAGAGATCTTACTTTACGTCTGGGCCTCCAGTCCCAAACTATGCCCCTCCATGAAGTTTGTCCTCTGTTTCCTGACCTCATACCTACCACCTCTCCCTTCTTAAAACTGCTTGAGCTACTTTAATACGAGTCATTTTCATGTATGCATTTCTCCCCTTGATTAGAAAGCCACAGAAGAGTGAGATGACTTGGGGTACTGGCACCAGTGTACTTCCTACCATAGAAGTGGCCTAAAATAATTTCCTTAGTAATAAGATGTGATACGTAACTGAGCACACACTGTATGCCAAGCAGTTTCCATACACTAGATCTTATCAGTCTTCCAAACAGTATCCTGGGAGATTGGTATTATTTTGTCCTTTCAATGAAACTGAGACTTAGAGAGGTTAGGAAACCGTCTCCAGGTCAGAGGGCTTAAAGCAGTGAAGTCTAGATCAAACGCAGGTAGCCTACTTGTGCAAGCTATTATTAACCACATGCTGGACCCCTCACCTACGCCAACCACCTTTGACCTTTAGTGTCTTCATCTTTAAGTGAGGACAAGGATACTTCTGGAGACAAATTCTTGTTAGGGCTAAAGTAAGATGTGGAGTACCTAAGTAATACCTAGAATAACAATTTACAGCCCAGGATTGAGATAATTGAGATAATGGGCTATATGTTGAGTTGATATACCCTCAAATCGTTATGAAAATCGACACTGAAAATGCACATCAGGGGGGCACCTAGGTGGTTCAGTCGGTTAAGCATCTGACTCTTGGTTTCAGCTCAGGTCATAATCTCGAGATTTCATGAGTTCAAGCCTCACGTCAGGCTCTGCACTGGCAGTATGGAGTCTGCTTAGGATTCTCTCTCTCCTTCTTTCTGCCCCTCCACCACTCACACTGTCTCTCAAAATAAATAAACTTAAAAAAATTTTTTTAATGCACACCAGAGATAACTGAGCATATTTTCATTTCTAAACAGGGAATATTAATGAATATCATCTATTAGGACTGCTATGATGCCTATACATTATAGATTTCAAAGCACTTCACAATGATGAATTGTTATAAAAGTTATATGAATAATCAGATGCATAGGACACTTACACATTACATCACTGGAATGAAATATACAATATTTCACAGAAACAAAATGTAGCATCTGAAAGTTAAGTCACAGCCAATTCTGTTACATGAGAAGCATTTGCTATAATAAACAGACACTTGTTAAAATCCTCTCCATCTGCAAAAATACACTTTCTAAAATATAAAGATGTGACTTTGAACAGTCTGAGGAATATTAAGATTTTATAGCATCAAAATATTTCACCTAATTCTTCATTGAGAAGTCACTGAAGCCATTATACAATAATTTAATCTAATGGATGAATGAATCTAGAGGTTAAATATCATCGGAGCATTATCAAATGGTCATTTAAACAAGTGATTCAAGTCTTAACTCCCATGTGTATTTAACCATATCCATTTCCTATATGACACCTTCCTTCCTTATACATCTAAGCTTGGATTTCCATTTCTCCTATAAAGTAAATATTTCCTCTTTGAAAGCATGCTCTGAAGTGTTCAACAGAGAAATTCATGAGGAAGAAATATTGCATATGGTAAATTATATTTTGTAGGCTACTGTATTTGTAATTAAACAGAAAGATGACATGGTAAGTATCTTGCCAGGAAAAAGCATAAGATTTTTAAATCTCTACTTATTGATTTAAATTCAATTTATTTAATAATTATTATTTTCCCTTTTATTACTTCTGGCAGAAAAAGGTAAATTCCATTTGCACACTGATATAAGAGAGAGCAAAGCTATCACTATAAAATTCAACCACATAAACTTCTATAAATTAGGAAGAGTTAAGTAATGCAGTAATTCTTAAATATAAACAAAACATTCCTAGTTTAGTCCAATATGGATAAGTATTTATAAATAATTTCCAAATAATATATTACCTGTACCTAAGGAGAGCTTCTTCTACATACTTTGGGGTAAAAGAAATATTTCAACTCTAAGTTTTTGTTTGTAAATGAAGTGTTCTTCTTTTGAGGGAAAGAAGGAAGAAACTGAAATTCCAGAAAACTATTCTACATGCTGAGTTCCTAGGACACAAAGACTAGGTCTATATAGTTTACACCATACTTTCCCCTATGATATTGACAGATTTTTTTTTCTACCTAGAAATTTCTAATCACCAAAGGCAGAAAAAAGGATATTCAGGTTTTGAAAATGCAAATGCATGCTTCTATCTTTAAGAATGAATGTAGGTTGCATGACTGGTAGTCTATCTTTTTAGCCAACCTAAAACACATTATTTTAAAGCCAAGTAAGTCCTTAAAAGTTAGACCTATTCCTGCTCTCAATTAAGTGGAAATTGACTAGATGTTATTTAACGTTTCCCCAGTTTTCCATTTAGTGATAATCAATTCTACTGTAACTGTGTTAGGGCCCTGAGGTCATGGAACCAACAAGAGCAGTTAGTTTACCTTTGTAGTGGGGAACGAGTTGCACTGAGCTTTCTACATATTCAAGACTGGAATTCAAACTGCATTCCAAGTAGCAGAATTTAACCAATTAAAGCAGTGATTCTCAAACGTTCATAGACAGTACAATTACTTATAAGGCTACGGCTATTAAAAGACACTGCGGGACCTCACCCTCTAAAATTTCTGATTTAGGAGATCGAGGATGGGGCCTTATAGTTTGCGTTGCTAACAAGTTCCCAAGTGATGCTGGGACCAGGTGCCACATTTTGAGAACCAGTGACTCTAGAAATTCACAAACTTTTAAATGTTCTGAATCTCATTCTCTTATTATTTTTTTAAAATTATTATTCCTCTGCTTAAAGAGTGCTTTCATTAATATGAATGTCTTCAGTAAATGACTCAATGCCACTTTTATAAAGATCAAAACAGAAGCACATAATTTAAGACTAAAATATAAAGCAGTAACAAAAAATTCTGTATATATACAAATACAGCAAGTAGCACATAGCCCACAGTGTATTCCTCACCAAAGCAAGCCATGTCACTTTTCCCTGAACAAAGTGTCTAGATTTCAGTGTGTGCCACTTCTGAAGAGGAAACAATATGGGGAAATAAATAATTACATATTATGCTTAAACACTAAAAAGTTTACTAGCAAATTTGTATCTCTAAATCAAAATATAAAATTAACTCAAGAGATTGTCAGAAAATATTAACGCCAGGTCTGAAAGGCCTCTATGCATATCCAACAATGACAACAAAATTGCCCATTAAAAGAACTAAAATATCAGTGTTCTGTAATTAATAATTATAATTTATATAAAATTTAAGTTGTAAAATTTACTTCATACAGCTCATACTTTTAGGATAAATCCACCACAAACTTAGCACATGAGGGAGGCAAACATTCTTATTGTCCATGCTGAGACGATGAAGGCTCTGGGCAACAGTGAGGTTAAAGGTCTTATCTAAGGCCAAAGGCTTAGCCTCTATGTCTCCTGCCTGCCAGTGCTTTTGTTCCGTGACAATCTGTCTCTGCCATCCTAAGATAAAGAGACAGGAGGCTGACTCCATAACAGAGAGACCAGACTTAATGACACTAGACACAATTAACACTCCAGTTGACAACAATATCTGTAAAAGTGACCATAAGAGGCACGCCACATCATATGAGAAAATTTAAGGCTAGAAGAAAGCAAAATAATTCAATACAATTTTAGGTTAGATTGATTCGAAGTGACTTGCTTGTTTCCCTTCCCAACCTCTACAGCAAGCACCTGAATGGCTTTCTGGCTTCTATGGACGGTCAGGGGCCAGAAATGATCTCCTGCAGTAATGTAATTTTTCTCTCTGGACTCTGATGTCATTTTAGTTTACACTTTCACGTGCAATTTTCTTTTGAGCCTCTAAGAACTTGAAATAGCAAAAGAAGGTATCTTTTTTTTTTTCATGGATATACATCTTCAAATTTACATCCAAGATAGTTAGTATATAATGCTGTAATGATTTCAGGAGTAGAATCCGGGGATTCGTCCCCTACATATAACATCCAGTATCCTCCTTAATGCTCCTCCCATTTTGCCCATCCCACCACCCACAACCTCTCCACCAACCCTCAGTTTGTTCTCTATATTTAAGTTTCTTATGTTTTGTCCCCCTCTGTTTTTATATTAATTTTGCTTCCCTTCCCTTATGTTCATCTGTTTTATATCTTAAATTCCGCATATGAGTGAAGTCATATGATATTTGTCTTTCTCTGACACTTCTCTAATCTCGCTTAGCATAATACACTCTAGTTCCATCCACCTTGTTGCAAAAGGCAAGATTTCATTCTTTTTGACTGCCAAGTAATACATCCAAATGAAGGCATCTTTAAGCAAAGTCTCACCTCAGCACAGTTTCATACTCTGTGTACACATAGATTTGCTCTCTCATCTCTGGTATTTCCTGTCTTATTCTATGTGCTCTCCTCTGGAATATTTTATTCACTTTCATGGTTTAAAATATTATTTCAACTGTATTATAATGATTCCAAAATCTAAATCACCAGCTATTGAACAAACAAGAATTTGAGCTATGGGGTGCCTGGGTGGCTCAGTCAGTTAAGTGTCTGACTTTGGCTCAGGTCATAACTTCACGGTTTGTGGGTTCGAGCCCTGCATCAGGCTCTGTGCTGACAGCTGGGAGCAGGGAGCCTGGAGCCTGCTTCGGATTCTGTGTCTCCCTCTCTCTCTGCCCCTCCTCCACTCGTGTTCTGTGTTTGTCTCTCAAAAATGAATGAACGTTAAAATTTTTTTTAAAAAATGGTTGATCAAAAAGTAGAAAAGCTGTAAAAGCATGATTTCAAAATACGACATAAATATGATTACTAACTAAAAATGATTAATGGTAATGTAACTATATTTCAGGCCTTAAAGCGATTAATTAATGTAACTATATCAGGCCTTAAAGCGATTAATTTTCTACTATACGTAAATACAATTTCTAAAACACTACAACAAGATGATGCTGTAGATTTGCATTAACCAGATCACACACACACACAAAAATCAAATTAACACACACAAAAAATATCTAATTAACTACAGACATTTAAAATCTTTATTTGGGGGAAAAAAGGAAAAATTGCAAGTTGGAGGGCTTTAATATTACCCCAATGGGTGTGCCCAGGTGCCTCAGTAGGTTATGCGTCTGACTTCAGCTCAGGTCAGGATCTCATGATTCGTGGGTTTGAGCCCCACATCCGGCTCTGTGCTGGCAGCTCGGAGCCTGGAGCCTGCTTCAGATTCTGTGTCTCCCTCTCTCTCTGCCCTTCCCCTGCTCATGTTCTGTCTCTCTCTCTCTCAAAAATAAAATAAACATTAAAAAAATTGTTTTTAATATTACCCCAATGGTAATCTTCCTAAAAAAAAAAAAAAAGCTAAACGCATCAATTTATGACCACCTGGACCTGCTCATGGCCAAGCAATTAAGGATCCTACAGACATATAACGCTAAGTATGATCAAAGAGAAAACCCATTTAAAAAGCAGTAAATTTACAAGAGGAAAAAAAGCAAAACAAATAAAAGATATAGCAAGTTCAGGTTCAGTCTGAATCTTTAATATGCACTTGTTGTCTTTTTTGAAAATACCTATCAAAGCAAATAAATACTCAGTGATGAAAGTATCCTATATAAAATATCATAAAATGTTAAATTTATTCACAGAATCTAATGAATCTTGTAAGTTACAATATCTGAAGAAAAGAGAAAGTATATTCCTTATCCAAAGAGATCATGTTATTAAATGTAAGAGCCAGGATTTAATACAACTTCAACTGGACTCAATAAAAATATTCTACTATTCCTTTTATTTGTCCCTGTTTCAGTTTACATCGATTAGATTATAGAAAGTCCATACTTTAAAATTTAAAAGAACCTTTACATTTTTTTTTTATTTTTTTTTTAACGTTTATTTATTTTTGGGGGGACAGAGAGAGACAGAGCATGAACGGGAGAGGGGCAGAGAGAGAGGGAGACACAGAATCAGAAACAGGGTCCAGGCTCTGAGCCACCAGCCCAGAGCCCGACGCGGGGCTCGAACTCACGGACCTCGAGATCGTGAC
The DNA here is from genome assembly GCF_014898765.1 of Herpailurus yagouaroundi. Classification (NCBI taxonomy): domain Eukaryota; kingdom Metazoa; phylum Chordata; class Mammalia; order Carnivora; family Felidae; genus Herpailurus; species Herpailurus yagouaroundi. The sequence goes on from NW_024412391.1 coordinate 52,996,699, forward strand.
CTGGCTGAAGTCGGACGCTTAACCGACTGCACCACCCAGGCGCCCCTTGAATCTTTACATTTTTAAATCTTTACATTTTATAGCTTTAATTATGTAGCTATCATGAATGTTATAATTAGTTTCACGTTTAGAATATGAATTCTGGAAAAAAATATATAGTTCAATTATAGTAAGGTAAATAACACCATACATAAGTGAAACTGAATCCTATATGATGATTTCAAACGTGCTCATCATTTACGCAAACAAACCTACCATAGAACTTTCTGGAATTAAGAAATCACATTTGCTGTGGTACCACATTGCTGAAACTTTTGCAAACTACTTGCTATACAGTAACTTCAAAATTATATAATGTAGATGAAATTAGCATACAAATCCCATGAATGAAAAGCACACATATAATAAAACCCTTAAACTTTATAAAATTTCAACCCCTGAAAGGGCTTTTTATTTAATTCATTTCTCTGCCTGTTCAAGCTCATTCTCTGCACATGTTTCTCAAGACAGTGTTCTGGGTTACTCAGACACCAAAACAGGATTGAAATCCAGAGAAACACAAAGCTCAAAATGAATAAACACAATAGCTCTCTTTTGAAAACCTAATGAACTGGAAATGAACTGTTAACTAAAGACAAAAGGAAGACCAAGAAAAGAGCACGGGCAATTTTTTAATTTAAAATAAAGTCAACAAAGATCCACATTCGACAATGAGGTTGACTAAATGTTAGATCACCACATCATGTAAGTTAACTATTGTTATCCTCCCCTCTTAGAGCATTTTTTAGACTTCATGAATTTAGAACATTCCACTATGTAAATAATACTATACTTTATAAACTGGTGATTATTTTAAGTACATGTAATGGTTCAGAATGATTTTCCCCTATGTAACTTAGTTTTTAAAATAACCAGAAACCACTCCCTATAATAGCTGCCTATGCAGGAGTTGGGAATTAGATCTCAGGTCCTCAAACTTGTCAGGCTTACTGAAACCTAGACAAAATCATCTCTTTCTTGTGTTTAAGTTTTCCTTTCCACAGGTTAAATTTACGTATCTCAATTATAAAGATGTCACAAAATATAACCCATGACATATATAATGGAGTATGTAAAAGACTTCACAGTTAATAATTATATTTTAATGGTGTAATATATACTATGAATATTTTATTGACATAATACTACATGCCACTGATCCGTACTATTGCCTCACTGAAAGAAAACTTTTCTGCCTTTTCTACCTCATTAGATACTTGTGCCTCAGCAGACATATGAATTGTAATTTTGGGAATGCTGTCCAAAAGTAAAGTAATTTAAATGCAACACTGACATAATAATGAATATTTTTAAAAAAGACAATGAAATCTAACTCAAATTTTTAGATGCTACAATTACTCTTACCAAGAATATGACATTACCATACTGATTCCAATCAGTCAACAAACCCAATGTCCACTGTTAGACGTGGAACTAATAGACACAATACAAGAGGAAACAAGCCTTTCCCTTAATACCACCCAATTTTAAAGGCTGGGTTATAACCACCCAAATCCTAGTCTCCCTGAATAAACTATTACTGGTCACAGTCAGTAAATTATTTAAACTTCTTAGATATTTTCCCTCTCAGAGGTAACATGATATTCGAGTTTAATACTCATTTTGTAACTTGGGTCTTCCTTTTATGCTCCTCTTTTCTTTTTAATTAAAAAAGTATAGTTTAATCTTAACATTCTAGAATTCGGTGAAAAAGTTTAAATATAATGTTAAAGACTTCAGTCTTCCATTCTGTATTTCCAGGACCTAAGTCCACACTGACTTGTCAGGTCACAGCTCTATGTGATCCTATAACTGTCCTCAGGCTCCCCTCTGGTCTGATTTAATTTGCCTTGACAGGCAAAAATGGCACTTTACTGTGTTTAATCACCAACATCAGAAAACATCAATTTTGGATTGTGGGTATTTTTTTCTTTTTTTCAAGATTTATTTATGTTTATTTATTTGAGAGAGAATGTGTGTGCACAGTCAGTGGGGAGGAGCAGAGAGAGAGGGAGAGAGAGAATCTGCTGTTAGCAGATGCCCAATGCAGGTTTTGATCCCAGGAACTGCAAGATCATGACTTGAGCCAAAATCAAAAGTCAGACGCTTAACCAAATGAGCCACCCAGGTGCCCCTGGGTATTAATTTTCTAAAGACAGAAAAGACTCTACAAAGAAACTTCAAAGATACATAATTTAGAGGAGTCTTTATAAAAAGAAATAGGCACAGAAAAATAAAAGAGAACCCAGAAGAGCAATGTTACTGAGGAAATTGAATAGAACTTCAACAGCTTTTACTATTTTAATCTATCATTATTAATATATTGTTATTAATCCTTAAAATAGGTCTATGTGTGTCCATTGTGCATAAATTAAAAATAAAGTATCACCTTATTCTTATCAAATTTACAAAAGGGAGTGGTTTTTTTTTTTAAATACTTAGCTCTATTTGCACATTCCGTCTACACTAATAAAAATTTTTTTAAGTCCCAAGACTGCCAGACTGCCGGCAGGTACAAAAGGAGCATCCAACAAAGAAGCAAAGAACCAGCGAATCAGGAACAATACTCATAAAGAGAAGGCAAAGGAGCAGAGAGACAGGCAAGGAATGCAGAGGGAAGTACTGATTGGAGAAGGATACAGTTGATACTAGTTCATCCTAAAAAGATGTATGTAGCTTTCACATTTGCATCTTTAAATTCTTATACACACTTCACTGTATGACCCAGCCAATCAGAGACCATGTAAAAAAATTTACTGCTACAATTCCATAAAATATTTCTCATATTTGCATATTTATGGACAGAAAATAAAATAACCGATAGAACCAAAAACTGTAATTGGCTACTAGCAGAGAGAGTATCTGGCAAAAGCAAAATATTAACATCTGAAACTAAGTCCCACAACTGTACATTTAAATCCATAATCTAAAATTTCAACATGAAATTTACATTGTTTTTCAGATATAAGTTAGTGAAACTGAGTTAATAAATATTTACTGAATGCCTACTATGGGACGGACATTGTTCTAAGTGTGTTAAGGTATAATAGTACACATAATACCCTCAAGGAGTTTCCATTCTAGTTAGTGAAACAGGCGATATATAGGAATTTTAGGTGCACCAGAAAAAACAAAGCACTATGATATAGAAATGAAAATGTTTGTAATGATTACTTCATTTGTGGCATAAACAGAATACAAACTGAAAAATAATTGTCTGAGCTTTATTTTCTAGAATATAGTTTACAAGTTTTCAAGGATTCAGTATTCAAAGATTCCCTCAATTATTTCTTCAGTTCAAACCAAAATAACTAACAAAACTTCTAATCTTCTTACTTCCTTTGAAATATTCCCTAAGTAGTGCATTATAAATACTGAATAGGTACATTTTTAAAGGATTTCACATACTATATTTGTCACAGTTGCTGAAACACTAGACCTTGAGCTATTAGACAGCAGAAATCTTTTTCTACCTTTTTCTTTTTTGTGAATTCAGCACCTGCACAGGGTTTAGAATAAAGTGCAATCCTGAATTACAAATGTATTACATAATAATTTTAATCTAATAGTGTCAAAGAAAGTGCTAACTTTATCATACTTGAAAAATAAATATTTTGTTCAAAGTTGTATTTCAGAATGTTTTGATCAATTAGAAATGGATAAATAGTAGTGTACTTAAATCCTAAGTGCTGCTTTTCAGACAGTCAGAGCAGTATTAGAGTCATGGCTCCAAAGTTTAAGAAGATCCACCCAAGCTGGATTATTTAAACTTGCAATAAATAGATGTATTTTCTTGGAAAAATATCTATTGTTACAGTAAAACTTGAGTTTCCTTTTTAACAAGATTGTATGATTACTCGTTTATATTGTTCTTTCCGCAGGAATCACACACCCCCTGTTTGCATCCTGTTATTCACTTAGAGCTTCCCTTCACTTCGCTATACTGTTTTCCCTAGTAGGAGAGTGGTTTTACTGCACATTAGAATCCTAAACTGTCCGCATGCTCCAAGTCTCCTGGTTTGTAGCATTTAGCATTTGTTCAGATCTTAAACATTACCTTGAAAATTGAACTGTCTGCGTCCTTTCAAAATATTGAATTGCCATCCTACATCACTGGAGGCCTGGAAAAGACTGGAATCTTTTCTACTGATTGTATCTCTCAGTTTCCATCTAATTCCGTGAACAACTTAAGAAACTACTTAGGGTATACATTCCACTAAAACCTAAGCAAACACATTTATATTCTTCTTAAAATTTTGTACATTTGGATTTGTTTTTCTGAAGGCAAAGAAAAATTTTTAAGTAATTCAGGCGTAATCAAAACCAAGTTAAATCAATGCCTCAGACTCATCTAGGATCCATAATAAAAATACAGATTCCTTGGTTCTACACTGAAGCCACTCAGAATCAGCAATAAGAGGGGCATGCCCTAGAATGTGCCTTTTAATAACCTTTCCAGGTTATTCTGATACACACTGAAGTTTAAAAGCTGTAATGCAAAGGACCTAAAATTAAAGGTAATGTAACTGATGAAGGAATGATGAAGGATAATAAGATCCTATTGTTAAATACACTGAACCAGAATGAAAAATTAACTCATTAATGAAGAGCTAAGAAAATAACTGTTAATATGTAAGATCTCCAAAAGGAGCCCAGCTATGCTATAATAACATTCTTTGTAAGGTAGGTTTGAAATCTACCTTACTTGTGGTATTCAACAGGACACATGTGTCTCATGAAAAAAATATATCTATCTATCTATATAAATTTATACATTAAACATACATATATTAATTAGCATATGTGTGTGTGCATAGATATAAACACACACACGGCCTAGAAAACGGTAATTATGTTAGCGCTTAAATGGTACCTGGCTACTCGCTAAGTAGGTTCAATGCTAACCCACTATTTCTTTTCTTTTAATTTTTTTTTGAGAGAGAAAGGGAGAATCAGTGTGTAGAAGGGGCAGAGAAAGGGAGAGGAAGAGGGAGAGAGGGAGAGAGGGAGAGAGGGAGAGAGAGAGGGAGGGAGAGAGAGAGGGAGAGAGGGAGAGAGGGAGAGAGAGAGAGAGAGAGAGAAAAGAAAGAGAGAGAATCCCAAGCAGGCTCTGCACCTTCAGCACAGACCCCGATTCAGAGCTCAAACTGACGAACCGTGAGATCATGACCTGAGCTGAGATTGGTCCAATGCTTAACTGACTGAGCAACCCAAGAGCCCCTTACCCACTACTTCTAAACAGGGCACAATCTATACATTTTTTCTTTTTTTTTCTTTTTTTTAAGTGTATTTATTTATTTTGAGAGAGAGAGACAGAGAGAGAGGGGGAGGGGGCACTTGTGCTCACACATGCACAAATGAGTGGGGGAGAGGGAGAGAGGGAGAGGGGGAGAGGGAGAGAGACAGAGACAGAGACAGAGAGAAAGAGAGAGAGAATCCCAAGCAGGCTCTATGCTTAAAGGGCAGAGCCCTACATGGGGCTTAATCCCAGGAACGGTGAGATCATAACCTTAGCGGTAATCTAGAGGCAGATGCTTAACTGAGCCACCCAGGTGCCCCTTTTCTCTTTTTAACATTTATAGTTTGATTTCCTATCATATAGGAGCAAGAAACAAAAAGGCAAAAATGACTAACATCAATGCATCTTTACCAAAGTCAAGGAATAACATCTCTCTGGTTTCTAGTCAGTCAACTTTCTAAGGGCAGAAACCAGATCCTGTTTGTCATAGAACCCCTTGCCACAAGGTCAAGCAGTAAGCACTGCATGTGAACTAATGCTGAGGATTAGGACAGCTATTCCACAAAGCTGGGAGTGGTTACAGTCTATGATAGGGGCTCCCAAACTTCCACATACATCCAGCCCCACCACTCTACCAGAGTTTTATTCTGCAGGTCTAGGGTGGGCCCAAGATCTGGCATTTGTAACAAGTTCCCAGGTGACACTACTGCTGCTTATCTGGGGACTACGCTTTGAGAACCACAGATCAGGGGAAAGTCCTCAGGACTGTGCTATATAAATGGTTCCCAGAAAAGAGAAGTAATTGGAAGATAGTTAGGAAAAACAACACAGGGCATCCAGAAACCAGGGTTCTAGTTCCACCTCTATCAAAGAATTACTGTTTAGTTGATAAACACACACACACACACACACACACACACACACACACACACACACACACCCCGAATCCCACATAACCCATCCTAGAGATGAAGGATCTGGTGTAAAGGAAAATTCAAAGACTTTATAGATAAGAAACAATTTTAAGTGTCTACTATGAACCTTTAAACATATAATCTGACCTGAAATGATTATCCTTATAATCAGTGTGCATTGCTCAAATCACAACTGTTAAACTACATAGTTTTTATCCAAAATAAAGATCATACACAGCAAGCAAATAAAAAAATGCCCAGACTAAACACAGCAAACCATTTAAATATAAACCTGCAGGGAAATAACTGTTTTCCAATATTCTAAACACATATTATAAATTCAAGTATCTGTAGATGGGTCTATGGCAGCAGCAGAAGCAGTATCTGAGATCCTGTGAGAAATGCAAAATCTTGGCCCGCTTGGGTGGCTCAGTCGGTTAAGGGTCTGACTTCGGCTCAGGTCATGATCTTACAGCTTGTGAGTTTGAGCCCCACATCGGGCTCTATGCTCACAGCTCAGAGCCTGGAGTCTGCTTCAGATGCTGTGTCCCTTATCTCTCTCTGCCCTCCCCCACTGGTGTTCTGTCTCACTTCTGTCTCTCAAAACGAAATAAATGTTAAAAAAAAAATGCAAAATCTCTGACTACCACCTAAACCTACTAAATAAGAACTCCCATCTTAGCAAGATCCCTATGTGATTTGTAGATACTCAAAGTTTGAGAAGCACTGACTAGGGCACTCAGATTTTATCACTAATTCTTTACTACTATTTGTTAAATAGCATGATATATTTAAAAGAATCAACATTTCCTGAAAAAAAATCTATTTCTGACATATAAACAGATAAAAAGAGAAACTGAGGAATTATTTTACATAAGAATATACAATGAAACTTTATTTTCCAACAAAAATTTCCAATAAAATACTTAATTGCTATGAAATCATATATGATTAGAAAGTAACTTCATGGCTGAGTAAACTGAGGTATAGGGATGCTAAATGGTTTGGTTAAAATCAAATAGTTTATCATGGCACAATGAGATTGAAATCCAATTCTGACTCCTGTAATGTAATACTTCTTCTGGTGGAATAAAATTATTTACATTTTCCTGGAGTAAACACACGGTTAATATACAGTAGTAGAAGTGTACATAATTTTTTTAAAGAATAAATATCTACCCAAACATATTGAAGGAAATAAGCAAAAATATCTCATAGTATATGTGTTTTATTCCCTTCATTGAGAGAATGGGGGGGGGGGCCGGCCCACAGACTTTAAAAAATTGCACTGGAAGGAGTAGTGGAACTGGAAACCATATGGACATAACTTTCAAACCTATGATTTTCACAGAATGACACTACAAATCAGGCAAGTGGAAGCATCTTTCTGATGAATGAACCTGGAACACGTATTTTTAGAAATACTACAAGTTTGGCTCTGCTACTTAAATTTTAATATATAGCAATAAACAAAACTTCTTCTTACCATCAAAGAAGCTCTTGGCTCTTAGGTAACTGACACTGAGCCTGAGAACTGAAAGTTTGTCCAGCTTATTAATAACATCTTGTGGAAAAGGCAGCAGGCTAGCCAAACGGTCCAACTCTGTATTAAGCCGGTCTCTATGTCGCTTGGAAGGATTGGACTTGATTCCTTCAGGTGGGATTGGCTTGACACTGAAAAACAAACAAAATACCACAAAATAAGATAGATAAAAATAAAAATTTCTATTGCATTATAGCTCTTCAGGTATTTCTCTAATGAAACACACACCAAAAAGTCTACTCAAGTTTACGTAAATCCCTTCAAAAGGCTCCTTTGTATCGTAATTAAGAAAAACAAAAAAAATTGGTAAAACTCCTCATAATGTTTTATTAAAAGCTTATGAACTCAAGAAAATGCTGAGTGCATCTTATATACTTCATACTTCCTTCACTTCATACATTTGTGGTACAGTGATTCCCAGTAACAAATCCAGTGGGATTATTTTTTCAAACCCAGACACTGTTCCAGAAAGAAATGAAAAAGAAATCTGCAATTAATTAGGTGAAGATTATGCTTCCTTTGCTATCTTCCTCAAGAAGCATCTTGGCATCATTTATGATGTAGATAAATAGGAGCTACCCTAATCACCCCAGCTTCCTATATTTAACACTTTCATCCTGTCAGTGACAACTATTCAAAGTCCTTCTGGCACCTCTATATGGTCATCTAGGCATTTAATGGGGTCCTCCAATATTTAAAAAAAAAATTGGCTTTGATTATTTATATTTGCTGAGTGACAGATATTAGAGGTTAACTGTAATTCCTTGCAAATTTTGCATTTAGGGCTGGTCAATAATTCTACTTAATTATTAGCTTTCATAGCTTATGTCTTAGAAAATTCAATGAATCCCCAACATGTAGCATGATTTTCATCTGAGAGAAAAGATATTTATAGTTAAGAGTAGAACCTGAGTTCAGATATGAGAAACTGCTTAACTTCACAGAAAGGTCTTAGCCAGGATTTCACAGCAGAAATTCATTATTTAAAATGAACTGACAGATCATCACACACACAATGAAATATAGACAAGATATTAAAAAAAAAAAAACAAAAACAAAGATCATGCCTCTTCACCTTTCCATTTGCCAGAAAAATAAAATCTTATGCAGGGCATTCTTACAACAAAGACATTTCCCTCCAGCCTTTATTGAGAAGACAAAGGCATTTTCGACAATTCAAATGATGGCATCTTCAAAAGTAGAAACTGGCCTGAATATAGTGCTGATTTAATCAAAATATTTCTAGATACTTTATGTTTTCAATGTTGTATGTGGAGAAGTAATACTTTATTTAAAAATTAATAAAAAGTCAATAAAGGGGCACCTGGGTGGCTCAGTCAGTTAAGCATCTGACTTCGGCTCAGGTCATGATCTCACGGTTCACGTGTTCAAGCCCCGTGTTGGGCTCTGTGCTGACAGGTGGGAGCCTGGAGCCTGCTTCGGATTCTGTGTCTCCCTCTCCCCCTGCCCCTCTCTCTCTCTCTCTCTCTCTCTCTCAGAGATTCTCATTCTCTTTCTCTCTCAGAAATTAATAAATATTAAAAAATCTTTTTATAAAGTCAATAAAAACTTTAATGTTTGTTATATATTGTTCCCAACAAGTAATTTCTTCAGAACTTATCTATTTCTGTTTTTATTACAGTTCATGTTATTTATTTATTTTTTTAATGTTTTACTTTTTAACATTTATTTATTTTTGGGACAGAGAGAGACAGAGCATGAACGGGGGAGGGGCAGAGAGAGAGGGAGACACAGAATCGGAAACAGGCTCCAGGCTCTGAGCCATCAGCCCAGAGCCCGACGCGGGGCTCGAACTCCCGGACCGCGAGATCGTGACCTGGCTGAAGTCGGACGCTTAACCGACTGCGCCACCCAGGCGCCCCAAATGTTTTACTTTTTAAAGCAGAGAGAGACAGAGCATAAGTGGGGATAGGGCAGAGACAGAGGGAGACACAGAATCCGAAGCAGGCTCCAGGCTCTGAGCTGTTAGCACAGAGCCCAACACGGGGCTTGAACTCACGAACTGAGATCATGACCTGAGCCGAAGTCGGACGCTTAACCAACTGAGCCACCCAGGCGCCCCCAGTTCATGTTATTTCTACAAAAGTAAGAATTAATAAATTGATAAAGTATATGGCATACATACAAAATAAATCAGGTACTTTCTCCAGACTGTGTAATTGCATACTTAACAGAAACAGATGATTCTTTCTCTATTTTTCCTTAATCATACTGCATTTGTAATCAAATTCAAGTCATCTCTAAATTTCTTCAATTAATCAAATGATTTTCAAAAGTTACCTATAATGCATGTCTACCTCCCTGAATAATTCTCTGATTAATCTCTTATCGACACAAATATTTACTTGCAGTTATCATGTCCTGGATAGTCTAGGAAAACATTCCTCTCCTACATATTCAAAAAGTGTTATGGGAGCAAAGTATGTGAGCAACTAACTACTTGAATTAAGATCTTTAGAGACAAGGTAGTATCTGATATGGACCTTTAAAGATGGACGGGATTTCAGGAGGAGGCAGGGCTGAGAAACGGTGGCCTGTGAAAAGTCCCCTGTCCGGAGTGTGAAGCATAGAGTACAAGAGAGAGGAGAAAGGGGAAAGTGGTTGTGGCCACATTCATGCGACAAACAGTAACCACCTACCATGGGCAAGGCACAGAAGACTCAGCAGTGAACTATATTACATGTACTAATGTTCCTGTTCTCATGAAACTTACATTCCAGTGGCAGGAAACATAAATAACTAGTTGAGTGAATAAATAAACATATAACTTTCAGAGCTGCTAAGTGTTAAAAAGAAAAATAAAGCAAGATAAGGAACTAAAGAGTGACAAGCATGCTGGTTTTGATAGCCAGGAAGGGTCTCTGATGTTACATTTCAGCACAGACATAAATACAACGAAGGAGTGAGCTGTGCGGGTATCTGATGAAAAAAAATGTTCAAGATAGAGCAAACAGACAATTTCCTCACAGAAATGGTGTAAAATTAGACTCTGGTATCTGGGAGTCATCTTAAGCTCTGAGCTGGGATTTGCATGACCAGTCTTGTGTTTTACTAAGCCGACTCTGGTGATGACGAGCATGAAATGTAGGGCAACTCTCAGTGAAGCTAGCACTTGTTTCTAAAATACAAATCTACAACACCCCTCGGATTTAAAAATTTCAGTCGCTCTGGACAGTCTATGTTCCTTAGCCTAGAAGCAAAACACCTCTTGATCTTTTATAGCCCCCTAACTATTCCTCTGGCCTCATTTCCTGCAGCCAAAGCCTTTCTTGTCCATTATACTCCAGACAGAAGAAAGTACTTAGTTATCAATATATACTTTGGTGCTTTCATACATGTTACTCTCCGGAATCCTCTTGTTCTGTCTCATCCGCTACAAAGCCGTGCTCAATTAGATGACTTCTGTAAAGTCCTCCCTGACCTACTCACAATGGATCCCTCTTGTACTACTTCTGTACCTTATGCATCTTAAGCAAATGTCTTATACAATCATTCCATTAAGGAATATCCTGTGCAGATAGTATTTCCAATAAACTAGAAATGCATTTCGTCTCGCACACTTGGTAGCTTTCCAGTAATGATTATAAAACATTGGGGACAAGACAGTAACACAATGAACCAAGACAAACTAAGAGGACACAGAGAAATAACAATCACGATACAAAAAAAGAAAAAAAAAACATTCAAGATATTGCTCCATGAAGTCCTGCTGTCCATCTTGTGCTGTCTCTCCGCAGTGCTCAACCATGAGCTAGATGAACCTACTTCTTTGCACAACATAAAACTTTCCACAGCTCTAATGTGTTATCTATCATACACATTATGGAATATTTAGCATGAGATCAAATTTCTTAAGTGTTATGTAACTGGTAATACTTAGACTTGTTTATTGCTCTTATGCCTGTAAACTTGATCGTTTTTGTATCCCCAGTGCTCAACATAGTACTATCCACAGAGTGGACCTTCAATTAATGTTTGCTGATCAAAAGTATCTGGAAAAAGAGTTATCAGGACCTGACCAAAGGCAGTGATAGGAAAGAAAGTAAGTAAGGCCTGGTATGAGATACTTCAACACAGCACTTTATGCCCATCATAAAGCTTGCTATATAGCAAGACTCCAATGTTTGATGATGGGGCACAGGAAGTACGGAAGAGAAAAACATGGAGTGAGGAAGAAGCAGGTTGGGGTAAGGACTATACTTCCTAATGGAAGGTACACCAAACAAAGAGAACAAGACGAGAGGACAGAGCTTGATGATACAGACATTTAGGCATAACATTGGGGAAGAGGCACAGGCAAAGACAACAGAGGAGGAATTACAAGAAGACAGGAAAAGAACCAGGTTGGAATATTCTGGATATTACAAAACAAAATCAAATACACAGAAAAATTAAATGACAAGTACCCACCGGATGTGGCATTTCAAATGCACTACTGTTAAAACTAAAGCAACCGACATGGCATACTCTGTCACTGATTTTGTGAGAAATGTTTACAACTATTTTGTGAAAGTATTTCATTCTTATCTACACATCTTAAAGATGCGCATAATAATTAGATAGAAAAAGTAAACTTACATCAGTTACACCTGACTTGGGTTATGCTAGTACTTTTACTTTTGTATCGCCTTTAAATCTATGCCAAAATATATACTGCCAACTACCTATTTAAATGAGAGGCTATATTTGAAATATAAACAAACATCCCTGTAACCTTAGACTTGGGAGATCTGAAGTTAAGATATCTCATGACATAGAGAGACCACTGATGTTGATAAAGCGAAGAAGCAATTTATTATTTTCTTAAAGCCTTACCTCAAAACCTTGTCCCAACCTGCAAATCAAAACTGTTGTGAAATCAAGACTCTAGCTGACTGTGTGCCATGCTTCTGTTTTCAAAGCCCTGCATGCTGTAAGTACTGCTATTGACAAGCCCAACGCCACATCCAATGCTAGTATGAGTGCCATCTTTAAAGCCTTTTCAATATCCCAGTGTAGAGTGTCTATTAGACTCCTCACTTGCGCCCAGTGTTGAAAACAAGCTAAATGTCTAACCCAGTTTAATCTGGGTTACTATAAGTTACTACAGCTGTAAATGTTTATGTTTTCATATGACATTTATCATAAAACCTCAAATGTCACGCAAAGATAAAGTTTCAGTAATCCTATGAGATTAAAGCAACGTTTTCTAACAGATTACCTATCACAGTACTGAGTCTCCTCTATCAGCTTTTTCCTTTCAGTGATTTAATCTATTCCCACTGCTTCTGTCAATTTACCAATAAATTGCTAATCTTTATTTCCAGCTCCTGTACCTCGGTGTCTTCTCATTTATATTTTCCAGAATTTAGGCACCCCCTTCTTAGCATGTGATACGGTACTACTCTTCACTTTAGCCAATGGCTATGAAACTGAAATAATCCTCAATAAATCTCTGCCCCATACTGACTTTACTCAAGCCATTCATTCACCATTTCCACCTCAATGGCTTCAGTGTGTACTTATTTATCTCTGAAAGTAAATGTTAAATATTTCACGTCATAAATTATATGATTAATGTAACATTGGACAGGTGATCTGTGACACAAATAAAGTCATATTTCATTGGCAGGGTGAATACGGCTGGATATTTTACTTTCCCAGATGAAGGGGGAAAAATCTACAGAAACTTCTGAGAATTCTAGCTGAAAGTCACTTTTAATGAACCAGAATTCTTAAATCACCTGCTGCTGCCACTGTATAGTTGTGATGAGTCCTTCCCTCTCCCCCTTTTTGCTATACCTAAGGATAGGCAATAAGGTTCAAACAGCACATAATCTCTAGCACAAGACTTTAACAGTGAAAACCTGGAACATGAAAGATGCCCTAGAAATCACGGTTACTTCCAAAATCCTGAAAAAAGCCATTGAAAGTGTTTCCTTTTTCCTTTCTTATATGAATGTACTTTTTTTTTTTTTCAGTATGTCCTTTGGAACCCATATAAAAAGTATCTACTATACTAAAATCACTAAAACATGACAATTTTAAGTGGTGGTCAATTGTTTAGTAAATAATTGTAAATACTGACCGTGTGCATGGTATTAAGAAGCTCTGGTGGCTACAAACGCAAATAAAAGCCTGAGCTAACCTTGAAGAACTTACTTTCTTACTAGGAGGAGATGCATTATAAGAAGGCAATATCAAACAAATGTGCCTTACAGTTGCCATAAAAGTGATGCTCAGGAGTTCAGGAAAGTAAGAGCAGGTAGAACAATAGGGGAAGGTTCATGAAGATCTGCCATCTAAACCAGGTCTAAAAAGACAGGTAAGTCACTTCTGGTTTTGTGACAGCCAAGTACACAGCTCTCTAAAAAGATCCTTCTCTTCAGATAATTCATGCTAGAAAGGAAAACAAGAGCCAGAAACAATCTGTATCCAATAAACCTAAAAGATAGCTAAACCCAGATATAAATAATACGGAGATGAAAAATAGGTACAAACAAAATCAATGATAACATAAAACAGGAAGGAAAATGTACTCACAGTATATTACTTAGCTCAGCAGTAAACAATATTTACAGTTAAAAAATACGGAAACACCCAAAGTTAATTTAATCCGTAACAGTGAAAAAGTTATATTGGGAGAGTGAAGAAGGTGAGGGGGGGAGGAAATATGAAGTAACAATCACTTTAACTATGACAATAAAACATCAACAGAAAATACCTAATATGCTGAAAAGATAGCATGATACACATACCCTTGACTTGTTTAACCATACATGTGTTATTTAATAGGAATAATGTCCCAAAAAAGTATTTCAATCAAAGGGAAAAGAGCAAAATGAAAAATATAAGACAAAGCAAACAATACACTTCAAGTAGAAAAATCTGCAAATAAACTATTACTACTAGGATTACAACTTCATACACGTATGCGTGCGCGCACACACACACACTCACAAACCCAACATTTAAGTTGAATTACCTACCCCTCCTCTCTTTTTTGCCTATGAAATGGACAATTCACATTTTAAAGCAAAAATGCAAGGACACAGGCACTCTCCCATACTATCCACAGGAATAAATTTTTTTGTAGAGTAATTTGATACTATTTCAAAGTATATTTGGCTCAACCTTGAAAGTATGCATACACACCTTTGTACCTCCAAATTCCACGTAAAGGAATTTTTCCTAAGGAAACAACTAAGAATCTGCATAGAAACTCATGTATCTCAAGGATATTCTCTGAAATACCAGATGAAATATTAAGAAGTTGGAAGTAACAGAATTTCCCCCCAAAACAAAAATAGTTAAATAAATCATGGAACATTTACAGAATGGAGTACTATGCAGCCACTGAAAACCATATAGGAATTATAAAGGAAGGGAGGCAGGTAGTAAATCATAAGAAAGACCAAGAGGAAAGACCATGAATGCAAGTACAGAGGTAAGCACAAGTCTGGCAAACAGTAAATCATTTATTTCATATAACACTAATGAATGTTATTATTGCAAATAACACTAATTATTTAAGGAGAAACGGGAGCATTAAGGAAATCCCTAGTATATGGGTGTGCCATAAAAATCACTAAACTTACTTACCTGAGCATTATTGCGAAGTTGGTAATAACATAAGCTTTGTAGCCATAAGACCTGAAATCTGATATTCAAACTCAGCTTTCTCATTTGCTACCTAACAATTCTGAATCTGAATCCCAGATCCCTATCTATAAAATAAATAGTAATACCTTTTCACACTACCATCATAAAAATAAAATAAAATGTAAAACATTGTGCACATATATATCACAATAAGTACTAATGAACAGTAGCTTTTTGATAAACTTTTGGGCAAAAAAAATCCATTTAAAAAAAACTGCAGAAGTAGAAAGGTACTGTTGTTAGAGATTTGCACGGTATTTATTTCTAAGTAACTGTCCTAATTATATACAATGCTAAGCATGCACTATATAAGTTTAGATGTCAGTGAAGTACCACATTTCAGCCATAATCATAATTGAGAACATAATCATATACTGCCTCTTACAGGAGAACTGATTGTTCTGTGATATTGTAAGCTATAATTATTTATAGAATAGAATTTTCCATTTCATTTATATCAGTAAACAATGACTTACAGTCTTTACAGTTTATAAAAAGTTTTGTTCTTCTCATTTTAGTTGTGAGACTGACTGTATAGGTATTGACTGTGCTCCTTTACTGGTCAATCCCTTGCTTGGATCTACAAGAGCAAGGAAACTAGGCCTCATCCTTTAGTTTAGACCTAATGCTCTTTCCATTTATTTCTCATTTTTCCCTCTTTCTGCCAGTTATTTTTCATAAATGCTGACAACTAAACACTTTCACTTATTCATTTCATAGTTCCAATATGTAAGGATCTCTGTAGTCATTATGCATAAACTAAGGAAAGCTATCTGAAAAATATGATAAAACAATAATTATGGAAGTGAAAAGACCTATCCCTTTATTTTAAAAGCTATTTGGGAAATGATACCATAGTATATTTATATGAAGTACTTTCAGTAAAACAATATATAATTTTATTCCACTACTATATATAAATGAGGCTTATGAAACTTAAATAAATAGTAACTTAGCAAATACAGCAACAAAGACCATGCTTTTGTATAACTAGTATATTAACAAGGTAACCAGGATCATCTAATACTGAGAAGTTATTACCCATACAGGCATTTCATGATGGCTGTCTTGATCACCACTGCTGTGACTATCATTTTTAAGTGTAGATGTCATTTACTCAACACCTATTATTTTTTTTCTCTTTTTTTTTATTTATATATGAAATTTATTGTCAAATTGGTTTCCATACAACACCCAGTGCTCATCCCAAAAGGTGCCCTCCTCAATACCCATCACCCACCCTCTCCTCCCTCCCACCCCTCATCAACCCTCAGTTTGCTCTCAGTTCTCAGCAGTCTCTTATGCTTTGGCTCTCTCCCACTCTAACCTCTTTTTTTTTTTTTTTTTCCCTTCCCCTCCCCCATGGGTTCCTGTTAAGTTTCTCAGGATCCACATAAGAGTGAAACCATATGGTATCTGTCTTTCTCTGTATGGCTTATTTCACTTAGCATCACACTCTCCAGTTCCATCCACGTTGCTACAAAAGGCCATATTTCATTTTTTCTCATTGCCACGTAGTATTCCATAGTGTATATAAACCACAATTTCTTTATCCATTCATCAGTGGATGGACATTTAGGCTCTTTCCATAATTTGGCTATTGTTGAGAGTGCTGCTATGAACATTGGGGTACAAGTGCCCCTATGCATCAGTACTCCTGTGTCCCTTGGATAAATTCCTAGCAGTGCTATTGCTGGGTCATAGGGTAGGTCTATTTTTAATTTTCTGAGGAACCTCCACACTGCTTTCCAGAGCGGCTGCACCAATTTGCATTCCCACCAACAGTGCAAGAGGGTTCCCGTTTCTCCACATCCTCTCCAGCATCTATAGTCTCCTGATTTGTTCATTTTGGCCACTCTGACTGGCGTGAGGTGATACCTGAGTTCAACACCTATTATTTACCAACAATCAGTAATAACTTTGTAGAAAAACAGTAAACTGAAGTACCGCTCGACTTTTCCAGTAGTAACAAAACTTTAAAAAATGTAAAAATATATACAAAGTTATTATCAACAGGAAAAAAAGATTCTATTTAATTCAATGGTATCCTTTTCACCTACCTTCATGAGACAAAGTAACTAAACAAATGAACAATATTTTCATCTCCAAAGAAAACAAAACAGGAACATAATTTAAATTAAAAAGAAGAATTTCATTTGTTTGTGTTCTAAGCAGAGTGATTACATATAGAGCAACACCTTAAGGAAAGCAACGGTAGAATCCATTCTTAAGGGTATCTTTGGAAATTTCCTTTAGGAACATGGGTCTGGTGCAAGGTTGGTTAGGATCCTTTAATTTCCTAACTTAATTATTGCAAAAAGAAGGGAAACATTTACTGAGCATCTACTATGTACAAGATACTTTAGTGGGATTAAATTTAACACATTTAAGTTGTATTTGGTGCCAATTAGATAATTTTCAATGTTAGACTTGCCACTAGGGGGAGATTATCTTGTTTAATACAGTCAATTGAAGAGGGACTGGAAGAGCTTCAGATTAAAGTTGTCACATACTTGATTATAAAATTTTATGAAACTGGATATTAAATTGACTGTATTGTTAACAGTCCTATAATTATGATACAACATATGTTTTTTTTTTTAAGTAAAATAAAATGACTCTCACTTAAGGGATCAAAGTTAAATACCATTTTCAGCTCAGACTAGTGTTTTTCTGATAATGCTGGCATATTTTAGACCTCATTAGCTAAAAACTAGTAATTTAAATGCATGTTAAACGTAGCATTAGGTTTAATGGCCACATTCCTAAAATAAACCTTGACTAACTGCATTATAAAGTAATCCGTTTTTCATTCAGGTAAAAACAACTTATAATCAATTTCACGTGATTCTGCAAATGCCAGCACTAGGCTTCCCTTAAGGGAGCGATATGGTGACATGTTAAGGCATTTATATGACTACAAGCAACACAAAGTGCTCAATAAAGATCTGATAAAATCTATACTAAAATAAAATGAACGTGAACGTGGAAAATGCTTTAGTTATACTGTATTACAAGAGATGGTTAAATACAAATGTATTTACAAGTTTTCTGAAGTATATTAAAACGCTAAAATAAAACAACGAAAGATAGATCTTACATAAATAAAATGCTAACTAAAAGCCAAAGATGTTAAACTTTATAATGAATACAACATCAAGGCTTTTGATTAAAAAAAAAAAAAAAAAGTCATCTAGATGCTTTGTTACGACAATGATTAAAACCTAAAAATTCATCACGGAGATCTTCAAGTTTTCTGACCATACACATAAAATCCATGATACTGCCTTTATATTAGGCTAAGTATACTACTGTATTAACAAATACATAGAAGAGGCATTTGGGATGCCTCTGGTTATTTTAAATAACCACCAAACACAAGGCCGAGTTAGACAAATACATTTTTATATAAGGAACTCCTTTATAAAATATAAGTATTTTAAGCCAATGCCACAGAATTGGCAAGGCAGAAAACTGCTGACTAGGCAGTATTCCTAATGCCAGCCACACTGCAGGATAAGACTTCCAAATTTTAATCAGTCTACTTATAGGTTAGTGTCTCCTCTTAAGGCCAAGTCTAGACCTGAAGAACTATAATTGAAATTCTAAAAGGAAATTAAAACTTCAGAATAATGAAACTTTTAAACCTGTTACTGGTTCCAAACACAAATTTTGAATTGTGATTTTTCTGATCTGAATTAGTGATCTAAACTGAGTTTTAAGCAAAGTGCACACTTCTGACTTGTTCTGAGTAAACGTTTCTGTTCTTAAAATGGTTTCTGAAGATTTGAAAAAATGTTAAGTAGCTCAAAGATCAAATTAGTAATAAACACGCGAATATAACGATCTCAGCAATCTGTGTCAAGCATTAATTTTTTTCCTGAAACATTATTTTAATGTTTTTACCATCTCACACAAATATATATCACCAAAACAAATATCTAAGTTTCTAATTAATCTATTAGAATCGATAAAACTTTGAAGGAAGGGAAAAAAGAGAAAAATGCTAAGAATGCAAACGTGTTTCAGTAATTCCAGCTTTAAATCTTTCACTTTACAGACCCTAAAATCACTTCAAAAGTGGTAAGAAAAGTCCCCAAAAGGGTGCCTGAAAATACAAATCCCCCGCTGTATCCTGTCCACTACACTCAATTCATCCCTGCTCCCCTGTATATACATTTCACCGATATGATCACGTTGAGCGCTATAAAATTACTGCCAAATAAGTAAATAAGAGCTAAGAGAAAGCCGGTTGCAGAGACCAAAAAATACCTTCAGAGGAACTCAGACCCTTTTTTGCAGACGGCACATGTTTAGCTCTTTAAAACATCTGGCCCTACCAGGATGAAAATAATAACCGTCCTCTAACCCAACCAATGAGAATATTAAAAATCGAAGAGGATTTCAAGGCGGTTTTGTGTTAATTAATCCACCAGTCCCACTGGGCAGGCTAGACCAGTCAACAAATTAAGACCACATAAAAGAGAGGTGCAGATGGGTGGGGGTGCGGGAGGGTGCGTGTGCACCGCGAAGTGGGAGGGGGTGCATTTTTTTAAACGCGATCATTAAAAACTAAAAATCCAAGGCCTGGGTCTGTCGGCCGGCCTCTAAATCTCGATTCCACGGACTGTATCGCGAATGAACCTAATCTCTGCACGGCGGGGATTTGGAGGCGGGGTGGGGCCGCCTCCCGCACCGGGGTGCAGTGGCGCACACTCCGCGCGGAAGACTAGCTCTGCACACTCACGTTTTCTGCACCGGCTTCCGCCGCTTGCGACTGGCGTAGGTGATGTGAGAGCTGCTGCTGTTCATGGTGCCCAGCCGGCGGCGGCTCCTCCCCAGGAGCGGGCGCAGACGGCCAGGTTCCCGGGACCTGGAGCGACCCGGACGACTGCAGCGGCCGGCGCCGGATTCCACGAAGTCGCGTCAGCTCCACCTGCGTCCTCGCGAGGACGCCGCGCGCCCCGAACCCTGGCTCCCGCAGCCCAGCGCGTCCAGGTGCGCCGCCCGGGCCTGGCGCTGAGGGGCGAGGGGCGGAGACCGGAGAGCAAGGCGGCGCAGGTGCCTCCAACACCGGCAGAGGCGGCGTAGCGCTGTCCGCAGGTAGGCGGCCCGGGTGGAGGAGGAGCCTGGGCAGCCTGTTTGCAATACCGGCCTGGGTCGCGCGCTGTGGCGCCGCGCCCCGTGACCGTCGCCGCGGCCCCTCGGGTAAGGGAGGCGCAGCTCCGCTGCTCCTGGGGCTTCCCCTATCCCGGGTGCTTCCCGCCTGCAGAGCTCAGACTTCGGCCGCACTCCCGTACCACCAGCTTCCGCTAGACTACGCAGCTGCCTCTGCTTTGAGCCGGTGGTCCTGATCACGTTTTCGGGACCGAGCGTCGAGGGGACTCTCCCAGCGTTGCCTCTGGACTCAGTGCACAGCGGCTGAAGAGCAGAAGCGCCCCGACTCCACTGCGGCCCCGCCCAGCTCGTTGTAGCCCCGCCCTATGCCACTTGGCCACGCCCCTCATTACATTCCCTTGAGGGCCCCACCCTCCTTGCGCGTGATGACGTAAAACGTAACGACGCCCTCCCCCCTCCGCGTAGCAGTCTTCTTTAGGTCAAGGGGAGGTTTCTGTGGAAACATTTCCACACCTCTAGAAGGGATGTGTGACAACAGATTACGTAGAACCAAACTCTGTAGCTAGACTAGCTCAAGGAGACATGCCAAATAGTGAGCTTAACTTCACCTATGTGAGAGACAGTGACTCAGCTAACTTTTGGCTAAGAGTTACAGTGAGCTGGCAGATAACCAATGGGACTCTAAATATTTTCCTAGAGGGGAAAGCTTCATTCAGGAGGCCACATTTGAGTTGAACTGGAAGGCTGAGTTTCCTTGGTCTTTTGTTGTTGTTGTTTCCTTACCAGTCAGAATAACTTTGTTACTCTCCAGCCAGATTTCGATAGGACGGAAAGGAAACAACGAAGAAGGAAAGGAGGCACTTAGAGATAAGAAGTGGTCTGGTATGATTGGAGAGACGCATTGGAAGAGAACTTCAGGACTTCTAGGATCAAATCAGAAAGCCTTGATGAAGAGTCTAGATTTTATTTTGTAGTCAGTGGAAACCTTTTAAAGATACGCAGCAAAGGGGCGCCTGGGTGGCGCAGTCGGTTAAGCGTCCGACTTCAGCCAGGTCACCATCTCGAGGTCCGTGAGTTCGAGCCCCGCGTCGGGCTCTGGGCTGATGGCTCAGAGCCTGGAGCCTGTTTCCGATTCTGTGTCTCCCTCTCTCTCTGCCCCTCCCCCGTTCATGCTCTGTCTCTCTCTGTCCCAAAAATAAATAAAAAACGTTGAGAAAAAAAAAAAAAAAAGATACGCAGCATGAAAGTGCCATTGTGGTGTCCTAGAAAAGTCACTCTGGGAGGAAAGTGCAAACTGTATTACAGGAGAACAAGGCTGGATGCAAGGGGAGTAGTAAGAGAGTTGTTGAAATAGTTCAGGTGAAAGTCCAAGGAAGTGGCCGTGGGACAGAAAAGAACAAATAGATGATGATAAAAAGGGATAAGAAAATAGAAGAGAGCGCACTCAAATGGCCCATGATTTCTTACTCTGTGCTGGTAACCAAGATAGTGAACACAGAGAAGTTTATTTGCTTGTCAGCAACAAAGTGCATCTAGACCAGGATGCCTAGATGACATCTCACACCATATTCTATCCTACATTTTATACATGTCTTCAAGCCCTTTCCAAACTGGTAAGTTTCTTACCTCAAGTGCCATTGATGGATAAATTGAGCTTATCATTTTATTTAGCTGAAACTGCTTTATCATTGGCCTTACCATTCTCTAGATCAACTTATGAAATATCTTCACCTCCTCTTCGACTTCCTTCCTAATTATTAAAGAAAGTGCTATTACATTTTGTTCTTTGCAATATCCCTATTCATCTCCCTCTACCTTATTCTTCAATAATTACAGAGAGTGCCCAGCTCAAATCCCATACCATTTGGGATTCTTCAACTGATATTATCTTCTCCATACATTAATTCATCAAGAGATATTTTGAGAGTAACACCTATGTGTCAGGAATTGTTCTAGTACTGGGAAGATAATGGTGAACAAAACCAGAAATATAACAGCCTGTCAAGGAATATGGGAATATGGTGATCTAGTAAATGAATTTGACCAAGTCATGCAGGCAAAGATAGGCTTTCCAAAAAAAAAAAAAAACAAAACAAAAAAACAAAAAAACAAAAAACCAAAAACCAACCAAACAAACAAACAAACAAAAAAAAATGGTAATTGACTTGAGGTCTGAAGGATAAGCAGGGTTACCTAGGAGAAAGGAGGGAAGAACATCCCAAGCCATTGAAACAGTACAAGCAACATCGCTTTAGTGGGAAAAAGCTTGACTGATACAAGGGATCAAAACAAGTTCGGGGCATAAATGGTGAAATTTGTGTTTCAAAAATAATACCATATCTGCAGTGTGTAGAATAGATTAAAGAAGGAAGAGCAGAGTAGAATGGATGGAAGTAATACTCCTTAGGAAATCATTTGTAGTAGCCCAGCCCAGAGATGACCATCATTGATACTAGGATGGAGATGATGGTGGAGATGAAGTAAGTAGACTACATTCTATGGACATTTGGGAGGCCTCAGAAGATAGAGTGGATATATGACAGAGAAGAGGATGTATCAAAAACTTAATAATTTTCTGGACTATGTACCTGGCTGTGTGATACTGGCATGTACTTTTGGGAAATCACTAATATAGCTCGGATCTCTTATGTTTGAAGTGCCTTTGATACATCTAAGAGAAAATGTCAAGTAGGTGATAGGACATACAAGTTTGTAATTCAAAGAAGATGTGTAAGCTGGAGACATAAATTTAGAAGTCATTTGCATTTAAGGGCACCTAGGTGGCTCATTCAGTTGAGTGTCTGACTCTTGATTTTAGCTCAGGTCATGATGCCAGGGTCCTAGGATCACAGGATCCAGCCCAGCATCAGGCTCCATGCTGAGAGAACAATTCTCTTCTCTCTCTCCCTCTGCCCCTCTCCCCTGCTCATGCATGCACACTCTCTCTCTCTCTCTCTCTCTCTCTCTCTCTCTCTCTCTCTCAAAAAAAAAAGTGTTTGGTTGACAGAGCATGGAGTTTATACGGTACAAATATATACTAGAAAATATATACTGGAAAAGGACTATGTCCCAAAGAACTTCAATATATAATATCTAATAGCTGGATAGAAGATTGTGGTCCAATAAAACCAAGTGAAAAAGTGACTAGAAACAGGAAAATAACAGGATAACAGGAAAATAAGACCATCATGTCATAGGGAACAATGTGGAAAAATATCAGGTGTGGTTCACAGAAATGAATTCTGTTGATAGGTTCAAATAAGATGAGAACTGAAAATGTCTTTGTTGGCTTCTCAACATGCAGCCATTGGTGACTTTAGTGAACATTATGTTGATGGACTAATGACCTGCAAGTAAGATTGATGCAGATACAGAATCCAATCCACTTCTGTACTGGGGGTGAAGAAATGGCATAAGCAAACACAGTTCTTTCTTTCTAACAATTTCTTTTTTTAAAAAAGTTTGGCTGTGAAAGGGAGGGACCTGCGATGGTAGCTAGTGGGGAGTAAAGGGTTAAATTGAGGTAGGTGTGTGTGTGTGTGTGTGTGTGTGTGTGTGTGAGTGAGTGTGTGTGTGTGAGCGTGCACGCTTTAATGGGTGCTACTTAAGCAGTTAAGAAAGACCAGGAGTGGTGAAGGAACAATAGATATTAAAAATAGTAAGGGCAGGGAAGAATGAGTTCCAAAGCAGAACAGGAGAATTAGGATTATAGTAGATTAGGTAATGGCAGAAAAATCTCCTCTAGTGCTTTACTCTTCATGGTGGTCCATGGCTTCTTGGGAAGTTATAAGAAATGGAGACTTCACTTGGGGGTCTCTACAGAATCAGAATCTGAATTTTGAATAGAATTTGAGTCAGAATTAGAATTCTGAATTTTGGTAACTGAAGTGTACATAAAGTTTGAGGAGCACTACACCACAGAAGCGGGAGGAAAGGACAATGGGTGAGGTGCAGTAGCTGGTAATTTTTGGTCAGAAAGATAAAGATGTGATGAGGAGAGTATTCTAGCATGACCTAAAAGGAACCCAGGTCTGTTTTGTGGTTGATGATTTTGTTTTAGTTTTACAAGTTGATAAAATAAAAGTGATCTGGGAAATGACAACAGGGAAGGAAGTGGACATAGACCCCATGCCCTGGATGTGTGATGAGAGAAAATAATTAGGCACCATTTGGGAGATGTCCAGCCTCAGGGAAAGCTAGCTTTCAGCTTAAGGCAAAAAAGGGAGCAAGTTCCCAAAAATGACAGACATTGCTGTCTCTATTTGACCTTCTCTTTTATTTCTCCATCTCTGCATTCCTGTCCATCACCATTCTATGTAAAACGTATAAAGTGTAAACAAATAATTTCCTCCTAGCAGAGGAACTTCTGGGGTGAAAAATGCATTTTGAAACTTAATTTATTGATTGTGTAACTTGAAGCTCCTTTTAGAAAAGAAGTATATGAAATGAATTAAATCCCATGAAGCAATCTTAGGGTTTGTTTGTTTGTTTGTTTGTTTGTTTTACAAAATGTCCACCTTTAAAAACAATATATAATTTCTTGTCAAGTTAGCCAACATACAGTATATACAGTGTGCTCTTGGCTTCAGGAGTAGATTCCCATGATTCATCGCTTACATACAACACCCAGTGCTCATCCCAACAAGTGGCCTCCTCAATGCCCATCACCCATTTTCCCCTCTCCCCCACTCCCTCGCACCAACCCTCAGCTTGTTCTTCATACTCAAGAGTCTCTTATGGTTTGCCTGCCTCTTTGTTTGAAACTATTTTTCCCCACTCCCTTCCGCCATGTTCTTAAGTTTTTCAAATTCCACATAGAGCAAAAACATATGACATCTGTCTTTCTCTGATTTTTTCACTTAGCGTAGTACCCTCCAGTTCCATCCACGTTGTTATAAATGCAAGATTTCATTCTTTCTCATTGCCCAGTAGTATACCATTATATGTACATATATAAACCCCATCTTCTTTATCCATTCATCAGTTGATGGACGTTTGGGTTCTTTCCATAATTCGGCTGTTGTTGAGAGTGCTGCTGTAAACATTGGGGTACATGTGCCCCTAGAAACAGCACTCCTGTATCCTTTGGATAAATTCCTAGTAGTGCTATTGCTGGGTTGTGGGGTAGTTCTATTTTTAATTTTTTGAGGGACCTCCACACTGCTTTTCAAAGTGACTGCACCAATTTGCATTCCCACCAACAGTACAAGGGGGTTCCCATTTCTCTACATCCTCGCCAACATCTGTTGTTTCCTGAGTTGTCAGTTTTAGCCACTCTGATTCTAATGTGACCTAGTATCTCAGTGTGGTTTTGATTTGTCAAAATGTCCACCCTTTTTAAGGTTGTTAGTTACTTGGTACAGTCATTCTCTGTCTTTTCTCCTACTTCCATACACTAATTTTCTGCTTGACTTCAGGACTATTTTCATTATCCAGAAATCCTATGATGCTATACTATATTACAGTCTTAGTAATTGATTTTTGTATACCAATAATATGATTTTCAGGATTTATTTTAATAGTGACATCATGCACTTCCCTGACAAATTTTGCTTAGTATGTCAATGAAATCAGTCTTTGTAGTATAATGCCCTTAAAAAAAAAAATGTTGTCACTTTCTAAAAACTATCACTTGCTACTTCTAACATGACCACTGTTGAACATGATTCTCAAAGTGTGGCTTCTGGCCATCACTAAGATTTAAAATTTTTTCTGTGAGCAATTTTTATGTAATAACATTCTTTCTTTCTTATAATAAAAAAATGCCTTTAGGAGTTTATGAATACATTACTGCCTTATCAAAGCAATGTTACCTTCTTATTTCATTTATGTGGGATGGCTTTTTAAGGTTTCAGATGCAGCTATAGGTCTGTGTGTTCCTTTTTCCTGCTACATATTGTGAGAAAAAGAAGTAGGTTTTAGGAATGCTATTATAAATAGTAGCTGTTTTAGAATAAAGGGAAATAACTAAATTGAACACTAACCCTATTCTGTCACAGTACATGTATTCATCCATTTCACTTAGCCAACACAATGACATCAGTTGGACACTATGCAAACCACCAGCTCCAGGTAGTTCAGAGCTTCAACATTAAATCGTACTTCCTCCTTTTGATGACATCATACCTTTGTGATGCTGGGTTTTGTTAAGTTGTAGTTATAAAACACAAGGACCATGAGAAAACGGCGGTGGAACGGAAAATGAGGGTAGTGATTCTAATCCAATTCCAAGATTTGAGAATTTGTAAAGTGCCGATAGATGTGCCCATCTTATTAAGAATGAAATAAATTTTTTTAAATGTGTATTATTTTTTTAAATAGCTACAAAGTGGTTAAGAAAGACGTATGTAATTTTGGCCCTAACTATTTAATAATGGGAATTGTAAAGTAATTTCTTTTACCCTGTGATGTTGTGAAAAAAATTACTGAGACACTAAGAGTACCATGAACTGGGAAAGTCTGGGAATCTGTGACATAGCTAAACCCTTCCTTTAACAGATGAGAAGCTTCAGGCTCAGGGAGATAAAGTGGCCTGCTTATGATAGCCTAGAAGTCAGGTCTTAGGACTTCTATTCCAGGCAAAAATATTTTATTTATCTGTGTACTGGTTTGATTCATTTCTTAAAAAATAATCAGTTTATACATCACTTGCTTTGACTCTAACACTAAAGATCAGACATAAATATCTAATGGCTATTTCTAAGTGCTTAATACCTTTTTACCTTCTTGGATAATCTATGACAATGTCATAGGCAGAAGCCAAAAATAAAAAGTGATTAATAGGTGTTGAAAACTTTTGGAAATATCTCTTAGGCTAATACTAATCTTAACATGAACAAGTCAACTACAATAAAATGTAGGAATAATTTATTAGTCAAAATTATATTTGTTTACTTAGGGTTAATGTTTTGTTATAAGAAACATCAAGAGTTTTAACACATGAAAGAACATTCTTAAAATATTAACATGTATTCCATTTAGATTTTGACTTTTGCTTGCTGGAACTTTTATTCTTGTAAATGTGAAATTTGATGACATGATAGATTATGAAGAAGCTTTATGTTTTACATAAGAGTCATATCTGATTTATTAAACATTTATTAAATTACACATGTATAAATATTTTTGTTTAAAGTTATTTAACTTTAAAGATAAATGTATTTGAGATTCCCATAACGATACATAGTTTATGCACTTTAAACGATCATATAGAAGAAATTGAAAGGAAGATCAAATATATTTATATGAAAGAGATATTTTTAAAAATCATATTAAACATGTACAGAAAACATAAGGAAATGTAAATTATTGTGACATTTTGATTTAAAATCTGTAATGTAGACCTGCTAAAGATTACCACATTCTTATGCATATTAAAAAGCAAAAACAATGTTTTCTTTCTTGAAAATGTTTAACTTGGATTTACTAGATCTGTAAACAGTGGTTCTCTACTGTTGTACATTGTAATCACTTGGGAGCTTTAAAACATACTTATGTCTAGGGTTTCTTTACAAAGATTTTGATTTCGTGATGTAGGTTGTAGCCTGGGCATAAACATTTTCAGGACTAACAGTTGTACGGTGGTAATGCAGAAGATCCTTATTCTCAGGAAATGTTTGCTGTCACATTTAAGTGTGAAATAGCCTTGTGTCTGTAACTTAATCTAAGAATGATCTAGCAAAAAAAAAAAAAATACACACCAACATACGCATATATGCATGTTGGTACAAACATATATACCACTGTGAAAAGTATATAGGTATTTGTATTATGCTTTCAACTTTTCCATATGTTGAAATTTTCACAATAAAAAGAAAAACTAATAGCAAAAGCAAATAACCTTTCCCTTCAAGTTTAAAATTTAGAAACAAAATAATTATTTGAAACCTAATAACTGTGTCAGTGAGAGATGAAGCCAGGACTGATATATTAATCATACGGCACTTGCTAAGATAAAGCTTTAGACCTTTCTCTAACCCTCGATATTCTAAGAAACAGATGGAAGATAATTTAAAAGACTCACATGAAATTTCTGCACTTCTGTAGTGTGAGAACAAACCAAGAAGTCTAGGTCCCCATTTTGCAGCATCTGTGGGCTGAGGAATATATGTGTTATTAGTTGCGCATTTCAAGAATTTAGCTGGTTTATACTGACTACAAATCATTCATTCTACCATTCTACCATTAGTTATATATACTAAAATGCTAATAGTTTCTAATACATTACAAATATTCTTCTACTTGTTCTTACACTATAAATTTGAAATTTCTTCTTTATCCATTTTCTTGCATATTCTCCCTGGATTGTATAAAACTTTATAATGCATCAATAGTCAGGATTTATATCTGTAAGGCTTACATGTTAAAATAACAGGTTTTCAAAAAAATATTTTGGGAAAAATGTTAACTTGCACACCACATTAAATCTTTTCACATTAGTACTATGCAGAACAAGAATGATAAGTAAGGGTCCTAGGACCCTATCAATCAAACCCTGCACCAAGTGTTGTAAAAATATCCCATTACCTGATTGGTAAATTGATAATGACAATGGAGATCTGGTTGCATAATTAATCAAGGGGATACAACTAAGGGTGGAGTGTCCTGTATAACACCAGGTTCTCCACCCTTCCCTCCTAAGGCAGGGTGGAAGAATTTCCCTTGTAAAACTAAAAACTTAAGTTGAGTTGCTTTCCTGACTGAACACAGATCGACTTCCCATATGCCTTTACAGAAGCGAGGAGTCCTGATGGAAATGGATTGGAAGGATTCAGTTCATTCTCAGTTTTGAATAAATCTCTTACATTCTTTCAGTCCCTGCTTTGGGTTGAATCCTTGCTGGTTATCTGAATCAATAAAGAATCACATAAAGTAAATGTGTCTCTAAAAAAGAGCATGGAGAGCAAACAATTATTTTGGAGTACATTAGTATTTAAAGAAATGCCAACTAGATTATAATGTAAACAATCCTTATCTAAACTCTTCAGAAACCAGGATTTTCAAATATTTATTATTGTTTTTCCATATTAAACTAAGATTTTATGAGTGCTCAGCTTTCTAACCAACTTTTCACATGATTTTTGAAGCAAATCACCACCACCATCACCAAAAATAATTAGTCAACACGCACATTAGTAAAAACAGTAATCTGAATCTCCTAAAGTGCTTTCACTGTATACAGAAAGTAGATGAAAGATATAAAGTACAAACTTTGACTTTTTATTCTCAAACATCTCATCTAACTTTGCAAGAACTGAATTTTTTATGTGGTAACATAGATTTAACTCCTTTTTTTCATTTTAATATAGTATTGTTAGGTCTAAATAGACACATATCTAATAATTTATATTCTTTTAATGTTTACTTAAGGAATTTCTGTGCTTAGATCATTAAATGTGCATATAAAAATATGTTTCCAAAGTTCCTTTAAAAATCATCATTTGGCATGAAAATTATGGTCTAATTGATATTAATGAGGTATTACTGATACACTACAAAATTTCCATTTATCCAAATATTTTATTTACACATACTGTATTTTTAATTTGAATATTAAAAGACAAACCAGAAGATCTCTTCTAAGAGAATTTTCATTCTAATTTTCTTTTATGTATCATTAAAATTCAAGAGGACTTGACATCCCAAATCTTTCCTTTTTCAATGTTTTTTTTTTTAATATGGTTAGCAGAAAACACAGATAAACGTAAGGTACAAATAGCACCATATTGGCAGGTTTTACCCTGCAGAAAGAAAGCCACGAATGTAGTCTCTAGTAATGTCCTTCCCCCCATTTTAATAAGAAGGTTTGTGTTGTTCTGACATTAAATGGATTAAGCAGCAAGCCTGCTGAGAAAAATACTCAAAGGTATTAAACCCTTGCAGTGTTGGTTTAACTGTAAGTACTGTAAAATAAGATTAAGTCTGAGTTTGGAAGAAGAACTGGATTTGACATAAGACTAAAAGGTAACAATATTCACAGATGCCTGAATTAATGCTTCAGTGAAAAATATAATTAGCACAAGATTTGAAAATATGTCTCCTTTGGCAAATGTCTTCAGAGAGTAATCAGTGCTGTAGACTGATGTAGTGGAAAGAGCACTGGGCAAGTAGCCAAAATCTTTGAATTCAAGTTTGTTGCTTTAGCACTCACAAGTTCTGTGACCTTGGATGAGAAATTTCTAAAGTTTTTGAATTGCAGTGTTGTGGATGTGGCCAATTGGCAACCATTCTCCATTTTATAGTGTGCGTTTCTGGACTGCAGTCACCCCAGATTTCTGGGCAATTGAGGTTGCAGATGCAAATTAGGTTCAGCCAATTAAACGTACTTGTTGAGATTTGGAAGGCAGAAGTCAAGTGAAGGTCATCTTCCTGCCGCTTGCATTGTTTTCTGCCAATAAGCGAGATTGTGAAGACATGATTTTGTGTGATAGTTTCCAGCGTCCAAGTTCTTGTTTCATGGGTTGTGAGACGCTGTTGCGGTGGCAGCAGTGGTGATTTCTTGAGCCCTTACGTGTAGCTCCAGTTGGGTGTTTTTGAACTCAATAAATTCCATAGTGACTTCTGGATTCCTCACCTTTCTGATTGAAGCAGAAGTAGTAGTTCCCCTAATAGGTCAGTTCTGCTGCGTTCTGGAAACATTTCTTGATGCCTAGCCTGGAGCCTCTATCTCTAGACTTTCCAATTACTTTGTAAGCTTTTAATTCCCTATATTGAATTTCGGTCTACCTCAAGTATCTGGAGCTTATTCATTTTCCTGAACTGAACCCTAGCTGACACACACATAAGCAAATTTCATTCATACAGCACAGGGCAGTCATGAAGACCAAACTGTACCACCTAAGTGTACTCCATATCGTTTCCTCTTTTTTGAAAGATGGGTAGTCATGATAAACAGCTATTAAAATTGTCTTGTGGTATTTTCATGTCATTAATTTTACTCAGATAATATTTATCTAAACATGTTTTGTGAAGTATTGGTTCTGTTGGGCGAATATCATAGAAAAAGCAATTGTGTATTTAATAGGTAGCTAGGTATTATAAATCTCTGATTCCTAAGAATGTCCATGTGTTTGAATGATACCTTTCTTGTAACTGGAATGGATAGTTTTCACTTCAATTTTATATTTTCCTGGTAATGTTTCATTTTTATGACGGCGGTAATTAGAAGCACTATGGCCAATTCCATAAGTGGAAATGTACTGACAGACATGCAAGTCTGTCAAGATGTTGAGAAGGTTTGGAAACATTTTGCCTCAGGGTCTCATGCTTTCTAAATAAAGAGAATAAAAATAAAATCCTTGTTTAGCACCTTTTTTTCAGAAACATTTGTAGTTGCATATGTGGAGCTAAGACACATTTTACCTTTCAACTAGCTTATATGCCCAACTACCATTAACACACCAATCCTCTTCAGATTAATTTACTGACGTTACTTCATTGCTCTTCAGTTTCAACTTGGCTCCTGACCCCTGTCTCCACTTCTGTTTGTCTTATTCTGTGCCCCTTAGGCTTCCAATGAGTTATTTTCTCTCTTCTAAAATATATTATTACATTGACTTTTTTTCCCCCTTGAGACTTTCTTAGAAAATATGTATCATATCTATCTTATGATAAATATGGAGAGAGTCTTATTATATTGCTCTTGGTCCTTTCAAGACTTAAATTCAGTTGGACCTCGTGATAAATACCCTCTATTTCCCCTCAATAGGTGAATTCAGAAAATAAGAGATTTACAGTGAGTACTCATTACTTTCTTATCTAATTTTAAATATAGACAGAATAAACTACATTGAATTTTCTAGTGCTCTGTGAATAAAAGTTTATTTACTTCAACATATATAAAATTCCACCATACAACCCTATGTTCATGATTAAATCTATCATTTCTAAGCCAATTATAACCTTAGTTTCTAATTTTAACCTTAATTGGTTCCTAATATTTAGATTTACCTAATAAATACCCATTTTATCTTAGATACTGTCATGAGCTTTGTTCTGAAAATATTTTGTTCTGAATACATACTCCACTTCCCTTCTGAAGAACCTGTAGTTTCTCCTTGTTCAGCAAGTCAACTTATTTTTTTACTGTTTTTTTTTAAGTTTATTTATTTTGAGAGAGAGAGAGTGTACGCACAAACGGGCAGAGAGAGAGGGATAGGGAGAATCCCAAGCAGACTCCACACTGTCAGAGCAGAGACTGAAGCAGGACTCGAACCCATGAACCGTGAGCTCACGACCTGAGCCAAAATCAGGAGTTGGACACTCAACTAACTGAGCCATGCAGGTGTCCCCATCAAACCAACTTTAAATAGCCATCCTAAGAAACCTCATCAATGTGTCTAACTTTACTTTCTTATCTAATTGTATCTTCCCCATTCCCTAACACATGCCCTCCATTGCAGTCAGACCAATTTTCTTATAACTTTCTAAAAATGTCAAATTTATACTTGTCTCTTTAGCATCATGTTTGTTGGAAAACCTACTGCCCATGTACTCAAATTGAACCCATTAATTTCATAAATTACTGGCTTGTGTCATGTGTTCTTCACATTAATTTATACTGTATCTTATATTATGATTTTTTTCATTAACAAGCTATATTTCCCATGTAATTGATGATTGTGCTGGTGAAATGTTAAGTGCTTAATCAATATGTGTTTGAGTTTAATTTATTTACTTAATACAACATAGCCTAGACATTTTGTTGTTGACGTTAAACATCCTAAAAATTACATTCATGGTTTTTTAATTGTTGGTTTAGTCACAAGTTTTCTCATCTACAGTGACTCTTTTTTTCATATGTCAGTAACAAGTATGGTATATTACTTGTAGTTCAAGAGAATCTGTATAGTAATTTATATGCTGAAGCCAGATAATTTCACTATTTGTACAGTATAATACTCATTTGATAGGCGTAAAGGATGCATTCATTCAACAACTGTTCAAGTATCTGCAAGGTACTCAGTAATGGGGAGGGCATAAAGAATAAAACACGGCCCTTGCATTGCTTTCAGAAAATATACCGGGTGTACAGGGCGAGCAGTGTGAACAGGGTATCACTATGGAGCATGATGAACTTGAAGATTATGGTTATGATGTACTCTGAAAGTACATAAAAATGACCCCCCCCCCAAAAAAAAGACGTCTAACCTCGGGGATTCTGAAGTGACAAGGAGTAGGCATTACTCCAGCAAACAGGCTTGAGAAAGTCAGAGGAAACCCAGACCAAGGTCTGATGGCAGTGAAAGAAATTCTTGCTTGGCAGGTGAAGGTTTAAGATATAGGAAAAATGACAATTAAATTTTTCTGCTGGTATATTTAGTTCTGATTCAGATTTCATGATTTGAGCTCTAGTTTCTACCTTGAAACTTAACAAAATTACATCCAGTCACAAGAACATGCTGGGAATAATACATTTTTTAAAATAATATTTCATAAACAATTATTATTCCTAAAATGTCTACAAGGGGAAAATTCTTTTCCTTCTGTTTCAGGTCACACTTTTTTTAAGTTTTATTTATTTTTTGAGAGAGAGAGAGAGCACAAGCAAGGGAGGGGCAGAGAGAGAGAGAGACAGAAGAGGACAGAGGATCTGAAGCAGGCTCTGCACTCACAGTCTGAAGCTGACAGTCTCAGGCTGACAGTGTGACAGGCTGACAGCGTGACAGGCTGACAGCAGTGAGCCTGATGTGGGAGTAAAACTCACAAAACACAGTATCAAGACCTGAGCCAAAGTCAGAGGCTCAACCAACTGAGTCACCCAGGCACCCCTCAGGTCACATTTCTAAAGAGCTTTACAGAGGGAGTGTTCTCAAGAGAGGAACATGTGAGAAATAGGATGGGGTAGGAGAAGGAGCTAAGGAGGCACGTGAGCCACCATGGGGCCCAGCTTCAGTTTGGTCCTATGGGTGACTCTGGAGCTCAACTGAATCCAGAGTTGGTCCCACATTGAGGCAAGAGGTCTGGCTTGTGTTAGGGAGGAGGAAAGGGAGGATAACCTCCTGGATGCAGAATGCAGTGACTTCCACAGAGCAGAGGGAAATTTTAAGAAAAAAGGGGAAGCAGTGTGAGCCTGGTCAGCCAACACTCAGAGCATCTGGGGGATGGGTGCAGCTGGGCACAGCAGGTGGTAAACGGGATTTGAGTGGGAAACTAACAGGACCCCCTAAAGCATGCTTATTCCATTTTCAGGATTTTGAATGCCAACCAAAAAATGCTTGTTTGTTCAAATGTCTACTATAGTTTCATGTATAATGAAACTTAACTGGCTTTGTTGATTTTTAGAAAAGTAAGTAATTTAGAGAATATAGAAGTTATATACTATACATTTAGCCTAAGACACATCTATCTGACATGATGAATTCAGTCTTAGTGAGGTTACGATCATTGCTTCTAAGTTTTATCATATACTAGAAAACTGCCCAAACAGACATTAGCCATCAGTTTGGAAAATAAGAGTCACATTGTGATGATGATTTATTGTTTTATTGCTTTGCTGGTTTTGTTTTAGGCAAAGCCTCCATTTCTTTCCTTAAATTTTCTCCCTACAATTTTTCTTTTCGTCTTAGTTCTTTTTTCCCCTCTTTTTATTTTTTTGCATTCCTCTCTTTTCTCTCTCCCTGCCTTCTACCCCTCCCTTTTTTTCTTTCTTTTCCCAGTGTTGTGAACTTCCTGTCATAGGATAACTAAAACTCAACCTGGAGCTGAGAAGAAACAAATTGTTTCAGGAATTTGGATGTGCTTGTTTTTGTTTGTTTGTTTTTCTTATTAATTCACTTAAAACTTTTTGAACCATTTCATGATTGTGATCTCTGAATTTTAGTCTTGGACATTCACTTCCAAACCACCTTCCAACAAATTAAATAACATTTATTTATTGTATTTCTTCATCATTAAACTTTGGTGAATTTAGAGAATGTTCTTTGAAATGACATTCTTGAGAAAGAAGTTCTTTAGAGATCCTGCAACCCAGGGATCAAGGATTTCCTGAAACTGTTGTGCTTAGCTAAGTTATTTATCTATGTTTGTATGAAGTCAACTTGTCATTAAAACATAATTAATATTGCATTATTTTTTGGTCAAGGACACACTAAACATTTAGTGCAGCATGCACAACTTTCAGGAATGTAGAACCATAAACAATTAGTTGTATATAGTTATGACATAAGGTGACTTTTACAATGTGCAGTGTTACTATTGAAAATTAAATGTGCATCAGAACTAACTGCACCCAGGAATTGAACTAACTGAATCCAAGACTATAGGCTGACATAATTTAGCACTAATAATTTAAAGCATTTTTTAATGGCTTTGTTGGTTTAGTGGCTCTGTTGATGATGATATGAAACTCTGACGTAATTGTGATTGTGCTGTATTTTGTGAATATCTGTTGTGCTACATAGCAACCAGAATACTAATCACAATGGCAGTTCAGTCATTGGTTTACTCAATTGTTGGAAGGGGTGCTGTGTGTATCCCTAAGCCAATGACCTGTCCTTGTTATTGTGGTGACACTGGGCAGAAGCACAAACAGCTTGGTGCACTCATAGTAGCACAAACTGCACTAGTCGGGATGATGTGGATAAAGTAGTCCGTTGTCTTCCTTTTGATTCATAAGCACTGTAAGAAGTATTCTCAAACAGTTTTAACACATTTGCATTCAATTCCCATATAGGTTATGTACAATGATTATTATTTATGTAGATTTTCAATTCTCAATCTGAATAAAATCTACCTTTTCCATTCAGTTCTTTTTCAAAAAGAAAAATGAAAATTAGTGTTTACCGAATATAGGCCCTGTGCATTTTATATACTTTCTTGAACTTAATCTTAACAACAATGCTATGAAACAGATAATTTTTTTTTAAAAAATGAAATAAATTCAAAAACTATAAAATTCACCACTTTAAGGTGTACAATTGCGTATTTTTTGTGTATTCATTAATTTATGAAACCATCAATATTATATAATTGCAGAACGTTTTCATCACCCCACCCCCCCCCCAAAAAAAAAACCCCGGTAGTCATTCACAGTCACTCTCTATTCTCCCTTCTACCAGCTCTTAGAAAACCACTAATCTACTCTCTGTCTCTCGGGCTCTATCTGTTCCCGACATTTAATATAAATCAAATCATACAAGATTTAGTCTTTGAGATTAGCTACTTTCATTTCCCATAATGTTTTCAAGGTTCACCCATGTTGCAGTATGTATCAGTATTTCTTTTTTATGGCTAAATGACATATCATTCTGTTGACAGAGTACATTTTGTCCTCCCAGTTCATCAGTTCATGGACAAGTGGGTTGTTTCCACTTGTTGGCTCTTTTGAATAATACTATTATGAACATTCATGTCCAAGTTTTTGTGTGGACATATTTTCATTTCTCTTGGGCATAAATCTAGATGTACAAGTCTGGGGCATATGATAACTTTATATTAAAATTTTTGAGGAAATGCCAAACTGTTTCTCAAGTGGCTTCAACATTTTACGTTCCCACTGACAAGCTATGAGGGTTCCCATTTCTTCATATCCTTGCCATACTTGTTATTGTTGTTCTTTTTTTATTATAGCCATCTTGGTAGCCACTTGGTTAAGGTTTTTTTTTTTTTTCATTTTTCTAATAACTAATGGTGCCGTACATCTTTTAATGTGTTTATTACACATTCGTGTATCTTCTTTGGAGAAATACCTACTCAAATGCTTTGCCCATTTTTAATTAGTTTATCTTAGTGTCTTATAGGAGTTTTTTTATATATTCTGACTTCTAGACTCTTAACAAATAATATGAGTTGCAAATATTCTCTTCTGTGGGTCAACTTTTTTTCTTGATAGTGACCTTTAATACATAAAGTTTTAACTTTTAATGAAGTCCAGTTAGTCTCTTTTTTTTCTTTTGGCTACTTGCACTTTTGGTGTCGCATCTAAGAAATCATAATCAAATCTGAGGTCAAAAAGATTTGCCTGCAGATTTTCTTTTTGAGAGCTTTATAGTGTTATACGTACATATTTATATAAATTTTCGATTCTCAAAGTGAATAAAGTCTACCTTTTTCGTTCAGTCCTTTTTTTATTTATTTTTATTTTTTTTAATTTTTTTTTCAATGTTTTTATTTATTTTTGGGACAGAGAGAGACAGAGCATGAACGGGGGAGGGGCAGAGAGAGAGGGAGACACAGAATCGGAAACAGGCTCCAGGCTCTGAGCCATCAGCCCAGAGCCCGACGCGGGGCTCGAACTCACGGACCGTGAGATCGTGACCTGGTTGAAGTCGGACGCTTAACCGACTGCGCCACCCAGGCTACCCTTCAGTCCTTTTTTTAAATAAAAAAAAAAAAAACGAAAATTAGTGTTTAGTGAATACAGGTCCTGTGCATTTTATGTACTTTCTCGCAAACTTACAACCCTATGAAACAGGTACTTTTGAAAATGAAAATTAGTTTTGAGAGTTTTATAGTTTTAGTTATTGCATTTAAAATTTGATCCACTTTGAGTTAATTTTTGTACATAATGTGAGGTAAAGTCTAACTTCATTCTTTTGCATCTGGATATTCAGGCATCCCAGTAGTTTTGTTTAAAAGACTATTCACGGGTGCCTGGGTGGCTCAGTCAGATAAGCATCCGACTTTGACTCAGGTCATTATCTCACAGTTTGTGGGTTGGAGCCCCTGTCGGGCTCTGTGCTGACAGCTCAGAGCCTGAAGCCTGCTTTGGATACTCTGTCTCCCTCTCTCTGCCCCTCCCCTGATCATGCTCTGTCTCTGTCTCTCAAAAATAAATAAATTAATTAATCAATTAATTTAATTTAATTTAATTAAAAATGGCTATTCTTGCTCTTATTGAATTATGTGGGCATCTTCCCTCCAATATTAATCATTGTCTTCTTTTTAAACAGACTTTCATGGACTTTTTTATATCACTTCCAAGCCTTCTCTTATCTTTTTATTTTGGCATTTCTTAAATCTCATTTCTTGCCCCAAATGATGTTTATACCAAGAGACCAAGTTAGAAAATGTCACTTTATTCATATCTTCTTGTAACAATTTTCCCTTCAGATTTGTGTCAACTTGTCAATAGTGAAAGACAAACTTCAAGAAGATAGGTAATATAAATTTAAAAAATTTAAATATATTTTCGAGCATTTACATAATATTTAAAAATCACTTAAGTTTAAAATGTATAGGGAAAATGGCCATATCAAAGATATATTCTGTTGAGGTTGTCTCTCTACATAAAGATACTAAACTTCAAAGACAGATAAGACCAAATACAATTCATTACATAGGCATGTATTAAAAAACTGCCATTACACTGATTGAATGTAATTTATGATTGAATACCTCCCATTAATACTAATTCTAGGAAAACTAGAAAGCTTTTCCTCTAGTACTTACCTAGGAATGGAGCAAGATCACTAAATATGTGATCACATTTAAGCTTTATGGTAGGGGCACAAGTATTATAGAACTGGGAACAACTAATTTTGCCTCAGGGAGTTACTTAGTAGGTGATGCACATTGAATAGATCTTGCAAATAAACTCTTCCAAGAAGAGGAGAAGGCAAATGATTTCCAGCCCACTGGATGACATATACAAGGCAGAGAAGTATGAGAAGAGAACAGGAGGTATCGAGCAAACGAACTGTGGTTTTGTGACTCGACACTAGAATGTATATGGGAAATATGCTGGCAACTGAGGACTGAGAGGTGGGTTGAGGCCAGATTATAGATTGGCTTCAAGAGTATGTACTTGATCCTCTAGGCCACTGGAAATCATGAGGGTTTTTAAGCTGGAGATGATCCATTGTTTATCATAGTTTATATGTTATTGTAGCAACATGTTTTCAATTCTAACTTTCTATGATACTATAAGAGAGACAGTATAACACAGTGCTCAAAAACTTGGATGCCAGAGACACAAATGTCGGTTCAAACTGAGTCATCTGACCTGTACATTTATGCAGTTTTAAGTAAGTTATATAATCTCTAAGGCTCTGTTTCCTTTTCTGTAAGCCTCACAGATTTGTTGTAGGAATTAAATGAGATAATACAGGTAAAATATTTAGCACTGTTCCTGGAAATATTACATGCTCAGTAAATGATAGTTAATATAAAAATGTCTTTGAAGGCTTCCTTGTCTATCTAGTGCCAATGCAGTCCGTAGGACTCTAATAAGGATTTTATAATGACATAATGAGTTTAAGTGTTTAGTCCCACAGCATTTGGAAATATAGGTCTAGAGTGTAAGAGTGAGTTTAGGCATGTTGTTATTGGCTATAAATTGGGCTATTACCCAAACATAAATAAAGAATCAAACATAAAGAATGGGGAATAGTTGTAGAGCTTCACAAGAGAGAGCAGAAAATAAAGACAGAATATTCTCATGGTTTAGGGGCACGCAACCTGTGTGCAATTATGAAAACTCAGTTCCTTTCCACAGAGAATATTCACATACATAGAATGTTTTGTATGGAGTTTTAGAGATTCATAGACATCATGAACTCATCCCAAGAACCTCTAAAAATAAGGAAATAATAAAGAATAAAAACATAAGACTTCTAAAAAAGATCAAGAAAAATCCATAAAAGAATACATATAAATTTAGACTGTATCTATGGTGACTATTTAAGAACCTAGGATCTTTTTTTTTAATTATTTCTAATGTTTATTTAATTTTCAGAGACAGTGACAGAGCAGGAGTGGGGGAGGAGCAGAGAGAGAGGGAGACACAGAATCCAAAGCAGGCTCCACATTCTGAGCTGTCAGTACAGATCCCAATGCAGGGCTCAAACCCACAAACTGTGAGATCATGACCTGATCTGAAGTTGGCCATTTAACTGACTGAGCCACCCAGATGCTCCAAGAACCTGGGATCTTTGCTGGTGATATGGACTAGGAAATCAAGAACAACAATTGTTTAGCATCAGGATTAGATCCTTACTTATAAATGTAACCAAGTTCAAACCAAGTATCTGGGCAAAGAAAAGCCTCTTGCAGTGGGACAACTTTATGGTTAAACATTTTATGGATTTCCTCCAAGTAAATTAGTAAAATAGTGAGGGTAGGCATCAGGCAGAGTATACTGTATCCATGTTGTTTTTCACATGTGTGTTTCTAATCACCACCAAAATGGCAAGCCCATAGGATGCCCAGATAATGATGTTTTCTAATTCTCAAGTTTAGGAGAAAATCCTATTTAGATAAAGTGGTTTATGTAGATAGAGTGGTAGAAAAATCTTCATAAAATGTGTATGTTTTTTTCTTCCAAATTTAAATACATTTTCCATGTTTCAGAGTCCCAATTTCTTTATCTCTTAAAAAAAAGGAAATAAAGATTTAAAGGTCCTTAGAATTACATTTATAACCAAGTCCTATTGATGAAGGAGGTTATTCTTATTGATTAATTGGAGTCTCCTGATCTCTTTGAACCAGAATGCTTTAGTAATTAACACGTTTCATCCATTGTGAGAATTATTCATCTTATTTTAACTGGTGGTAAGCATGAGGATTAAGGCTAGACCTGATTTTTGTTCTATCCTTCATAAACGACTAAAACTATTCTAGGAAGCAAGACTGGGGGTAGGAGGATAGACTAGAGGCAGGTGTGTATTTCCTTGTGTATTTCAATAATTATGCAATCATTTATTAAGAACCTACTGTGTCCTAGAAAATATGTTAGGTGCTAAAGAAAAAAAGATAAGTATGACACTTTCCCTTTCTTCAAAAGTTCACTCAATCTATTTGAGGAACCAACATATAAATAATTATAATGCACAGCAGAGAATGAATTTAGCTTCCCTGGAGTTTGGGAGAATGGGATCTTGTCATGGAAATCACAAAGAAAAGGTGACACTTGAGAAAAAAATCTCATAGATGAAATATGAATTTACCTGAAAGGGGAAGGGGAAGGGGAAGAGAATTCCAGGGAAGGAGAACAGCATGTTCAAAGGCAGGGTGGCAAAAATAAGCAGTGTGTTTCTTGAATTACAAGGTGTTCAGTTATGTTACATGGAAAAGGTGGGAGAGAGGATAAATGAGCTGCCAAGTATCCTGCATCTTATGAAAAAATTTCAGTGAGCAGCTGCTTGAAGGCCAGAGTTGATTCATCAAATTTCTGAAGCTGTATCTTATTCATGTGAAACTCTGCTGTGATTACTTTGTGATGTTTGTCTTGGGCTTATAGTCTAGAAGGGGTATTCTTGCTCAAAGAAAAGAAAATCTTTACTTGTTCTGGGGAAATCGCTGGCAAAAGAAACGGGAGAAATTGGCCGGAGCAGAGCATAAAGAGCCTTAAAAATTATGGCAAAGCTCTTTTGTGCCTAAGAGGTCCATGGACTTGGTTTTAATAAGGCTATTTTTAGAGCGGTTTTCGTTCACAGGTCCATAGCTTTTCCTTGAGTAATTATTAATGAATGTGATCTTGTGCAAACTTTATTTGGAAAAATTACTGGTAGCAGTTTTGAAATCAACAGGAAAAAAAATAACATGAGTGAAGCAGTTATTATAATACAAAAATGAAGGCCTGAAATAAAGGCATAAGAAAGGAGAGAACAGGCTGGATTTGACAAGTATTTCTTGGGTAAATAGTATTTGATACTTGACAGATGTGGAGAGAGGAGTTTTCTAGAATGACTCCCATGTGTCCTTCTTAGTCATTGGGCAGATAGTGATGCCATTAAGGAGACAGGGAATTAAAGAGTATATGGTGGGAGGTGGATCAATTTGGTGTTGGACATCCTGAGTATAAATTTCAGGTTGGACATAAAAATAAAGATATATGATAGGCATCTGAAAAATGATTCTGATGGCTAAGAGGAAAGTTCCAGGAATACATACTTGGGGTCCTTAGAACATAGCTACCAGGTAATCCTATTGTGCATAAGGGATACACTAAAAAAGCCAACTGGTCACCAAGACAAAGATTTAAAGAGTGGCTTTATATTCCCCATCACAGATCCCTGTTTTATTTTTAACTATGAAGAACCAGAAAAGTTGTTATTGCTTCACAGTTTTTAGGACCCCCCCCCCCCAGGAATAAATAATCTATATAAATGATATAATTGCATCCTATCATCATGGAGTATTTTTCCCTATTAAAGTCTCCTTAAAAGCAAATAATTTTATTAAACATTTACCTTTTTAATGTATAGAAAGATTTACTTGTAAGTTGAGCATGTCATCTCAATTCATGGCATGTAAAAAAGCTAAATATTTTGGAGATATAAATTTGTCTGGATGGTTCACCTCCAGTATTTTCAGGAATGATGCCTTCTGTAAAGACTATACACAGGTTGGGGATGGCTGGTGAAATCATAGCTCAGGGGGCGAAAGAACACCACCATAGAGCCTAAGCCCTTGGAGGTATCCTAGAGGTATTATTTGGAGTTGGCTTTATCTTTGGATCCTAACAAAGCATTTGATGTTCTGGGATGTAGAGGGGCCAGGTAAAGTTTTGGCCCTAAAGTGGTAGGGTTGGTTTCGGCAAGATTGTCACAAATTTACCATGGGAAAGGTGTGGGGTGTGCATATGTGTGTGTGGTGGGGAGGAGGCAAAAATCCACCTAAAATGCATTTGAGAATGATTTCTTCTGATACCAGTTCCAAATTCCATTTCTATTTCTGGGTGGGGCTTGGTCACTGAAGAGGAAACTTGAGTGACAGTCCTCAGAGTCCCAAGAATCAACCGGTTCACCCCCCACCCCCAACAAAAATGCCATGCATATCATTGTACTCTGTGAAATGAACAGGAATACAGATGGAAGGGAATCAAGAAGGTCGACTTCATGCTGTGCCATGGCATAGACCACTGGGCTGTGGGTGAACGGACAACAACACAGCCTGAGGGAGCTTGGCCAGAGGGTGCGGTCAAGTCCTGGAATTTTCCATGGTAAAGTGGGTACATTGGAGAAACAGGATTGGGTTAAAACATATGACTTCCTCTTCCTATGGGAGATCTCCAGGGTGGCCTCAGGCTAGGCTCCTGGTTCTCTCCCACTTTCTCAAGGCCCCATGCCAGGCTTTGACTCATCTGGGTCTATCTCATCCTCAGCAGCTCTAGCAGTCCCAATGTATTTAGAAGGGTCCTTTCCAGGAAGGGCTACACTCTACATGCATGAACACTGTAAACTCAGTCTGGAGAGGCCAGGGGAGCTTCTAGGATTGCCTCGACTACTACAATTTTTCTTTATTTTTTCTGGCAATACTTCCACACTTTATTCATTCATATACCCTTGGACAGTCTGCCAGTTACAAGATCAGCTTTGCGGGGTACAGACGCCAGCTCTACCACACCTGGAATCGCGATGATAAGCAAATCATTTTTTAAAACATTACACAATGAGCATTATATCCTAGGAAGGTTCTTACAACAGCACAAATTAAAACCTGTGGTTTTCAGAACATTTTTAGACAATGTATAAGACAGATGAAAATGCAGCTTCTCTGGCTCATTGAAGGCTGAGACTGCCCAATGTGGCTATCAAGTGGTCTTCTATAAACATTTAGGTCTTACTAGAACATATTTTGGAAACAATGACATATATGGAGGTTAACCATTCCCACCCTGCTGCCCAAAACACCTTTGTCATTACTGAACTGCTCCTGTCTTCACATTTCAGTGTTTCCTCCTCCAAGGGTGCATGAGGACTGGCTTGGACCTACCTGTGTGAGCTGGTGGTGCACCTCTTCCCAATTTTGTGTTCATTTATGTCATGTTGATAGCTTGAAATTAGCCACAGTGGAAGTATTTATACCATAGAAATCAGCAAGCCCTACAAATGAGAGCTCTCCTTCCCCCAGAGCTGTTAAACAATTACTAATACTTTCTCCCCCTCCTTTTCTCTTTCTTTCTTCCTCTCTCTCTGTCTCTCTCTCTCCTTCTCTCTTTCCTCATGCCATCACTTCTCAATTCTGGAAATATAGGA
Organism: Herpailurus yagouaroundi; assembly: GCF_014898765.1. NCBI lineage: Eukaryota > Metazoa > Chordata > Mammalia > Carnivora > Felidae > Herpailurus > Herpailurus yagouaroundi. The sequence goes on from NW_024412391.1 coordinate 53,041,132, forward strand.
CAAACGAGAAAACTTTTATCTTTGTGCCCCTGAACTGACCATATACTTTCTCTAGATTCATTTTTTCCCCCTTGGGTAGTACTACCACTAAAGATTATGGTGATGCCTTTCTCTTCCTGTTTTTGACTTGTGAGAAGAGACTTTTTTTCTTCTCATTTACTGTTCCCATGAAGAAGGGACACCATGTGAGCAACACTCCTGGCTTCCTGCTCTGCCTCCTTGTCACTTATAGTGAAAGATGGAGAATGAGTTATATGACAACATAGCATCTGTTGACCCGTGTTTCTCAAAGAGGCGTAGTACTAGGAAACTTCACCCTTTTATCCTTGCTTCTCTGCTATGGACCAATGAGAGGAAGGATTTCTAGGATAGTCTGTGCTAAACACCCAAACTTAAGCTCCTTGGGCTGTCCCAAAACCAAACTAGGGAAGTGGTTTGGAGGGAAGTGAGTGTGCAAGCTGTTTTGCTGCATACCTAAAGCCAAGTTCTCCAATTGATTTATGAAGCATATAACTGACACTTAGATATTTGTCTGTCTCCGACATCTTCATTATCAACAGAGGAAGGGAAGAATTTAAAACTTTAAATAACCCCCTAAAAGTCCAACAAGTTGTACATACTTTGAGACTGCCCCACTATCACTTCCTCTGTGTGAAGACTTCCCTAGGCAGACCAGCCAAATCTTTTCTCTTCCTGTTCAACTGTTGAAGAGTTTATTTTGAATAACTCACCCAGAACTTACAATATACTACTTTATTTATGCATGCATACATCTAACCCCTTAAGTAGAAATGGATCCATTGTTTCTTCTCATGCCTCTAGAAGGGTACACAAATAACTAGTAAGAGTGGTTCTGTCACAAGAGGCTAAAGAACATGGTGGTGAGAGAGACTTCAGTATGCCTTTTGAAGATTCTGGAGTTGTCTGACATATTATCTTTTCAAAAACAAATGTATTAAGAGAACAAACTCTCAAACTAATAAAAAATGTAAAATAAAACTTTATTACAATCTTCTACAAGCTATTGTTTGATCATTAGAAACTGCATACCTGTATAATATCAACCCAACTCCATTTGGAATTGTCTTATGGGACCATACTTTATTATGCCTTGGACTTTTACTGAGAAACAATTTTAAAAATGAACATTAGTTACTGTATATGCCTCTGTATTTTTCTGAAGAACTGGTACTTTTTTAATAGTCCATAGCTTGAAAATTACTCATAGGGACACCTCGGTGGCTCAGTTGGTTAAGCTCTTCACTCTTGATTTTGGTTCAGGTCATAATCTCAGGATTGTGGGATCAAGCCCAGCATTGGGCTCTGAACTGAGTGTGGAGCCTGCTTAAGATTCTCTCTCTCCCTCTACCTCTGGTCCTTGCCTGCTTGTACTGTCCCTGTCTCTCAAAACAGAATTTAAAAAAAAAAAAAAGAGGAAGAAAGGAAATTACTCCCACAACTCTGAAACAAACAAAAAATATTTCTCCTTCTGAACTATATGGTTGCTCAAATTATGTGAGTCATTTATCACATTAAAAAAAAAAAGCCATACAAACTGTGGTCAATCTAAAGCCTGTGCTTTATCCCAATATGGAAAACAGATGAACATTGAACTACTGTGATCAACTCAGACCTAAGAGGCCTAGGTCCTAACACTTGTCTTTAACCTTCCTTAGGGAGTACTAATTCGATATTCATTGCTCCAAACCATGAAAGTGAAGTAATCATCATGTTTCCCTTTTTCCCTTGTGAAGTGGGAGGCTCAGAACCAAGATTTGTCTTTTCTTATGTATTTCCTAGAGTGAAATATCTTAATACGCCACATCCCCTCTCTCCTTTGTTTTCTGTAATTATTTAAAGTTAGCATATCTGTGCTTGAAGGTGCTGTGAAAACACTTTAATTCCATTAGATTGATTGTATATACATAAGCCCAGTATTTAATTTCTCAACTTGATGGAAATAGACTCTGAGTTAGTTTCCCCAACATTAGAGTCTTTCTCATCCTCCATAGCAGGTTTCCATAAAGCATATGGTAGGAAGTCAGTAGATGATGATTTAGGATAAACAGACCTCAATATATCTCTAATAGTTTCAGTTGGACTCTGAGATCCAAAATGAAAATATAGTGATGGATTATATAGTTAAAATACAAAACTGTTTGTGAATTCTGTATTTGTCAAACAAAACTGAATTGGTAATTGTGTGTCTTTAAAAAAAAAAATTCATTTTGAGAAAAACATTTGCCCACCCCAGTTACTATACTCAAAACCAAGAAATGATTCATATAACCTGAAGCTCATAAAACTGACAACAGCTATATCTATTTAAGACTATGGATTGTGACTCTCATACAGCTGGAGAATGATTCACTGTAACAGTTGCTAAATACAGTAGCCGCCTTTTCCATATCAACATCATAACAATTGGTAATAACTGGGTTCACAGTGAAGCATGAGCTCAGGAAACTGACAATGTTCTAAAGCTAGATTTGTAAAGGGCGCCAAAGTGGTGTCAGAGCAAATAAATGCCAACCTGGAAATTCATCTGTATGACAATCAAATCTGCAACTTTCCTATTCTCCTTAAAAAGGTCTGTAAATTTGCAATAGGTACTGATTTGCAATAGGTACTGCAATAGGTACTGAGGGAAAAATATGCAAAAACAATTCTCCAGCCTTAATGAAAATTCAATTAAACTTTTTTTGTTGTTGAAAACCTAACTGGCTAGACACCATATTAAGACATTCAGGTTTACGAGAGGAGTAGGACATTTAAGATAACATGTAGACCTTCCATGGGAAGAATAAGAAAAAAAAAAATAAGGAAAAAGATCAGCAGAATGCCAGAATTCAGGCGCTTATGTGAGCGTTGTTCCTCAACATACTGTGATGCTGCTGCCCTTAGGACATACCTAAGGGTCAGACCTGTGGTCCTTCTCTCAGTTTCAACTGTCCTGGGCTAAGATCATTGTTATTATTTAAGCACCTGTTAAGGCACAGGTGCTAAATTCTGACCTTTATAACCTATTGTAGGAAGCAGAAGGCAACATACTTAACAAAACTTGCAAGTAACAATTCTCCTTCCTAACTAGCTCAGGTCTGCTTGAAGAACCACTCATTTTCCCCTGGCTTTCAGCTGTGGGATATGGAAAACATTGAAGCATGCTAACCAATCAAAATTCAAGAACTAAAATTCAAGACCCAGGTACCCCATATTAGATTTATCATGATCCTTGATTCACTTTCTTGATGCTTTCTTCATCAGTCCTTGCAATTTAGTTGATAGAAAAAGTATTGGTCATTCCTCTGTCAGATCAGATGGTGTCAGATTTATATGGTGTCATATAAACAGGGGACGGCCCCTGTGGGTTTGAACTCTGCCTTCCACACATGTGAATTTAGAGTAGTATAACCAACTGTCCCTTTTTGCCTTGGACTGTCCCACTAGCACTGCAAGTCCTGTGTCAGGTGAAACTAACTCTCTGGCAAAGCAGGAAAGCGGGGCACTCTAAATCCTGTCCTAAATGGCCCCAAATAATTCATTTTTTTTAACTCAGCCAAAACCTGCAACTAACATCCAATCACAGTATTACTGGGTTCTCGTAGGTGCCAGATTGTAACCGTTTGAGGAAGATACTATTAACCCCACTTTACTAATGAAGAAACTATGCATTGAGAATTTAAGTAACTGGTCCAGGTCTCCCAACTAAGTTAAATTCCAGTGCTTACATCCTTAAGCAATTCTAGGGCCTAGACACAAATTAAATAACATATCAGTAGTTTCCATGGTATGCCTATTTTTTTCACCAGCCAAACAAAAATGTATGCTGGGTATTGTGCTGTTAGACTGAAATAGAATGTGCTTTTCTAAGGCTAACGGAGTATTTAGCATAAGTAACATTCTCAGGAAAATGACCATATCTAAATTTTCATTATTTGTTTAATATAGCCCATTTTTAAGCTATAATAAGTATTATTTTTCCAGCTATCTCATAGAACAAGGAAACAAAAAATTACTCGAAATACAATGTTCTGGGTTTTAATAATAATAATCTTTGCTTCTGTTAGGATCTAAGGTTCTAGAAGGAAGCAATCATTTCCATATTGGGACTAGTTTGTTCTAATTTTATAGCTTGAATCTTGTTTGCTTTTGCTCAGATAAAAGACCATTATCTTATACCTTTAAATGTATTTTGCACATACTGAGACAGCTTGCCATCCTGTACTTCTTGAAGGGGTGATCTGTTCATCGAGACTGTAAACTACCTCAGGGAGAGGATCCTATATGCTGTGCTCAGTATGTTACTATCAGTGTCTAGCACAGAGTTTAGTTTAGACTGGGCTCCTGGGGCACCTGGGTGGCTCAGTTCGTTAAGCGTCCGACTTCGGCTCAGGTCATGATCTCACAGTTCATGGATTCGAGTCCCACATCGGGCTCTGTGCTGACAGCTCAGAGCCTGGAGCCTGTTTCAGATTCTGTGTCTCCCTCTCTCTCTGCCCCTCCCCCACTTGTGCTCTCTCTCCCTCTGTCTCAAAAATAAATCAACATTAAATTTTTTTTTTAGACTGGGCTCCCAATAAATATGGGTTGAATAACAGAATGCCTGAGAAACTGAATAAATGGACAAACGTATAGAAGCTTTATAAGCTTTGAGTCAGAAATGAAAAATAGGGCTGCTGAGAAGGGAAAAAAAAGAATTTTAAGTTGTAGAAATAAAAGTGAACATAGTAAAATAGTGTTGTAACTTAAAATTAATGTTATTATTGCAGTTAACATTTATTGGGTGCTTACTATGTGCCAAACACTGTACTGAGTGTTTTTAAAAATTTAATCCTCATAACAAATCTGTGAAGCAGCTGTTATTATTGGCCGCAATTTTACCTATGAGGAAATGAGCCTTTGAGAGCTTAAGTAACTTTCTTATGATCTCATTGCCAACAGGTAGTGGAACTGAGGTGGTAATATTAATACCACATGCTTCCACAGAATGTTGGACTTCCTTTATCATGATACTCCAGAAATTTCTTCGTAACTGCCTAGTTTGTATCTGTCTTCCCCACTCTGTGAAGGCAGAGTCTGGTCTACGATACTAAACATTTTCTTCTCAGAACCAAAGAACCTGACACCCAGTAGCAGTGGCTCCATCCTATAAGTCAAATGAATGAAACCATAGTTGAAGAATCAACAAACTTCTGGAACAAGAGGACTTAAAAATTATAGAGAAAAACAATAGATTACTAACATTCTTCAAGGGTTACAGTTTAGATGCCTATTCCCTGAGACGGTTACCCACACTTGGCATTTAAAAAAGATCTCAGCTGTAAAATCCAGAGTGATATGTATATATGGCATAGCAAATGGCCTCGCTAAGTAGAGCAGCCAAGGGTTATGCTGTTAGAGCATGAAGGCAAGTGGCTGGCAAAAGCTAAAAATGACAACGAGAGATGTTGAGGTAATAGTTCTTATAAGCGAGGATGACCTTGGCATCAGGACCTTATTAAATAGACTATCATGGTGGGGAGATGTTTTTCCCCACCCAGTCCTCGTGGAGTTTCTTCCCACCCAAATAAGAACAAAGGATAGGCTGATTTCTGCTGTACTGATCCCACCCTTTTGTAACAGAGAAGTTAGGTTCCTGGTGCCTAATTAGAGCGAAGTCTGGCTAAAGGCAGGTGAGGACCAGCAGTTCTACCAAGTGGAGCTGCTCAATAGCCTCAGGAACACTTAATACACTTAGCTCAGCGAAAAGTGGCACTGAGGTTTCTTTGTACAGACCATTTAAAATTAGGTTTGTCACAAACAAGGTTAACCGAGATGTGATGGTGGGTAGGTGGATGGATGGATTCAGGTGATGACAGCAGGTAGAGAAATGAAAGCATTCACTAAGAAAACACAAAAGAGTCGCCTGGGTGGCTCAGTCTGTTAAGTGATCCACTTGCGGTTTCGACTCAGGTCATGATCTCAGGGTTCTGGGTTGGAGCCCCACATCAGGCTCTGCACTGCTCCTGATTCCCTCTCTCTCTCTGCCCTTCCCCTGCTCACTCTCTCTGTCTCTCAAAATAAATATTTTTCAAAAAAAGTAGTTTTTAAAAAAGAAACACAATAATCAAAGCAATTCCATAATTCTGCAAATATGTTTTTAATGGAGGAACAAAAATAACTATGTTTGAAGTGCAAAAGCTTAGACAATTTTAGTTTTATTTCTTTTGAATGGTGTGTTGGAAAGGGCTGCAATTTAGTTAGGGGGATGATGAGTTTGGTTTTAGATATAATAAATTAGGATGTGACAAAAATCTCAGAGAAGAACGGCTGGAATCACAAGATTAGAATGCTCATTAGAGACCAAGATGTGGGGTTATCACGTGGATGTGACCATGAGGCCATCCACTTAGGTAAATTGGTCTCAGGAGGAGAGCAAGAAAACCAGTTAGCCTTAGGAATACCCACTGAAAATGGACCAAAGGATGAAGTGTAATTAGAGGGGTGGTCAGGGGTGGTCAGGAAGTTTGTTGTTTTAGGATTATGGATTCGAGTGATGAAAGAGTTTTAAGAAGGGCAATAGTCAAACTTGTTTAATATGACAAAGGAATCAAGAAGGAGAAGATTAAGAAAAGACATTTCAATTTGTCAAGAAGCAAAGTCCCTGAAACACCGAATGTGTATTGGTTTATGGAAAGCTGCCAAAAAGCAAATTAAGGGGTGAGAGGTAAAGGGAGACGGTCCGCACACACTACTCATGTAAGGGCTTTGGGTATAAAAGGAAGGAAAGAAGTATAATGGTGGGAAATGTTAAGGGCATTGGGTTAACAAAATAAAAGGGCACTGATATAATAAAGACAAATCTAATCTTCCTGAATTCTAAGCTACTCCCTCAAAGTAAATTAGTAGCCTTGAGAGGCTCATTAACTCTGTGAGGGCACTAGGGTATTGTTCCCTGCATTGTATTGCAGTGCCTGACAAAGCAGAGAGGTTATTATTCATAGCTTTAGGACAAGCACTTCCTGTCACACTGGAGAGACTCCCTAGGAAATAAAGATACCATTATAAGAAACAGAAGCAGCAGTGTCTGCTTTTCTAGAAGGAAGATAAATTTAAAGATAACTGTCAAATCCTTTAGCAAAAAATTAGTCTACCACTATCAGGTTTTAAAACACTAGACTACTCCTGTGTCATCGTCATGCCCAGTTTCTTCACCTATAAAACAAGGAATTTGGAGTTGATAATCTACTTAAAAAAACAACAACAAACTTCTGGCTTTCAAATTCTATGTTCTTTAATTCATTTCCTCCTCAGACACCATTACCTATAAGGAAAGAAAGGGTATCCATAATGCAAAATGCCATAATTAAGAAAGAACACAGGAAGCTTCTCTCTTCTTTTTCTCTTATCTCCACTTCCCTTTCATTTTGCCCCCTTCCACTTAAAAAAGTGCAGCCTGAAAACGTCATGCATTATGGATCTTATAAATATTAAAAGGTATGAAAATGTCTACAAAGCCATCATTGACTTTATACATTTTACCTATCATGTGGCTCCTAGAATTCTTGTAAATAGTATTACTATCAGCCATATGTCAGAAAAGTTGTAGTAATAAAACTTGCCCTTGTGATGTTAATTTCTTTGTCCTAATTAAATTCTGAAAACAGAATGTGTATTATTAAAATAGATTTTCTCATCTGTAGGCTTCTAACTTACTCAAGGAGAATTCTACTTCCCCCCTCCACCCCAGGGCATTCCTGTACTGTGCAAACTTCTAAGGATGCATATTATAAATGTTGGAGCCTAAAATATGCCATGTTTCAATTCATGGCACACTTGTTAAGGGCCTATTGCCGTGAGATTTTGGAGATATCAAAATGAAGTTGGGGTAGTTAGGTACAGGAGTTAAGTATCTAACAGGAAAGAATGGCCATCTTTATTACTTACATCCAGATGCCATTTTACAGATTAAAATGTGCTTTCACCGTTATTCTTGTTATTACCCTGACCACTCTGTAAGGTAAGCATCCATCTTAGTTTCCTATCTTACAGTTGATGCATCAAGGAAAAGATAGTGAAAGGAACTTGCCCCAAGTCAATGACATTAGTGACTGACAGATTGAAACCTACATCTTCCCTTTCAAAATATCAAGCTCTTTCTCCTGTATATGAAAGCAGTTGGATACAAAAAATGTTTGGACTAGATTTATGGGGGTGAAACAGCAGGGGGCATTACTGAAGGATATAATGCCAGAAAGCTAGGCAGGAACCACTTATTAGAGGACTTTACATCTCAATCCTAAGATGTTAAGTGTTGTTATTTATGTATTGGGAGCTAACTGAAGGATTTTGAGCAGGGGAAAGACAAGGTCAGATCTCTGTTTAGGAAAACAGCTTGATGGCCACAGGTAGGCTACTGAGAGGTATGAAAGCATTGAAACCAGGCGGCAGCTCTCACCACTTGATCCAGGAGGGGGCCTAGGAGGTCTGTGACCAGTGCAGAGGCAGCGGGAATGAAAAGGAGGTTAATGATTTTAGACATGGTTTCTGTAATAGAAGGCATGCTCAACTTTGGATTTACAGGGATACTATTAGGTCTAGATTCATGTCACACATCATAGTACCCACTTTCCAGTCTCTAAAAAAATATTTAGTCCTTCAAAATATTAATGTATATGGTAGGGCACTTACAGATCACTGTTGTTAGCATCTTCCTAATGATTTCAAGTAATCAATTTGTTCAGCAAGCTTTAGTATGACTGCAGTCTTAATTTTCTTCCTCTGACAATCTTCCTAAGCTCTCTCTATACCAAGTCAGGGTATGAAACCAGCGTTTTGGCTGGTGCACCGTGGGTTTCACTAAACTAAAAATCAAGACATCAGCAGGGCTGCACTCATTTCTGGAACTTCTGGAGGCTGTCCACATTCTGCAGTTCATGGCCCCCTTCCTCCATCATTAAAGCCAGCCATGGTGAATCAAACGCTTTGGATTTCTATAATTGCAGTCTCATCACAGTTTTCTGGTTCCTTGAAAGCAGAAGTGGTATTTGAGAATCCATTATCCATATGATGTCCTCTATCCATATCAGTACAACATTCCAAATATTCCATTCCAGAGTTTGTAATAAGGATGCACATTTTACCAGGCAAAGTAACCCTCCTGTGTCTCAGACACTATAACCAATATCTACACTTTCCTACATTGTGGACCACAAAATAAATTTAGATTTTCCTTAAACATCTGGACAAGAGTTGCTTAAATAAATGTCCGTTGGTTGAATGTAGGAAGTTAGCAGCCCCAACCCTGACACCCCATTCCCAAGTATTCCCCCAAATCCCCAGGATACATTTATATGTACTAAAAATTATCCTTCATCTTCTCCCTGAACTTTCTCCTAGTGAAAATGTCCTTCACTGGTTGCAGCTACCATCACTCTAGTCTTGGCTGATACTCTCCTTTTGGCTTTCTGTGAAGACGGCCAGACTGGCCCTCTTCTGACATCTGACACAAGACTGAGATGCTGAGCAAAAAGGATCAGAGATGATGGGAGAGAAAAATGTATACTTTATAACTATTGCTTCCATACATAGCCTTGCTCAGGTACCCATCAGGTCCAGACTCCATTACAAACACAGTTCACCCCACTTCTAGGAAGGCCCCAGATGAGTTTCACTAATGATGGGACAAATTCAAGCTGACAGATGTTTAGAACAGGAACAGGGAGATAAAGAGTGTGAATTTATCTTTTAAGAAGTTTGGCTTTCACCCTATGACTTGTAAAACATCAAAAGGTCTCCTATTTTTCTGCTGTGTGCCAAAGCATGCCTCACCCTGACAGTTTTCTCAGTAACTTCAGAAAAGTGTACATGAAAGCCCAGACAGATGCCAGTAACTGAGAAAAAGTCTGTCAAAATGAAAGGAAATTGAGGAGGAGTTTTCTCCTTTCTTGGCTCCAAGAGCATGTGGCCCAAGAGAGTTGTGTCATTATCGTAAACTTCTCTTATTTAGTTTTATTTTCTCTTTTTTTAATGTGGGGTGTGGGGAAGGTTGGTGTACTAGTTTTCTACTGCTGCTGTATCAAATTACCACTTCCAATAGCTTAAAAAATACAAACATAATAACGTATAGTTGTATAGGTTAGAAGTGCACCTTGGGTTTCACGGGGCTAAAAATGAAGGCATCAGCAGGGCCATATTCATTTCTGGAACTTCTGGAGGCTGTTCACGTTCTTTAGTTCATGGCCCCGTCTCCATCACTAAAGCCAGCAATGGCAGGTCAACCCCTTTTGAAGTAGAATCTTTCTAGCACTTCTTTCATCATCATTTCTCTCTTTGTGATTTAAAGCCAGGAAAGGTTCTCTGCTAAGGACTATAATTAGACTGGGTCTACCCAAACAATCCAAAATAATCTCCCTATTTTAAAATCAGCTGAGAAGTGACCTTAATTCCATCTGTAACCATAATTCCCTTCTACCTTGTAACATAATATATTCATAGCTTCCAGGAATTAGGACTAGGACATCTTTGGGAGTCATTGTTGTGTCTACTATGGTTGGTTAAAGACAAGGAGCTAAAATCAGGAAGACATAGGCATTATAGTGAAAACTGGACCAAAAAAGCGCCCCATCCCTGCCCAAAAAAGGCAACAGGTTCTTGATACCATTAATCAAAAGGAAAGTTGGTACAATGTTAGAGTAGAGTGTAAAAACATTTCTCCCAAATGAGAGCATGTTTATTTTTCAGTATTTTATTTAAGTTCAGTTCAGGAAAAAAGAATTTGCCTTTATTGTCCACAGTATCTGCTGCTTTTGTATATTTCACTGGGCAATCCAGATTAGCTTGTTCCTGCGTCAGTAGCCTGTCTGCTAAAGAGATGCTCTGGTGGGAGAAAAAATATTGGCCTTAGCAAATTGTGGGCCAAGTTATCAGCACTACTTACTCTTGGTTGGGGCAGATATCTCCCTAGCATTATGCATGCTGGAACATTCCCCAACATTACCACAACTATTCAGGTTGAAGATTTTGCTACTTCCTGTTGCTCATGGATGAGAAAAATAGAACATAATCTATTGGATTTGTATGTGGTAGGCGAATACCATGGGCAAGGTGCTCCTTTCTGGGGGCAGTCAGCTTTACAGCATGATGGCAGTTAGGTCTGAATAGCTGGGTAGCAGTGGAACCTCTCTAGTGGAGCATTCGAGTTGTGAGAGGTGTAGCTGTACCTCAGGCATGGCCTTTGGCAGAGTGGCTTGTAGTATGTCCTCTGCTCTGCCTGTTATCTTCAGTGCTGCCTGAACATTCATTCAGGTTTGCTATGGAGATTCCAATTCATCATGTATGGTGGGCCTAAACTCACAATGACCCAGCAGGTGATGTTGTATGAAATCAGGGGAATTATGACTGAAGCTGGCCCTAGAACCCAAGAAGGATCCTGGAGATCATTCATCAGGCAGTGGCTTGTTTGTAAGGAGGTCCACTGTTTCTGGAAAGGAATAGGGCAAATAAATCAGGGAGGAAGCTGTATACCAACTAGTACAGAAATATTTATAATTTAGCAACTGATATGGGCATATCATCTGAACAGCATCCCTGATCTGGATTCAGCCAAAACACTGGGTAGTTTTCTCTTCAATTTTTAAAACCTAAAGGGTACCCTCCCTAGACAAATGCGAACTTCTCATCATGTCTATCCTTATAAAGCATGCTATCCTTGGTAATTCTAAAAGAATATTCTGTTTTTATACCATGAAGAATTATGCCTTTTCTCAATAAAGAAAACAATACATACTGATAATATTTGGTAGACTATGTCTTCAGTATATATCCTTTTATATCATGCTTATCAAAATATTTCATAAGAGATTTATAGGATTCATAATATATTTACCAGTTGATTCCAACATCTTAAAACCTTTTAAAGATTGAGGCCCAAAGGAATAGTGTGGGATGAAATTAAGATCCAGTTTTCCAAACTTCCACTTTAATTGCTATGACTATCACTAGCATATTTATTCATGCTAAAGTGACTGATGTTCCCATAGATACTCTTTCAACTTAAATAATATCTTGCAATTAAATTAGATTCTTCTATAAAACAATATCTGGTAACAGTCACATTTATATGATCATTCATAGGTATAGTCATATCTGCTAGTTGGTAAAAATAAGAGAACACTATGAAAATCAGTGAAGAATTTCTGCAAGCCATTAAGAAATACTTAGGGAAGAAACTGAGGAGACAAACAGTTGGATACGAGCATCAGAGGTGCATATTTTGCAGTGACTTTCCTGTAAGTCCCTTGAAGTCAGGATTCATTCAACAGAATTTTACTGAAGCTACTAAGGCAGGCTGGAAATACAAGTAGGACAGGAAGAGATTATTCTACAGATATGAGGTTTCCTGATGAACAGTTGTTGATACAAGTGATAATAAATGGAAGTGGCGGGAATGGAAAGGTTTAGTAGAGGAAATGACTAGTCAAGATTTTATGGGTTTAAATATATGATGTTTGTATTTGCACAGAATTGTTTTACACCTACATCCTCCTTCTGATGATACATGATCTTATGCCAGTGCTGGTGTGTCAATCATTAAGATTGAAATGTCTAGACTGGACTGATATTCTCAAGGTTCTTGGCAGAATGACTCACTTGGGTATGAAACCACATGCACACCAAACAATCACACTTTAGTCCACGGTGATAGTCTGGCATTTCTCGACATTTACAATGTTAGAAGTGAGTAACCACAGAATAGCAAGTTTCTATGCATGGTAATCTGATAAAATACTCAAGGAAGATGGAGAGAAATTAAAATGAGTTTATGTCTCTACCCTTCTAGTCCAAACATCCTTTCCCACTGATATGATTGGTACTTGTGGTCAAAATAGTGTCTACCACTTTTTCGCTGATTAAATCACACCTCTGAATTTCACTTACTCTGAAGCTTGCAAATATATATATCCTCAGATTTAATTTTTCTGTCAAAATGCATCTACAATTGAGATGTTTAAAAACAGCTAGAAAAGAACTACCAACTCTACTAAAAGTTCAGAAAAATGAAACACACATTACTATCTACATTCATGGAATTTGTCTCACACTCAAAAGGTAACAGGCAAGTATAATCAAACAGTAGGAAAATATAAGGAATCCTTTTGAAGTTTGCAGAGAACAGCAAGCACTGTTCTCTGAAGAGGTATGGTACACAGTGGTGCTAATGCATTTGGTTCAAAATTTACACAAACTGAATTAGGTTTTATCTTTAAGATGCAGAAATTAATCTGAACAAATTAATAAGTAAATGTAAACATTATGTTTTTAGAACATTAGAAAGCTAGGGAATGTAACAACAGTTACCAAGAAAAAATATATATGTAAACATGGAAAACATGTTTTTTAAAAAGGGCATTTTAGGGCAGTGAAAATACTCTGTGAGGTGATTGTGATCATACGGGTCATTGTACATTTATCAAACCCTTAGAATGTCCAACACCAAGTGTGAATCCGAAGGTAAACTGTGGAATTTGGGTAACTGTGTCAGTAAAGGTTCATCCTGGTAGAAAATGCACCATTGTGGTGAGTGACATTGATAATGGGGGAAGCTCTGCATGTGTGGGAGCCGGGAGTATTTGGAAAATGTGATTACCTCCCTTTCATTATTTGTGTAAAGCTAAAACTGCTCTAAAAATACAAAGTCTTTTAAAAAGGGGGGGCACTAGAAGTTCAGAAATGAAACAAGCTTCAGTTTTCTCTTCAGGAAAATTTCAAAGAGCACAGAAGTATCATTTAAGTATTTTCCTGTTAGAGAAAGAATAGCATTATAAGAAAGTAAACAAATATACTATTTTGAGAAATGTAATATGCTTATGTCTTCGCATTTCCTTGTGAATAGTTGTTTCCTTAGGCAGACTTGGGATCTTGGGGGTGATTATGAGAGCCACAGCAGAGAAGTCAAGAAAGAGTGAGAACTTCCCAAAGGCAGTATGCAGACAGTAGTCTTGACAGCCAGACTTTGAGAGGATTTCCTAAAATCCCTCGTATCTCCCTTTAAAATTTCTAGAAACTGGCTTAGCAAGATTGATCATAGAGTTTTGGGGAAAAAAAAAGGTTTTAGCCATAAAGAAAGAAGAAGAAAGAAAATCTTACCCTGTGGTGCCAAGGGTTGATGGGAAGAGAAAAGGAGGGGCAGGTAGAAGGCAGAGACACACATGGCTAGATATCTCTTTTCCAGGCTGAAGTCCTAATGGGGAAAGTGTGTGAAATAAAACAAGATGCCCCAAAGTCTCTCATTAATCCGGGCCAGATGGATCAGGTGAACTTGGTGTTGGAGAGACAACCTGAGTCTGGCTTCCTCTTTCACCTGCTTCTTCTGTGTCACAGATAGGATCTACAGTGCCTGTGTTCCCTGACGAGGACATGCACAAGTAAGTTGAGAGTCAGGTTGGGGGCTGCCCCAGGGAAGCTCAGAAGTCAAGGCTCAGTGGATGAGTAATCAAGTGCCTGTGAAGGTTACAGAGGGGCTGAGTCAGCAGGAAGTGGACTGTGCCCCGAGCAAATCCAGGGTGTCCAGATGTGAGTTTCATTAGCTCACGTTTCCATAGCAGATGCCTGAACACTGCTCAGATGCTCTGGAAGACCTTCCATTGCCACTGGGCTGAGGCAGCAAACTAAACCAGATACTTCACACCAGAGGTGACCCCTTCCCACAGCTTCTACAATGATCAACTAAACCACACACTTCCAAACTGTAGAAGCCTTGTTAGAAAAGGGCTCAGGAGAAAGCCTTATCTAAGATACTGTTCATCTTACCATAGATTATTATTATAGAGGATTTAGTTTGGGGATGAGACTAAATTGTTACTTTTTCTTTTAGTTCTTCCTACCTTGTAGGTGCATATGATGAAAACAATCCAGGTGTCACCAGGAAATAAACAGGCCATGGTTTCTTTTCAAATCTGAGGATGTGAGTAAATTTGCAACTCCATTACAACCATCTTATTATTATTTACTCCTTCAGAGCTTTCTAATCTTTTCCTGGAGACCTAGATTATCACTGCCCATTTTCCAAACAAGAATCTCTTTCCTTGGCTATCATGACATTGACCTTCTTTGTCTTTTCCTGTCTATCTAGGATGCCTTGTTTTGTATGTCTTTATCTGCAGATCTTTAAAACTTAGCCACTTCTCAAGGCTCATGTTTCAGTATCACATACTGATTCATTCTGTTTGATCTTTTGTTTCATGGGAAATAGTTTCATATCCAGCATGGAGGAAAGTATTTTATAAATAATTGTGTTATGATCAATTTGTTCTATCGTCTATAATTTTGTATTGGATAATTGTTTCACCCTCATCTTTAAATGAGTTCATGTGTATATGGCTTATCTATACTGACGCTATTTCAGTCTTTCAAGAACAGTGACTGTCATCAACAGGATATTGTGCAGTGCTTTACATAGCATAGGTATTTATTAGAAAACTGAACTGCTTTGGTTATGATGAGTAGACCAAGGAGACATATAAGAGAAGTCAAGAAACATTTTGTTTTAAAATAGAAACAAAACACATGGATAGCAACTAATTGAAAAGTAAAGCAATAAGAAATGCATGCTTCTTAAAGAGAATGGGCAAATACCTGTTTAACCACTTAAGTTGCATATGACCTCATGAAGTAGTCAGGTCTAATTGTAAGTTTCTTTGTTTATGTTCTTTCTTTCAAATGGATAGAGCAGTTGAGAAAACAATTACAGTAAAACAATGGCTTGTAAAACCCAGTGAGCTAGAAAATCAATTTTAATTAATTCAACTCAAAGAGTTTCCACATAACCAGCATTGACTGGGCATGTACTGTATGATTGGTAAATACGAAGAAGAAGAAAGCATGATTCTGGCCTCAAAGAACTTTAAGTTTAGCAGGGGGAATTAGGCAGAACCTAAGGCTATAAAGAAGTACAAAAAGGGGGAAACTTTTATTTTTAGGAAATGGGGAAAGTTTCTCTGAGGAAATGGCCAATGAGTTGGACTCTGCAGATGGGCAGACCTTGAGAAATATTCTGAGCAGAGAGAATCATATGTACAAAGGCATTTCCATAGAGCTTTTTCCTGCCTCTTTGCTTTTTAATATTAAGTTAATCCTCTAAATTGTAATACAAATGTGTATCAACACTGTCTACCAACATGTGTATTTATATTAAAAATGCAGGGGCGCCTGGGTGGCGCAGTCGGTTAAGCGTCCGACTTCAGCCAGGTCACGATCTCGCGGTCCGTGAGTTCGAGCCCCGCGTCGGGCTCTGGGCTGATGGCTCAGAGCCTGGAGCCTGTTTCCGATTCTGTGTCTCCCTCTCTCTCTGCCCCTCCCCCGTTCATGCTCTGTCTCTCTCTGTCCCAAAAATAAATAAACGTTGAAAAAAAAAATTTTAAAAATAAAACAAAAAAAAATATATTAAAAATGCAATCACAGTATAGAGTTAAAGGAAATTTCCATCATTATAGCATTTTTCTTTACTGAGGTAAATTTAACATATAATTGACCATTTTAAATTATACCATTTAGAGGTGCCTGGGTGGCTCCATTGGTTAAGCATCTGACTCTTGCTTTCGGCTCATATCATGATCTTAAGGTTCGGTTTGTGGGATGGAGCTCAACATAGAGCTCTGTGGTAACATTGCGGAGTCTGCTTGGGATTCTCTCTCTCCCTCTCTCTCTGCCCCTCCCCTGCTCATTTGCTCTCTCTCAAAATATATAAGATTAAAATAAATAAATAAATAAATAAAATGTACTATTTAGCTGCACACAGTGCATTCACAATGCTGTGCAACCATCAGCTATCTTTCTCATTTCAAAGCCATTGTAGGAAAGATTAAAATTACCTGAGTGATCATATAAAGTTTAAAGTCATTATCATCTGTCTCTCCTATTAATTGGTCCATGCTAAAGAAATGTCTAATTTTATTTGTTAGAAATTCAATTTGCCTTATTTAAATTAAATCTGTATTTTTGGGACTCCATACCTTCAGATTGTTTCACACAATTCATCAATTCAATTTTCCATTTTTAATAATTTTTTAGACATTATGTCCATATAGCTTAGGTTATAAGGTGCACATGAACATTTTTATTCATGGCATATATGTATATGGAATATCATTCAGCCTTTAAAGGGAAAGATATCCTGACAAATGCTACAACATGGATGAATCTTGAGGATATTAGGCTAAGAGAAATAAGCCGCTCACAAAAGGACAAATATTGTCTGATTTCACTTCCGTGAGGTACTTAGAGTAGTCAAATTCATAGAGACAAGAAATAGAAGGGTGACTGCCTGGGTCTGGGAGAAGGTGGGGAGGGGAATTTTTATTTAATACGTACAGAGTTTCAGTTTGGGAAGATAAAAAAGTTCTAGAGATAAATGATGATGCTAGCTGCACAATATGAACATACTTAATGCCAATGAATTGTACACTTTAAAATAGTTGAAATGGCAAATTTTATGTTATGTGTATCTTACCACAATTTATTTATTTATTTTTTTAATGTTTATTTATTTTTGAGACAGAGAGAGATAGAGCATGAACGGGGGAGGGTCAGGGAGAGGGAGACACAGAATCTGAAACAGGCTCCAGGCTCTGAGCTGTCAGCACAGAGCCCGACACGAGGCTCGAACTCATGGACTGCGAGATCATGACCTGAGCCGAAGTTGGCCGCTTAACTGACTGAGCCACCCAGGCACCCCTGTATTTCACCACAATTTAAAAAATAAAAATTAAAAAAAAATCTTTTCTAGTTGATCAGAGATACATTACCCCACTAAGAGGCAATGAATAAACAAACTTTCCTACTGCCATGAGAAAACACTAGGGTAAATGTCCTTATTGTGCTATAGACCTGTCATGTTCATGGTTATATTTACAGTTTCAAGTCAGAAGCACAGAAAAATCCAATAAATCAATCTCGCCATCAGGAACACCCTACGTTTACTGATAAGGGTCAGCTCACCTGGGGAAAACCAGCTTCCCTTACAAGGTTTAAGTCTTCTGCTTAATGGGGACTCCTGTTTGAAAACTGTCCTCTTGAGCAAGAGATGGGCACATCCTAACCTTCTCTTTCTTTGCCATTATGAAAACATCTAAATGGCTGTCTGTTAAGAAAGAACATATCTTGTAGCACCTTCTAACTACTGAAAATTATTCCGAATGTACACCACTCCTGACAAAGAAAACTCAACTCTTTCTGCTTTTAAAAACAAAAGGCATAACAAATACAAAAGGCTTTTAAAAACAAAAGGCACAACAAATAACAAAGACTCACTATATATTTTATTGTGATGACTTCGATTTCTGTTGGATTATAGTTATTGATATACATATATTCTAAACAAGCATATCATAAATTTGGGCATTTAAAACTGTAGCTGAGCATTTGGAGCAACAACTAATTTAGAAGATATCTATCAGTAATTCAAGCAACTGAACATACGATAAGATAAAATAATATAAAATTATAGCCTTTTAAACATTATGTTTATACTGCAACTGCTCAAAGGAAAAATTATTTTTGTCAATGATCTGTTTTTACAACATGAATATTATCAAATACTGTGCCATATCACAGGGACCTAAATTACCTGAGTCAGGAGTATTTTTTTTTGATGGGTATCTACTTTAGATTAACTTTAAATATTTTTTAAAAACTTTTGGGAAATATGGTATGTTGAGTATAAGTCCAGTTGAAAACTATCTCAAATAAAAATATAAGAATAGATGAAAATATTTTTTGTTAGTGGAGACAGTGGTAAAAATTAGGGAAGAAATATTGACTTATGTCAGGTTTATTTACTTTACTTTGTGGAGTTTTTGCCTATTCTTGGGCTTCTCGTGGCCACCACATTTAGATGTTACTCAACACTGACAGCGAAGATCTGCGTGGAATATTTCCAAGCTGGCCCTTCTCACCATTTTGCCTTTCCAAATTAGGCCTCTGACAGAATTTCCCCCTTTCCAGTAAGGTCACACCACTTTCTTAGGGAGAGAATATAGGTTGCTTTTTTATGTCTTCCTTTAGTTTGATTCCTCCTGTATTATCTATAGAAGCTTTCTTAAGGGGGGCTTGAGTTGTTTTCCTGGACAAAAGATGTTACTCTTTGATCACAAGGTAAGAGCCTGGGATATCACTGTTCCCTTACCTTTGACTCTCGCTAAGGGAATAAGCTTAGGGTTCTCTGTTCTTAAAAAGAAAAAAAAAAATCCTCCACCCTGCATTTTATTCCTTGTGATTATGGCATTACTTTCTCTACACCGTCAGGCTAACTGAAAAACTGCCTCTTATTGCTCATGGCCCAGTCACACCATGCTGCTGAAATCTACCAGTCTACTGCACACATGATCTCTTAATTTCTAAAACAGATGACTTTGGGATGCTTATCTTACCTGATGTCTCAGCATCGTCTGATGATACTATGGGCAATTCATTCCTCCTTGAGCTCTCTCCTCCTTTGGCTTTTATTTGCACCATATCTTATTTTTGC
This sequence comes from Herpailurus yagouaroundi, assembly GCF_014898765.1. Lineage (NCBI taxonomy): Eukaryota > Metazoa > Chordata > Mammalia > Carnivora > Felidae > Herpailurus > Herpailurus yagouaroundi. Next base: position 53,060,636 of record NW_024412391.1, read on the forward strand.
CCTCTACTTTCCCTTCTATTCATGGAGTTTTCTTCTACCCATCCCATAAATGTTGCTGTACCCAAGGTGGCCTTCCTCACAACTCAAACTTAGTGGGTTTTGTCTCCTCATTTATGTAGCTTCTTGTAGCACCAATATGCTTTGACACAAATCTGCATTTTTAGCTCAGGTTTCTCTGCAATACTGCCATATCCACAGGCTCAAGTCCTTCTGATTAAAGTCCCTACAGCATCTCACACTGAGACTCTTCAAACCTGAAATGTTCTACTCTTTTCCCACACCTTCTTTCCTACTTTATGCTCTGAGTCAGGAATTAAGAGTCACTGTAAATGAGCTAAAAGGAGAAAGCCAACAGAAGTTACTTATCCCTAAAAAAATATGAAATTTTTTGACATGAGCGTGCAATGGTTTCTATAACAAGCTAAAAATGTCCTTGATAAACTCGTATTTCTCAGCTATCAATTTCATATACAGATGAAATAAGGCCCTAAAATTTCATTTGATATCCTGCCTGCAAGTTCCAGATTAGGGTAATTGATTTATATGTTTTTCTAAGCAGTAAGCATTTTGCATTTCAATGAGGCTATGATAGGAAATAATTCAATAAATATGGTCTATGCATGAGTTTTCCTATCTGTGTGTTGACATTAAATTGAAGTCATGGTTGGGCACTGACACATGGGCATTTGTAGAAAGTTTAGATATAAACCAGTCTCAGGAAAATGTTTTTATGCCTGAATTTTAAGTAGCAGGGCTTTATGTCTGGAAAGTATTTTGTTTAACAGAAACAGCACCAAGTACAATGAGGCAAAACGGTGACTGTTGACTATTCATGCTCACAGTGCTGAACGTTATGTCCTGACTCTTGTGTTATATACCTTTTTCTTCACACATTAGGCCAATGTTTACCAGAAAGTGAACAGCACAGCCAGTAGATGTTTTGACCTGTGAAAAGCATTACTTAATTCTCTGAGGTCTCAGGTAAAAGTTTTCAACTATGAGTTGACCTTTGGCCTGTGAAACAAGTGAACTGTTCAGAGTCGTCACCCTAAATGTCTCATTACAAAGCCTGAGCTGGCACTTGAAAGTTAAAGTCAGGTTTATAAACAACTCAAGACAGATTGGCAAATTAATGTTAAGGTCTCACATCATCGTGTTTTCTTTTTCTTTTGCATTTGTGTTTTGGAAGCTGTCTCTAGGCTCTGAACTTATGTGGTCTGGGTGTGAACAGTGGATATGTTCAGCACGGAATGTTGAAAAAATTCTCACCAAACAAGTGTAGCAGTTTTAATCAGAATTAGCTAAAGGGCATAACACTGTAAAAGAGAAAATGAACCACTCTTCTGCTGTCATCAACAATGAGGAAATGGCTCTAGGCAATAGCTGAAAGTGCTTTTGAACTTAAGAAGCTCAATGATTTGGCAGTGAGGGGGATCTTGTTTGTCTTGCTAGTTCAAAAGAACTATTTATTCCTCAATAATTCCAGTAAGTAAGGCACAAAGAAAAAAAATCAATCTCATTTTTTTCTAGATACCTCCCCTTATATTATTATATTTTACATCACATCCAAAATATTGTTTTTATAT
>NW_024412391.1:53063869-53083796 GCF_014898765.1 Herpailurus yagouaroundi
ACTCAGGAGAGTGTCCTGGAAAGGAAGTAAAGAAATGGTATCAAGAAGGAAGGGGCGATCCACTGGGTCAAATATACTAAAGGGAGAGTGATTGGTTTAGTTCGAATCAAGGAGTACACACAGACAAATGTCCCCAGACTCTATATGGTCAGTTTGTTCTACTCATGACTCAGCCATTCCACCAATGTAGGAAACACAATGGCATCCCTGGCCCATTATCTGGTGAGACAAACTCACTCTTGGTACTGTAGGCTTTGTATCTGATACACAAGGGGTTATATTCAGGCTTACGGGCACTTTAACATCAGTCATTATTATATCTGCATTCATACATTCACTCCTTCAGTAGTTACTGAGAGGCATCTCTGGGCTCAACATTGAGCACATACTCATGATTAATATATACTAGTCATTTAAAACAGGCTATGTCTGAAATTACAGAATTTATCTAAGAAAGGAGATGAAAAGCATTAATCAAATGGTCACACTGGGCGAAACTGATGTTTCTTTCTACTGCACAGTAACAATGACAAGTTTATTATTAATCCTACTATTATGAGGTATTATTAATCATAGCATTGTGAGGACTATGTTTGGAATAACTCTTTGGTCATCAGTGGCTTGTTTATATCAGTTAGAACCTAATACTCTGAATGTGACCCTGGGTATGGATAGGCCTTGGGTTTTTAACTCATCTTTATGTTTCCAGCTGAGATTTCTTTAACCTTCCCCGAACTGAAGTTACTATCCACCTTAATTCCATTCTCATGTATCTCCCCTCTTTTTACTTGATCCCTTTTTAGAATTAATAAGCCAAATATAAATATAAGGCCTAGAAAAACATTAATCATGATTAACTGAGATGAATCTGAAACATAATGTGGTTTTTGTAAAATATAAATATTCATGGGATTGTCACTTGTGGGAAATTGATAATTAATAAATATGGACAATAGATGTGGAAAACAAAGATATGCTTGAATAAAAATAACATATTCTATTTCAGCAAGTATATCCTCATACAGGTAGACTTCTATTACTAGAGATTTTTGCATGTTTTTACCATGAGCATTTTTCACAGAGGTTGAGAACACAGATTCTGGAACTAAAATGCTTGGGCTCCTAGTTTGTCTACCTACCAGTTGTGTTGACATGAGTAAGTTAACCTCTCTAGGCCTCAATTTTCTTATCTATACAGAACATATAATACTTGTACTTACTTTAAAGTTATTATGAAGATTGAGTTAATATGTATAGAACATTAGAAGAGTTGCTTGTAGATAGTAAGCTTATTGTCTATATACATACAGAGAGAATGAGAGAATGAGAGAGAGAGAGAGAGGCAGAGAGAGAGAGAGAGAGACAGACAGAGAGAAAAAGAGAGAGAAGGAGCTGAAGCTCTGGGGTTAGACGAGTAGGTTCAAAGCCTGGTTTTATTACTTACTATTTATATGACCTGGTGTAGTTAATTAACCTCTTCATGTCTATTAGCAAAACAGGACTCATAATAATAGCACTCATTCCTCATAGAGTTGCCATGAAATAGTGTATATGAAGCAATTAGCACATACAATCAATACTAGCTTTTCTTTTAGGATTGGTGATGAGGTATTTTCAAAAAAGTAGATGGAATCATGTAAATGGATCACAAATTATTTATGGTCTATTCCAAAATAAAGTAAGAAAAAAAGGGAGGGGGAAGAAAACCATAACCTAAATTTCCTGCATTCTAGCAATCCTGAATGAGGGTTTCCCACAGATAGTAACTTAAATCCAAAAAGAACACAAAACAGAAATGTTGACTGAATGATTTTAAGGTTACCAGAGTGAGTGAATGGCTTGTCATTAATTGGTGATCTCTCCCATGATTTACTCACTGTGAAGAAGTTAGATTTATCAGTGAAAGAATGCTAAATACTTCACTTTTGATTTAATGGCTAAAAGCAGTAAATGCATAACAACAGCCTGTCCAGATGGTTGCTTAGTGAACTCAAGAGGAAAAGACGTAAGTTTGGAGGTAGAAAAAATACACTTTTTTTGCTGCTCTGGGGTGAGCTTTAAGAGAAATGCAGTTCTGGGAGAAACCACTGCAGCCTACAGACGAGCTGGCAGGCAGCCATAGGAAAAGAGGGAAGACTGGAGCCATTGCACATTTCCAGGACTGGGTTACAAGTAGCTCCAGGCACTGTGAATAATAACCACAACAATCAAAGGACAATCTATATGCACAAAGATCATGGAAAGGACTGTTATGACCACATTCATCTTTCCTGTGACACCTGCTTGTACAGATGATATCCATCATCAACAGCACCACCTTTTCAACTGACACAGCACTATCTTCATGGCGAGACCTAAACTTTTTTTATCCAAAGTAACTGAACTACTTTCTGTACGTAAGCCCAATTTCATTATGCCAGGGATAGAAATAAAGTCTTTTTCACATTTTATTTTCCATGGTGGGGTTTTAGATATCTCTTACAAAACAAACAAGTTGAGAGATCAGATGGACTAAAATTTTAATTATAAAATTAGTTTTTGAAAAATACTACTTCTATTAGTAAGTTGACAATAGAAAAATATGAGGAAGTATTTAAATTAAGGAAGTTAAGACTTTTTAATCCATACTTAAAAGTTTCCTAAGATACCACAGAAACCTTTCTCCTCAGAACAAGGCTAATTTTACCATGATAAGAGGACATGATTGTGCTGAAGATAATTTGCTTTCACATTGAAAATTCCCCTTAAGATAAAGAAGATCATGTTCTCTAACTTGGACCAAGAAATGGCAAAAACTGTATTTGGATTTTGATCTTTACTTACTGTCTTGATTTAAGTGAGCAAAATGTTTTATAGAAGTGGAAATAAAAAAAATACCTCTTTAACTTAATATTCCATAATGATTACTAATTAAGAATCAAATACAGGAATCTCTGTTTTTCTGATAAAATAAAAGTAGATACAAATATATAATTTATAGTAAAAATTCTTATAGATATCTTTCCTTAGACTTCTTCGTATTTCATTGTCAGAGCTTTATTATTTGTCAAATGATGGCTATTACTTCTTATCTAGAATTTACTCTTACATTGAACATTTTTTTGTTTAAATTTTTACTGGCCACTAAAGGTTACAAATTAAGCCTGCTTAATTCTTATAAGCCAGCAAAAAACCATACTTTCTCTTTCTTTATTTAGGGAAATGTCATATCAACAACTCCAATGTCATATTTACTTTATCAATTCCTTTATAATGCACAAGGGTTAGCAATTTTAAGTAGGAAATAACCAGACCAAAGTAGCTTTACAGCTAAGGTTAAAAAATGAGTGTTCAAGTAAAATATGAAGGTTTCTGGACTTTCACGAACTTTTGAACCTCCACAGCTTGCCAAATTTAGTTAAATTTTAATTGAAGTGTAAATATTATTTATCTTAAAATGAAAAGGAGAATTAATACAAACTGTTTAAAGCAGGTAGAAAGTATTTTATATAATGTTTTGTTAGATATATATCAATAGGGAACAAATACTATTTTGCCTGATAACTTCATATACCCCATGCCTTTTACTTCCTAATGGTATTATGCAGTGGTCTAACAGGTAGTTCTTACAACTTGGTGGTGGAAAGGTCATGGTGCTAACAAGATTAGATTCATAGCCAATCATCTTCAAAAATGTATATGAAAAGTGAGGGAAACAGAAAGTCTGTGCACTGCAAAAAAAGAAAAAAAAAGTTTCTAGCTCTCTAAAACCCTGTGAGGTGAAAGGTGATAATCAAAACATCAAAAAATAAAATGTCTGCAAAACTGGGTTTTGTGTGAAACATTTACCTTAGTAAGTTACATTAGCAGAATTCTGTGTTAAGGTGGTGTAAAAGAGGATATGAGTGTGCACAATGGTTTTGTTAGAAACAGCATAACCTACCAGAGATATGAGTCCCACGGTTGAATTTCACACCATCTAACCAATTCTTCCTTTCCCAGGCAATGAGAAATATTTCCTACCAGTCCAATAGACTTCCTTACCAATTTAGGGCTTTGTATTCATTCAGGGCTATGGGAGGGAATAATTAATATCCTAAAACAAAACAAAACAAAACAAAAAAATCAGTGAAACGGATGGATGATACTGGACTTTGGAGATAATTAGAAAGTCTTTTTCTTTCTTTTTTTTTCATTTTTTAACATTTTTATTTTTAAGAGGCAGAGAAGGAGCATGAATGGGGGAGGGGCAGAGAGAAAGGGAGACACAGAATGTGAAGCAGTTTCCAGGCTCTGAGCTGTCAGCACAGAGCCTGACACGGGGCTCTAACTCACAAATTGTGAGATCATGACCTGAGCTGAACTGAGTCACCCACAAGCCCCAGAACAGCCTTTTTCTAAAGCCTATAGATGAAAATAATCGTTAATAATAATAATAATAATAATAGTAATGTGACCTTGCTTAGTGTCACCCCTTTGAATTCAATTCCAGTGTCAAGTGACTCTTATTCTTTTCTTTCTCAAAGGAGTGTGTTAAGTCTTTTTCAAAGAAGAGAGGCCATTAAATGTATAACATTTGTTCCAGGTAATAGGTTAAGGATTCATGTTCATAAGAATGAAATGCTGTGTATTGTTCAGTCTCTAGTCATTGTGTGATCACTCTAGTTAGTCTTCAAGGCTTTTCTATTTTCAGGGAATAAATATTCTACCTCTCCTGAGTATCAAAGGAATAAAAGGGTAACTAATCAGCAAAGTAAATAAGTGAAGAAAATGAAAGTTATAACATTAGCGAAGACTGAAACAAGTATGTTTAGAATTGATTCAAATTAGAGCCTAACATATCAAAACCTGTGATATGTAGCCAAAGCTGTACTTAGAGAAAACTTTTTCATCTTAAATGTATTTATTGGAAAATTATATTTAAAATCAAAGAACTAAGCAATCAGTCCAACAATCTAAAAGAAGAACAAAAATAAAGCCAAGAAAGGAATTAAGATAGATATAATTGATGCATCAAGCAAATTGAAATAATTGACATAATTCAAAAAATAAAAATAATTCCATGAAAGGTCATATGAAACAGGCAAACCTTTGACAATTACAATTAAGAAAAAAGGCATAGATTTTAAAAATAAGACTATATTCAATTATATCTACACAAGATTTAAAAATTACTAAAATTGGCAAAAGAAGACCTGGAAATCTAAAAAGACAAAAAATAGTAACAGATATTGAAATGGTAATGAAATAATGACTTGCTCCCTACTGGTCCTCACTAATAGCTCCAGACACAGGTTATTTTATAAGCGAACATGGACAAATCTTCTTGAAACAGGAAATTTCTTTTTTAAACAAGCAGATCATAATAAATAATAAATAAATAATAAAATGGGTGTGTGTGTGTGGTTCAGTTCATTACGTGCCCAACTCTTGATCTCAGCTCAGGTCATGATCCTGCGGTTCATGAAGTAGAGCCCTGCCTTGGGCTCCACATTCTCCAGGTTGAGCTTATTTGGGATTCTCTCTCTCTGCCTCTCCCCAACTCAGGCGTGCCTCATTCTCCCTCTCAAAGAAACTTTAAAAATAACCAAGTGGTAACACATTGAATCCAACAATGCACTGTAAAAATAATGCAGCATGACCAAGTAGGGCTTTCTCTTGGGAATACAAAAATGGCTTACCACTAAACTCGTTCAGTGGAATGTACTCTATTAGTATATTAAAGGAGGAAAAATCATTGGATCATCACATTTGATTTTGAAAAGTTATTCTAAATTAATTCAAGATGTTTACAACAATTTTTAAAAGCTTTTTGTAAAATAAAAAATATGTAAAGTAATTTCCTTGATTTATAAAAGGATCTACCCAAGTCCCTCATCAAGCCCTATCCCTAGTGATGAAATAGGTTTATATGGACAAGAAGAAGAAAACTGTTCAACTTTTAACTTGAGGTCCCAGCCAGTGTAACAAAACAGAGAAAACTCAAATATTGGAAAGGAAGTTATAAAACTGTGACAATATGCAGATAATACAAGCATTTATATGAAAACCTCAGTGGGGTAGATAAGGGAATTTAATCAAGATGGCCAAATACAAGTTCACCATATGATAACCTGTAGCTTTTATTCCAATGAGAAAATAAAGAGAACAAGAGGTCTATTTATAATATAATAATCACATCAAATACTTGGGAATAATCCTACGATGACTTTACTGGAAGGCATAAAAGGGGAAAAATATTTTGTTCATGAATGAGAAGGATTAATATTTAATGATGTCTGTTCTCTCAAAACAAACTACGAATTTAGCACAAGACTAATAAAAAAGAGAATTTTTTTAACCAAAATTTAAAACCTGTTCTAAAATCCACAAAGAAGATTGAATATTTAAAAATCACCCAGTGCTTGCTTGGGCAGCACATATACTAAAATTAGAACTATACAGAGAAGATGAGTATGGCCTCTGAGAAAAAAAAAAAAAAAAACAACAAGATAAATGTATAAAAGAAAATGAAGGGATGGCCTTTACTGCTACATATAAAACATATTATAGGATTATAGTAATAAAAATATTATAGGGGTGCCTGGGTGGCTCAGTCGGTTGAGCGTCTGACTTCAGTTCAGGCAATGATCTTGTGGTTTTTGAGTTAGAGTCCCACGTCGAGCTCTGTGCTGACAGCTAAGAGCCTGGAGCCTTCTTTGGATCCTGTGTCTCCCTCTCTCTGTCCCTCCTCTGCTCATGCTCTCTCTCAAAAATGGATGAACATTAAAAAAATTAAATAAAAAACTTTAAAAAATATTATATTAGTGGGATAGGAATTGATAACTACATCAGTGGAAGAGGAGTTTAAAAATAGAGAAAAGCATATGCTAATTTAAGATACCATAGAAGTGGCATTTTAAATAAATGGAGTAAGAGGTTCATTTTTTAATATGAGTTCTTGGGAGAATTATCTACTTATTTAGAAAGATGTTTAGAAAGTTAGCTCATATCTCATATTCATAAAGACAAATTTCAAATGATTATAATCTAAGCATAACATTATAAGAGTATTACACTAATAGTATAATTTTTTTTTCCTGTTTGGATATGGAAGGTATTCTTTTATTTTTCTTAATGTTTATTTATTTTTTAAAGAGAGAGAGCACAAGCAGGAGAGGGGCAGCAAGAGCAGAGCAAAGGATCTGAAGCGGGTTCCATGCTGACAGCAGAGAGCCCAATGTGGGACTCGATCTTATGACCTGTGAATTCATGATGTGAGCTGAAGTCAGATGCTCAACTGAGTGAGCCGCTGAGGTGCCCCTGGAAAGTATTCTTAAATAAAAAATTTCTAACAGGGAAGAATTGGAAGTGAACTCAACGTCTCTGTATAGAGGGACTCCTAATCTGTGGTATGGAAAATAAGACATCAATTTAAAGGAAAGAGGCACTGATAAAGGGAAAAAAAATCAGGTTTTGTTATCATGGTAGGTATATTATGATACAATTTTTATTTAAAAAAGACCAAAACAATACATTTTCTCTACAATTACCAATTTTTACAAATGCATAAAACAAAGTCTAAAGTACCCACATTAACCTGATGGCAATCGTGGGCCGTGTAGAGGGGGACTAGAATTTAATATTACTATCATAGATATTTTAGCACTGTAGATAATACTTAAAGTTGAAATAACGATATCTAAAAATGGATAGGTTATAAGTAGGTTAGATAAGTAAAAAAAAAAAGTCATTGTGGGGAAAAGGTGATAAATCCACAATTTCTACAAAGGAAATGACAAATATGAAGATCAAATGTTATTGGAAATAAAACAGCTATCTGATTTGACAACTGTGGGGATGAGTTTGTTTTACGAGTTCAGCTAAAATCCTACAGACTCAAGCAGTTTTAATTTTTTCTGTTTTAGTAAAATAAAATGTTTTCAACATACTCCAAAGGGTAAATGATTTCATTTCAAAATAGTTAAATGAAATAAGCATGATTTATAGTGCAAATCAAAATATTTAAATCATGCCATTTCTGTGGTATCGCTGGAGGCAAACTTTTTATCCAAATGTTCTTCTTTGTAGCTTAAAACATAATGTTAACCCATGGTCCATATTATTTTAAGTGTATTTAGTGCCTAAATAAGTTCTAGGAATTTCTCTGCTCAAAATTAGCCAATGTTGACCATGAGGGATTCAAAAGCAATATTAACCCAAGGTCACTGAAATGGCCCTAAGAAAACAATTTTCCTAAGTGTAAACATATAGACCAATCTTATGCACATTTTTAGAACTACATGTTCTTTTTTAACTGTTCCTGGTCATTTTGTGTATGTTTGAGCTCTACCAGGAATCCTATTTTGATCTCCTCATGCCCAAAAAAGATAGAAATAAGGAAAAATAGAAAGGAAAATAAAAAACAACTGTGACTCAGAGCTTAAATTGTATTAAAATTAATGCCAGTAAAGATTTTTTGGGAGATAGTTAATACTGGTGGGAAGTGAGAAGGGTCTTCCTAAACTGCTGTGGGGAGAGCAATTTAACAACGTGGGGCAAGAACCTTGACAAATATTCATATAATTGCTCACACTGGATCTATGTCTAGGCATTTATCCTAAAAAAAACTGCAGCTAGATGAAAATTAATATCCTATTATATTCATCATAGGATCATTTATAACATCACAGACAAACTAAAATTCCAGCAATAGGGCCAGCAATAGGGTACTTGTGGATAAACAAACTATGATACATCTGTATGATAATAGATTATTTTCTATGCAATAAAATATCTTTGAAGATGAATTCATAACATGAGAAGATGCTTATATTTATCAAAAAAGATACAGAATTTGATTTATAATAATGAATACACACACACATACAGTATGTATGTGTGTGTGTATATATATATACATATATATACATATACATATATATACATATATATACATATATATACATATATATACATATACATATATACATATACATACACATATATGTATATATGTATACATATATACAGTATGTGTGTGTATGTATATATATATATATATATATATATATATATATATATATAAATACAAATACTTGTATCTATCTATCTGCCTACTACCTACTTACCTACTGACCTATATTTGAAAGGAAGGAAATAATTGCCAGTGACTCCTGGCAATGGAGGTAAAACAATGTACTTTAATCTTCTCTGGCCTGTATCAATGCTTCAGCCTAATTTGTTTTTTGACAGTAGGTACTGAAAAAGTGAAAATCTCCTTATTGTGTAAAGTGAAAAATAAGAAAAAAATTAACAATAGCCCAATCATTTCTCTTCTAGTTTCCCATCCCTGGTTCCCAGGGGAAGATTCTCTAAATCAGTATATTCTTTTTTCAGTGGCTATGCATGGGCTCTTCTTGTTTGAAGACTTCACTGCTGCTGCACCTTTATTTTCTATTTCTTTGTTTATTATAAGTGGAGAAAGTATTGTGTACTCTTCCCCTAAAGCACAAACCTGACACTGTCCAGCAGAAGGTGGTACTGAAGTCTGTGAGTTCATTATCACCTTGAAAAGCAGGCTGTAACCTCTAGGCTCATCCATCTGCGAGAAGGAGAGGGAGGAGAAGGAAGAAAATATGTTGACAGGTAAGAAGAAACTCAGTCTCAAATGGTGTGGAATGAGTAAGATATTCACCAGTGTGGTCTTCTCATTGACTGGGGCTCAGCTGGGACTATGGCAGGTCCAGGCCACCAATTTCACTGCCACCACTGTCACCTCCCACTCCAGCTTCTGTTTATGAGAATGAGGCTAGTTTCTCAATGGTCCCTTACCTTCAAGGCTACTACTTCCAAAATGGGGTGGGACTATAGCATTTTTGGTTTGTTTGTTTGTTTGCTCAGTTGCTTAGGGAGATAAGATTTGACAATATTTGAAATCAAAACATTTACCTGTCCCTATTGACCTGACCACTACAACATTTTTTTGTGATCAATTCTAATTTTTAAACCAAAACATGCTTATTACCATGTGAACTCTGAATATCAACATGACCTCTGCTTCTGCTTCTCTTTTTTCTAATCAGAGTGGGCTACCTACTTTATTTAACCTCATTTCACAGAGGTTAGATAACCACAAACAGAATTTTTTTAAAACTCTGCTTTAGGAATGGACTAACATATTTGTAACATTTGCATTTAAGTTTTTGAATTGTGGGTAAATTTTATTTATAATTTTTATTTTCCAAATTTTTTTATAATGAGTATTACTTGTATATTAAAAGGGAAGAGAGAAAGAAATATGCATTGTGGGTAACAGCTGACCTTTGTCTAAGCTATTTTAACTACCTTTAAACCAAATCACATTTACTGGTGGGAAAAATATATGCATGTAAGGTGAGCCACACACAAAAAAATACTGTTGGTAATTTAACTCTCTATGGTTGATATTTCTATACTCTGCTTTTCATAATATCATGTCACCAAATTCTGTGCCTTCTGGTCTTTCGGGTTTCTGCTCAAACCTTCACATATCACCCTAATGCTCTCTCTCCACATGTCTACTAATCTAGTAGCTATCACCCTGTACATTTCTTCCATAATTCCCACCATAAAATCTGTAATTATTTTATTTGTTTACTTATTTTTCTGTCTTCTCACACCTGTAAGTAAGCTTCCTCTGCAGGACATAGGCTGTGAGTCCTTTTTCTAGAATACTGCCTGACATAAGAGAGTACATAACTGATATTTAAAGGGTCAATGATTAAATACATCATATTTTTAATAATTTTTCTAGTTTTTCTTTTACAACCACACACCAGAATAGCTCCCAAGATGGTGAGAAGGTGACTAATTTTTACTCTGGTGATAACAAATAACTAGCAATTTTGCTTATATTTCACATGTGAACCATCAATTTTCCTGAAAATGAGTAAAAAAAATAAGATTGGGATCGTGTTGTTTTCACATACTTTTAAATTTCTGCATGCAACAGTATTTCCAGCTCCAGCTGGAATAGAACTAAAAGTACTGGAATATTATGAGAAAAGCTATTCCTGTACAATGTCCAATCTGATTTTGCAAACTAAGTATGTTTGGAAAAGTTGTAGAGAATATGAAAGAGATTTTAGATGCTAATGCCACAAATATCTTGGGACTGGTCTCAAAACTTGACCCCAAAAAGTCACTTAATATTTTTGCCTTTCATACTGTACAAAATGTATTGCACATGCTGTATTTTAAAATAAGTGATCAAAGTAGTGACAAAACAAACCATTACATATAGTGCTTTCTATGTGCCAGGAACTGTTTTTTTACATGCTTTATGCGAATTATTAACTCCTCTAATCTTCTGCATAACCTTATCACATAGGGATTATTAGCCTCCTTAATTTACTGATGTGGAAACTGAGGCAGAGAGTAAGCATATTAGAAGGAAAGAAGCATCTATAGCAGCGCATCTGAGTTTCCCTCACTAAGCACAGTGCTCCACTTTATAAAGCACATTTTTCCCTTTCCAGAGTGACTGCTGGCTGGCCCAAGGTCATGTGGCTCAGTAGAGCCAGGATCGAAACACAGCCTGGCAACAGAGGTTTCCTCCTAGCTCTCTATGTTGTAATGCTTCTCAAAAGACCTGTAATGGGTAAGACATATTAGAGGAACTCAATCTGCTATCATTTACACACAGGAACCTGTGGTGTGGATAGGACGGACACTGGAGTCGGATTTAAAAGTCTTGGAATCAAACTCTGAGCTCTATTCTTGAACCTGTCGCTCACGTAGCTTCAGTTTGCTCAACTCTGAAGTGGCGATGCAAACCCTCCACTGTTGTGCTTTTATGAGCAGCAACTGAGTCAATGGGTAGCATATGCTGCATCATTCTGGAAGCCTTAAAGAATGATTGAGTCTTGTGAATTGGGGCTGTTTTTTATTCCTTCTATAAATAATGAAGCTCATGAAATTATTTAAGCAAGTGAGGGACATCAGATAGTCAGTTCAGCTGATCTCAAGTCAAAACCAAGACTCTTCCCAGTCTCAAAACCAAGACTCTTCCCAGGTCTTTTCTACTTAAATATCTAATTCGACAAATCTTTCAAATATACTTAGGAACCAAACCCTGAGCACGTTCTGTAGAGAGTAGCAGGAGGAAAGGGTATGGTCACTGTTCTCACAAGTCATGGACAGCAAAGGAGATAAGATACCCAAACCAAAGCAGATCATGATACATGTTGTGAGAGGAAAAAAAGTTTGGTGAAATCAGAGGAGGAAGGAGCACTTTTGGGTGGGGAGATTAGAAAAGGAGACTTCCAGTATATGAATATTAGCAGAAAAGAGGAGTAACATATACTAAAAAAAATTTAATTCTCTCTGAATCAATTTTCACCTTTCATCAAACATCCACTCTTTTTAAGGCACTGTGCTAACAGGGGAACCGAGGAGAGGAAGACAGAGCTTAGACTCTGGGGAAGATGGTCTGAGTTCCCTCTCCAGAGTAGTGCAATGCCCAAAGGACATCCATAACTAAAAACTGTACTCCACAGAGGTGGAGAAAAAAAGGAAGCAAGTATAATGTTGTATGGATATTGATGAGGAAGCATTTAATTCTGTCTATGGGAGAAAGAGTCCAGGGGGAGCTACAGTAAGGGATGGTTGAACAGTCTCAAATGAAGCTTGAGTAGGTCATTTCTAAGTAGTTAAGAGAAGGGAAGGATAGTTCAAGCAAAGGACACAACATGACCCTTGATTTTGGATGTTTCTCCTGTCATGTATATAGAGAATCACAAAACTGGGGACATGGTAGGGTGGAGGGTAACTCTCAGTTCTCCTGTTTTCTTTCAGAATTTAACTTTTGTTTAAAAAAAAATGTTTTTAACTACTTGGCTTGATACCACTCTCTTCTATTTGAGCACTGATCTCATGAGCAGTTAAACAGACTTGGTTTCACATGTCAGTCTCTGCTCTCCACCCTCTACAGAATGTCCCAGAAGGTTGGGACAGGAATAGAGGGGAAATGATGCTTTTAAGCAAAGGAGGATCAGGTTTAAAATGGCTAAAGGGGATAAGAGAGGGAGACAATGAATTAAGTTTTAAGAAGTCTGTATTATAAAACATTTCTAACATATAGTACATAGAAGAGTGTGACTCCTTTTTATTTCCTCCTGTATTGTTTTGAAATACATTTGAAACCACACATCATTTCATCCATAAGTATTTTAATATATATCTCTAAAAGCAAAAAGACTCATTCTAACCAAAACAAATACAATTAACTCACCTACAAATTGTAACAATATGAACCAACTTTGTAAGATTTTTGAGACTGAATAGCTTATACAACATCAAGTTCTGATCCTCTAAAGAGAGATGAAGGTGGTTAGTGCCATCAATGTGTGGGAAATGCCAAGTATTAGGAAATAGGTGACATCTCCCAGGAGGCAAACAATAGATGAATACATTAGGGAAAACATTTGAATAAAAGCCATTGATAGGAAGAGTTGGAATAACATGAGATCTGGGAGGGCTGGAGGAATCAAGAAGTCTCTCCACTTGTGAATACAATGAGGGGGGCTGGGCCTTGAAAGAGGAAGGAACTTAAGTAGGTGGGGAGAATGGTGGCATTCATCTGTGGGAAATGGCCTGAATGATTTAATGGATCTTGACTGGTACAAACACACACCTCCCAGGAAAGTAGGGAAATAAGGTCACCTAGGTAGAGGAGACAACAATGTGTATTCATGATTTCCCAGGATTTGAATTGCATTCACTGTTTCAATAAATGTTGGTTGAACGTGGAGACCATGCTAGGAGCATACAAAAACATGACATCAGGCCTGTTAACAAGTAGATTTAGGTCTAATGTGGGAGTCATAAAAGCAAAAATACCACAATAATTACAAATCATTCAATAAACATTTATTGAACATCCTCTATGGGTCAGATACCACCAGATGTAAGCTTCAAATACAATGATAAATAAGCCATGGTCCTCAAGAAGCCATTGAACCATAAATGAGTTTTGATTGGATGCTGCCACGAGAAAGAAGTATTTTTAGGGGAAGTTATTTTTCTGTCTGCACAAAGAATTAAGTAAAGGATAGTCTGAGTCAAGAAGACAAAGTGGTAAATTGAAATAAGGTATTAACAACAAAAATGGAGATAAGGGGATCATACAAGAGATGTATGAGTGGGGAAAAAAATAGCAGGAGAAACTGAGCAAATCATGTCCAGAAGTCTCAGGTGGGGATTGTGTATTCACATGTGTGTGTCTGCACACAGGCGTTTCAGGTGTGAGCCATTTCACTTCTCTTTTCAAGTGTATGAAAATTTTCTCTGGTACTAACATCGAGCTGTAGAGAGATCACCTTTCTTTGACAGAAAGAAAAATTTAGTTTACATGTGGTGAGGTCCCAAAACATCCTGCTGGGGACATTGGATTTCTTTGTAGAAGGGTAACTTCCCCACTGCTGATGCCTTGATGTGCCAATTTGTGCTCCTCAAATGTGAGTGTTAAACTTAATAAAACAAAACAAAACAAACTGTTTTTTGGATATCAGTATTAAGGTCCACTTGGAGCGAATGTTTCTTAAATGATTGACCAAAGTAAACTCTTATGCTTTCCACGTGCTCACTTGGAGTCAGCAAACAACACATAGATCAGAACAATCAGTAAATTATTTCCAAGGATTGGAAACAGAAATCCTCAGATGATTCACTGATGATTCAGATTTCTGTGTATCGCGTCTACCCTACTTGTTGCCAAGGGAACTAGGGGCCTACTTCCTACCACACCACAGCTATTAAAAGTACCAGCAAAAGCCACAGGGGAGTAACTTCTCTCCTCTTTTATTAAAAATGACTAACGGACTACATGTCAGTTACACAAAGTAGATTTGTATTTTATTCATGGAGGTCATATCCATGAGGTATTGAGATGCCAGGTTATTATTCTATTTATCAACTGCTTTTGTTCTGCCACTTTCCTCATGCAGGAAGAAATTTCTATCAAGAACTAAAGATGCCAACAGAAAACGCATTTTTCCTGATATAATCCAGGCTGATGTGCTTCTGTAGTAGTAGCCATGGTCTGTGAAATGTGTGTCAACCTCAGCCAGGGTTAGAAGCCACAGTCATACTGCCAGCCTGGTCTGCTCCTCTGGGTCATGAGTGCAAGAGAAGGACAGAGACAGGGAGAAGGAGATAGGCTGCCTTCCACAAGAGGGTACTGTACACGTTGTAGCTTTGATCTGTTGATCATTCTCTGACAATCACCATTACGAAGCAACATAAAAATGTCATTATAGTCAGATATTTTTAAGAGAAAACCAGCAATGGATGGATACTCTTGCACAGATAACCTAAATTTTTCCCTTTAATGTGTTCTTTGAGCTCAGTTCTCATCTGGAAATAGGGCATGAAGACTGCCTTTATGCACAGTTGTCAGGAAGACAGATGCAGGACATAAGTTAACAGCACAAACAAGCACACTCTATGCTCACACAGAGCAGGGTCTCCCATCCATTAGGAATACTTGGTAGGACAAGACAGTTGAAAGCATCCCAGGAATAATTCTTTCATTTGCCTTAAGGCTTGCTAGAAAATCTGTAAAGGAAGGACATTTTCTCTTTTCAGATGGACACATTTTGTCTCCACAGTTCCATAGGGCCAGAGAGAAGCTACCAGATATTCTTACATGAGCCTCACCTAAGAGGTGTCAGACACCTAAGTGCTTTTCTATGCCTAAATTTATACAATATTAGAGCTCTTCTGCCCTTTGAAGGGGCAATATAATTATGAACTTATCAATTTAAATTTGTTAAATGGGTAGTAAATGTTAACTTGTAATAAATGATTTTTTTGAAGACACAAACTTGATCACACCATATTTTCCCTCCTTAATCTAGCCTAAGGTTCCTATTTCTTAGAAACCTTATTAGTGAATGAAATCCAAGCTCTTTTTCATGGGATGCAGAGCCTTTCATGGTCTTTTCTGACATCTTTTGGTACTTGAGCAACACAGAATTATTTATATCTCCCATCTCCTATCACTGCCCCACACATCTGTGATTTGGCACAAAGACCTTGCTAAACTTGTCATGTCTTCACTCTCTTCCTATGTGATAGTTTCCTATTTATTCTCAACACAATTCAAATATCAGTTGCTCTGCTGGGTCTTTCCTGATTCAAATGCTATCAAAAGTAATTCTTACGTAGGACCTCTGGCTTTGTCCATGTTTAATTATACTTCTAATACTGTATGTAACTATTTGTTTACGTGTACATGTACTTTTTCTTCTGTTACACTGCACCGTCCTTGGGAGCCAAATCCATATTATTATTTTTTAACACTTTGCACAGTACCCAGTATACTTTAAGCTCTTCGTAACTTTTGTAGAAATCTTTTTCCATTTGGCAAACCTTATGACTATTGTTAGAGAAAAGTTCATTTTAAATAAATGCAAATGTTAAAAATGTTAGTGATACATTAAATAAACATTGCAAATGTTAGAAATAAATGCAAATGTTAGAAAATGTTAGGGATACATTAAATAAACATTGCAAATCTGTGCCTTAGAAAAGAACTGTGTCCAGAATTCCTTGCTGGCCAATTAAGGAAAAGATCAAAGTATGTAAGTCAGGTAGATGGAATGTAAATTAGAGATATTTTTTCAACAAAGAACAATGACAGTGAGGCCCCCTCCCAATCTCTGATGTTGGGACTAGCTGGTGGAAAACTTGAGGTGTCATTTTTCAGAATGTTCCAAGGTCTCTGAATGGAAGTTTTGCAACAAGACCATCAGGCAAAAACTGTGAAGGAAGGGCTCATTTTATCATATACAGTGTTTGTTTCTATGTTTGGTTTTGTTTGGTTTGGTCGGGGTAGTCACATGCCAGAGGCCCAAGTATTTGAGAAGTTCACAGCCCTGGAACACAAGATTAATGTGAATTTACAGGGACAGATGAAGCAGGAGGGTCTTATTTTAAAACAAGACTCCTACTGCACTTCTTCTATGAGATCTAAGGTATCCATAATGCATGGCTTACTGTAAAGGAAACTAGAAGAAGTACTGGGTACTGTGACTTGTCATCAGCAACTGGGACCCTACCTGGGAAATGCTGGTGTAGCACAGCGCTGAGGTTTCTGGAGTTAAAACCAGAGTCACATCCATTAAAATGAGAAAAGTTAGGACATGCTGAAAAAGCTCCCAATATAAATAGCATAATTGGGCCAAATGCTAGAGCAGAGTCAGGAAATGAAGAGAAACCAGGCTGTAATTGGGAGGTACAGGGATCTTTCAACAAGCATCTAGATACTAACTAGCCTCTTTGTGGGCAGGTAATGTTGGTATAAAGTGCTTGGTAAATAATTGCAAAATATTCTCCACTTCCCCTAGAGGAGTGAAAATTTTCTTCAAAAAGAAGAAAGAATAGAGAACGTATTTGTGCCAGGGTTTCTAAATCCTCAGTGGAATTGCTATTTGGAATTACTGCCTACTTTCCTGATAGTGGTACTCCTGGACCAACCCCATGGAGCCTAGGTTTTCACCAAGCTGAAGTCTGAAAGCCCAAAGTGAACATGAAAAATGGAACATAGATTTCAAGAAATCCATCAGGCAATTTGAATACGTGGAAATGTTTGACCCGTATAGAGCTTCCCTTGTCCTCCTAACATCAATGAATGGACTTTTGTTCTCCACTGGGATATGTTCCTTTATGGATGTTGTCATCTGGATGTTCCTCTGCCTACACATTTTCTGGACAACATCCTTGTGCATTTGGCAGTCAAGATTCTCAGGAACTCTTAGGAGGAATATGTAAAGACATGGGCTGGCTTCCTATTCTGAAACAAGAAGCCATACTCACTTTTCCCTGCTCCTGAGTGGCATCTTCCCCCAGAAGATCACCCAGGAACAGTAGGTAGCCCGAGGAAGTAAGTGCCTTCTATCCCCACAAATGGCATCACAAGGGATTGAGCAATAACCCTAATGGCACCAAAAGAGTGCAGCTGACAAGAATAACATTTCAAGGGCCCAGAAAACCAAAATGCCATTGGAAATAGAGCTAAAAAACAAAAACAAAACAAACAACAACAACAACAAAACAGGCCAGAACCTATATGTTCAGCGTAAACAGCACAATTGCCTTCTGAAACAGAAGGTATAACTAGGATCAAGAGTCTTCTAACATAATAACCAAAATGTCCAGGACACAAGAGAAAATCACCCATCATACCAAGAACCATGAAAATCATAATCTGAATTAGAAAAGACAATCAAGTGGTGCCAGGGACAAGATAAATTATGCGATGGAACATCTGACAAGGTTCTTAAAGCAGCTTCAAGAATCAATTACAAATCCTCTTGAAATAAATGGAAAAATATAAAATCTTACAAAGAAATAGACATTATGACAACCTATGGAAAAGGAAAAATTATTTGCACGTGATATATCTGATAAGGCGTTAATATCCAAAATATACAAAGAACTCATGCAATGCAACAGAAAAGAAAAAAAAAATCCCCAAAATAATCCAATTAAAAAATTGGCACCACATAAACAGACATTTTTCTGAGGAAGGGATATGAAGGGCCAGCAGGTACACGAAAAGGTGTTCAACATCACTAATCATCATGGAAAAGCAAATCAAAACCACAATGAGATATCACCTCTCAGAATGACTATTATTAAAAATATAAGAGATAACAAATGCTAGCAAGGATGTGGAGAAAAGAGAACTTTTGTGCAATGTTGGCGGGAATAGAGCTTCCTTAAAAAATTTAAAAAATAGAACTAGTATATGATCCAGCAATCCCACTTCTGGGTGTATGTCCAAAGGAAAAGACAACACTGTTGAAGAGTTATCTGCACCCCCATGTTCACTGAAACATTATTTACAATAGCCAAGACATGGAAACAACCTAATGTATAGATAAAAGAGAAAGGAAGTGGTGATATATATATAATTATAATACATATAACGATGTATCAATTTTAAAATACCAATATATATCAAAAGATACAAACTTTTTAAAAAAAGAAATGAAAACAAAGAAATAAAAGTTATAGAAAAGACCTGGGCGAGTTCACACAGTGCCATTTCCAGATGAAATTCCATGATTCTGGTTGTGTTTCAATTCATCATAAATATTATACATGGTACTAACAGTTGTGAACTGGAATAGCCTTGGGACAAACAAGGATATGCAGGGGCTCTTACATTTCCTTAGCTGTAATCAGTATTTCACCCACCCCCCTACTTTCCCTATTTGCCTCAGTAAATTAAACTCTTCAGGAAAGGTCAGATTATAGTATTCTGAGAAATAAAAATAACATTTATTCATGCTCTGTTCTGGGATTACCCAACCCAACCTGACTTGTTATTATCAAAACTAGCATCTATAATACTGGGAAATGAGCCATCTTTTTGTAAGAAGTTCCTGGTTTAACTATCTCTAAGTCTGCATCTGGTTTCAAGATAGATGGCCTTAATGAGATCAAGTATTCTGAATAGAAATTGCAGTTACAGCTGATGATCAAAATGGCCTTTCAAGTTCAGAAACACTACCTTGCAGGGATCTGCCCTAACCACCCCATCCCCCCAGCATGTACTAGGTGAAGTGAATTTAAATCTCAGAACAATTTAATTTTTTTTAATGTTTATTCTTGAGAGAGAGAGACAGAGCACAAGTGGGGGAGGGGCAGAGAGAGGGAAACAGAATCCGAAGCAGGCTCCAGGCTCTGAGCTGTCAGCACAGAGCCCAACGCAGGACTTGAACTCATGAACCATGAGATCATGACATGAGCTGAAGTCGGACACTTAACTGACTGAGCCACCCAGGTACCCCAAATCTCAGAACATTTTAAATTCACATCTATTACTTATCAAGCAGTTAAAACTGACAGACACCCAAAAATGTTAGTAAGATCTCTACGCACTGGTAAAGGCTTCTTGCCCAGAAAGATCCTTGGGGCG
>NW_024412391.1:53083896-53160692 GCF_014898765.1 Herpailurus yagouaroundi
CCCCCCCCCCCCCCCCCAAAAATTCAGCCAAACATGGTTACAAGTGACCAAAGCAAAATAGGGAAATATTACTACATACTGCATAATACTGCATCGTTGGTATGACAAGTCAGGTAAGGTCATCCAGAAAGCTAAAGCACCTTGAGATCAAATGGAGTGGTGGATGAGGGACCCCAGAAAATGATCTTAATTGTTGCTGCTGTCTACAGTGCATTTGTGGCCTGAATGGAAGGGCCAAAGCCAGAAGACAACAGCAGGGACAACACAGCAAATCATTATCCAAATCAAGATTCTCAAGCAAAGCTTTGGTGGTGGGAAGCCAAAATCCTTATCTATGGATAGCTTAGTTTTAACTATTCTGTGTCATTTCATGTCACTGGAAGAGATACTTCTATTATACTTTAAGTCTGCTCTTGAAATAATGTGTTGTGACATAAAGTTCAAACTCAGATGTACCAAAGGTCAGACTTGCTCAATTTGCCCAAAGGAAAGATGATAATGACAGTTCCTAGAGAGGTTTTAATATGTCAAATGTAATTATATTTCAGTCAGTTTTTCAATATTTTTGAGCATTCTTGTACAAAGTTCAATGTAGAGCACTTTAAATCTGTATTTTCATGAAGCTGTTTTACTGGTGTAAGTTTTAGCTTTGATTTAAAAAGATCTTTGATTTCTCAAAGATCAAAATAGTTCTCATATGAATCACTTTTTGATTCATGAGCATCCATGTCCAGTCATAAAATGTCCATTCATTACAATCTTATATTTTCATTTCCCTTCTCTTGTTAAAAGTATTTTGAAGTATGACCAAAGAGAAATAACCCGTAATCAAGTATAAGTATGACCGGCCATATAATCAAGGATAAACATAAACGAGTTTGTATTACAATTAAATAATTTTGAAATGGAAACAAACTTAAAGATAAATGACTAAGCTAGACAATACAGTATGGCATATGGCTATCAAAAATAATTTTTTACACATTATGAGAAAAGTAAAATGACCAACTATAAATACTATTTTAGTTTTCCACAATCAACCACTTTAAAAATATTTAATATCTGCAGAAGTTAGACAAGTTAACACAGTGTTTCACGATATTGCTTAAAACAAATACTTAAGCAAACATCCAATATTAGAAGAGGATACTTGCTTTATTTCACACATGATATTTTTAAGTAAGATGTTTCTTTTTCTTTGAAACAGTGTATGTTTTAAATGGCCAGACAGATTGCAATTTATGTTCCTAATCAAGTTCTTTAAGTATTTACTTCAGTTGGAACTCTTTACATTTAAGCAACTTTGTTTGATTAAGTTCAATGTGAGGAAACCTCTTATTTGTTCTTTCTCCATAAAAGGACCAGTCTTTGATAAACAGTTTTGTCTCTTATCCTGGGCTGTAATCATAAGTGTTTACTGGGAAAGTAAAGTCTCTGAGGTTTTCATGTAGAGATGGCTTTCAAAGAGTGCAAATTGTACTCTGCCTAGGACCGTACGTGTCATCAATAAAAGATAGAGCAAAGAGCAATTTACTTTGATGGTTTCATTTATAGCTCTTCTGCCCTCCATTTGTTCTTTCATGTTTTCACTGGCTTCATTACTCTAGTCTGCAGCCTGCTGGTAACTCAAGAATACCAATAACCAAATGTTAATTCATTTAGTGGATTTTCCAGTCTCAGGGGACACTTATATTTTAGCCTAATTTGAAAATGACTCCTTAGGAGATTCATTTATAATACTTGAAGACAGCTGTTTGTGAAATTTGTAATTCCAAATATTATAAATTTCAAATGTTAAGGGAGAGGAAGCCTTGTGATGTTACAGAACCGAATTCAGATCCTGGTACTACCTCTACTGGCTATGTGATATTGAACAGGTTAGTTAGCCTCTCTGAATCTGTTGTGTTGTTATTGTTGTCGTTTCAAGAATTAAACACATAGGGGCCTCTGGGTGACTCAGGTGGTTGAGCAACTGACTCTTGGCTTCAGCTCAGATCCCAGGGAATGGGATTGAGCCCTGCATTGGGCTTCCTACTGAGCATGGAAACTGCTTAAGATTCTCAATCTCTCTCTCTCTCTCTCTCTCTCTCTCTCTCTCTCTCTGCTCCTCTACCCCACTTGTGCTCTCTCTTAAAAAAAATTAGATATACAAAATAAAGAACACATTGAACATATTAAGTGTGCAATAATAACAATGGAAAAATTGCCTGAAGGAAAAAAGTTGGGATAGTTTAGGGTTTGTCTGCCTTTTTTATTTCTGTCAGCTCCTTACCCTCTGGGTACTGCGATGATGCTGTCCCTAAGAGGATATTGCTATTTTCTCATAGAAAGAGAAAAGGAACAATTCAAAAGCTCCTCTGCCAGCCTGTTTTCTGCAGGAGTCTGCCAGGCTGCCTGCCAGCTTCATATAAAGCCACTCTGCTCTCTATCCGCCCAGGTTGCTCAGCTTTCACATTAGTTCATTGGCCTTATGCTTCTTCTCACCCCCTTACATAGACTCTGCAGCATTGAGTTGGCGAGCAAGATGGCATCATCTATGGTTTAGCTATCTTCTTAGAATGGGAAGTCTCAAAATCTGCATTGGGGTAACTTGATCCCTGGAGCCATGGGAGGCCATGCAAGACTCCTACGTGAAAAGTGCTATGAAGAGTCTTGAATTATACATCATGTCCGAAATGGGGTGATCATTAATTTTTCTTTAAAATAAAACTACTGTCAGGGCGCCTGGGTGGCTCAGTCGGTTAAGCGTCCGACTTCAACTCAGGTCACGATCTCGCAGTCTGTGAGTTTGAGCCCCGCGTCGGGCTCTGGGCTGATGGCTCAGAGCCTGGAGGCTGCTTCGGATTCTGTCTCTCCCTCTCTCTCTGCCCCTCCCCCGTTCATGCTCTGTCTCTCTCTGTCTCAAAAATAAATAAACGTTAAAAAAAATTTTTTTAATAAAATAAAATAAAATAAAATAAAATAAAATAAAATAAAATAAAATAAATAAATAAAACTACTGTCTTTCAGGATATTTAGTGTGAATTTTAAAGATGTTTCAAATAATCACTCAAAATTTTTAGAAAATAAAATATCTATTCTATTGCTGAATGCAACTCTCTTCTTAGAGGGGGAAAGGAAATACACATACACACACACACATACACACACACATATACATATATATACACACACATACACACCCACACCTATACACATACACTGTATACTATATATAATGTATACTATATATACAATGTATGCTATATATATAATTTATACTAAACATAATATAAATATATAAATATATTATTTTTGAAACATATGTGGCAATGCTTTCTGTCAAAGAGCCCACTAGAGATTACTTTGACCTGGAGGTGGGTTGGGTGGGGGTGGGGAAAGTGGCAAAAAAGGCTTTGGGTGATATTCGAAGGAACAGCTACTTGGTGGTGGAATGCATGCCATCACTTCAGTCACTCCCACTGTTGTGATGGTACAACAACAGGGTAACACAAAGCACCTCACCCTCATACTGAAGGAAACTACCAGTGGTGGGGGGGGGGGGACACAGTCTGAATCTTAACGTTTTATCTTCTCCATTCCTTAGTATAATTACTTCCCATATTTTCTGTATTACATGTACACATATGAGTTCAGCCTTTCTTTTCGGAGAAAGAAGACAGCTGGCTAAAATGACTACATCCAAAGAGGTAAATTTCCTTCTTGTGTTTACTCGTATGAAATCGGCATTCCAGGAGCACAAGAGACTTTACTCAAAATAGAAACACAGAAGAGATACAAGACTCAGAAGTGACTATTTTCTGTCATGTCTACTACATATTTGTCTGATACATGGCCTACAATACTATATGACATAAAAAGATTGCAAAGCTGCAAAGCCACAAAGCCACAATGTCGCAAAGCCTAGAGTACATGACAAATTGGCAGAGTTACTGGGAAAACAGCCTTGATGACATCTGGATGTCTTTCAAATATGCTACAGCACATCAAGAAGACAAAACTTTCTGCTTTGTCTACTTTGGTTTAAAACCATTATATTTTACAAGGATTAAAATAAATACAGTGAAAAAGAATGAACACAAAGAATAGGTCACATTGAAAATACTCATAAAAACTTTTACAGAAACACTGTCATGGCATCTACATTTTCACATTCCGAAGACTGAAGTTGAATTTAATACAATTCAGTAGTAATACTAATAGACCATAAAATAACTGCACTAAATAAACTCTTCCCATTTGTCTGTAGAGTTCAACTTCTGATAACAATAGTTTCCAAAGAAAGGCAGTTAGCTGAGAAATCCACAGATTTTTAAAGCTCATGAGTCTGAAGGAATTACTGGGATAAATATACAAATGACACTTTGCCAATCAAATCTAAATAATAAAGCTTGGGGTGCCTGGGTGGCTCAGTCTATTAAGCGTCTGATTCTTGATTTCAGGTCATGATCTCAGGGTAATGAGACTGAGCCTCGCCTTGGTACCACGCTGGGGTGGAGCCTGGTTAAGATTCTCTTTCTCTGTCTCTCTCTCTCCCCGCCCCGTCCCTCCCCCACTGCTTGCACATGCATGCATACTTTAAAAAAATAAAATAATAAGTAAATGATAAACCTTAATGCAAGTATATGCATAATGATTTTTCTAACTTTGTCACCCTACTGTGCATACTACTTTGAAACTATTTTTTTCACATAAGGCATCCTTTTAAATTATGGTTTTTAAGGGGTGCCTGAGTAGCTCAGTCAGGCAAGCACCCAACTTCAGCTCAGATCATGATCTCACAGTTCGTGGGTTCAAGCCCTGCACAGGGCTCTGTGCTGACAGCTCAGAGTCTGGAGCCTGCTTCGGATTCTGTGTCTCCCTCTCTCTCTGGCCCTTCCACACTCTCTCTCTCTTTCAAAATTGAATAAACACTTTAAAAAAGTTAAAATTATGAATTTTAAAAATATAAACCACAGTTACACTTAATTTTAAGCTATTATTAACTGGCTAGTTGTTTTTAAAATTTCATGACTGTATATAATCTTTTGATCAAGTTTTAATAAGTGAATATTTGGGCATATGTCTCATGATTCCTATTGATTAAATTCCTGGTGATGGAAATGCCAGATCAAAGGGTGAAGGCTTTTGAAACATTTTGCCAAAATCTCCAAAATGGTTGTGTCAATAAACACTCTCATCAGCAGTACGTAAATATACACTTATGATATATTCCTCATACCTAAATGCTTTGTATTCTCATCTAGATAATCTCAGATAGTACCTTTGTAGACAGAACCTCTTTGTCTACTAATCAAAATGTTACTATGATGACACCTGCAGAGGTCAATAATCAAAATAATAAACATATGCACAAGAGGTGCCAACTCATATTAGCCATGCAGATAGAATGCTATCAAAAGCCTAAGAAAGATCTACAGCTATTCTCTGTTTCTCCTGGAGGATAAACCCTGGATAAAGATTAAAAGCTAGTTGTGGGATGCCTGGGAGGCTCAGTCGGTTAAGTGTCCAACTTTGGCTTATGTCATAATCTTGTGGTTCATCAATTTGCACCCCACATGGGGCTCTGTGGGGACAGCTCAGAGCCTAGAGCCTGCTTTGGATTCTGTGTCTCCCTTGCTCTCTGCCCCTCCCCAACTCATGCGTGCACTCTCTCTCTCTCTCTCTCTCCCTCAAAAATGAATTAACGTTAAAAACATTTTTTTTAAAGTTAGTTGCTTTGTAAAGTTGTTTTCAGATTTCATTACCTAAGACATGCAGATGTAATGAGTCATTCCATCAGATGAACATGTAATAGGTTGAATGTTGGGCGAGAGTGAGAATTCAGAGGAAAGAAAAATGATCCCTGGGGTCAAGCTGTAAGTACTCTCTTGGCAAAACTTTATGTCTAGATGTGACAGGTTTATAACAAGACCTGTTTAAAACCTTAAGTACAGGTTCATTCCGACTATAGACTCAAAATCATAGGAAATCAATTATTCTTAAGTGATTTGTTTTCAGATACATTCAGATTCTTTTCTGGTGGAATGATTAATTTTTAATCTTTGGTATAATGGAAAGAGCATAGGGAAAAAAAAAAGTCAGAAAAATTTTAATACCCTAGCTCCACTACATATACTAAATGACTTGAGGGAGTGAGCACACTTTAATAACAATAGCTAATTTTCATTGGGCACTCCTTATATTTCAGGCCTGTATGTGTGTGTTCTTGTTTAATCCCATAACAACTGTAGATCATATTCCGTATCCATCTTTCTTTGTAGATGGCAACATTGAGGCTGTGAGTTCACAGGCCTTGTCCAGAAGGACTTAGTCATTGAGTGATAGAGACCCACTGCCTGTGTGCCTCCAGAATTCATGGGCTTAACTGCCACTCTATTGTTTAAGTTGCTCATCTGAAAAATGGGAGCATTTAGGGAGACTAGATGTTTCCTCAATTCTACACCAAGTCTAAAATTTTCTTTTTTTCTTTAAATAAAAAAAAAAAACTAGTCTTCTCTTCATAGAATCAATAAGGTTGAAGGTGTCATTTAAACCTCCCACTTAGGGGCGCCTGGGTGGCTCAGTCGGTTAAGCGTCCGACTTCAGCCCGGGTCACTATCTCGCGGTCCGTGAGTTCAAGCCCCGCGTTGGGCTCTGTGCTGATGGCTCAGAGCCTGGAGCCTGCTTCCGATTCTGTCTCCCTCTCTCTCTGCCCCTCCCCCGTTCATGCTCTGTCTCTGTCTCAAAAATAAATAAACGTTAAAAAAATTAAAAAAAAAAAACCTCCCACTTATATTCATACTACTTAACAAAAGTTAACAAAATTATTGAGGTATAATTCCCATAAAGTGTACAATTCGGTAGTTTTTAGTATAGTCACAGAGTTGTGCAACCATGACCATTTAGAGCATTTTTATCACCCCAAGAACCCATCAGCAGTACTTGCCCATTTCCCCTCCACTCCCTATTTGAAACCCAGCCCTAGGCAACTATGATCTATTTTCTGTCTCTATGAATTTGCCTATCTTGAAAACTTCACATAAGTGGAATTATACAATATATGGCCCCTTGTGGCTGCCTTTTTTCACTGAGCATACTATTTTCAAGTTTCAGCCATGCCATAGCCTAAATCAGTACTTTTTCCCTTTTATGCTACATAATATTTCATTGTGTGGGCATACATTTTGTTTGCCCCTTCATCAGTTGATGGATAATTGGGTTGTTTCCAATTTTTGACTTTTATGAATGTTATTGCTAAAAGCATTAGTGTACATGTTCCACATGAGCCTAGATTTTAATTTTCCTCATGTAGTAATCTATGAGAAATGGTGGGTCATGTAATAACTCTATGTCTAACATTTTGAGGAAATGCCAGAGCCTTTTCTAAAGAAGCTGCACCATTTTACACTCTCACCAATAGTTAGAGAATTCCAGTTTCTTCACATCTTCCCACTACTCATCATTGTCTTTGTGATTACAGCCAGCCTAGTCGGTGTAAAGTTGTAGCTCATTGCAGGTTTGATTTGCATGTCCCTTATAGCTAATAATGTTAAGCATCTTTTCATTTGCCTGTCTACCATTTGTAAATCTTCTCTGGAGAAATCTCTATTCAATTCCCTTGCCCATTTCTTGAGTTGTCTGTATTACTGAATAGGAAGCACTCTTGATATATTCTGGAGACAAGTCTCTTAAAAAAGGTATGATCTGCAAAATTTTTCTCCATTCTGAGTTGTCTTTTCACTTTTTTTGCAGTGTCCTTTGCAAGACAAAACCTTTCAATTATGATATCTAATTTATGTATTTTTTTTCTTTTGTTTTTGGTGTTTTGTCTTTTGATTTTTGGTGTCATATCTTAGTATTAATTGCCTAATCCAAGGTCATGAAGATTTACTCCCTCATTTTATCTTGAGCTTTATAGTTTTAGATCTTACATTTAGGCCTCTGGTCCATGTTGAATTAATTTTTGGATAGGGTGTTAGATAGAGGTCCAACCCATTCTTTTGTGTGCTCATATACAGTTGTGCTAATTCTTTCCTCATTGAATTATCTTAGCATCCTTGATGTCTACCTTGTTTTTGACCTCCAATTTTTCATGTCTGTTTATTCACTTTGCTTCCCATAGCACTCACTACCTAATTGTAAATTCCTTGAGTTGAGGGACCATGGATTATACATATGCATGCCCCACACCTCAATACCTGGCAGACTACGGAGTCTGCAGTAGACACTTAATAAACACTTCACTGATTGGTTGGTTGTTCAAAGGAATTGAAGATACCCAAGGGGTAAAGGAAATAAACCAGGAGTTTAAAGAGATAAAAGTTATACATCTCATCTTACATTAATGTATCTCAAATAATATTTGGAAATGCCTAGTTAACTAATATTTGGAAAACAATTCAAATTAATATTCTATTAAGAATAATTTTTATATCATTATATTCAAATACATTACTATTTTGGTAATATTTGCTATTATGGGAATTCCTTTATAAAGCACTTACTCTCCACAATCTGTTGAAGACATGGATTCAACTTCTTTCATATACATTCTTGTTTTAGCATCATTATACAATTAATTACATTCTTACTCTAGTCTCTCTTGTGTGCCCACTAATTACATACCCAATAGCATGTAGGTAATAATTATTCAATATATTAAGCCAAACAAACCACTTACAGACATCAGTTCAAATTAAAAGAAACTAATTGTAAAACATTATGCCTCTTTATTCATTGCAAACATATCTCTCTTGTAGATACTAAGTTCATAATGTGAAATTCAGAGAATTTGAGAAGTAGAAAAAGAAAAAGCAAGTTTCTGCCTGACCTATACACATGAAACATTTAAAAAAAAGTTCTGGTTTTCCTCCCTTAAATGAATATTAAATTAATCTAATCTAAGACTTATTTTTTTAGTTAAGGTTTGCAAGCAAGTCTCTAAAAATGCAAATTGCATAATAGACTCTTGGATTTTTCCTGTCCTTTTCCTTTATTTTATCAATCTTGCAAGAAACATCATATATGTCTTTCAGAGCATTGAATTTAGTGGAGATGTTTCTGAGAAAAGAAAACAAAATTATGGAAACATTTGGAAAGAAATTTGAGAAATTAAGGCTCTTCTTTTGTTACTTGAACCAGAAGATTGTCAAATTTGAAACACTGGCTTTCATTTTATGTACCATTTTTTAAAATGTCAAAGTATGCAGAAGTACAGTTCTGTGGAATTATGGAGGCAAATGTAAACAAGCAAAGTACAGGAAAACAACACACAGACATAGAAAAAACCTGAAATCCTAATCAGTCTACTTATTTAGGCAATTCCTTTTTGTTAGACATATAGGTATGCTTGCATGTATGTATGTATTTTCATCTTCTAGATCTGAAGAGACCAAATGAGGAAACTATGATGAAATCCTTGAGCTACATCAGGAAATACAAATAAAAAGAAAGTCAATGACCTAAATATTTATTAGGAAACTCTGTTTAAGAGTTGGATTCATATGTGGCTCATATTTTCTTTGGCTATTAATTTAATTACCCTTTGAACTAGTTTAACCATATCAAGTAATCATCAGTCCATAGCAAGTAGCTAATGGAGACCTTGTCCAAGGTAACTGAATCTTGTAGGAAGCAAACATTACAGTGGGACTTAGGAAAGATTAAACTCTTTGTACCTTGTCAAAGCAATAATTAAAATGAATGAAATGTGTTTTTTTAAACACCCGTCATTTCAACAAGGAATTTTACCATTTGCCAGTATCAAAAAGCTCATCTCCTAAGATAAAAAAAAAATTTTTTTAACTTGGATAGTTTCAGTTGAGAAAACAGTGTTTTTACCATTTGTCTGGTTTTTTTGTTTGTTTGTTCGTTTTTTGTTCTTTTTTTTTTTTTAATCCAAGAAGAATTCCCAAGCAAGTCATCCAAAGGAACAAGTACTTTGAGGAAATTTGGCAACCATAGTGGATTTAAGCCACTGCCCAAACTCATGGAAACTTCAGGAAAAGCCACTTCTATATTTTTTTCTGATTTTTATCTGTTTTAGTATCTAATCAAGATTAAGATTATTTATTATCTTCCCCTAGAATTTCTACACCAATCTTCCGATTTCAGAAGGTGAGTAAATATGCTTCAATTTCTAAAAGGCAAACCTCAATTTTTATCTAAATAATTAAAGAGGTGTAACATTAAAAACTAAAAGGTACTTCCCATTATTGCTTGTTAAAGTATTGGACTTCTGGGGCGCCTGGGTGGCTCAGTCAGTGGAGCAACCAATTCTTGATTTTGGTTCACGTCACGATCCCAGGGTTATGGGTTTGACCGCACCCCCCCCCCCACCATGTTTATATAAAATGGAGCATTATTCATCCATAAAAAGAAAGGAAATCCTCCATTTGTGACAACTTAGATAAACCTTCAGGGCATTATGCTAAATGAAGAAAGTCAGAGAGAGAAAGACAAATACCATATGATCTCACATATATGTGGAGTCTAAAAAAACTGAACTCACAGAAGTGAGAACAGCCTGGTGCTTGACAGGGGCTGAGGAATAATAAGGTCAATGGGAAGATGTTAGTCAAAGATTATAAACTTTCAGTTGTAAGATGAGTAAGTGCCAGGGATCTAATGTACAGCATGGCAACTACAGTTAACAATACTGAATTGTAGACTTAATTGTCTCGAGTGTAGATCTTAGCATTGTCATCACACACACATGATAAACTATGTGAAGTGGCAGATATGCTAACCAACCTTGCTGTGGTAATCATTTTAAAATATATCCATTTATCAGATCATCATGCTGTATACCTTAAGCTTACACAATGGGATTTGTCAATTAAATCTCAAGAAGACTGGGGAAAAAAAGTTAAATGTTTTGAAAAGGAAATAGTTTTCAAAATTTAATGAAGTCATTTTTAAAAGCAGACGGGCGCCTGGGTGGCGCAGTCGGTTAAGCGTCCGACTTCAGCCAGGTCACGATCTCGCGGTCCGTGAGTTCGAGCCCCGCGTCGGGCTCTGGGCTGATGGCTCAGAGCCTGGAGCCTGTTTCCGATTCTGGGTCTCCCTCTCTCTCTGACCCTCCCCCGTTCATGCTCTGTCTCTCTCTGTCCCAAAAATAAATAAACGTTGAAAAAAAAATTTTTTTTAAAGCAGACAAAAGCCCGAGAGGTCTCTTATTAGCAATGTTTCACTATACTGAACATCAAAGAGAATAATTTTTCTGATTTAAAATTATATAAAAAATTCTCCAATGCACAATTACACTGAGAAAAGGGAAGACAAGAAAAATACATGTTGTCATTTGAGTTAGATACTAAACCAAATCTTAGGAGAGAGTCTCTGTCTTCTACTGAAATGCAGTCCAACGCAACATCAGATTCAATGCATTCCACCAGCCTAAAATGGCTAACTTAAAATCTCCTCAAACTTTGGACTGGACTGAATTTCTAATTAATAAAAAAATTAAGTTTAGATTTAAAAAATACTAAGAAGCAGTCATGAGAGAAATCCAGAGCTCTGTTATCTTCAAGGAATGACATGAAAATGATCCATATTGTTTTACACTAACCGAGGTTTAAGTGGCATGATAACCATTGTGGTGCATAGTTTTAGATTGGATCTTGATTTTGGACAAAACCAGGGGAAATTGGAGACATTTGATTATGGCTAGGTATAAAATGAAATTAAGAAATTATTAATTTTGCTAGGTATAAAAATAGCCATTGTGGCTATGTAGAAAGATATGTTTATTTAAAAAAATTTAATATTTTTATTTTTGAGAATAGAGCACAAGTGGGGGAGGGGCAGAGAGAGAGGGAGACAAAGAATCTGAAGCAGGCCCCAGGCTCTGAGCTGTCCTCACAGAGCCCGACACAGGGCTCGAACCTGTGAGATCATGACCTAAGCTGAAGTCAGACCGACTGAGCCACCCAGGTGCCCTATTTTATTTTATTTTATTTTTTAAGAGCTAAATACTGAATGCTGTATTGTGATATCTATATTCTTTTAAAATATTTCTGTATACAAAATTATTTTCTTAAAGAGAGATTTAGCATGATCCTTCTTGATAGGACTCAAGCTTTCTTTTCTCATTTCATCCAGTCATATGGTGAAATAATAAATATCACCTGTGTCGTTACCACCATTTTAAAAATAACTCTCTGAATCTTTTGGAATAAGTAAACACATTTTAACATGTGAGAAAGCCTTGTTTCAAATCAGTAATATTTTTAACCTGAAGTTCTAGAATGAACCTCAGGATGCTGGAGAAGCACGTTTGTGTGTGTGTGTGTGTGTGTGTGTGTGTGTGTGTGTGTGTGTGTGTGTGTATGTGTGTGTGTTCATGGGAATACGTATTTACCTTGGATGAGTTTTATAGCTTTCTTCAGGTTGTCAGAGGGACATGTGACCTCCCCAAACATTAAGAGTGTTAAGAGGTTTATTAGTTTTTTAACACTCACTGCTGTATAGCCTTGAAATGAACAATGCTTAGCTACTCTAATGGTCTTTAAACTAATTGAATCAAATTAAAATACTATATGTAAAGCTCATGGTTTTCCTTGTTGAACTTCTGCCCTCTTTATAGACGATGTTTCCATTTATATTTCTCTACTGCATGCTAAGGATTAAGTAACTCCTGAGGGTTATTCTTTCATATACGTTCACATATGTTATAAACTACGCTTAATTTTCAGACAATGGAGGGATGACAGTTGATTAAAGGGGCTTGTCTTTGAGGCTTTAGAAAAGAAGGATCATTTAATTCTAAACCATTAGCTGGATTATGTATCTGGCATTAAAGCCTGAACGTTTACTAGGTTTTAGATTAAAGTAAACTTCCATAGACATACTAAAGGCTGGGCCACCAGAGGCAATTTCTATAGGGATAGGACTAGTGTTAATGGACAGAAGGAAAGACATATGTGTGGGGTTGGCCTCATGGCATGCAGCCTGAGCAGCTGCAAAGGGCTCCATACTAAAAAGGGCCTGGTGCTTGATTTCATGCTTCGCTGTCACTGCTGTGAAATTCTTGGCTAAGTTTTGATCGAGGTTCTACATTTTCATTTTGCTTTGGGCTCCGTGTGTTATGTAGCCAATCCTCTGTATGTGGCTTGGCCCTAGGCTTATCTGTGGAGCTGACTCTAGTTCTGTTCAACTTGTTTCTTGCTCAGCTACTTTTACCCCCCATTTCCTTCCTTCAGATAAGGGTTGGGGTTGAGCTGCTCCAGTTACTACAGCAGCACAAAAGCCATGAGCAAGCACGTATGAGGATTGGGGAATGTGTGGTAGGGTGGGCAGAAAGACCTAAGTTGAGCACAAAAAGTTCATCTAAATGTTAAACCATTAATGTCATGGTAACTTCATTCAATTTATAAAACTTTCATTGACAATTCAATGCAATTTTTGGTAATCCCCACCCTTCTATTGCCTCTCACATCCCTGTGTTAGAAGAGGGCACCTCATCTGTCGATAGAAATATTCTCATGGGCCCTCCATGCACTAAAACTAAAGATGATACTGAAGCGTGCTCAATCTGGCAATTCTTATATTTTCTCTCCAAAAATTTGAAAGCCCTGCTTTTCAAAATACAGTTGAAGAACAACAGTGGCAACATTTTGAGAAGTCAATGTTTAAAGATTTGTTTGTACCAAAAAATAAAATAAAATAATAAGGATTTGTCTGTACCAACAATGTTATGTGGGGGTTGGTTTGGTTTTGTCTTGGGTATTCTTTTTGCCACAAATTTGTAGTTTACCAGTGCTGTTTTGTGGAGTTTTCCTGCACACAGCCTGCTCAAGGGAGTTCAGAGGCACCCAAAACAAAGTTCACTGGCCTCTTGTCTGATCCTGGTGTCATTATGATAAATTCCATTGAATTTTTCAGCAGGGGAACTGCTTGTGATAAATGAGGTAGACATTTTTATTTTTTTCCAAGGTGGACAATAGTAGCAATAGTAATAATAATAATAATGGTAATCATAATTATATATGGCAAAAATCATAATTATTACATAATATTATTATCATGACTAATTACCATCTATGAGGTGCTATGCTAAATGCTTGATGTGTTGCATTTCGGTTAATGCCCCCAGCAAGCTGAGAAGTAGGGTAACTGAATTATCCGCTATTTGTAAAAGAGTAAAGTGAGATTTAGCAAAATGAAGTGAAGTGCCCAAGGTTATGTACCTAGTAAACAATGGAGTAGAAATGTGAATTTAGGCTAGAGGAATCCAGAGTCCATACTCTGAAACACTGGGCTACACTTCCTCCACCAGAAGAACCATTGGAGATCCATAGTCATTAAGAGTAGGGAGGTTTTTTTTTTGTTTTTTTTTTTGTTTTTTTTTGTTTTTTTTTTTCATTTCTGTCTGTTGAGTGAAACAAACCAACAAATCCTGCTTTATAGTCAGGATTTTAGCTTTGGAAATTTCATGGTCAGCAGACAATCATTCTTCAGGTAGGATGTCAAAGGATCATAAATTGTGGACCCTTGTTGACCGTCATGAAAGGGAAAAGAACGGAAGGAGAAAACAGACAAGGCTAGGAAATCTATTGTCTTTCTGAGAAAATGGTGTACTGTTTCTTATTTTCCTTAAAGCATCATAACACCGATCTCTACTGTTCACATATGTATGAAATTTAAAATATGACATTTAAGAAGAGTCTGAACACCTATATTATTATCTTTGTGTTTAATTACCTGGTTGTTTCAAATTTTAAGACTGATTTAAGAAAGCACTAAACATGCCAATATTGAAAGTCACACAAACATCTCTGATAAAGAAAAATATACATATATATATTAAAATAGTATACAATAAAGAAGTCTCATCATTATTCAAGTGCAATCTCAAACTCTCTAATAGAGGATTATCTTCTTAAGATTTTACTTTATCCAGACAATAAGAACAAAAGTAAATTTTAAGAAAATTTCCTGGGAGGAAAATCTGATTTTAGAATTTTGCTGTAACTGTGTGACTGATGAATGTGGAGATGGATACAGCCATAATTTCTCAGCTCTCATTCTCCTAATTACCTACCAGCTCTGTACATGAGCACATCTAAGAAATGAGACACCAAAGAAAGAACAGGTTTTGGGTTTTTTTGTTTTTTGGTTTTTGTTTTTATTTCCCAAAGTGCTCTACAACACATACTCCAAAAATCCCATGAATAATATGGGTCTGTACATCGCTATGAGGAGAGTGAGAAAATTCCTTCCCTTCTCATCCTATGAAGACATAGGTAATTCTCAAAGAGCAGAAAACTCCATGCAATACGAAAAAGAAAACGTCAGTGGAAACTCAGTTTCCTATGGAAAATATTAATAAGGGCTTATGGTACTGACCAAGTTTTTAAAAAAATAATGGCAAATGTTATCTCCATACTATGTATTTTTTAAATCGCTATGTATATGAAAGACAGAATATAGTAATCAGTTGAATATATCTTATGTATATGATTCATAATTAGGGATCCATGGCAGGTTTCTTGAGACTTCTTTTTGTACAAACTTAGAATCATCTCATGATTTTTGAGAAACTAATCCAGGGACATTTGTCTTGCTGCCTCCACAAAAAAAAAAAAAAAAAAAATCTCTATTACAAAGGTAGGCTTTAGGGATACAGTTTTTGATTTCCAAAGTTTGAATTTGTGATTATGATCTCCATTCAGCTGACATCTTTGTTTACACGATGGCTTCCATAAATGTAAGTGGCTACGGACAGAAGTATAACTGCTTTGTATAGACAACTAGATGCAGTAGGCCAGGTTCACATTATGAATTTTGACACTGTACCACTTTTGAATTTCATTGCTACTTAAGTAACAAATTCAAATTTACTAACTTTAGTGCCACTTCAAAACTGGTATGAGTAGATCATATAACTGCAATCTTCTTCACACTCTGAGTCTGTTAGAACCTGCCATCCATACTGATTCTTCCATGAAAGTCATCAAATGTAAACAGAAGGGAGTGTGTGGGTTGGAGAAGGGAGTGTGTGGGTGGACTTCCAAGATGGAAGTCTCCAAAGGCAGCTGTGTCCTCTGATATAGAGGAAACATAGCTTAGCCATGCTAACCTGATCATCCTTGCTGAAACTTGATTCCATATTATCCACCCACGGCTTGTCCCTGCCTGCAGCGCTTTGTTTCATGATTGTATGTTTTCCCTTGATCCCCATTAATCCCATCAGTTTAAGAGCACCATTCCATCTTTGGCCAGTCACTCAGGCCAGGAAACCTTTCTTTTGCCTTACCTACCACACACCAGTCAAGCATTGGGTCCTGTACATAGATGCCTTGTAGACATTTCCCTATCAACCCTTTCATTTCAGCCCATGACTAACCCTCCCTGTTTCTTATGTAATTTCTTGCCTCAGCTATCTAAATACGTCTTCCCAACTTTTTCTCAACCCCAACCTTTTCATTCTCTAGTCCATTCTCTACTTCCTTATCACCATGAACTTTCTAAAATGTACATTTTATGTCTTTTTAATAACTCCCCTTTGCTTTCACATTCCTTGGTAAGGAATCTAGTAACCCCTATAAACATGTATCCTATCAAACAGCTATAAGAAATCCATGGTCTCCATGTAAGGTTTACAGTTTTCTTAGCAAGCAGATTCCCTCTCACAGCATGCTAGGAAGTACAATGTCCTCACATCCGCTATCATTTCATCACGTCCTGTCTTCACATTCCACGCTCCTCAGGCTCAGCTCAGGCATTCTCTGTGATGTCTATCCCTGAGTTAGGTATTCCTTTATTTCTGCTCCTAGATTGTCTTTCTTTAAGGCTCCATTTTTGCTTGTTTTCTTATCTGTGCGCACATCTAGACATAAAGAAACTAGAAGTTTCTCAATGCAATCTTGTTCACTGTATTATATATCCCATACCTAGCATAATACCTGGAGCATTAAAAAAAAAAAAAGCCCCACATGTATCTGCAGAATAAAGGCCCAAATTTATGACTTCAGCTACGTGGTCCCTACTTCTAGTTCTCAAGTTCCACAGAAAGCAAAAGTGAGAGTAAAGGGAAGGAATCCATTGTGCGGTAGGCACTCAGAGGTACTGTTTATGTATTTTCTCTAGTTCTGAGAACATCCTGTAAGGTAGGTGTTAGGTAGATTTCCAAAGAACAGAGGAATAAAATCAAGTTCAGAGGCATTGAGTTATCTGCCCCAGGTCACCAAGCTGAGAGTCAAATTACGGATTTCTAGGCGTCCAAAGCCCACATCCTTTCCACTGCACTGTGCTTCTTTAACAATCCCCTTCCCCCACTTAAGGACAGAAAAACATATTTTGGATTAAAGCTGAAACTGTTCCAAAACAGTATTTTCTTCTTAAGTAATGTGTAGTCAAGCTTCTTTGCCAGATTGTTTAAGTGATGATTGCATGAGATAACCAGAGAAGCATGGGAAATGATGTAATCAAGTTGACATTTGTAGACTGAATTAGATTAGATCAGTCAGTGCCTTTGAAATGCTGTTGTATCATTTTTACTGACTTATTTTGCATGATTAACAGGTAAGCGATAATTACAGATATTTTTCTAGTTTGTGAGACATGAACACAACTTGCATTTTTCATCAGTGGTCAGTTTTCCTTTGTTACTTATTAATTATTATGAAGCACTCATATAAGAGCTCAGTCACCTCCAAGGAAGCTCTGTGTTTGCACAAGCCGTTAAAACCATGGATCAAGCTAGGTAAACCATGGAACGCGATCTTACCTTTTATGACTCTACTTTCATATTCTTTTTTTTTTAATTTTTTTTCAACGTTTATTTATTTTTGGGACAGAGAGAGACAGAGCATGAACGGGGGAGGGTCAGAGAGAGAGGGAGACCCAGAATCGGAAACAGGCTCCAGGCTCTGAGCCATCAGCCCAGAGCCTGATGTGGGGCTCGAACTCACGGACCGCGAGATCGTGACCTGGCTGAAGTCGGACGCTTAACCGACTGCGCCACCCAGGCGCCCCTCTACTTTCATATTCTAATAAGTAGACAAAAGAACAAATATTTCATTATTGCATCAAACCAGTGATTAATTCAAACCAGAAGTTCGACACCTAAAGAAATCCCACTCAATGGGCCTTGGCAAATGGAGGATGGAACACTGTTGCCCATCTTGAAAAAATACTTTAGTGATTACCTGTCTGTCAGAACTCCTCAGGCTCTTGCCATTAGTAAAGTTCCCAAATCCTTTAAAATACAACCACACATTGTTCAATTTTCTGTGTTATTCATAACAAGATGGAACACAGAAAAACACAAATAAGAAAAACAGGATTATGTAATTGTATCATTTAGAATAAACATCTTTTGTTATTTGTATCTTTCCAGTTTTTTTCTTCCCTTGTATTTTGACAAAATATGTCTTTTCTAAAGATGCCATAATGCCCTTTTTAGGTCAGTTAATTTTCTTTTTTGTTTTCTCAAGATTTTTTTTAAAGTAATCTCTCCCACATGGGGCTCGAACTTACAACCCCTAAGATCAAGAGTCATATGTTCTACTGACTGAGGCAGCCAGGCTCCATGGTCAGTTAATTTTCACTTGGCAACATACTATCATTATTAATGTAGCATTCAATATCCTCCTACAACACTGTTTTATAGGCTAAAGGTTGCACGGTATTTCATCATGTGAATATGCCATTATTTATTTAACCAGTTCAGAATTACTGAGAATTTAGATTATTTCCAATTACTTTCTATTTTTTAATGCTAGAAAAAAAAATTCCTGTAATACATCTTTGTATTGACAGGGCAGACTGGTCAATATTCTCTTGACATAATGTCTAAAACTTTGTGCACTGTTTATTATTTCTGGCTTACTTTAAGTCTTGTGCTAAGTTTCCTAAGTATAAACCATCAGAGCTAATTACACATTATTTGATGTAGACGTCTGTATGTGTGGGCATGTGTATATTTAACAGAGTATCTTTTTTTTCTTAGCGTTTTAGATATCTAGTCCCTGAAACAGTTATGGAATAGCAATTTCAGCCACATGTACTTTTGCTTTGCTTTTAGCCACATGTACTTTTGAAGTTCTTAGGCAATATAATTAAAACAATGCCTGGACACAGTAGATACTCAATAAATATTTAATGATGTATTAATTATATTAAAACAAAGTGGCAACTAACTATAAAATAAGCTCCTTCAGGAATACCATAGTTCTCATAGGTCCATTCATTAATTCTTTTACTTACCACATATTTTATGAGAATCTACACTCTGCCACTGATTCTTTCATTAAAATTAAGTTGTACAGTAGGGAGCAAATCAGCTGGTATAGTACGATGGGATACTTCTTTAACAGGAGTATAAAAGATGCCATGAGGGAAATTTGCCATAAGAGAAAAACAAATTAAAACACTAATAAGAGGGGTGCCTGGGTGGCTCAGTCGGTTGACCATCTGACTCTTGATTTTGACCCAGGTCGTGATCCCAGCATTGTGGGAATCAAGCCCCACATCTGGCTCTGCATGAAGTATGGAGCCTGCTTGGGATTCTCTTTCTCTCCCTCTGCCCCTGCCCCTTTCCCCCAACCTGTGTGCATGCTCGCACTCTCTCTCGCTCTCTCTCGCTCTCTCTCAAACAACAACAACAAACAAAACAAAAAACAATCATAAGATACCACTACACACTCAAAAGTATGTCTAAAACAACCAAAGGAGAGATCATAATACCAAATGTTGGAGAGGAATGGTGGCAGAGCTCTCTTGGTGGGAGTATAAATTGGCAAAGATATATGAGTATTTGTTTGCCAATATCTACTAAAGCTGAAAATTGGCATACCCTTTGCATAAACAATTCTGGAAATACACTCAATAGAAATTTATGTGTGTGTGTGTGTGTGTGCATACACATGTAACCAAAAGACATGCACAATGTTCTCATGAGCCATATTCATGACAGCTCAAAGTTGAAAACAATATTAATGTCCATGAAGAATAAAATAGAAACATAAATTGTATATATTTCACAAAGATCAGATGATAGCATAAAGATGCTATGTATTATGGATGTCTCTTAAAAATAGGGTTGCCATGTAAAACACTCTTAAATATTGTTTATATAAATATTATTCAATATAAAATACAGTTACACACACCCAGCTAAACATTACATAATACATGGCTATAGTAAAAAATGATTTTTTAGAAATTCAAATTTAATTAGCCTGTGTTTTTACTCTCTAAATCTGGCAACTGTACCTACAAAAAGCACTGAATTAAAGAAGCAAGACACAAGAGTACATTCTGAGTAATTACTCTCACACAAAACCCAAAACCAGGTGAAAATGGTTTCATGGTGCTATGAGTCAGTTTAGTGGTAATTTTTGGAGAGAGGTAATGCCTGGGAAGGAGCGTGGGGGTGATTTGGGAATGAGTAATGCTCTATTTCTTGACCTGGGTGATGGTTACTTGTATTTACCTTGTTAAAAATTGAGCAGGCACATTTGGACTTGTTTTGTTTTACCTTTTGGAGCATATATTCTAATGAATTAGTTTAAAGTTTCATGATCATATGTGTATGACACTAAATATTACTCTGGAGGCGAGTTGACAGAAAATTTGAAAGAAGCCAGCCTGTTGCTAACAGGCTGATGTACTAGGATAAGGGTGTGAAATGCTGCCATGGTTCTAATTATGGAGAAGAAAGAACAGGATGTACATTGATTTTGATGGTAATATTGGAAAAACTTAATAGAACATTTAGGAATAATTAAGGAGTCTAGGGCATTTGGCACAGAATATTAGGTGATCAGTCGTTGGTTCACCATTTATGGCTGAAAAGCGTGGCTCTGTACAACCGTAAAGAGCTACTATGTTCAAAAATCAGACATCATAGATTTGTATACTTATTAAGAAAAATATCTCGTGAATTGTGGTACATTTTATTATTTTAACAAAATCTTCACATTAAGATTTCTTTCTGAGAGATTAAAGTAGGAGGGCATACTGTTCTAATTCCCACAAATGTTTCATTTTGACTAGTGGTTGCCAGCCCTGATACAGTTCTTAATACCCAGATAGAAAACAGAAGACGGATTTACATAGGTTTGTGGGGAGGAAAAAAGAACAATGAACTCAATTTTCAACTATTATACCTGAAGTTCAAGGAATATTCCATTAGAAATATGCAGCAAAAAGAATACATGGGTTTGAACTACTGCAGCCCTGTCTGGGATAGTAATATCAACTTGGAAATCATCAGTGTCTGGCAAAGAGTTAACGGACACTGAGCAAAGATAACCCAGCAAAAGTTGGGAGCAAGAAGCAAAGGTGATCAAAAGCAAATTGCTGAACAAATATGTCATTTAAAAAAGACAGTAAGTATGAAGAAGGCTCAAGATGTGTGGCCAGAAGACAGGTATGGGATAAAACTATGGAAATGGTGAAGGAAAATGGTAGAGGGTACTGAAAAGTGCTCTTGGGCCTTGGCAAGGGCAACGTCAGTGGCATGATGTAAATAGGAGCCAAGTGAGCAGATTGAAATGGAATAGGAATGGAGAAAATATCAATTTTTCTTCCTAGAAATTGGGCTATGATTCGAAAAGATAGGTGAAAGACTCAAACGGAGTGATGTCTTTTGTTTGTTGGTTTGGTTTGGGTTTAAATGAAAACTTTAAGCATGCTTATGTATTGAGGAGAACCAGTCGTTGAAGGCCTTGAAAAGAGAGATTGAGAGCTGATCCAGACCTTGGAGTAAAATGGGAATATCTTAGACCCAAAACATAAAGAAAAAAATGATTATGAAATCAGACACTTCATATTCTGAGACTGGACCTAAGCTATATGCATTTAATAACATGTGTTGTATGAAAGAGGACAGTCAAGAGAATTGCTAAAGCTTCTGTTTTGTACAAAAAATTATATGGGAGTTTATGTGGTAAAAGTGAGAACAAGAACACAAAATGCTGAGCTTAAAAGTAGTGGTAAAAGTTTAG
Source organism: Herpailurus yagouaroundi (assembly GCF_014898765.1). Taxonomy (NCBI): domain Eukaryota; kingdom Metazoa; phylum Chordata; class Mammalia; order Carnivora; family Felidae; genus Herpailurus; species Herpailurus yagouaroundi. Next base: position 53,105,835 of record NW_024412391.1, read on the forward strand.
AGGAGCCATGGAAGGGAGTAGGAGGCTAGAGTGGTCAAGCAAAATATAATAGATCTGCTAAGGGGAGGCTGCCAATTACCTAAGCTTAGAGGTTACCCATTTTATTTAAAACCAATGCCACAGTGGTGTAGCTGTTTCCAGAAATGATTAGCAGCTCAGAAGTGGCGACAAAGTATTGAGATCCTCAGCGAAGGATTCAGTGTGCGGAGGATACAAGAATTTCAGAGTGTCGAGGACCGAGGTATTGAGGAAGTGATCCTGTGGAAGATCGGAGATCAAGATGTGGACAGAGGAAGTGTCATGGGAGTAGGCTGTGTGAGAGCAGAGGAAGCAAAGGATGCTGTGGTCAAATGGTCACTTCTCATATTCATAGATTTTGAAGATGGAGCTGTTCCAGCTAATTATATGTTCCAACAAAGGGCCTGAGAATTATTGCTGAGATGGAGGAAATGCTATATGCAATAGATCATACAAAGGAACTATGAGGTTATAGAGACGAAATGTCCTCAGAGATGTTTAGGCCATCCCAAAATGATGGCTACAGCTTTGGTGGGGATGAAGGTTATGATCCAGGTGTCAGAATGCTCAGAAGGATGAGGAGGTCAGTGGGACCCAGTGAAGAAACTGATTCACCATCATTGAACTAGTTGAGTAGAGTAGAGTGGCTGGTGCAGAAGAGCTGAAAGAGAAGAGCCTGGAATCAGGGCTGTGGGGCCAGCAGTATGCGGTATTTAGAACATTTTCAAAGAGGAACTCCATCTCAGCAAAGCTCCAAAGAAAGTTGTACCCCCTGGGAAGACTCAGAGTTCAGAGAAGGCAATTACCTGGATGGAGCACTCTGCAGAGAGTGGGAGGTATGAAAAAGTTTATTTCCAATGCAATAAGGGTTTAAAGTATCATGGAATGTAGGGATGTCGGCAATGGGAACACTGTAGAGTAATGTGGCAAGGAATGAGAAGAGAGACTGCAGGAGATATTTTCTTGCAAGTACCTGGCAGCTTTTGATCTTTATATGCAACTGAGTTCTAGTGTCATGGTAGGAGTGATGAGATATGGTCAGTCGTGAAGCAAAATCTCGGCACCCCTGAGGGCCAACTGTTGTCAGTAGGCCCTAATAGGAGAACCAGAAATGAAAGCAGTAAGTTCAGAGTAAGTTCGGGATTCTCTCCAGTATCTTCTATTTCTATATCTTAGCCATGGAAAATTACGATTCATATTGAGAATGATTACTCTAAACCTGGAGAAAATTCTCAGTGATCAAAGAAAGATTCAATAGCATTCTTCTAACAACAAACATTTATAGATCACGGGTTGTTTTTTACATTGAATTGCTTAAACGAGAAAGTGAACAAAAAAATTTCAAATCAGCTTCAAAAGCAAGGCTCAAAATAAAATATTTGGAATACCCAAAAAACTCAATTATTAAAAAGACCGTTTTATTTAAGAAAGTTCAAATATGGATGAGATTTCTTAGTGGGAAACTAAAAATAGGTAAAAGCATAAAAGCCTGGATGAAGCTTCTTTTGGATATGCCAACAAAGTGAATCATTTCTATTACAATGGCTACTGAACAGTGATGACAGAAAGAATTTGTTAAGACACCACCAATTGACAGTGGGCTGGTGAATATTTACCTGAGAATATGGAAACCCTAAATTGGAATACAGAATTCCCTGCCAGTTTAGAAGACCAAGGAAACTTCCTACACCTACTCTTACACTCGCAGGAGAGAGCACTTTGAAAATATTCCACCTTCATGGTAAAATGTTTGACATAAATGTACTCAGAACAGAATTGGAATTTCAAGTGTACTTCCACAAAGAGAGTTATGCCTTGCCCTTGTGCACACACATACTTACACATACTCAGATTGAAGAATTACTTCTTCCGTCATCCCTGATTAATATCAACCAAGCCATATGCTACATAATTGGGAAACTTGTTTGGGAAAATAGTTGTAAAAAGGCCAGCCTTATAGCTACAAATCAACAATGACATGCATAGCTGTGAGTCCAAGATGAAATTTAACAACTCGATGTGAGTTCATTTAAGGTCAACAGTGTCTTTAATTCTGAAGACAAGTATTTCCACCAGGGCATATCCTCAAATTCAGCTTGCCAAATTTTGTACCTAAAACTGATGCATTCAGAAATCTTAAAATATTTCTGTCAGAAGAAAATTTGAAACAACCTCTCTCTCCACTTCTCTCTCTCTCTCTCTCTCTCTCTCTCTCTCTTTCTCTCAATTAAAGTGAAGGCTAGAAAAGTTAAAAAGCTTGCTAAGGTCATGACATGAATTAGCATTGACTTGGTAAAAGGGAAATTTTTTTTTTACTTTATTTTTGAGAGAGAGTGTGTATGTGTATGAGCAGGGGAGAACTCCAGAGGGAGAGAGGGAGAATCTTAAGCAGGCTCCATGCTCAGTGAGAGGCCAGTGCAGAGCTCAATCCCATGACCCACGGATCTTGATCTGAAATCAAGAGTCAGATGCTCAACCGACTGAGCCACCCAGGTGCCCAGAAGGAAAAATTTTAATGTAAAGATACACACTACTTTGGCACCAATCAACATCAAAGTCATTGTTTACAGTATCTTTAAGAGGAGAAGATAAAGTTCAAGAAAACTTCAGGCTTGAAATCTATTTGTGCCACAAATTCTCAATTGGAATGCCCTAAAATTAGAGTATTTTGGCTAACTAACTTTTGACCAAAAACAGCATTTGTTTCAACTCTTCATGGCGGAAAGGTTTTCTTCAAGAAGCTAGGGTACTTTCTGGCATTTAGAAGAAGACTGTTGTATCTCAACAAATCATTTCCCTACTTCTGAAGCTAGAACCCTTTTAATTTTTGTGCCTTGCCATGTCCTTTTAATGTTCTTCTTTGTCTGGTGGAATGTGCCTTCTCATCCCTGGAACTCAATGCAAAGAGGAAGCCCTGGGATGCCCTATCCAGATGTCATTTTACCACATGAGCTCATGCTTTACCAGTAGTTCTCCACATCTAGCTGCTGCACATTGAAATAAATTGGAAACTTATTAAAAATTAAATAACCGGGCATGGGAACACGTGCCAAATACAGGGCTGTATACATTTGGTGCAGTCAAATCTTGTACCCAGCATTTAGAACAGAGCTGTAGACTAATCTCTCCCTCTTCACTCCAAAGAAAATGCAGCATTTGCATTGGGTAGCTTTTTAATTCGTGTTTTTTTTTTTAATTTTACTTCTTCATTTTCAAGATATCACATGGAGAGAAACTCAATAAAACTAAGCAATGATAAGGTTCTAGTAGTAATTTAATTCCTCAATATTTACTCATTCCAGGATAATTTGCAATCTAGCAGTTAATCTGCAAATGGCCCAACTTTTAATTTGTAGAAATAAATCTCTTCAATAGACTTTTAGGCACCAAAATAAACAGATGGGTTGATATTTGGAGAAAAGAAGATTTATACCCCATAGACTCTTCTTCCGGCCAGCTGTGATTTTGGTGTTCCTTGGAGTGATCACTCTGAATGGTAATTAATATGCTACCAACAGTTTTACATACTAATTTATTCCCATCCTATCACAGAAGATATTTAAGTCTACTTTTAATGATCCACAAAATATATTTTAAAATATATAGTTTAGAAATGGAAAAAAAAAAAAAAGACATAAAATGGAGCCAAGACTGAGAAGGAAACAAAAGGCAAAAAAAAAAAAAAAAAAAAAAAAAAAAAAAGCCAAGTACTACAAGTTTTCATATCATTCATTCATTCACTCATTCATTCATTCAGAAATAGTAACTATCATTGATCTGGCAATCAGCTCGGTGGCTATGCAATGACATGGCTGTTTGCTTGAGATGTCTATTCTGATGATTGATGCCTATGCCTTCCTTTAATTTAATATTTTGAATATTACTCTCTAGAGCTGGGAGTGTGACAGAGAGAAAACAAACAGGGACCCTCGCCTCACAGGCTTCTAGACTTTCTAACAGAGAGACATGCGTACAAGCAGCTAAAACAGAGTATGGCTAAATTAAATATAATGTATTAGAGAAACAACAAACAGAAATCAGACAATAGCAAAGGAAACACAACAATACTATAAGTCAGAGAGATGGGCAGAGACTGTGAAGGGCTTTATGACATTTACAAGGAAGTTTGGACTTTATTCTTACGGGATTTTAAGCAGGAGAATAAGTAAGTGAATTTGCATGTTAGAGAGATCGCTGTGGCCCAAGCATTGAATAGCTCCTGCTGCCCCCACCTGGTCAAATCCCACCAGTTTAGATCTTGCTTGGGACTCCTCTGGGCAGTGAGGCTAACTGTGAAAAGTAGCGCTCACGCTGTATCTCTGAAGCTAGAATGGCTGAGCTCTAATCCTGACTTGAAATGAGGAGAAATTTTTAACTTACTATGGACAAGAAATTTTCACTTCCTTTTACTTCAATTTCCTTATATGTAAAGTGGGGTTGAGTCCCTACCTTACAGGTGGTTGTGAGGAATAAAACAGAAGGGAAATAAATCATCTAAGAAAAATGCTTAGAACCTTCTCTGGCACATGTTGACACTCACTGCTCGCTTTACGTACAACTTTTTTCAACTTTATGACAGCACTTTAAGAGGGGGAAAAAAGATCATTGTCATCATTTTAGCACATTCAAAATGTCTCATTAAGCCTTTCACAACACCGATTTTTAGATTTAGTTAACATTCTTTGTTTTTGCTATTCCTCTTTATTCGTCTCTGTTCTGATCACATTTGGTAACCACAATAATTTTGTCTTATGGCTTTCCTTTATTTTATTTTTTTAGATTTCTTCAGCATCAATTTGAGAGTTTCACTTGCTAACATGTGGTTTATATTAACTTCCTAGATGGAGTCTCAATGGGTCATCCTTAAGTGCTGGGGCCTCTCCCTTTAGGTAGAAAAATGAACTGGTGTTAGCACTTCCTGTGTATCTACAATAACAGACACAAGATGAACTCTGTAGAGTCTTCGATGGAGTATTTCAGGCCACCGCAGTAGAAGGCAGGGCTGTCACGATCCCCCAGTGCAGTGGCCTTCTCTGACCTGAGGTTTTATGCAGCTTCTGCAGAAGGGAAGGAAAACATGACCTGGCTGAGCTCAGACCTGCCAGACTCAGAGGGACACTGAAATAAATATTTCAGCAGACAAAATATGAAGGGTATTTGTCTGTGCAACTTGGAAAGCATTTATGGGAAAGGGACCGGTGGAGCGCCCCTATTTTCCGGTATTTGTCTACAGTGAAAACAGAGCCGCGTGCAGGTGTCTGAGACTTTGTAAAGGCTTCAGTGGAACCTGTGTGCTTTAAGTCACTGTGGTTGGGCAGAAAGAACTTGTAAGAACATTTTATTAGGAATTTTAAGGGGAAAAAACCCCTTATTTCTATGACCCATTTTTTTTTCCCTTGCAAGACAAGCAGCACTTACAGAATCAGGAAGTAGAGGAAACACACCTCCCATGAGAGGCTGCCTTAGCGTCGCCCAAATCAAATGGTGACCTACGCTGTCGGCTGTCACTCAGGGATAAAATCATAGCACCTCAAAAGTCTCTACCAACATTGCCTGTAAAAACGAGAGCTGCTTGATTTGTTTTGTCTTCTTTGATTTCAAGCCTGCTGTACCCTATAGGTTTTCCCCTCTGTGACTAGCACTTTTGGTTTGAAGCTTCTCTGATCTTTTTTTTTTTTTATTATTGCACCTTGTTTTAGATATTGTTTCCTTTCACTTTCCTCTCTTTCTTCCTGTCTATTTCTCTCTCTTTTCTCTCTCTCTTTTTCTTTCTCTCTTTTGCTCTTCCTTGCTTTCTTGCTTTCTGGAGTGGGTGGGGGGTTTGGGGAGGGACAATTTAGCACAGACCCAAAGGTTAGCCTCACTTCTGATCTACCGTCCAGTCCAGGGTCATAGAAGTATAGCCCAACCGAGTACATTGGAACCAGATTTAGGAAAGAAGAAAATCTGACCTCAATTTTGGGTGCCGAGTCATGATGCTCTAAGAGTCTCTGAGCCCCTGGGAACCATGTCTTGCTTCCTATGGCAGCAACTGTGGAGACTATTTGAACTTCTACATCCTCTTTTCCCAAATGCACAATAAATACTTCTCCTGCAGTGACTGTGTGCCTAACTTTTTCCCATTGTATCAGGGAGCTGTCCACTTCCATGAGGACACTAACAGGATGGCAAAACCCCAGCTCTTCAGGGGATTTGGGCCCATGCTCTGTATATTATCCAGTGTTCCCTGCAGCTATCAAGTAGAAAGCAGTGTTGTTCAGTTTAAATCTTGGGGTTCTGGAGACAGAAAGATTCTATCTGGAGATAGATGCTATTTCACCTCTTCCACAGAGACCTTGACCAAGTTATTTTAAAAATTATTACTTTATTAAGTGTAAATATTTAGTGGCATATAATATACATATAAGGCTAACAACCTTGATGAAATTTCACAGAGTCAACACCGCTATGTAATCGGCACCCAGATCCAAAAAGAAGACATGGCCAGTCCCTCCCACACATGTCTCTCTGAAAAGGGAACCCCTACCACATCACACACCATAGATTCTATGACCCTGTTCTTAGCCTTCCTGAGCCTCAGTTCCTTCATCTGTAAAATCGGGAAAATATGAGCACCAATTTTAAACACTGTAAGGATTAAAGGAAATAATCAATATGAACTTAGATAGTTGCTCATATAATTTATTTTGATTATTATTTCCCTACATATTTAGATCAGTCCATCACCTGCCTGTCTCATGCATGGAGCAAGCTCCATTTCTTTTCCAAAAACTGAAAGCTATTTTTTCCCACAACCTTCCAGGTTTTGTGTTTGGCCAGGGGAGGAAGCGGTGTGGCAGAGGGAAAGAAAGTGAGCACAAACATACACATGAACAAACCGGGAGGTCTGTCTTGGAGAAACATTGGCAATTATCTAAACAAATTTTATTGGCACAACAAAGAAGAGGGATGGAGTGGGAACCAAGGTTTTTTTCTCATAGAAGGTCAAGGGAGAGGTTGGATATTAGGTTTAAAAACCAGAGACATTAAATTAGAGCTGAGCAGCCATGAAAACCATAGCCACGAAAAGTCCTGACATTGCTGGACTTTGGGGGGACAGGGCATTGGGGGGGGGGGGGCCGGGGGCATAGAACAGAGACTGTGGACCATGGTGTATCCGTTTGTTGTTAGGAACAGAGTATGTTCACCAGAGAGCTTCTGTTTAGGGTGTGGCTCAATGTTTCCCTGAAGATAATATCAATTTAAAGATAAAATAATATCTAATAGACTCTGCTGTGTCCTCTGGCCTTGCAGAAATTTATGTTAGTTCTTTAATTTCCGGACATTGCCTTGCTTCTCATTTTGGTTTACACGCCTCTTTCTTCCTCCTCAATTTGATATCATTCACAGTCTCATGAAACAGAGGGAGAAGTTTCCTACATAAAAGCAGTTTGCTATGCAAAGGTCCTGAGCCCCAGACTTTTTATGAAGACGTGTAACAATGAACTAAGGGCATCTTTTCAACTTTTGCACAAAGGTTACTTGTTCCTTTTGGGAAGCCAGGGCTAGTTTAGAGAAAAACCATAAAGAGTAGATCCTTTCCCCTCCCCCATTCAATTTTGGCCCACAATTAGCTTGATTAGGGGCACCTGGTGGCTCAGGCAGTTAAGCCTCAGACTTCTGCTCAGGTCACGATCTTGCAGATTTTGAGTTCTAGCCCAGCATCCGGCTCTGTGCTGACAGCTCAGAGCCTGGAGCCTGCTTTGGATTCCATGTCTCCCTCTCTCTCTGTCCCTCCCCTGCTTGCATTCTCTCTCTCTCTCAAAATAAATAAATATTAAAAAAAAACTTAAAGACATCTGCTTGATCAAAAGTTGAGAATGGAACGTAGATTAATGGAAAGCATGGGACCCCTGAAATTAACCAGCTCTCAATAAAAGCATATTTTCTTGACTTCCCTTCTGATGGACTCTGAATTGCAGCAAAGTATGCAAAGAGTGCTGATTTAGGAGTCTAACATACCCGAGTTTGCAATCTGGCTGTGTACTGACAAGCCATGTGAACTTAAGCAAGTGTTGCAAACCTTCCCAAGTCTTACTCTCCTCTTTTATAATACAGAGTTACTAGTACTCATACACAGTGTAGTGTGAAACTAAATCAAAGGGTTCACTTGGAGCATTACCCTCAGCATCTAGCACCGAATGAATAAAAGAGAGAACCATTCTTTTAATAACATTCACCTTAACAAATTTGCTTTGCATTTTATGACTTGATTTTATGGTTATTAATGGTCCTTCATGTAGAAATAATATCAACAACAGCAAATATTTATTGATGCCTTACAATGTGCCAGACACGTTTTAAAGCATTATTTTATCAACCTAGCAATTGCTCTTTGAAGTTTGGTATTGTTGTTCTTTCCACTTTTACAGATGAGAAAACACATTATGCAACTTGCCCAAAGTCCCATAGAAACAAGGGGTGGAACTTTGAACTCAAAAAGTTTGATGCCAGAGCCCATGATCTTAACCACCACGTTGATCTTCTACTTGTTCTGTTTACAGATTCAATTGTAGAGTTTGTCCAATACATCTGTAATGTTTTTTAATAAAACATATACATATGCTTTTGCAAAATGTTTGGGTTCAAGGTTTTGAGTCTGGCACATTTGCCAAACACGTGTCAATTGAATGTTGGCATGAGGGTATTTGGGGTTAAACGTTCACATTAAACTTCATTGTATTTTGGGGTGCCTGGGTGGCTCAGTTGATTAAGCGTCTGACTTCAGCTCAGGTCATGATCTGGTGGTTCATGAGTTTAAGCCCCACGATGGGCTCTGTTCTGACAGCTCAGAACCTGGAGCCTGCTTCGGATTCTGTGTGTGTGTGTGTGTGTGTGTGTGTGTGTGTGTGTGTGTGTGTCTCTGCCCCTACCCCACTCATGCTATGTCTGTCTGTCTGTCTGTCTCTCTCTCTCTCAAAAACAAATAAAAACATTAAATTTTTTAAAATAAATTTCATTGTATTTTCATAAGACTTCATGCTCATTTTTTGAATTACAAACAGAAATGACATGTTAAACTGTCCTGCCTAATGCCATTCTTTCATGAGATAAGCATATTTTTTTAAACAAGTTTGACTTTAGGGACTGTCTTCCATAATAGCCATGCTACAGGATCAAATCCACAGTATTTGAGGAAATGATTCTATTCCGTGGTGATCAGAACCAATTAAAATTATAATTCACAATCCTCACATGTCAATATTCAAAACAATGCTAATGAGAGTTTTAAAATAAGGGTAGGATCCTGGAGAGAAAGAAAATGTCCACATACAACATATATTTGCTGTTAGATATTCACATATCAGACTTGCTACTAACAATAAAGCAATTCTTACTGTGGGGTAGATGTTCTATGCTGAACAGAAAATACTATGTTATATGTTCCACTCACTTATCATATAGTCTCTTCTCTCTTAATTTCCTTACATCTGACATCATCAATTTATTTCCTATATAATACAACTCTCCACATGAACTCTGGCATCTCTGGATTAACCCATCACATCTGGAACTACACAACAGCGTCTCCTTAACATCACCTCTTTGGGCTACCATGACATTCAACTTCCAGTTCAACTTCTACTGTTGAAATACTGATGTGTGCCAGGTACTCTATAAGCTCTGGGAAACAAAGAATAAGAAGGCTTAAATCATCCCCTCAAGATTCACACAATCCAAGCAGGCTGTATGTATAACAGGGTGTTATACAATGAAATCACAGAAGCATGCATAAAGTCAAAGTAGAGCTCAGAGAAGGGAGGTGGGGGAAATGTAATGTTGGTTTCACAGAAGAGTTGGCCTTGGAGCTGTTCATTCATGGACACATAGGACCTTGCCACAAGTGCCAAATGAAGAAGAACATTCTAGACAGAAGGAACAGCATGAAACCATTTGTAAAGCCATGCAACGGTGTACTGTATTTAGGGAAACAGAAGCAGCCGCCCATTTCTAAGGGATAAAGCGAAATGGAGAGAGATCCAGAAGCTCAGGCTGCAGAGGTGTTTACAATTTAGATTCGGCATGAACTTTTGAAGCTTATGAAAAACCCTTATTCATCCATTTTTTCATGCATATACAAAGTATTCTTGAACATGTACTATATGTCAATCTCTGTGATAGATCCTGTGGAGATATGATCGATCAAGATAGTGTCCAATCTAATGGAGGTGAGACACTATTAAAGAAGATAGGATAAAAATGTGATGGAGCAGGAAGCCCAATCTAGGCTAAGGGGCCAAGATACATGGCTTGGAATAATGGCAGTTATTATGAGGAGGATGAGTTAGAGTTAGACAAGTGAAGTCCACTGGAGACGGGGTGGGAAAGTGGAGTGCAGTCAGAGGAAATTGCTTCTTCAAAGGCGTAGACACAACAGGGAACTTGTCTTAGGTGAGAAACACTAAAAATTTCATTATGACTGGGATAAGGGTGCAAGTGTGGGGGTTTAGGCCTAAGTGGCAAGGGACTGGAGCCACTTGCAGTGAAAGATCTAATAATCATGTTTAAAAGCTTACACTTACTTTGAAGGCAAAGGGGAGTCCTTAAAAGAGAGAATGTATTAGAAGGGAACGAAACTAGGGGCTGCTAGACTAGGTAGAAGGCTAATGAACAGCAGCTTCAGCAGCTGCCGGTGAGCCAGGCACAGTTCCAAGGGCTTTGCATTTATTAACACATTTAATCCTCACAACAAACCTGTGAGGTAGGAACTGCCCCCTTTCACAGATGAGAAAACTGAGATAAGGTGATATGGTCAAGGTCGTATAACAATCTGTGATAAAACCAGAAGTGAAATCTAAGCAATCTGGTTTTAACACAGTCTCTCTTGTTCTGCTTAAAGGTGATAATTGGCAGAAACTAGGGTGAAACAGTAAGAACTCAGAAAATCAAACAGAACTGATAACTCTGGAGGTAGAACCGATAGGATGAAATAAAGCAGTAAGAAACAGGCATGAAACTTATTTTAAATATTGTTTAAATACTCTCCAGGTCAAATGGTTCCCTATTGCTCAAAATATCAAATCCAAACTTAACGCCTGCACTTAAAATCCTCTGCTAAACAAAGCTCTCCCTCATCATTAACTAAATCAACAAATATTTAATGGCCTGCTCTATACCAAGTTCTGTGGAAAGTCATGGGAATTACAAAACATCCATAGTTCTTGCCTCATAGACCTCTGAGATAATGTGTGTAAGGTCTAGCTGTGGGTTTTCTACATTAGTATTAAATTCGCAAGGGCAGAGACTGGATCATATATTTTCTGAATCCAATACACATGTTCCAGTTCTTTCTTTAGGTATTACTTTTTATTATTATACACCAATTTTAAACAAGTATTTAATTCACATATTCAAATTTTAGCACTTAAAATAATTTATTTTCAAATATATATTCAGGGGGCGCCTGGGTGGCTCAGTCGGTTGAGCGTCCGACTTCAGCTCAGGTCACGATCTCACGGCTCGTGAGTTCGAGCCCCACGTTGGGCTCTGTGCGGACAGCTCGGAGCCTGGAGTATGCTTTGGATTCGGTGTCTTCCTCTCTCTGCCCCTTCCCTGCTTTGTCTCTGTCTCTCAAAAATTAATAAACATTAAAAATTAAATATATATATATATATATATATTCAGATCTAAAGACTACTGATGTTGCATATATCTAAAAATGAAGAGGGAAAACACCGTATAGAATGTATTTATCCTTGTTAATGGCCCAATAACAGTGCAATTCAATGTGTCTATATTACAGCTTATTACAGATTTTCATTATCTGTCAACTCTTAATTAGACTGAATTTAACTTAACTCTTGGGTATAGTTGCCTGGTCCGCTAAGTAAGCTGACAAGATGCTGTTTATGTGATAGATTTTGCAACCAGATTGCCCTACTGACCAAAAAACAATACTAATTTAGTCTTAACTTCTAAAATGTATCAATTAGAAACTAATTTGTTAAATTTTTAGACATTTAAATAAAGATGACCCTGGTCATATACATTGGTTAAAATGTTATAGTCTCTTAAGGAATTAGAAAATTTGAACATTTACTGACACTATTTTGAAACAATAACATTTTGGGTTTTTTTGTTTGTTTGGTTGGTTTTTGTTTGTTTGTTTTTGCTAAATAAGAAAAACCAAAGCTGGAATACCTGTTAGGATTTAACTTAATTTCAAATTTGGACTTTTTTTTTAATGTTTATTTTTAAAAGAGAGTGTGAGTGGGAGAGGGAGGGGCAGAGAAGGAGAGAAACAGAATCAGAAGTAGGCTCCAGTCTCTGAGCTGTCAGCACAGTTCCCCTCGTGGGGCTCAAATCCACGGACCGCGAGATGATATGAGCCAAGTTTATGAAGTTTAACTGACTGAGCCACCCAGGCACCCTGGAAAATAGTATGTTCTGAATGCCCTACATTTGCCTATTTCATCTCCTGGTGAAGAGGAAGAGAACCAATTGGTAAATTTATTTTGCCCTGTCGTGTTTGCATAAGTACTGGTTACCTTCACAGTGAGGGTTTCCTGTCATCAACTGGAGATTCACCAGTTTGTCGGTAACTAACACTTCAGTAAAATACATTTTATTTCCCAATAAAGAATAAATGTCCCATCAAAAAAGTTAAGATTTTCTAATGGAAAAGTTAGCTGAAATTTATTATGGGCATCAAAGTAGAAGAAAAAGATATACATGTGGTGGTTCTCAATATTCCATTCTATTTTTCCCTATTCTTTCTTGTTCTCAATATTAAAAATTAAAGCTTAAGAAAGTAATTTTTCTCATCAAATTTTTAAATATAGCTTCAGATAGAAATTAGCTGGGCTAAAAATAAATAGAAATTTTTTTAAGGTTTTTGTTTGTTTCGCTTTGCTTTTTTTTTTTTTTTTAATTTTTTTTTTCAACGTTTATTTATTTTTGGGACAGAGAGAGACAGAGCATGAATGGGGGAGGGGCAGAGAGAGAGGGAGACACAGAATCGGAAACAGGCTCCAGGCTCTGAGCCATCAGCCCAGAGCCCGACGCGGGGCTCGAACTCACGGACTCGAACTCACGTGACCTGGCTGAAGTCGGACGCTTAACCGACTGCGCCACCCAGGCGCCCCTGTTTCGCTTTGCTTTGAGAGAGAGAGACGGACGTCGTGAGTGGAGGAGGGGCAGAGAGAAAGAAAGGGAAAGAATCCCAGGCAGTCTCCATGCTGTCAGCACAAAGCCTGATGTGGTGCTCAAACTCATGAAACCTTGAGATCATGACCTGAGCCAAAATCAAGAGTTGGATGCTCAACGAACTAAGCCATCCAGGTGCCTCTAAATAAATATAATTTTTTACTAAGCATTTTAATTTGTAGCCTGGCCTGTTAACAAATGTAGGTTTTCTTGATAACTGATCAGTAGTAACTTAGCTAAATAAAAATGAAACCACAATAAAATGTACTTCCTCATGCTATGACAAGGTATTTTACTGGAAGAACCTAATTGTTGATCTTCATGTTTGAAGTTTAAGTGTATAAATATGCCATCCAAGTTATAAAACCGTAGGGTTTTGTTTATCATACATTCAATTACATGAGGAAATTGATGTGAATATCTTCCAAGTTTTGATTCATTGCAGTTTTGACTTGTAATCAAGAATCTATCAGTTTATTTAACTTTGAGACATTGTTGTGAAGATGTGAAAATCCCCAGCTTTGCTTCATAATGAAGTCGATTAATATTCTTGTATTCAAAGATTCTCCAGTCCACAATCATACTTCTAACAGGAATATACAAACTACTTAGGGCCATAATTTATTGTCTGACAACTAATTATTGACCAATTCCTTTAGTGTCATGAATTATGTTTCTAGTAATTGTTCAAAAACACCCCTATCCTCTCTCCCAACACCCTTTTCATAGTCCATGGGTTTTTGCTCTATAGCAATTATCTTTCTTTTTCCTTTGGCTCTGATTCTAGATCTTAATGAAGACAAATGTTTACAACTTGTGCAGTGTTTGGCTCAGTTCCCCTGTCCCTCTTCATGTAATTGCAGGCAGGGTGCTCCTAATAAGTCCTTATGATTTATTTAGCAAGAGCCAATTAGGCAACTTATATTTGGTGACAATGTGAGCTTATACTGTGTAATACATGAGAAATTCCTTTTCTCCTGTCAGAAACATGGCTCAAGCCAATGATCTAGAGCTAAATTAAAACATACTAAACATATATAAACCAGTTAGGTCCAAACGCTACAAAATGATACTGTTCTATCATTATGACTTGATTTTTCTACTGTCTTTGTTGAAGACTTATGACTTAGGCTTAGGGCCAACTATAGCAATGCATATATAATGGAAATTCAACAATCAACTATTTAACAAACCTATTGGCTTACATTTTCCCTGAATAAAACAAGGTGTCAAAAATTCCCATATGTTAGCAGTGTGGTGCTGGACAGGGAAGCCCTTGAATCTGATGAAAATTAAAAGATAGACAAAGAAGCAGCTAAGTGGTGGGAGGTACGGAGCCAAAGTTTCCAGAAAGCAGATCCCAAATTGACAGATTCTTGTGAGGACGTCCGAGACTCAGAATATAAAGTTATTCATGTTTGGAACATGAGCTAAAACCAAGTCTAAGTGAGCAGGCAGTGGTGTCAGAGAGAGACAAAAAAGAAGTTTTTATCAACTGCTGCAGAGCTGTGGAAGTCAGGACCCACGCTCAGGACTAAGAACCAGACAACAGCAAAAGCTACACCAAAACAGGGATCCAGGCCTGGGGACTTGGGTGTCAACAGGATCACAGCTGGACCTCTAGAGAGATTTCTGGAAAGCTGCGTGTGGGATACTGCATACACTCTCCATAGACCCCCAGTCCTCCAAACCCAGGTCACCCTGAGACAGAACATGAAGGCAAAGCCTGAGCAGACACATAAGGGCTTAGGAGGGATGACTCCTGGGTTAAGAGGATGAGGACCTAATCAGGCAGGCCAAATACGGCAGTGACTTCAATACCACGTCTGATAAATGGGACCTCTTTTTACAGATTCTACCTTCCTTTCAAAATGTAACTCCGTAAAAAACTTATCAATCTTGTCACATTTTGCAGCTTCAAGGCAGAAAGTTATTGACAAGCTTTTCTATTTTTTTTTCCCCACCTGGTTAGAAAGCCAGCCAGGCCAGCTCATGGCGCAGCTGTGAGGTCTAGAAAGTTTGTCTTCTCAGTCTCCCATTTATGCTGCGATTTCTCCTCTCCAGTACAGTTATTTAAAATTCCCTTGTTTCTGTAGTGAGCCCTAACACAGGATGAGATTTAAAAGCCTGTCATTGATCTATTCAGTTGAATAGATTGCAATCTAAAGTTTGGTCTTAACACGTTACCTCCAAAGCAGCTTCATTTTAAATAGGCCATTCATTTCTAATTCCTCAAAGATAGGAATTTTGCTCCTAAGAAGGGGAAGTGGGAAGAGAAGTGTGAGCCAGAGCAGTTGAATTAGGCGGTTGGAGGTGGGGGAGGAGGGGCTGTCAGCAGCATTAAACGGGGGCATTAATGTTCCAGTAGCTGTGCCCTGAATGTGAATCTGACAGCTGTCATGAAAAGAAGCTCAGAAATTATGTAAGAGAAGGTGAGACGATAATTCTTTCTTTCTTAACGACAGGCCACAAGTGACCACAGAGACAACATAAGGTGCTCGGGATGTACTTCCGAATACTGAAGGCATAGAGAGACGTCGAAGTTGAGGTTTCTTCGTTTGTTTGTTTGTTTGTTTGTTTGTTTGTTTGTTTGTTTTTTAAACCAAAGGACTAAACAACTCCGAAAAACCTGGCAAGGCTGGAACTATGAAATCTGTATTCAGGAAGCCTGAATGTCATTCCAATAATTTAGTCCAGAAGACATTGCTACCCTGTTCTAACTGGTACTCTTTATAAGCAAATGGTCAGTTCCTGCAACATTAGACAATTATAGTTTTAAAGTGAGTCATCTCATTTATTGGTCATGGCAGAGATTCAGCGCTTTGAAAATTCTAGTCATTTTTAACTTTCTCATTGTTTATTGTTATGCATCTGACAATGGGATTTAATTTTTAGATATTTAGGCCTTTTCCTTATGTATCAGTACCCGAAAGGTGGTTATTTCCGATGGCATTTACAATTCCAAATCGCAATTCTTTTCTGTGCACAATAGAAATAAACAATCCATTTTAGGTCTCTCCTTGTTTCCTTCCTAAACAAAGTTTTTTCACTTATGCTGGCTGATGTGTTCTGTGAATTCAGGTTTAATTCCCACTAGCTTTCTTTCTCATTTTAAGCCATCCCTGAAAGTGATGCGAAGGGAGTTTTCAATGGCAGCTGTGTTACTCTAGAAAGGGAAAAAGATTTAATTTGTTGCTTTACATCACTCCTACCCACGCATGCACATGCACAGAGGCACATGCACGCACATGCACAGAAATTCCTGACTAGGTAGTTTGAGGCTTTGATATTCTTTTTATTTTTTTAATTTTTTAATGTTTTTTTTTTTTTTTTCATTTTTTGAAAGAGAGAGACAGAGCGTGAGCAGGGAAGGGGCAGAGAGGGGAGACACAGAATCTGAAGCAGGCTCCAGGCTCCAAGCTGTCAGCACAGAGCCCGACGCGAGACTCAAACTCACGAACCGTGAGATTATGACCTGAGCTAAAGTCTGACGTGTAACTGACTGAGCCACCCATGCCCGAGGCTTTGATATTCTTAAACTAAAAAGTAATTTCAAGCTAAAGGTCATTTTTCAGAATATTTGAAAATAATGTGCTACGATGAGACTTCCAAATGTTGCCTCTTTGAGTCCACATGGCCACAACAAGGACAACGTGGCATTTCTCATAAGAAACTCTAGTGTCTTAACGCAGAAACTTAGTTCCCACCTACTTTAGGGCACCAGTCAAGTGTAGGTGTTAATTACTTCTGTTTATCAAAACAACTTAATGATTTTATATTGTTAGAAGTCTTTATCACTTAGAAGAAGTTTCAGATCTCCTTTTTTTCTTGTGGTTGTCCCTGTTATTTTTATTCCGAAATTAATTGTCAAAAACACATTAAAACTTTTGTAAAATAGATGAAATTATATATATATAATTATAAAAATATATAAAATTATATATATATTTAAATATATATATATATTTAAATATATATATATATATATATTTTTTTTAATGTTTTTGAGAGAGAGACAGAGAAAGGGGCAGAGAGAGGGAGACAAAGAATCTGAAGCAGACTCCAGGCTCCGAGCTGTCAGCATAGAGCCCACTGGGAGGCTTAAACCCATGAACATCATGAACCACAAGATCATGACCTGAGCAGAAGTCAGACGCCTAACCATCTGAGCCACCCAGGCGCCCCTGAAATTATACTTATAAACTGGCTTTAGGTTAACTTTTAGTGAATCTAGGAAGTGTAATTTTTTTTAATTTTAATGTTTCATAGGAAAATTTGTCCACCTTCTCAGTTCACCTTTAAAAATTCATTAGTATTTGCTTTTTATTCTGTATTTAGAGTCTCTTATTTTAGTGATGAATTACATTAAATCAACAAGCAGTATATTCTTTCTTTTAGCATAGGGATTTCCTGTTTAACACATTTTTTATTAACTTACATTGTTCTTATCATGAAGACTTTTATCAAACAAAACTGCAAGGACTCACAGGTCTAATGTCTTTCTGAGTGTGACATGTATACCCACACCATTTTGACCTGCTTTCTTATTCTCAAGCACTATTTTTTGCTCAGCTTTACTTCGATTATTGTATTTCATCACTTGCCAACTTAGGCTGTCATACTGAAGGGATAGTTTAAATGCCATGTTTAAACGGATAAAGTTGGCAAGCCCAGGAAGAAACCACAGCGCCAAGAGCAAACAGATGTCTGCTGTGGGTGAGCTTTTCTCTCAAGAGATACATAAAATGGATAGCGATCCCGACTTGCCAGAGTACAATGTGGTGGGCCAAAATCTACCCGGAGAGACTTAAATAAATTTATAGGACTCAGAAAGTGAATTGTGAACAGGAAGCGTCTACTCTAAAGGCCTGCTCAGATCACTTTGAGATTGGATCTGTCACTCTCTCTAGGTAGGAAGCTGTTCCAACGGATTGGACATAAGCAATTAGGTTAACACACCAAACCATTCATCTTGAGTGAACAGCTTGTGTTCATCTAGTTTGCCACATGCATTCTCTTAGTGATTTACTGAGCATTTTTAAAAGACCCTTTTAAATCTTAAGAGGCAGCGTATCATCTCTCAAAGGATGTGCATCTCTCATGTGCACCAGCACGAGCTCCAGACTGGACCACAGCTGTCTCTGTTTTCTCATCAGCAAAAGTGAACACCTCATCTTTCCATGAAGCCTCCTTTTCTAGGCTTCTCGGTGTCTACAGTCACTCCCTCTGATAGAACGTATATGGGAGATGCCTATTCATGAGAGAGGGGAAGCATTTCCTAAGGCAATCAAATACTGTAAATATGGCTCCTACTCCTTAGTATCATATACCCTGACAGAGAATAGCAAATATATAATTTCAGAGACACAAAAAGGAAGTGCTAAAGCATACACATTAATAAGTCATGTTTATGCAGTATTCTATGTGATTTTATAGTTGAGATATTTCGTCTAAATTTTTTTTTTCCCCTCAATGAAAGCTAGTCAAGTAAAGAATAATCAAAGTTACACTTAGGAAAATCTTATGGGAATTCTCTTATTCACTTTCTTCACTTAGAAGATTCTATACATTTCAAACCTTTTCTAGTACAAAGGGCTTTTAGTATTTGGAGTGAGGGGTCTATTACGTTACTCCCATTTCAGTTAGTTAAATCTTCAGGTGGCTCACACTGTCTCTTGAAACACAGATGTTTTATCTTCATTTTCCCTTCTTGTCACCAAAGTTTTTTCACCATTGGATGCACTATTCATTTTCTTTTCATTCCCGTGCATATTCTTGGAAATGATACAAAGAAAACTTAGAGTGGTATAAATCATGAATGAACACATCAAAGTACAAAGACAAGATATGAATGCTCCAAAAAATTAAAGATAGAATAACAATAAAGGAAAGCCAATACATGGTACAAAGACAGGAAAGTAATTCATCTAAGAAATAAATGAGGGACCCAGGATCTTAGAGTGCCAATTACTTGGATCATCAAACTAAAAAAATGTGAGCAGACGGGAAAAGGATAACTCTGAGGGAGGGACCATCTGAGGTAGGTGGAGGCGAAGCTTACATACATGTGTGCTGTGGTATCATTATCATGCCCGGGAAAAGTCACTGGTTTTATTAACAGAACATGTAATTCTATTGTGGTGCTGTTTCAGGCACTGGAGATAAAAAACTGAAGAGACGTGACTGATGCCATCACGGAATTGACTGTCTAATGGAGAGGTCTGGGTTTAAATATCTCCTTAAATCAGATGTCCAAAAATTTTGTCTGTTCCCCTTGGTCATTTTTTTGAACAAATATTTCCTAAATGTCTGCTCTGAGTCTGATATTCACATGCATACTAGAATGAGAAAAATACCATCTCCTACTCTTATTTTTCGAGAGAGAGAGAGAGAGAGAGAGAGAGAGAGAGAGAGAGAATGAATGAATATCTTAAGCAATTTCCATGCTCAGCGTGGAACCCAATGCTGGGCTTGATCTCAATATGATGACATCATGACCTGAGCTGAAATTAAGAGTCTGACATTTAACCAACTAAGCCACCCAAGCAACTCAATCTGGTACTCCTACGGGCCTTAAATTCTTATGGGGCTGATTCAACAAATCGTTGAATACTTTGTCAGGTTGGATAAATTCTGCAGTGAAAACTAAAGCAGGATGAAGGTATGAGGAGAGTGGGGAAGCTATTTTGCCTGAGAAAGTAAAAAAAAAAAAAAAACAAAAAACTGCTCGTTGATGAGATGGCTCCAGAAGGTCCCTGAAGAAAGTGAAGGAAAATCTCTGTGGCTCTCTGAGGGAAGGGCATCCTTGACAGAAGGAGTAAGAGCAGAAAAAGCTAAATTAGGAAAACGTTCAGAACAGCAAAGAGGCAGCCTATTTAGAGAAGAGTTAACAAAGAGTCAAGTGGTAGGGGACGGCTGGGAAAAAAGGAGTGAGAAAGGGGTCAAGCCACCAAATCCTACTAGACAACACAGCATGGGAAAGCCAGACAGCCTAGTATGAAACCCTGGCACCTCTATTCACAGCTGGGCATCTTGGACAAGTTGCGTAAATGCTCTGAACCTCTGTTCCCTTACCTGTACAAAGTAGGGGCAAATAAGAGCTTTCTCATGTTACTATGAAAACAAAATAATACATTTTGCTCTACAACTCAGAATTGCTCCCAGAGTAAATACTGAACAAATAAATGTTAAGTCATCATCACCATCATCGTAATTATTACATTAACTAATTAGTCACAAATTTCTGTCACTACCCCCATTTATATGCCCCTGTGAACTGTAAGTCCAGGTTATGTAAAACAGCTTTCTCCCCAGTTCATTTCATTTTCCACCAAGTCACCATATCTCTCTTGCTGAAACACTGCTATCATCATCATGTCATTGATGGCTCCTTCTAAATTTGGTCCAAACATACAACTCCAAAAGCATCTCTCAGGACTTTGCAGCTGGGACCATCTGTCCTGTTCCAGTCTAGCTGGTCTCTCTCTTCACTTCCCCCTCCAATAGGTCTCTGAATTTGGGCAAGGCAACAGAGCCCAGGTTTTGATCAGCCTATTTGAAAATGCCCTTTCCCACACCTACTTAGATCCTACCAACATTTCTAGGCTTTCTCTTTTCTCAGGAGAATCATCCAGAAACAATTCATCCCCTCCTCTACTCTTCAAAAAATCCTCTACTGGGGGATGTTCTGTCATTTCCATGTTATTTTAATTAATGCTATTACAATTAAGTTTGGATTTAGAACACATCATGGTGGCTTCTTTTTAAAGTTTGTTTGTTTAGACACAGAGAGGGAAAATGAGCAGGCGAGGAACAGAGAGAGAGAGAGAGAGGGAGAATCTCAAGCAGGTTCTGCATTGCCAGCAGCACAGAGCCCAAGGGGGGACCTGAATCCACAAACCGTGAGATCATGACCTGAGCCCAAATCAAGAGTCAGATGCTTAACTGACTGAGCCGCCGAGGTGCCCCCTGGTAGTTTTATTCTTTTTAAAAGAAAACTTTCAATCTGAAAAAAAAAAAAAAAAAACAAAACAAAAAAAAAACTTCTTACAGGGGCAGAGGAGTAGGTAAGATCAGCAGTCCTAGTCAATAAAAATATTTAGGCCTATCATATTTTATGGATACCCCAAAATATCTACGATCATTCATTCTTAGTAGATGCAATGTGAAAACAAATAATAAACTGTCAAATCGTATTTAGTGAGTTCTTAGAACATGTTCCAGGAGGAGGTCATGTTATGATATAAAACATATTGTCATTAATAAAAAGAAAAAACAAATATGTAACAATGACTCCCATAGCTTTTTTTATAGTTTTGTCATTTTGATATTACTCCAATGTGGTTACAGTCATAGTTTTTATTTTGGCATCCCTGGAATCTTTAAAGGAAAAATTTTTTACAAAGAAATCCAGAAAATTAAAACAAAATTTCAAACAGAAATGTCAAAATTTTTGCCTCATGAAATAAAATTTGCAGAGTTTTGGCATCTTGTGCTGTTTATGGTATGTTTAACACACACACACACACACACACACACACACACACACACACACTCAATTTTCAAAATAACCTTATTTCTAATACAATAAAACCTTGGTTTGTGAGTGTAATTCATTCCAGAAACATGCTTGTAATCCAAAGCACTCATATATCAAAGAGAATTTCAAGAACCATTGGCTCAGTTGTGATCATGTGACATTCAGCGTCATGTACTATTCATGTTGCAAGACATCACTCATTTATCAAGTTAAAATTTATTAGAAATGTTTGCTTCTTTTGTGGAACACTCACAGAATAAGTTATTTGCAGTCCAAGGTTTTACTGCATTCTAATGTGAAACTCTTCTTTAAACATGAGTGTGTGTGTGTGTGTGTGTGTGTGTGTGTGTGTGTGTGTGTGTGTGTGTATGTGTTAACTTCATGTTAACTTGATTAGAAGCTCTCGGGGCAGCACCTGATTGGCCAAGCTTAAATGTAGTGTCCTCATGGGAACCCTGACCAAGGAGGCATACATAGTTTCATAAAAAACAAAACAAAACAAAAAACAAATCAAACCAACACTTGTGGACACAGGTGGTTGAAGGCAGGGAAGAGAAACTTTCAAAAAAAAAGATGATGACATTTCTGGAAGGCAACAAAGGTGCAAGGCAGACAGTACATGACAAGGTAAATGCATTTCTGCCCAACCCCAGTGCTTTTATTTATTTACCAGTCCAAGAAGAGAAGCCATAAAAGTATGGCATGAATAGCATGAATATTCTTAACAACATGACTTGTCCTATACTAAAAGCTGGCTACAATCTTTTTTTTTTTTTCTTCTAACTAGCCTATTGGGAGATTTTATCCTTAGTAATATATAATGTAAGAAAGAAAGAAGACAGGATTTATCCCAAAATAAACTTTTCTGAAAAAAGTATTTTCTTAAAATATTTACTCAATTAACTGTGGAAAACAATTCACATAGAGAAACTTTGACAATATAAAAAAATAATAAATACAATAAAAAGTATTTTATTTTCCCATTCCAGGTTTCAGTTCCTCTTCTTGACATAAACAGTTTAACAGTTTCTTATGTGCCCTTCCAGAAGTGTTTCATGGATGTACTGCACAGGGAATCATACAAACCAGGACCCCTGGGTGGCTCAGTCGGTTGAGTGTCTGACTCTTGATTTCGGCTCAGGTCATGATCTCATGGTTTGTGGGATCAAGTCCTGCATCAGGCTCTGTGCTGCCAGTATGGAGCCTGCTTGGGATTCTCTCTCTCCCTATCTCTCGGCCCTCTACCACTCAATGCCCCCCCCCTTTCTCTCTCTCAAAATAAATAAAAATTTAAAAACTAAAAAAAATCATATAAATGACTTTGCATCAACGTGTTTATGTATGTATGTAGGTAGGCAGGTGTGTGTGTATATATACATATTCCTATTTTTATTCAAGTGGTAGCATGGCACCCATTATCTTATGTAACTCCACTACAATTACTAATTTTACCAGTCCTCTATTGATTAAATACCTCTATTACTTTTTCTATCACAACAGCATTGTGATGAATATTCAGGCCCTTGTAAATATATTTGTATCATGAATTCCCAGAAGTGGAATTACTGGCTCAAAACTATTTTTCATAGCTTTTCCATTGCTATTTTTCATAGCAAATGATCCCACTTAAAGTTTGTCACCACTTATGTTCCTACTAACCAAGTGTAAGAATGTTAATTTCCATAGAGACTCATTGACTGTACTATCAGTTTTTCCCTTATCTTTGTCAACCAGTGGAGTATATTTTATAATTTTATGGCTCTATTTATTCACCTTGGTAATCACTATCATCAGTGACATCCTCTGAGGAGCCCAATAACTAACTACTTCTGCAGCACAGAGACCTCTCCCTCTTAGGAATTTTAACTTGCCTTATGTCTGTAAAGTGAAAAGTGTGTCACATCCTCCCGTTATTCTTAGTTACGAGGAACAGAGAGAACATGGCTTAGACCTTCGACTATGGCACCTCGTAATAAACTATGTTAATCCCACTTAACACCTTAATCAAACAGGAAACAGTTCAGGGAACATTTTGCTTTTTAGAGTAAGTCTTCTTGGCTGAGGCACAAAGCTCAAAGTGGCAAGACTGTAATGTCTTGTCTTGTAATTAAAGAACCTCACAGTGAGCTTCATCCTTTAGATGTGACTTGGGGATGGAATTTGATTTCCAATGGCAAACTGTGCTATTACATACTTTGCCATTTCAAAGAGCATGTGTCATCATACAAAGACAAATATATTTCTCAAAAAAGGAAAAAAGAAAACCCCAAACATCTGGTGCTTTTTAATACAAGCCTCAGGCCAGCTCTGTGCAATGAATGAAAAATGTGCTATAGATAGAGTGTTAGTTCATGTTGCTTTTCATTTAATCAGCCAGGGTGGAATGTTTGCATCAAATTAAGCATCTCAAAAAACTCAGCTCTCTTTAAGGCCTGGGTGAAATCTAAAGGTTTAAATATATATTTATATATTTACATATTCATAAATTTGTATTTGTATTTATTTATATATTTCTCCATATAATAAATAAGTGACAAAACAAATTTAGGTTATGTTAGTCCTCTGAGGAATAAATTTTTTGGTGGGATAACATTTGTTTAGGGTGGGGGGGAATTAACACTTGATGACTTGGATTTTCCTTCTGTGACGGTTTTTGCCAAGTGACTAAATCGGTTTTCCAGGAGGAAGTTTCTACCTTGACAGCTATCAATATTAGCCCAGATAAGGCTCTAACAGTATCTGTAATCTAATCCACACTTCTGAAAGTCAAACAGCATATGGAGACCATTTAGAGAAATATGTTAATTTAGAAGAGTATCTTTTACAACTCAATACATGGGCCAAGAGCTAGCATTTTTTGCCTCCTCCTTAGTAAAGCTCTGGAAATCCCCAGCAGGGTAGAAAATCTTGAAGCATTCATCATTCATTTCTAGCTCATTCAGTACCAGCCGCCATCTGAGATAAGATACCTTGCTCATCAATAGCGAAATGTGTCCTTTTTCTAAAATTGAAAAATTGAGGGCGTGCTGCCACCTTATCAGACATTTAAGGCCAGTGAACCTCAGGGACAAGAGTCTCAAAGGGAACCAAAGAGACATAGGAATTGTAGTCAGCGCTTGGCCATGTATTGCCAATTTC
Organism: Herpailurus yagouaroundi; assembly: GCF_014898765.1. Classification (NCBI taxonomy): domain Eukaryota; kingdom Metazoa; phylum Chordata; class Mammalia; order Carnivora; family Felidae; genus Herpailurus; species Herpailurus yagouaroundi. The sequence goes on from NW_024412391.1 coordinate 53,130,715, forward strand.
AAAGCGTAAAGTTCATCCTGGTAGATTAAGCACCATTTGTGGAATTTTGTGAAAACATCCTGACAGTATGATATGATCCTGTGCGTGATATTATTTCACGTAATTTCTTTTCTGTGTGCTATGCCTCAGGAGAAAGTAACATAGGCATTGAAAAAACACATTCACTGAATTTGGAAGTAATTAGAAATAATAGTGAACCCCAATGGAAGATGTGAACAGGGATTTCTAGCTTCCTGAGAAGAGTAATCATGATTTCTTGGTGTGGAGGTGTGAGGTTAGACCCTAATTGTTCAAAAAAAATCTTTCCTTTACAAGACTCCAAATGCTCCCAATCGCCCCATGTCTATTCCCGTTAAGATTTTCTGCATCCTGTCCTTTCCCCTTTGGAATATATGTTTGCTGCTCAGTAGCTTATATGTTATGATGTACAAATGCTACCTTCACAGTCCCCCAAAGTCTTTCCTATTTTCATACAGTCCCACAACTCCTTGTGTTCCTACTATTGAGCCTTGAGAACCCAGAATGTATCGATCTATCTATCTGATTTCCCACTTTTCACACAGAAGGCGGTAAGAGCTGCAGCTCCCAGGTGAGCAAAGGTACATCCATCCCTGGCAATTCAATGCTTGAGTCTGATGTAGGCCACATTGGATCAGCTTCCTTTTTGAATGGTCTTTATGAGTAAGGTAGGGGTTGGGAAAGATTCTCTGTTGCTTTCCCCATTGTTACAGGACAGATAGAGAACTTTAAGACCACCAATTTGCCCACACCCAAGTGTGGGTCACTCCTGTATCAAGTCCTGGCTTCCTTTCTGATTTAGCCGATCTCAGTGACTCTCCCCATGGAAATACACTCCTTTTCAAATTTCTATGGCCTATGGCCTAACAGATGTTTTCTTCATTCCTCTGCATCCATCACCACAGTGCAAACACTATTCCTGTTCCAAATGCAGATAACGACTTCTACCCCTGCAGCTTTTCAAAGGGACATCAAACATCCTTTTTCTATGATTCTTCCAGGTATAACTGCAATATTGTCATTTTTTTCTTTCCATTCTGACCTTATTAAGCTACCCTAGGGTGTGCCTGTGTGTGTTTCCCTTACTTCATTTTCCCTTCTTGATTTCTTCAAGTTTATAGCACAGCATACATTTGGGAAACTTCACAAAAAGGGTCCTAAGATCTCATTTTTCCAATGCTTCAGGCACAAACAGATGCCTGTTTCACATTCTAAGTTTACATTATAGTTTAGTTCGTCAAAGCATAAGCCCCAAAATAATGTCAATCTAAAAAGCAACCCAAATACCTTGAGCTTGATGGCAAAATAATACTCACCCCCAACTGACAGCCAGCTGACTTGCTAAGAAGTCATGGAGCCACTGGGGATTATACCCTGATGACAATTTGGAACTAAATTTACATATCTGGATGGAGCTTCTGACTCCAATTATAAGGTATTTGTATCCTATACAGTCTTTTCCCCACTTTCGCCTATAGAAAACTTAGTTTCTTTGAAGGGATTAGAAAAAAAAAATGTGTGCTTCAAAATGACAGTGTCCCTTATATTAATATCTAGGGTTAGCCCAAGATGGAAGGGAAAGCTGGCAGCTACTAATATGCTATATAGTCTGAAAGACCCAAATGACCAAAAACAACAACAACAACAACAACAACAACAACAACAACAACAAACTAGTCTCCCCTGGGACTTCCATGCAGGGCCTAAAACAGTTCTGTGTAAACAATCCGCCCAAGCCCAGGCCAAACCCTGGTATTCATGGCAATTCAGGTCTAGATAACCACCATTTGTAAAGCAATTGCCACTTGTCCGGGCACCAGAGCCTCTACAGGTTGGTGGAGAGGAGAAGATAAGGTCTCACAGCAGACATGACACTTCAGGGGACCGTGAAGGGTCAGCAGAATTTCTTCTGGGAAAGGAAGAAGGAAGAGCATTTAAGGAAGAAAGTAGAGCAACAACCAAAGCAGAGAGGCATGAAAGATAGGACACGTTCTGGTTTAAAACAAAACAAAACAAAAAAAATTATATCTCTGTTTCCATGAGACAATCTGGAAAAACCGGACCTTCGGATGCATGAAGATGGAAGCCGAAAAAGCAGCTGCAAAAGTAAGCCATGACCAGCACACGAAGGGCCTTAGATTCCATGCCAAGTACTCTGGGCTTTTTCTTAGGGGTAATAAGGAAAGCCCAAGAGGTACGGAGCAATAAGGTGACATCATAAGGTCTGAATTTCAGAAAGTTACTCAGAGCACAGAAAACAAAGAAGGGGGAAAAGACTAGAATTTAGAGTGTGAGGATACTTCATAGCTAACTCTGCTTTAATAAGGAGGGGCACTTAAGCTTTCAGAGGATAGAAAAAGGAACTAGAGTCAAGAATAAGAGCCACAGACTACTGAGTTTTGAAGAAGGAAAAGGCAGCTTCAAAAGACCTCAGGCAGAGGGTGCAGCTTGAGAGGTGCCGTGGTAAACTGGAAGCATCCAGGGGTGCCTGGGTGGCTCAGTCAGTTGAGCTTCTGACTTTCGCTCAGGTCATGATCTCTCGGTTGACGAGTTTGAGCCCCATGTGGGGCTCTGTGCTGATGGCTCGGAGCCTGGGGCCTGCCTCGGCTTCTGTGTCTCCCTCTCTGTCTGCCCCTACCTCACTCATGCTCTGTCTCTGTCTCAAAAATAAATAAACATTATAAAAAAACATTTTTTTAAAAAAATTGGAAGCATCCAGTCAACTGACTACAAGACAACAGGACAGAGGTCACTTAGAGGTCAGTAGAGTTTACATTTTACTACTTAGATTTCCCAAGCTTAGAGAAATCAACTTTTGCCATTAGCTTTGAACTCGGGGCTAGCTCATCCTAAGTTAAGGAAAGAGAAGAGGGGACATTTATTGTCACTGAAATAGGAAACCCAAGTATTGTTTTACAAGAGAAATTCTATGATGTACGGTAATGCACCTTGCATCAGATTCATCTTCCTGATGAGGCTAACTATGTAACCTGGATAAGGTAGGAACACTAGTAGGAACACTCTTTGAAGTTGTCAGACAGCAATTAGGACAACCAGAAGGTAAGATGCCAAATCAAGGAGCAAAGAAAACCACAGAGAAGTCAGCCTGGAGTCTTGTGCCACTGTTTCCTCAAAGCATTTGCTGATTCTTAACTTACAATATTGCCACATGTAACAGACAAGTAAGGGCTCGCAGGGCTGAATACTTAGGAAAGCCGGGAGCAGAAGCTCAGATAGAACCAGTGAGGTATTTTGCTTGTTAGGTCATGTGGTCTTGTGAATAGCCCCAACAGAAACAGTAAATGTTCCTTTACAAAAGTAAAACAACTTTCAAGCAAAACCAGATTATGAGGCCCTGAACAAAATGAAAACATGAATTAGGAGTGTCAGAGGAATTCTGACCTACTCTGTAATCTGCCATATAGCTCTACCCCTTTATAGCATTCCTCACTGCTAATAATGTGAAAGACTTGGAAAGGAGCACTCTTCCAAGTTGAAGCCAGTATCAAGGATCTCCTCTCAACAATTCATCTGCTACACCCAACAGCTTTTCAACTCCACGGAAACCCCCAATAAAGCTAACATTTAGCCTGGTGAAAAGATTTATTTTAAGTACAGATCATTAATCTTTCCACATTTATATGAGGTACTGTTTATAGAAAATCTGCTATTTATCTCCTGTAAATTCAAGTTTGGGTCCAGATATAGTTCAGGAAAATCAAATTAGGTCAACAAGTTACAAAATAATTTAATTTCCTCATGTCAGCTCCATGATCTGAACTTACCAAAATGAGGCAAGCCCAAGGTTGAAGAGAAGAAACCAGTCAAACTGAGTTAGAAAAGTCTTCATAAATACATGCAAAATCGACTATGGAATACGTTCTGGAACGATCTACCATAAAATAGTTAAAGAGCAAACCTGTGTGCACGACAGTGCAACCTAATTCAACTATGCTGGTTTGTCTGTCTCGCCACAAAGAGGATTTAAGTTAAAAAAATAAAAAAAATTAAAAAAAAAATTAAAAAAAAAAAAAAAAAACAAAGAGAATTTAAGTTACAACAGCCAGAGAACAGTAGAACACGGTATAGAGATAGGTGTCAAAGAAAAAACCGTCAAGAATACAGATGTAAAATAGAGCCAGAACTCAAGACAAGAGAATGACTCACACAGTGCCCTCTACTCTACTAAAATAAGGTACACATTTGTTGTGAGCTTTTGTGTAGAGATGCAGAGAGAAAAGGAAAAACTGAACATTACAGAATTCAGTGTTCCCAGTGGAGAATCACCTTGTTTAAAATAAGACAACATATTCTGATACAAAGACTAGAAAGTCATGTTTTCCTCATTGTCTTCAAGTGGATGCCATGTAATGTAATAAATAACAGTATCACCTATGTGTAATACACAAAATGGGGTGTTAGCAGCCCTCATCATAAGCCAATAGGTCAAATACCTAAGGAGGTTTTATTTTGTGTGTGTGTGTGAATTGACCAGTGATTTTGATGTGATGTAAAATAGGATGTGTGTAGTGGAAAAACACGGCAAATGAAATAAGGCTCAGCCACTAACTGAATCTGTCACCTTAGAAAGTCATTTAACCTTGGTGTTATGTTTCCCAGCCCATAAAATCACAGGACTGATTTCTAAGGTTCTTTCCAGCTCAAAATTTCTGTTTCTAAGAAAGAAACCACGTGACTTACTGCAAATTTGAGAGGCAGCAGTAAGAATAAAGCACCTTTCACTCTCTCCGTCTGCAAAGTCATTGTGAAACAAAGTGAGAAAAACTGTTCTCTCTAGAATAAAACAGAAACCGCCCCCATGTCTGGCGTGGTAAAACATGAGGATATTTGAGATACTGACATCAACACACAAGCACCCAGCAATCCTGCAGTTGCAACTGGGGATTCCCACTTGTAATAGACTGAACTTGGGCTCACTAAGGTTTGGGAAGGAAGTGGAAATAAAATCAACTAGTTAATGAGCACTAACTATGTGAAATTCATTACTCTGGGCATTGTGGAAAATGTCAATCAATACATCTGGAGTGCGAGCTTCAAAGTCTCTTTTAATGTTATTTCTTTCGCTTACCAATGATAGGTTATTTTTTCTAATTATTCTTTACAAATGCTGTACTTTTTAACCTTTGATAAATAGCAAACACATCTCAAAAAATCAAAACTGGTCCCAAAAAATAATTTGATGATTTCTTTTGCATTTTTTACCAAAAAAGATAAAAGAATAAAATGAAATCCTTTTTGATTCAAGCAGCATTTGTCTGGGTCCTTTCGATTTTTAATCCCATAGACTACACCGCAATTAGACTGTTGTTGTTTGAGAAACCATTACAGGTGTGTCAGGCTAAATGTTTGAGATCGGAGAAGGATTTTCTTTGCATATAAAAACTGTATCATGTTTTACCTCAAATATATAAATAAGGGGAAACTTGGAATTTTTCATAGCTAGTATTCTTATAATATGTAGTCCCTGGGTAAGGAGTCTGGAAAAGAAAAAAAAAAACTGGGCTACAGGTACCCAATAGGATGTCCTCTGTATCCTACAGATATGACCAAAGATCAGCTAGAACACATTCTGAACATAATGGACATTTCTCACAGGACTAATTCTTTCATATTTCCCCTACAGCTCAATATACTTGCCCTTTCGTTTTTGAAATTTGAGAAGACAGAGGCAGGAAGCATTGGGACACAAGTGAGATTAAAATCCTTCCATTTATTCTATATGACAAATGTATTCTAGTTCAGTGCTGGTCAATACTCAGTCTGTTGGCCTAGCTCTAAATCCCCTCTTTTTTGCATCCGACTTTTATCTACTTACCTTGGTCTCTCTAGGCATCAGTCTTCCTCAACTTTGGCTTTCTAGCTCTTCCCAAATTCCCTCATTTGGACAGTTTTTCTCTAATCCTACATTTGTGGACCACATACTCGAAGAGTAAAAAACTGGAATTTCTCCAGCAAACCGGACAATTATCAATTTTTATATGCATCTTGGTCATAGTCACCCCCCAAAAAAGGAACTGCTGAAGTTCAAAGTTGTGCAAGAGTTTAGCTGATTGACATGAAAATAGGAATTTGGACCAGAAGGAAAAAAAAATGACTAATATATAGTTTGTAGATTTGCTCTTATGAAACAATGTTTTTATTATTAGAACATATTCACAAATTTTGAGGCATTATGGTGGACGCCATTATCACACGCACTTCTGGTAATCTATTTCTGCTCTACTACTTATTATCAGTGAAATATGAGGTGAAGTTGCCTAAGTTCTCTGAGTCGTAGTTTCCTCATTTATAGAATGTGCAATGAAACTGTACCTTTGTCATAGGGTTGATGAAATATATAAATAAGATCATATTTAAATCCCAGAGCCTGACTAAATAAATGTCATTGTACCTCAGCTCTAAAACATACCCACTGTTTCCAAGAAAGCTAAACACTGTCTCTTCAAACTTGCCCTTCAGATTTTCTGCTCCTTTTGTGTACCATCCCTTACAGACGAGATCATCTCCACCTTTAAGCACAGCATCTTAACGTTCACACAATATTGGTAAAAGGAGCTCTCATATTCTTCTGGACTTAAACTGCAGCCAATAGTTTAAATCAAATGCTGTAATGTTAACTCCTCATTTTGGCGGTGATTATTCAGGGTTTATATAATGAGAAGGGAGAGAGGAAGGAACTGTATATGAACTGCTTACAGAGGAGGACTACACACATTTGCCCATTCTTTTTTTTTTTTTTAAATATATGAAATTTATTGTCAAATTGGTTTCCATACAACACCCAGTGCTCATTCCAAAAGGTGCCCTCCTCAATGCCCATCACCCACCCTCCCCTCCCTCCGACCTCCCATCAACCCTCAGTTTGTTCTCAGTTTTTAAGAGTCTCTTATGCTTTGGCTCTCTCCCACTCTAACCTCTTTTTTTTTCCTTCCCCTCCTCCATGGGTTTCTGTTAAGTTTCTCAGGATCCACATAAGAGTGAAACCATATGGTATCTGTCTTTCTCTGTATGGCTTATTTCACTTAGCATCACACTCTCCAGTTCCATCCACGTTGCTACAAAGGGCCATATTTCGTTCTTTCTCATTGCCATGTAGTACTCCATTGTGTATATAAACCACAATTTCTTTATGCATTCATCAGTTGATGGACATTTAGGCTCTTTCCATAATTTGGCTATTGTTGAGAGTGCTGCTATGAACATTGGGGTACAAGTGCCCCTATGCATCAGTACTGCTGTATCCCTTGGGTAAATTCCTAGCAGTGCTATTGCTGTCATTTGCCCATTCTTGAAATTCACTGCCTAGTTTCAAGGGAGTAGTTGGGCATCTAGTCAGGAAACAAACTCTGTTCGAAGATATGCTTGTTTAGTACAGGACTCCACAGGACAACTCTGAATCCAAAATGAACTCCATCACTTGCCAGAACTTAGGCGAATCACTGAGCTTTCTTGAGTATCTGTTTCCTCAGATGCAAATGATGAAAATAATTATTCTCATCAGGTTTTTCTGGGGATTTAAAGTAAAACAACTGGTATACACTAGGCATTTGATAAATGCTTTCTCCCTTTCCACAATAGGATAATTTTAAAAATAAACTCTAAAAGAACAAACTAAGATCGTCTGCCAGATAGAAATGAAGCTTAAACGTAACTTCTTTCTGTCTTATCTATTTTGTACAAATCAATAAGACATACAGTTTTATCATACTGTTTCTCTTAACTTTGTTGGGACTTGCCTTATGGCCTAGGATCTTCTGATGTCTTTGTCTGTTTGATCTATCAGGCACTGGGAGAAGTTCATTATCTCCATTGTGATGATGGCTTGTCAATTTTTTTTTTTTTGTATTTCTGTCAAATGTTGCTTTATATATTTAGAAACTCTGTTGCTAGGTTTATATGAATTTAGAATGATTACATTTTTCTGATAAAATTGAGCTTATTATCATTTTGTTGTAATCCACTTCATCTTGTTTTCTGAAAGACTATTTTCTTTCTGATGTCATTATACCAGCAAGGTCGTCTTCTCCTTTATAGTTGTCATTTGCTATGTTTTACTTGTCACATTTTTGCACTATTAAATTTTAGGTACCTCCAATAAACAGGATATAGCTAAATTTTTACAAGCCAGTATGATTTCACACAAAATGTGGAATTTTAAAAACAAAACGAACGAAAAGCACCACCAGACCTACAAATGCAAAGAACAAACTGACAGCTGCCACAAGAAAGGGGATGGGAGAGGGCAAAATAGGTGAAGAGGCGTGGTTAGATACAGGCTTCCAGTTATGGAATGGATAAGTGATGGAAATAAAAGGTACCACAGAGGGAATACAGTCAGCGATATTGTAATAGTGTTGTATAATAACAGATGGCAGCTGCACGTACGGTGAGCACAGCATAATGTACAGAGATATTGAATCACTAAGTGATACACCTGGGTAGCTCAGTCGGTTAAGCGTCTGACTCTACTTCAGCTCAAGCCATGGTCTAGAAGTTTCATGGGTTCAAGTCCCACATCAGGCTCTGTGCTGACAGTGCAGAGCCTGCTTGGGATTCTCTGTCTCCCCTTCTCTCTGTCCCTCCCCACTCATGCTCTCTCTCAAAATAAATAAATAAATGGGAAAAAAAACCTTTTTTAAAGAAAAAAAATTAAAAACCTGAGTTGTACACCTGAAACTAATATAACATCGTATGTCAACTATACTCATAATGTTTTTAAATGAAATCCAGTATACTATTTCTTTATTGGGTTTAGTCCATTTGCTTCTACTATAATTAGTAGATTTATATTTATTTCTACTATCCTATTTCATACATTTTATTTCCCAGCTTTCCACTGTTTATTTTTGCTACCTTTTGATTTCTATTGCATGAAGTTTGGAAATTTTATACCTATTATTCAGGGGTATTAGCGCTTGCCCTATCTTTTTGTTTGTTTTTATTTATTTTTATTTTTATTGAGAGGGAGTGAGTGCAAGCATGGGAGGGACAGGTAGAAAGAGAGAGAGAATCCCAAGCATGCCTCACTCCCAGCACAGAGCCTGATGTGGGGTTTGATCTTACAAGGGGGAGATCATGACCGGAGATGAAATCTAGAAGCATATGCTTAACTGACAGAGCCACCCAGACACTCCTAACCTATTTTTTTAAAAAATAATAGCTTTATTGAGATAAATTTACATATCATAAAAATCACCCCCTTAAAGCATACAACTCATTGATATTTAGTATAGTTGATTGTGCCACAATCTAAGGTTAGCTCATGTGTATCACCTCACAAAGAAGCTCTGTACCCATAAGAACTCACATCCCATCCCTTATACCCATATTCTTAGGAACACACTAAACTATGTTCTGTCTCTTCGGATTTGCTTACTGATATTCCATACGAATAGAATCGCACAATTTATGATATTTTGTGGCTAAGTGCTCTAAATTTTCACAGCATAATGAGATAAGTTCAAGCACACTGTAGCATGTACCATTTCTTCATTCATTTTTATGCTTGAGTAATATTCCTTTGTATGGTTGTGATGTTTTTAATTTTTTTTTCATGTTTATTTTTGAGAGAGAGAGAGAGAGTGTGCGAGAAAGGGAGGGACAGAGAGAGAGAGGGAGACATAGAATCCAAAGCAGGCTCCGGGCTCTGAGGTGTCAGCACAGAGCCCAATGTGGGGCTCAAACCCACGAACTATGAGATCATGACCTGAGCTAAAGTCAGACGTTTAACCCACTGAGCCACCCAAGTGCCCCTAGATGGTTATGATTCAAGCAGTTTATCCATTCATCATTTGACAGTCATTTAGATTGTCTATTATGAATAATGCTACTATAAACATTTACCTACAAGTTCTTGTGGGAACTTATGTCTTCATTTTTCTTGGATATACACCTGTGTAACTGCTGGGTTACACAGAAATGCTGTTTTTAACAATTTGAGGAAATGAAAAATTGTTTCCCAAAGGGGATATATTATTTAACAGTCTTACAACAACATAAGAAAGGTCTCATTTCTTCGCATTCTTGCCAGCACTAATCGTTGTTAATATGATTATGGCAATCCAACTGGGTTGAGGTGGTATCTCATAGTAATCTTGATTTGTATTGCCTTAATGGCTAACGATGTTGACCATCTTTTCAAGTGCTTATTAGCTGTGTATATTTTTATTACAGAGATTTCTATTCAGATGCTTTGCCCATTTTTAGTTAGAGTCTTTTTGTTGTGGAGTTATAAAAGGTTTTATCTATTTTTATTTTTATTTTTTTTAATTTTTTTTCAACGTTTTTTATTTATTTTTGGGACAGAGATAGACAGAGCATGAACGGGGAAGGGGCAGAGAGAGAGGGAGACACAGAATCGGAAACAGGCTCCAGGCTCCGAACCATCAGCCCAGAGCCTGACGCGGGGCTCGAACTCACGGACCGTGAGATCGTGACCTGGCTGAAGTCGGACGCTTAACCGACTGCGCCACCCAGGCGCCAAAAAGGTTTTATCTATTTTTAAATACAAGTTCCTTATCAACTATTTATAAGCAAGTATTTTTCTACATCATGTGGGTTATCTTTTTCTAAATGGTGTCCCTTTGAAGCATAAGGTTCAATTTTGATGTACAATTATTTTTATTGTTTCTTGTACATTTGTTGACATAAGTAAGAAACCACTGCCTAACCCCAAATCATGAAAATTCACTTCACTTTTTTTTCTAAGAGACTCCATTTTAGCTCTTACATTTAGTCTCTGATCCATTTTGAGTCATTTTTGTTTACCGTGTGAATGAAGGGTCTAACTTCATTCTTTACATGTGGCTATCCCATTGTTCCTAGATGGGTTGCTGAAAGATTCTTATTCCCCCCAATGAATTGCTGTGGCAGCCCGTTGTTGAAAACAAAATCAGCTGCAAACATGTAGATTTATTTCTAGACTCTTAACCCTATTCCATTCATCTGTAGGTCCGTCTTTATGACTGTACCATAAGATCTTGCTTACTACATCATCACAATAAGGTTTGCAATCAGGAAGCATAGGTCTCTCAACTTTTCTATTTTAAGATTGTTTGGGCTGCTCAAAGTTCCTTGCTTTCTACATGAGATTTAGGATGATTTCTTCAATTTCTCAAAAACAACAAAAAAGCTAGATAGATGGGGATATATTCCGTCTATAGATCCACTTGGAGAGTGTTACAGGTAAATAAATGATGATTCTTAAAAATTATGTCCACAGTCTAACCCCAGAATCTGTGAACAAGACCTTACTTGAAGTGATAGTCTTTGCAAATGTAATTAAGGATCTTGAAATAAGATCACCCTGGATTATTCAACCCAGTTAACAAGGATTCTTAGAAGATCCAGAGAAAAAGAAGACAGCCATTCAGAAGAGAAATACATATGAAGACTGGGATAGACATTGAAGTTATACAGCCATGAGCTAAAATGGTCTGAAGCTATACCAGAGGCTGGAAGAGGCAAGGAAGGATTGTCCTCTACCGACTTCAAATGGAATACTGCCCTGTCAATACTTTGATTTTGGACTGCTAGCCCCTAAAATTTTGAGAATAAAAATTTCTGTAGTTTTTTTTTAATGTTTTAAGTGTATTTATTTATTTTGAGAGAGACAGAGACAGCATGAGTAGGGGAGTGGCAGAGAGAGACAGACAGAGACAGAGAGAAAGAGGGAGAGGGAGAAAGGATCCTAAGCAGGCTCCACTAGTGCAGAGTGCAGAGTCTCATGTGTGGCTCTAACTTAAGAAACAGTGAGATCATGACCTGAGCCAGAAGTAAGAGTTGGATGCTTAACCAACTGAGCCACCTAGGTGTCCCAAATGTCTCTAGTTTTAAGCCACCAGGTTTATGGTAATTTCTTTGGTCAACCATAGAAAACTAAAGCAGAGGGTACCACCACATTAACAGTATTTTCTTCCTATTCATATATATGGAATGTCTTTTCATTTATTTATCTATATTCTTTAAGTTGAACAATACTTTATAGTTTTCACCTTACAAGTCTTGAATTTCTTTGCAAGTCTTGAATTTCTTTTGTTACACTTAATCACAGGTATATTCTTTTGGATGTTACTGTGAATTCAATCGTTTTATTTTAAAATTATTTATTGTATATGTAAATACAACTGATTTTTGTATACTGTTCTTGAATCCTACAAACTTGCTGAACTTGTTTACTGGTTCTTAGAGATGTTTTAATTCCTTAAGATTGTTTATACATAAGATCATGTCATCTGTTAATAAAGAGTTTTTTTTTCCTACCTAGATGCCTTTTATTACTCTTCTTGCCTTGGATAGAATACCCAGTACAATGTTGGATAGAAGTGAAAAGAGTGCATACCTTATCCTATGAGGAGAGTTTTCTGTCTCTCAACATTAAGTATAATGTTAGCTGTGGTATTTTCATACATGGCTTTTCCAAGTTTAAGAAGTTCTGTTTAGTTTGCTCTGTGCCTGTATCATGAAAGAGTGGTTTATCCAATGCTTCTTCTGTGCCTATTGACATAATAATGTAATTTTTGTTCTATATTCTATTGATGAGGTCTAGTTTTTAACTGATTTTTGGATGTTAAGCCAACTATGAATTACTGCAATAAATTCCACTTGGTCTTGACATAGAATCCTTTTGTGTGTATATTGCTGGATTCCATTTGATAGCATTTTGTTGAGGATTTTGTATCTCTAGAAGCAATACTTATCTACAGAATCAGAAATTCCTTTTCTAATGATATCTTCTTTGGTTTTGGTATTAGGTTAATACTGGCCTTCACAGACCAAGTTAGAAAATATGTCTTCTACTTTTTACAAGAGTTTGTGAAGCCTTTGTATTAATTCTTTTTAAAAGTTTGGTAGAATTAACCTATAAAGCCATTTAGGCCTTGGTTTTTCTTTGTATACCACTTTGAAATTACCAATTCCATCTTTTTACATAATATAAGTATATTTACATATTCTACTTTTTAAGCCAGTTTCACTCATCTGTATCTTTCTACAAATTTGAACATTTCAACTAAGTTATTTCATTTGTTGGTGTATAATTGTTCATAGTATTTCCGTATATATATGTATATACACATATACATATATGTGTGTGTATGTGTGTGTATATCTATCTATCTACCTACCTATGGTAAGGTAGTAATGATATCTCCTCTTTTCTTCCTGATGTTAGTAATTCAGTCATTCTTTTGTGTGTGTGTGTGTGTGTGTGTGTGTGTGCGCGTGCGCGCGCATTAGGCTAAGTAATGATTTACTAATTGTTTTTTATCTTTTCAAAGAAACAACTTTTGGTTTCATTGATTTTCTGTTCTCCATTTGGTCTTTATTTTTTCTTTACTTCTCCTTTCTGTGGATATAGTTTTCTCCCCCCCCCCCCCCAGTTTCTAATGTGGAAAGTTATGTGATATCTTTCTTCATTTTAAATAAAGGCATTTATTGATTTTCCTCCAAGCACTCTTTAGCTATATGAATGCCCTAGAACAATTTCTAGACCCTTTAAATGGTTATTTTTTCATAAGTTTCACCAATAGTAACTGTTTCACTGGAGAGTGGGACCACAGAACTCCCTATGGGAGTTTTCCTGAAGTGCTTCCATGATTATTTTTTGTAGCACTGATTATCAGTCAGGAACTACAGTTATTTTTAAGTTACCAAGATGAAAACTAGTAAATGAAGTATAAGGAAAGGAATACTACAAATTATATACTACTAAGATTTCATCTTGACTAACCGAGTTGTGTGAATAAGTACACTTATTCTAATCATTTTTACAGCTAAAGCCTGAATATGCCACTTTGGGTTTAGCTATGTGAATGGCTTCATACAGTAAAAGCTGAAGTTAGTACTTCCCTATTTGTATATTTTTATCTTCAGATCTTATCTATGTATCTCTAAAAACAGATAATATTCCTGGAAAGACCGTCTTTGCCATATAATTCAATTTGCATTAGGCTATATCTAAGAAAAAAAAATGAAATTAAAGAGTCACTGATTGATTTATTTCACTTCCCTCTTGTGTGTTTCAATTTCAACGAGAAGAAACCCTAGTTAGAGACTTGAGAAGATATATCAAGAAAGGTGGGACAGAAGCAAAATAAAGTGGCTAACTATTGAAGCAAGGTTCTAGAGGAAGTAATTCAGGATGGAATCACGGCATCAGTAAAAGTATTAACCTTAGAAAGCACTCAGAAAAGATTTTCACATGGGGATAAGCCAATTTTGAATGTTCTTAAACTAGTAAATCAGTACATTTAATAATCTGTAAGAAGTGAGTAGAAAAATTATAATTTAGAGGCTGAACAAAGGTAACATTTCAATAGATGGTGGTGAAAACTGTTAGAGTCCATTTGAAATGAATAAAAATAGACATTGGTGAAGATCTGACTAATTTTAAAACAGTAGGAATTTGTCTGACATTTATGTGCTTTTGTCACACCATCGAGCATTACAAAGCAACCCAAAAGTAGAAAAAGAGTAAGAAGTCAAGGACTGGAGATTTTCCTGAGTAGTAGGATGGAGTTACACACAAAATCAGCCCCGGATTGACCTGCTGTGGATGGTGGAGCCAGAAAGGATAAGAGGGAGCTGATGCAGACTGAGAGTATGGAGGTACTAAATGCTCGTGGTTAGGGGCAGAGTTAGGGGCATGGGGCGAGCCTGGGACCAGTGATGGAGAACTCGGAAGAATTAAGTAAGATACAAAAGGTGCTTTTCTCTGAGGATGGCAGAGGTTAAGTAAAGTTTATGACAAATGGAGTTGGTGGTTTTGTACACTTCCTCAGATTCCTTCAATGGCCTTTTTCTTTTTCAAGAATTACGCCTTCTTTGTAGACCACTGGTCATTTTGCTGGTGTCCACATCTACTTCTCAGAGGAGGCTTGAGTCACATTTAAAAATACTGAGCCTAAGTTGTTCTCATTTCCCACACGCTGAATTCATTTCTGGATTTCAATAAAATGCCACACTAGCTGCTTCCCGCACAGCCAGATAATACAACATAAAAGTGAAGCAAAGTCAACTCGCTATGTGGGAACTCTGACCGATGGGAAGTGAGAGTCAAAGGGTGCCAGGCAGATACATTTCCTTTTCTTTGTCTCTTTGGTTGACATTTCACATGACAGGCTTTCTTCATAACCTTTGCAAAAAAATCCTGCACGGAAGAGCATACCTACTGAATACCCTTCTATTTCTTTTTGCAGCTGGGTGAGAAGGGAAGTTAGGGCAATCACTCACTATATTTCACAGCTTTGCAGCTCTCATTACCTTACTATCATTTTCTCACTGTATCGTTGCCCTAAGCTTCCACATTATCAGTAAAAGGCGTTATGATCCTTGCTTTAATAGAACCTAGGTTAAGAGACGAAATTTTGATGGGGGGAATATCATCGTAAATGTCGATAGGATCAAAATGTAGGAGAGTTCTATTAATCACATGGAAATTTTATTAATCAAATTTGGAGTAAGGTAGAAGAAATGGACAACCTAGAAGAATAAGGTGACTTACAGATAGCCATCGAGCATTAGCAACTCTTGAACAATATGACATCGAAGTATGTTATTAAGACTTTAGAAGAAAGGCTTAAAAAATAGTGCTCTCAGGGGCGCCTGGGTGGCGCAGTCGGTTAAGCGTCCGACTTCAGCCAGGTCACGATCTCGCGGTCCGTGAGTTCGAGCCCCGCGTCGGGCTCTGGGCTGATGGCTCAGAGCCTGGAGCCTGTTTCCGATTCTGTGTCTCCCTCTCTCTCTGCCCCTCCCCCATTCATGCTCTGTCTCTCTCTGTCCCAAAAATAATTAAACATTGAAAAAAAAAATAGTGCTCTCAGAGACAGGGTTCAAATGGTCTTAGTTAAAAAAGTACAATCCTAGATTGAAGATATTTAAATTATTTACAGTATTATGGGACAATTTACTCAAAAGAACATATATGCATATACCCATACAATCACACATAGACATGTCTTCAAGAATGTTTTTTTTAAGTATTTATTCTGAGAGAGAGAGAGAGATAGTGAGTGGGAGAGGGACAGGGAGTGAGGGAGAGAATACCAAGCAGGCTCCACACTCATAGCAGAGTTGGACAAGGGGCTTGAACTCATGAACTGTGAGATCATGACTTGAGCCAAAACCAAGAGTTGGGTGATGAACTGACTGAGCCACCCAAGTACCCCTTTAAGAGCACAAGTTTACTGTTTTGTCTTTTACTGAGTAATTTAAAACGAACTCCATTCATTTTTATTCATCAAACATTTACTTAGACCTATTATGGAACAGGCACTCTTTTTTTTTCAATTTTTTAAAAATTTGTATTTATATTTGAGACAGAGAAAAAATGGGGGAGGGGCAGAGAGAAACGGAGACAGAATTGGAAGCAAGAGCCCAACATGGGAGCCGTGAGATCATGACCTGAGCCAAAGTCCAACACTCAACCAACTGAGCCACCAGGTACTCCATGAACAGGTACTCTTATAAAGTACTTAAGATAAATAGGTAAAGAAAATATCCCCTGAACTCTGCCCTACAGAATTTTTTTTTTTTTTTGACAGAGTGTGAGCAGAGTAGGGGCAGAGAGAGAGGAAGATGCGGAATCCAAAGGAGGCTCCAGGCTCTTACCTGTGAGCATGAAGCCCGATATGGGGCTTGAATTCACCAACCACGAGATCATGAGCTGAGCCAAAGTCAGATGCTTAACCAACTAAGCCACCCAAGCACCCTGCTACAGAACTTATATTCTAAGAGAAAAAGTAGAAAATAAACAGAGAAAATAAGTAAATTCTGTATGTTAAAGGCAGTAAGTGCTGTGGGAAAAACAGAGATCAAGACTCTTGTTGGCATAGAATAATTGAAAACAAGAAAAGGAGCCCAAGGGTGGCTCAGTCAGTTGAGCATCCAACTTCCACTCAAGTCATGATCTCCTGGGTCTTGAGTTCAAGCCCCACATCAGGCTTGCTGCTGTCAGCCTGTCAGAGCAGAGCCCACTTCAAATCCTTTGTTTCCCTCTCTCTGCCCCTCCCCCACTTGTGCTCTCTCAAAAATAAACAAACAGTTAAAAAGCAGTAAGAAAAGATTTCAGAAAACGAAGGAATGAGCTATGTGGATATCAGAAGGATGAAAAGTATGAGGCAGAAAATGTGGCTAATGCGAAGGTCCGAAGCAAGAGTAGTGTTTTGAGAAAGACCAAGAAGGCTAACTAAGGTGGCTTGATTGAAGGGAGCAACAGGGACACTGGTGAGGAAGAGGGTCAGGTGGTAATAAAGCAAAGCTAGCTCACTTAGGGCTTTGTGAGTCGTTATGGATACTTTGGCTGGGACTCTAAGGAACCCTGAGAGCCACCATATACTTCGAAGAAGAGAAAGGCCATAGAGTGACTTCCATTTCATCGTGATTACTCCCGATGGGGTGTTGAAAAGAGACGAAGAGATCGTAGAGGCCATAGACAAAAGCTGAGAAACGAGGCAGCAATGTCAGTGGCTCAGTTAAAACATGGCACTGCATCAGGCCAAAGCATTAGTGGAGGTGCTGGAGAAGAAATTCGATTCTGAGTACATCTTGAAAAGAGAGCCTAGGGGATGGCCTGGTTGGAAGTGGGGTGTGAGAGAGACCAAGAAGTGAAGAAGTAACTTTATAACTTTTGGCTTTATAACCAGAAAGATGAAGTTACCATCAACTGGGATGTGGAGCAGATTTCAGAGAAAAGATCAGAGTTTGGTTTTAAACCTTTTCAGTTTGGTAGATTTTTTGGACATCTAAAAGGAAATAAAAGAGAGAGGTACGTAGATATGTCCAGAAAAGGTTTTGTTTAGTTTTCGGTTTTGTAAAGGGCCCTTTGTAAAGGGCCAGGTAGTAAATATTTTATTAGATTTTGTAGGCCAAATGTTCTCTGCAACAGCTGTTCTTCCACTGGGCAGCTACAGACAATATGCGAAAGAATGAATGTGGGTGTGTCTGAATTAAACTTTATTTGGCTACAGCCAAATTTGATCTGAGGGCCATAGTTTGCTAACAGTTTAGAGTCCGACAGAGAGGGCGGAATGAGAGAAATACATTTGGGAGTTACCAGTATGTAACATTTCTAAGGCCATGCTAATTTGATGTAACAACATCATTATAAAGGCTTTAGGAAAAAAAGAATGATGTGCTATTAATGATAAAGAAGGGGGTGGTTGAGTCAACAGGATATTTAAAAATGAGACAAACCTGAGATACAGTCTTTACTAATGACTTACCAAAGAGAAAAGTACTACTAAAAAGATTCTTGTAAGTATAGGCAAATCATCTATCAAATTTCCATAACTAATGTTAAAACAATGACACAGAGAGAGTATTTGGAAACTGAGAGGCAGCTAAAATGTTTCCTTCCGGGTTAGGTTTGTAGTTACAACAATGCAAGAGCTGGACGAGCAACTGTTTATACACGAGTAAGTCATTTTATAAGAGAACAGCATCATTTCCCAACCTTTTTATGATTATCATCACCTCCCATACCTATGAAGTGGTTTTTTTTTTAGTTTTTTTTTTTCTTCCTAAATGCAGCCCCCTATGAAATTTTAGTACCTCAGACACACTGTACACATCTTTATCTCCAGATTCATAGTACATATACTGTTTGGAAAGCCACAAGCCATTCTAAGTATCTAAGATTTTGCATACGCCCTCCCCACCGAGAACCAATATTCTCCCTAACTCCCTGGGAATAATCTCTCTCCTCATATCAAATTTACATGCTCCTGAGCTTTTTCTGAAATGCCTTAGTTGGTGGGGGTGGGTATTGGTAAGGTTTTGGAACACAGGATGAGGGGAATGTAGCTAAGGAAACAGAAGATGATTTTCCCTTGTTTTTGTTATCCTCATTTCTCTCCCCACCCCCCTTATTGTTCTGCTGAAATCTAATATGACTGTGAAGGAAAGAAGTGTATTTTAAAAAGACAAACAGAAAAACCACTTTCAACTTAGTATCTCATTTTTTGGGAAATATGGATGGGGAAAGAGGGTACAAGATGGAAACGGAAAATGTTGGAATTATTTTACTAATATAATTGATACAGTTCTATTATATCTGAAGATCAAACTAAATGTTACTTCTACTTTATGAGCTTAATTCTCTACCAAGGTCTTTTGGTAGCCAAGATGTGACTGAGTTATGAAATTAGTCTCATTCTGGTTCCAAAGGAGAGTCTGACGGTTTTAGTATCTCAGTTTCTAGGTTTGAAGACAAGTGTAAATTACGATTTTGACACTTAAAACTCAGTGCAAGAACCTGCTGGGAAAACACTGTTTTGGTATTATTTTATTGAAATTATAATTATCTTGAACTTATCAAGTATTCTGTCTTTGCAGGAAAAAATAGTGGTTTTGAAAGCAGTTAAGACAATTTCACAGATTCTCAAGGGAGGCCCTACTCCAACCTTTCCACCTTAGGGTTTGATAAAGAGGGAGAGACAACAAGGCAGGGCTATTTCCCAGGGCTGAACGTGGGAACAGAACCCTTAAGATCTGGGCAAACCCTTTGATTGAATTCTGAGAAACAGAAATGAGTAACATTCTGATTTTGTTACTATAAAAATAAATTGTTGCCATCACTATGGTAAATTCTGATTAATTCTATATCCCATTTGCATCCCAGGGCCAGCTCAAATTTTTATGTGCGCTCTGTAATATATAGTGTTATGTGATCAGACTGGTTTATATGAGAAAGTTTGTTTTAATGTGAATATAAATATTTGGGCCTCAAATTTGTATTCCACTAACTCCTTCAACACCCAGATTTTCCTCAAAGAGTAAATGTACAAAGATAAAGCCACATGTCTTCTTTTCCATCCAGAAGTGCTTATTGCAAAATGATAACAACACGTTAATGGGACATAAGGAAGACAGAAAAATTCATAACGGTAACGAAGGGGGAGTTTTTTCCCATTACCCATCAACCACACTTCTCGTATGCCATTTCCCAGTAACTCTTACCTAACACTGCTGTACATCCAAATGATGTTTATCATTTTAAAAAACAACAACAATTGTTATCTGATAACAATTGTGAATTATAGTGTGAACCAAGTCGCATGATTTCAAGGTCAATGCTTAACCAATTTCAAAATTCCCAGGACAGAAAGATGCTTAAAGGTACATTTCTATAATTCATTTTCAGCTTATCAGTTAATTCACCCAAGCACCCACTTAAGCCCTATTCATCTTTCCATCCTTGTAAAGGACATTTTCCCATTCCCTACTAGAGAATATCCAAGCCACTGCTTGGCAACAAAGAAAAAATATTTCCCAACCTTAATGCCATTTAACCTTAAAAAGGGGATCTCCATTAGACCCTATACTGTACCCAGTGCTGACTTGTCTGCACTTCTGAAGTGCCCCGGTGGGACAGCTTTGTTAGGAACCAATTTACATCTTTCATCCAGGTTCCCAAGAAGGATTTCCTTCCAAAAAAAGGGTCTGTCGGGCAAATAAATTGGCAAAATGACACTATCTCAGTTTTGCATCCTACTATCTGTTAGTCTTGGTCCCAGCCTGAATTTACTTCCAGGGGCACCTGAGTGGCTCAGTCAGTGAAGTCCCACTTCAGCTCAGGTCATGATCTCAAGGTTCCTGGGTTTGAGCCCTGCATCAGGGTCTGTACTGGCAGCTCCGAGCCTGGAGCCTGCTTAGGATTCAGTGTCTCCCTCTTTCTCTGCCCCTCCCCCAGTCAAGCTCTTTCTCTCTCAAAAATAAATAAATGTTAAAAAAAAATACTTCCAAATATTAGGAGAGGAGGCTGAAAGTAAAAACAGAAGGAATTAGGTTCACTGGCAACTCTGCAAAGCATTGAGACACAAACAAGCACTGTATGGATTTCCACTGGACTAGAGAATGAAGATTCTCTTTGAATATCCCAGGTTCAGCACACATTTAATAAATCTAGAAAAAATAAATCAATGATGAAATGAATTCCAGAATATACTCATAAAATCCATGATGTGAATGTGTCCTCAAATGCTAGCAGCTCTTCAAAAATTTTCCCTCCCATAAAATTTAGTGTAATTTTGACATTTCATCAACACATATAGATGGAAATTAAAATGGCCACTCATGTTTTAATCAATGACTACTCTCTTTCTTCTTAAGACACTAATATTTTGATTAGGTCCACATACAGTATTTTGGTACCTCTCTGTAAAGTTAGTATACAAGTTCCATTCAGAAGAAGTAATTTAAAGAATCCTCTTACTCCTGGAAGTTCCAATTTGTCTTGTTTTATGCAGGATGGGCCACACATTTAACTTTTCTCACAGTCCTTCAAGTCCTTCAAGATATTGCTTGAAATACTCAACTGAAGTTAGAAAATTTCTGGCAAAACTAACATTTAAATGTGAAAAGTAAGTTGCTACTCAAGTAAATTCAATGTTTAAAAAGGGTTTTAAACTTCTCCTTTAAATGTTATTGCTCCCATCAGACCAGCATGTTTTTTCCTGGTCGGGGGGTGCTATCTTCTGAGCTTTAGTTACAGGATTCGGGCCTACAATTAGGCACTACTCAATTTTATGTTTATATTCATTATTCCTGTCTTCAAAATTTCAGTAAATCCTGAGAACATTTCTAAACTAATCCAATAAAGAAATATATTTAGAGTCTATTCTTATTGTTAAATATTTATTGCACACACACAATGGTTTAATGTATACTTGGATGATAAACATAGGGTAAAAGTGGTTATCTCATGAAAAAATCATTTGTACTTGTTCATTTTTAGACAGACTCTTGCAAATTATAATTAAAGATATAATCTAAGAATATAGTATCAATATGATACCTGAAAGGAAACAACAGTTTGATTTGAAATACTTTTGCATCTAAAATTAATCTTTAATGGAATTAATAATGACTACTGAATGTTATAAAAATTGTATATGATGCTAATTTCATAAAGAAGGCCATCAAGGGGCGCCTGGGTGGCGCAGTCGGTTAAGCGTCCGACTTCAGCCAGGTCACGATCTCGCGGTCCGGGAGTTCGAGCCCCGCGTCAGGCTCTGGGCTGATGGCTCAGAGCCTGGAGCCTGTTTCCGATTCTGTGTCTCCCTCTCTCTCTGCCCCTCCCCTGTTCATGCTCTGTCTCTCTCTGTCCCAAAAATAAATAAACGTCGGAAAAAAAAAATTAAAAAAAAAAAAAAAAAAAAAGAAGGCCATCAAGTACATGGTTCCTAGTCTGCTATTTCCTTATTCTACAAGGTAAATTTGACCATGCCAGTCAATGTGAAATTTAGGTCCAAGTTTAGGATCAGTTACAGATTTCTATATACTGGAGTTAGTTACTAAGATTTCTAAATGCCTATGATTATGACTGAAGTTAATAACTAGACTTTCTATGACTTGAGAATGACTCACGGGCCCTCAGACAATAGCTACTTTGTCTGCATCAATGGGCTCATTGTTTCCATTAAATAGCAGCTTACTATGTGGGATGAAACCTATGTTAAGATACAGTGTGGCTAGAAGAAGCTCTGTTCTATGAGAGAAGGCAAATCTCTTCTGGAGCAGAGTATTGTCACTCTTATAATCCTAGAAAAAGTCAAATGAAAGAAATAAGGTCGATTTCAAATCATCTAAGAGTAATGTTAAATTCTGCAGCAAAAAAAAAAAGTAATCATACAACTTTGCCAATAAATCAAAAAACTTCTGGATTCCTATCTGAAGTTTTCAACTTAAAACACTGTACTATACAGAGGCACTTGGTGGCTCAGTAGGTTGAGCGTCCGACTTCAACTCAGTTTATGATCTCACAACTTCTGAGTTCAAGCCCCACATATTGGGCTCTGTGCTGACAGCTCAGAGCCTGGAGCCTGCTTCAGATTCTGTGTCTCCCTCTCTTGGCCCCTCCCCGGCTCAGGCTCTGTCTCTCTCTCAAAAATAAATAAAACATTAAAAAAAATAAGCAAAAAAAATAAAAAACACTGTACCATACATAATATTTTAGAAGCTGAAACATCAGAAAACTTGTAGGGAATATATTTTTCTTCCAAGTGACAAAGCTCAAGAGTCAGAGCTCAAGAACCAAACATATTATAAATAACACTATAACCTATAATAATAAATAACATATGGATATCAATTTAAAGTCATGTTCTTTATTACTGGCCTTTTGTCCTTTCTGCAGAAGGGATGACTTCAGTAGCTACTAAACTGAAGGAATTCC
The DNA here is from genome assembly GCF_014898765.1 of Herpailurus yagouaroundi. Taxonomy (NCBI): domain Eukaryota; kingdom Metazoa; phylum Chordata; class Mammalia; order Carnivora; family Felidae; genus Herpailurus; species Herpailurus yagouaroundi. Next base: position 53,153,927 of record NW_024412391.1, read on the forward strand.
CACTGCTCTCACTGCTCTGAAAATATTCCATGATTAATTATAATAATTTTGGTTTTATTTTTAATGTTAATTTTAAATAATTATGCTCCAATAGACGGCCTAGAAAATAGTTGTTTTCCAGAATTTAACACCTTGTTCAAGCAGACATACTATTATCATCACTTGAGAACTTTTTCTATTAAGTATTTATAAATACTATTCAAACAGTTTATTCACAACTGCATTTCTTTAGAGCAAGTCAAGTCTGCTGTGTAAGACCACTTTTTCTTTGGGGCTCTCTTCTGTGCTTTATGTGATTCTTTGCTGAATTTTCTAAGGATAAGGAGGAGAGTCTGGTACCAGAAATTCATATTGCCCGAGAGACACTCAAACAGATATTCTATCAGGAATGTCCTCATCTGAGATACCTCTCTACCAGCGACTGTTACTGTGTACAGAATTCCAGCAGAAGCATTTCTGGGAATAGGACGTAAAGGCCCCACAAGAAAGACTAATAGATTTCAGCTTTCGGCTTACGTGTGTTCCTAGGTGTGGTAGAAAGCCACAGAGACTTACTGAAACAATGTTTTATCGTCTTTAAGAATCTTTGTCACTGGGTCAATAATGATAGTATTTTTCCTGCAACTATTTGAACTACTGTTCTGTAAACCTTCATTAAAAATCGGCCAGGTTCCTCTTCATTCATTTCACTTCATTCATTCATTTCTTACTTCATTCCACTAACATTGACCCTGCTTTGACAGATGAAGGAGTTAGTATCTCTGACCTGGAAGAACTCATCTCATCTCCCTGTTTTCCATAATCTCTCTCAGCACCCCAACCATGCTTTGAAGAAGTTGGAGAAGTAGTGATAACACCATTCTATTAGTATGATAAGTCTCAACTTGCTAGATCCAACCACAAACCGTGTGTGTTAAGGCAGTGCTCAGTTTTACGGTCACCTTCAGAATGCAGTTCTGAGAATTAGTGATGCAGAGCTTAAACATCCATTGTTTTTGATGCTTTGGTTAAGTGAGCCTCAGATTTGAAAATGACTCATCTATAAAAATTCAGATTGTGCAGCTAGGGTGCCACATCTCTCTGATCTGTACGCTAGGAACCATTTCTTCTGCCATATTCAAGGTCAAGTTCTCATCTGTCACTTAGACACTCAGGCTTTAATATGCAAAAAACTGCCTTAACTGCTTGTTAAGGTACCTGGATCATTGTCTCAGGGGCTGGGACCAGTCACTGGCTTTTTAGTTTACTCTCCACACTACTGTCATGCACACTCGTGTCTGAAATCCAGACTTAGAGGGAAAACACCAATGACCTCTTCATTCTCATTTTTGTTATTTCATCTAATTTGCCTTAATTATTTTTGCAAACATCTTCAATGGCATCTTATTGTCTAGTGAATTAAATACAATTTTGTAGGATTTTTAGGGATTTCCAAAAATATAAGCCTTGTTCAATTTCTAACTTATTGTTCACTGTTAGCCTACCCAAAAGCTATGCAGGATTATTTCATGTTTCTTAAATATTCACGATCTTTTTCCACCTCTAGGTTTGCCCATTCTGTTCCCATTTGTCAAATTCTTATCTGTCAAGTGCTCCCTCCTCCTTAAAGCCTAATGAGGTTTTCCTAATTAGACACATTCCTTCTCCTTCTGAATTCCTCAAACTCTTTATATTTATGTTAGTGATAGCTTACCTTGTATTAAGAATTGTAAAATCCTCCAGATTAAAAAAAAATTGTCTTCTTACAGTTTATACTCAGTATTTGTTCACCTCACATGTGAAACATTTCATGTTCTTTTAGTCCTTGGCCTTAGGGGAAATCATCTCTCTTCTGCAGAAATTAAGTACTAAAGGTGTATCAAGTATTCTGCATCTCCGATGTATAGATCTTGAGTGTAAATTTTGCTTAGCAATTTATTTTTCTTTCTTTCTTTCTTTTTTTTAATTCCCATCACCTCATCATCAGATGCCATTTAGGGATGTTTGCATTCCTACTATTTTCTGATCAACTTAAATATTGGTAGGTATAGTCTAGTACAGATTTCTACTTCCTTTCTGATGTATATGATGCTATGAATCTTGCTATAAAATAGATACATGAAAGGAGGGTGGGTAAGGAAACCAGAGTGATGAAAAGAAAAAAAAGACATGTTGATAAATCCTTAGACACTCTGTTGATAACATGTTCCTTAACACAGTTTGAAAACCTATATTCTTTTTAATAAAGTTTATAATTAGCCTTCTTTTCTAATGAATTGGAATAAGAATACCTGTTTTTCATGTTGAGTGAAAATTTTGAGTGTCTTTTTAATGTGGAGAGAAATAAATAAAGGTGAGAGAATAAATAAATGGGCCCATGCTGAGGAGAACCAGAAATTACAGACAATAAAGAAGAAATGTATTAGAATTGTAGAATCATGTTCTTTAGGTATTTACCCAACTTACTTTTTCCTATAAGTTGTACCCATGAACTACTCTTATTTTTCTTTTTTATACAGCCTTATTGAGGCATAACTCGTTTTAAAAACTGCACATATTATATATAATTTGATGAGTTTGGACATATGCAAACATCCATGATACCACCACCACCATCAAGATAAGAGATATATTGGACACCTTCCAGGATTTCCTTGTGTTCCTTTGGGGTTTTCATGTGTGTTGTAATATTTAATAGATATTTACCTTCTTAAACTATGAAGTGCATATACCTTATTATTAACTATAGGCACTATGTTGTACAGCAGACACCTAGAACATATTCACCTAGTATAACTCAAACTTTATAACAAGCGAATAATGTTTGCCCCATGCCGAGGCCCTGGCAAACACTACAGATTAAGCTCCCATGATTCTGACTACTCTGGGTACCTGCAGCTGAATCACACAGTATTTGTCCTTCTGTGACTGGCTTACTTCGCTTAGCACAATGTCCTCCAGGTTCATCCATGCTTCTCAGATGGCAGGATTTCCTTATTTTTGAAGGCTGAAGAATACTACATTATATTTAAATATCATACTATCTTTACCATCCATCTGTCCACAGATACAGGTTTTTTCCATGTCATAGCTACTGTTGTTACTAGTGAAATGAGCATAGGAGTGAAGATATCTCTTCAAGATTCTTATTTTGATTCAGTTGGGCCAACACTCAGAAGTGAGATTACTGAATTATATAGTATTTCTATTTTTAATGTTTTGAGGAATCTCGATGCTCTTTCCATAGCCGCTGCAGCATTTTGTGTGTCCAACGACAGTACACAAGGATTCCAATTCCTCTACAAGCTCAACCTTTGTTATCATTTGTTTTTTAGATAATTACTCTAACAGATGTGAAGTGATACTGCATTGTAATTTTGATTTGAACTTCCCAATAATTAATGATGTTTGACACCTTTAGTTGGCCATTCACCTACTGAAGAACATCTTTGTTGTTTCCTGTTTGGGTCAATTATGAATAAAGCTGCTATAATAATTCACATACAGGTATCTATGTGTACATAAGTTTTCAGATACATTATGTAAATGACTATTTAAGTTTCTTGCCCATTTTTTTAAATCAGATTTTTTTTGTACTAAAAAGAAGTTAGAGAGGGAGAGAGCCAAACCATAAGAGACTCTTAAAAACTGAGAATAAACTGAGGGTTGATGGGGGGTGGGAGGAAGGAGAGGGTAGGTAATGGACATTGAGGAGTGCACCTGTTGGGATGAGCACTGGATGTTGTATGGAAACCAATTTGACAATAAATTTCATATTACAAAAATAAAAAATAAAAATAAATATAATGTAGACACAGGGAGGTTTCCTGCAGGATTAGCCTGTAATTCATGCCTCTGAACTTTATTATAATATTAAAACTTTATTTACATATGTTATTCCCTAAATAAAATATCCTTAATGAAAAAAAAAAAGAGTCCCTTACTTATCTTGGAAACCAACACTTTATCAGATGTATGGTTTGTAAATATTTTCTCCCATTTCACATATTGCCTGTTCATTATGTTGATGAATATGAATCTTTGTCAAACACTTTGCAAAACATTGAGGAGAAAAACTGCCCAAATCATTTTATGATTGTGTAAAAATCCTCACCAAATACTAGCAAACCAAATTCAAGAGCACATTAAAAGGATCATACACCACGACCAAGTGATATTTATCCTTGGGATGCAAGGATATTTCAACCTATGCAAATCAGTGTGACATATCACACTAACATAATGAAGGATAAAAATAACATGATCATATCAACAACAGATGTAGGAAAACATTTCACAAATTCAACAGTGTTTCATGATAAAAACAAAAAAAACCCACAAAAAACCTCAAGCATCAAGGAATGGAAAAACATTACTCAACATAAAATAGGCCACATATAACAAGCCCATAGCTAACATCATACTCAATGGTGTAATGTTGAATTTTTTTTCCTCTAAAATCTGGAATGAGACAGTGTCCACTCACCACTTCTATCCAACAGAGTACTGGAAGTCCTAGCCAGAGCCATCAGGAAAGAAATAAAAGCTAACCAAATCAGAAAAAAAGTCAGATAAAATTACCTGTTGGCAGGTAACATGATCCTGTAAGTAGAATACCATAAGACTCCACCAAAAACCGTTAGAGCTAATCAACAAATTCAGTGAAGTTGCAGGAAATATAAATATACATATAAAAACCAGGTGCATTTCTATACACTAACAACAAAATATCTGAAAAGAAAATAAAAGAAACAATTCTATTGACAACAGCATCAGAAAAAAATACAATGCTTAGGATTAAATTTAACCAAGAAGGTGTAAGATTTGTATGGTAAAATCTAGAAAACATTGATGACAGAAATAAGAAGACACACAAATACATGGAAAGACATCCTGTGTTTATAAATTTGAAGACTTAATATTGTTAAAATGTTCATACTATTTAAAGTGATCTACGGATTTGATACTATACCCATCAAAATTTTTTATAGAAATAGAAAAAAAAAACAATTTTCAAATTGGTATGGAACTATAGAAGCCCACCAATGGTGAAACTCGTCTTAAATAACAAAGCTGGAGGCATCATACTTCTTAATTTTAAAACATACAGTGCAATGTGTATACACTACAGCTACATTCATTCAAATAGCATGGTACTGGCATAAATACAGACATATTGACAAAGAAATAAAATCAGAGCCCACAAATAATCCTACCCCATACAGTCAACTCATCCTAGACAAGGATGCCAAGGACACAGAATGGGGAATGGACAGTCTCTTCAACAAATGGTGCTGGGAAAACGGGCTATCCATATGTACAAAAAAACAAGGGAAGGGAGGGATGGAGAGAGAAAGAAAGAAAGGAAGAAAAGAAATGAAATTACACCCCACCTTACACATATGCAAAAGTCAACTCAAATGGATTAAAAATTTCAACATAACACCTGAAACTGCAGAACTCTTAGAACATAAGAGAAAAGCTTCTTGACATTAGTCTCAGCAATGGGTTTTTTTGGTAAATAGAACAGTAAAAGGGCAGACAACAGAAGCAAAAATAGACATGTGTGAGTACCAACTAAAATAGTTCTTGCAGGAAAGGAAATAATCACTGGCATGAAAAGGCCACCTACAGAATGGGAAAAAATATTTGAAAAGCATCAATATGATAAGGAGTGAATTTCCAAAATATATAAGGCACTCCTATAACTCAAAAGAAAAATAATCTGATAAAAAATGGGCAAGGACTTTAACATTTACCTTCTTTAGTTGAAAACTCAAGTCCACACAAACACTTGCATGTGAATCATTATAGCCAGCCACTTTATTCATAAATGTAAAAAAAGGGGAAGTGGCAAAAATACCCTTCAACAGGTGAATGGAGGAAAAAGAAAAGTTGTGTATCCATTCAAAAGAATACTATTTAGTGATAAAAAGTCATGAGCTATCAAATCGTGCAGACACATGAATCTGAAATGCATTGTAATAAATGAAAAAAAAAAACCAGTTTGCAAAAGCTACAAACTGTATGATGCCATTTATAAGACATTCCAGAAAAGGTAAAACTGTGAAGATAATGAATGAACAGGTGGCTAGAGGTTAGAGAGCTGTTAAATTGGTGGAGCACAGAAGCTTTTAGTATCATAAAACTATTCTATAGAAAAATCCAAGGGTGGATATATGGTACTGTGCACTTACTAAAACCTGCTGAACCTTACAGCACAAAAATGAACCTTTATATATGCACTTAAAAATATATCCTTTAAGAAGTTATGGGATCTCAAGACCAAACACAGAATGGGACAAAGAATCTAACAGAGTTACAAATATCTGAAACAATGTCATTAAAGAGGGTGGAGGAAAAGTTGCTAACCTAAGTAATGTAGGAAATAAGATCTCTAAAGTTAATTGGAACTACACATAAGAACTGTATTCTAGTTAACAAAGTTGCATCTCCTGGGGATATGTGTTAACACTTGAAACACATCTCTCCTGGGATCAAACAATTAATTAAATGAAAACGGACGGTGGGAGCAAGTTTTCTCACAGTTGGAGTAGGTGGCTACAGAAAAGCAAGGGGGAGAGACTAGAATAATCCATGTGGTAATGGATTCGAGTTGGAGACCTCCACATGAACTCACTTTCAGCTTAGTATCAGTGAATACTGTCACATATAAAGATATTTATAGGTATGTCTATATACACAGGCTAGAGTATGCATATATATACATATATACGTATATATATACATATATACATATATATATACATATATACATATATATATA
>NW_024412391.1:53160792-53252068 GCF_014898765.1 Herpailurus yagouaroundi
AAAAAAAAAAAAAAAAAAAAGCTGATTCCAGGACTGGGGCAGGAAAAATACATGATGAATCTTGAGATCTTGTATTGCCAGAAAGTAAGGTGGCACTCAAAGACAAAGAAAAACAAAACAAACAAACAAACAAAAAAACCCATAGTAATATGAGTAGGTCAACAGGACACAGCAACAAACTTAAAGAACTCCCAGTGACTGAAGGCAGAAGAAGTTATCAACAAAATAAAGTCGTAGTGCATTATAAATCAGAATATAGGAGTCACAAGTCCATACCGCTATAAAGACTTTACTCAGAAAAGTGGAGACTAGACAAATATGCACAGAATTCCAAATAACTTATGCATATTTTCCATATTCAAGGAGGCAGAACCTAACCCTCCGCTCCTCATGCTTGGGTTGCACATCATCGGTTTCTTCCAAAGACAAGAATATGTAAAAAAAAAAAAAAAAAAAGTTCCAAAAAAGAGTAATCTTACAGCAGAGAAAACTGACCACCACTGTCTCAGCCAGGTGATCAATGGATTCTCCTGAGACTGCACTGTAACATTCAACAAGAAGGATCAGAGATTATGGAAGACAGGTGTCCAATTTACGTTGTTGCTTCTAAGTGTAGCCGTGCTCAGATACCCATGCTTCCCTCCCTAAACACAGCTCAGCCACCGCTTCTCAGGAAAGCATGAGTTTCACTAGTGATGGAGCAAATCCAAACTGATAGATACTGAGAATGAGAACTGGGGCAGAGTGTGAAATTTTCTCTTTCAAAATCTGGCTTTGACCCTGTGATTGGTAGAGAGTCAGCCCTGTGTTGTCTGTTGGATGTCACAGCATGCCTCACCTGCCAGCTTCCTCAGCAGCATCATAAGAATTTGTCTGTGAAAACCCAGTTCAGAGGTCAACAACTAAGCAAATGTCTCTCAAAATGAAAGGGAACTGAGGGGGAGAATTTGCTCCTTTTCTTGGCTTTAGAGAATGTGGCCCCAGAGAATTATGTTATCAAGTTTCATAAACTTGTTTTGTTTGGGGAAACAGGATAGTGGCTTTATTCATTTTATAGTGTTGTTGTTTAAAAATTAACACAAATGGGTGTAAGCTTAGAACAACGTAAGTTTACTCTCTTACAGTTTGAAAGGTCACAAGTCCAAAATCAGTTTCAGAGTTCACTGGGCTACAAACAAGGTGTTGGCAAACCCGAGTTCTTTCTAGAGACTCTGTGACAAAGCATTTCCTTACCTTTCTAGCGTCTTGAAGGCTAGCACGCTGTATTCGTGGCTCAAGGCTGCCTTTCTGCGTCAAAACCAGCAACAGTAGGCTGAGGGTTTTCCATGCTGCCCTCCGGGATTCTCTGCAGCTGGGGAAGATCTGCTTTAAAGAACGTCTGTGATTGGATTGGACCCACCTGGGTAATGCAGGGTACACTCACCATTTTAAGATTCCTAACTTCAAACACATGTGCAAAGTCTCTTTGTCATGGAAAACAACATCTCTGAGAATGAGAGCACAGGCATCTTTGGGGGCCATCTGCCCCGCCAGAGAAGTGCAGATTCCCATGTATCTGCACTTACTCACGGATGATTAGCTCCCACAGACATCCCAAAACATATGATCTCCCAAACTGATCTCCCACCAAATGCATTTCTTCCTTGACTGGGGATATGCCCATCCAACAACTTAAGCCTGAAGCTCAAGAATATTTTTCTGCAATCCTTCAGCAGATTGTTAGATCTGCTCATTTTATTTCCTGAGTATGTCTTCAATCTATCCCTGCCCTGCACCTCTCCTACCATTACCTCAAAATGGTAGTACCTGAAAACAAAGTGCTTCTTGATTAATGGGGTCGGGCCTGTTGCCATTTGCTGGAGCTACTGATTTCTGCCTTGATGGAATTTACAGACAAGCCTGGCAGACACGCATTAAACAAATAAACATGCATAGTAAATGTTCCAGAGGAGGACATTCCTGATCCTTCTGGTCAAGTGCCCCTGGTGAAGTTTTCAAAACCTGAGGTTAAAAATTTCCAAATTTTCTAGAAAGAGGCCATCTAGATGACTAACGTCACATATTTGCATGTCACCCTTGCGCAGGGACCATGCTAATCTCCGTGTTGTTCTAATTTTAGTACATGTCCTGCTGAAGTAAGCACAAGCTGACTAAAATGCAGTCAAAAGTACCTATGCGGGTATCTGATTCTGTAATATAAATATGGAAAAAAAGGACAAAATTATGAGGTAAATATGGCAATTTACTTTTTTTAAAATATAATTTATTGTCAAATTGGCTAACACAAAATGTGTAAAGTATGCTCTTGGTTTTGGGGGTAGATTGCCGTGGTTCATCACTCGCATGCAACACCCAGTGTTCATCCCAACAAGTGGCCTCCTCTATGACCATCACCCCTTTTCCTCTCTCCCCCAATCCCCCATCAACCCTCAGATTGTTCTCTGTATTTAAGAATCTCTTATAGTTTGTCTTCCTCCCTCTCTGTAACTATTTTTTTCCCCCTTCCCTTCCCTCAAGGTCTTCTGTTAAGTTTCTCAAGATGCACATATGAGCAAAAACATATGGTATCTGTCTTTCTCCGACTGACTTATTTCACTCAGCATAATACCTTCCAGTTCCATCCACGTTGTTGCAAATGTCATGATTTCATTCTTTCTCATTATGGCAATTTACCTTTAATAAAATCAGGCTACGATGGATTTTTGAGCTCATCTTGACTAATGGTTGTCCAAATGAAGTTAACTTTCTGACTAGATATAATGAATCAGGCATTAGATATAATCCCACAGTAGATAAAATGCATCAGAATGCCTGAGGTTAGGTCTGGCGATATGAATTCTAAACAAGTAGCCCATGAGCTGTACACATTAACATTAGGAAATTATTAAACCAATTTCAACTCACCAATACTCTGTTCCATTTCCAGCTTTTCTAGTCTGTCCACATTTCTCAGCTGTTGACCTCTTTTTATCTTCAAAGCCAGGAAATCCAGGAACATCGGGTGGGATCCTCAACCTGCATCTCTCTGATTGTCCTTCTGTGGACACATCTTGCTCTGCCTGGAGCCAGGAAAATTTCTCTGCTTTGAAAGACACAAGTGATTAGATTCGTTCCACCTGGGAAACCCAGATTACTCTCATTGTTTCAGGATCCTTCAAATTAAACACCTCTGTAAAATCCCTTAAACCATGGAAAGCAACAGAATCAAAAGTTCCAGGGATTAGGAAATCGACATCTTCGAGGGGAGAGGGACATAATTCCTCCTACCACAATACACATTGTGTACTGAGAGCCCTCCTTTTTTATTGAAGTATAGTTTATATATAATGTTATATTAATTTCAAGTGTACAACATGGTGATTCACCATGTTATTGAGAGCCCTTTCTTAGCTGCTCTACATGACGCACTGTATTAATCATTAAGTATTAAGCATTGAGCATTTTACCCAAGTGGAAACAAGAGTACACAGAAAACTTCCAGGAGACATACTAAAAAGAGTTTTTCCTACTCAACTTTTGATCCAAACTGGAGTCTTAAATTCAAAGGGAGAAGCTGTGTCTTCCAATATTCTACATGGGTCTCCATTTGACCTATAATACTAATATGTGTTTAACTGGATATAAAAATTAAATGGCCAATAGTTTAATATTCTTAAGGGAGCTTCCTATGGCTATAGGATCATAAAGTATTGTTTTAGTAAGTCCTTGAATTAGGATTCTCCAGAGAAATAGAGCCAATGGGATATGTAGAACACAGAAAGAGATTTATTATGAGGGATTGGCTCACACTTATGAAGGTTGAGTAGTCCCATGATATGCTGCCAGCATGCTGGAAGTCTAGGACAACTAGTGGTGTAGATCCAATCCAAACCCAAAGGCCTGAGAACCAGAGGAGCCAGTGGTATAAACTCCAAAGCAAACCTGAAGGCCAAAGAAATTGGAGCACTAAAGTCTGAGGGCAGGAGAAGATGATGTCCCAACTTAAGCAGAGAGCAAATTAACCCAACACCTTTTTGTTCTAGTCAGGCCCTCCATAGACTGGATGATGCCCACCCACATTGGTGAGGGTGGGTCTTTATTCAGCCTACCAATTCAAATGCTAATCTCTTCCAGACAATACACACTGAAATAATATTTTACTTGTTCTCTGAACATCCCTTAGCCCAGCCAAGTGGACACAAAAAAGTAACCACTGTTACCAAATGTCTGTGGCGTATTTGAGTGTCATAGAGATAAAAGTTTGGATTAGAGAACACATCTCTCATTTGGATTACCATCCTTGTACATATATCATGCTAGCCTCAACACAAAATCAAACATGAAGACTTGAAGGCATAGTCCACAATCCTAATTTTAACACAGTCTCCTAAAGTAAATTGCCGTCAGCTTTTAATTTGAGACCTACTTGCTCATATTCTAGTTGTGATATATACCTTTGTAGTTCAGTGGCAAGTTTAGGAACTCACTAAGGAATTACGGATTGAAGCAAAGGAGGCGTTGAACTTGAGATGTTGAAACTTTTGGAGAGAGGACAGTTTGTAGTATACATTACAAGTAAAAGAAATAAAAGACAAATGAATTATGAACTGCTTTATTGTCGAACTGACCACAGTTCCTTTAGGCAAGAAGTGACTCCTGCCACTTTGAAAAGGAAGATGCCATAATCAAAGCTATATAAATGGCAATACAACACGGTATTAACTCCCCAAAGGAGAGCACACTCCTTGTTTGTACAAACTGATAGCCCTCCACTCAGAAAACTCCACAATGACATACCGTTTTCATCACACATACCTACTCAGAGATTAACAAATCCAGTACAGATGTCCATTTGTGGAAAGATGTTCATACATTTCATTCAAACTTATCTGCCTACTGTTAAGACTAAAGAGATCTCTCTTGATTGGTTTCTGCTGGAAGCTTTGTGAGGCAAGCACAAAGCAGCGTGTAACTACCGGAGTGAATTAAATTTGTATCAGGAAGGATTAAAACAGAGATACTTTTTAAATTATGAGGTATTCTGAAATACAGGGTCATGTTGCAAAAAATGATTGGGCTGAGCCCATAATTGGACATTTTACTACATAAAGATCTCCATAAAAGGATGGGTGAAGGAAGTCTATGGTCACGCCAATCCCATTTTGTTACAAATCTCTCTAAATCTACTCGATGTCATTTAAAGTGTATTTGAAAGGAGGACATGATAGTCTTGCCTATTAAACAAGATACCAGAAATGTTCTCCCACATACATTTCTTGGTTAAAGCTCAGATGTGTTTCCCAGAGGTGACTGTATCATCAAAGAATGCTTTTAGTGGCTTCTCACCGAGCTCATAAAGGAATTCTGAATGTTGAACAAGCTGTGATAAAACAGTAGCAACAGAGGGTGTCAAACATCAGGCACAGTTTAACAAGGAGACTTGGCTCCGGTTACCAAAATGATTCTGTTTACACAATTGATCAAGGCTTTGTAATTCATACACCTCAGCAGGCATCCTTTTTTCCCTGTTCTTTTCCTTTTTCTTTTCTTTCTCTTTCTTCTCTTCTCTTCTCTTCTCTTCCCGTCTCTTTTCTTTTCTTCTGATTCACAGAGGAGTAGTGGAAAACTTTCTGTCTCCCCATGACCCCACCCTTCACATGACATATAGCCATAAAAAGCGTCATGTAGCTTATTACAAAGAAAAAATAAATAAAATCTCAAAAGATGAAATTGATTGCGCAGAGCTGGGTAGTGGTTAGAGAAGGGAAGACAAAGATCACATAGTAAACTTACCTACCACAAACCTTCAACAGCACACAGATGCCTGTGAATTTGGCATCTCCATCCCTAATGTTTAAGGTGTTTGAATATATTCTCCTGGCTGCTCTTAAACATCTGTAGTCCTATCACCTCCATGGTCCACAAAGCGAAGTAGCTATTTTTCCTCTCATTAGTTTGTTTCTACGTAACTGTTTTTTTGTCACTTTTACCATCATTCTTCCCAGGCTAGACACCTTGAAACCATCTTTTACATCAAGGCAAAATATGTAAAGGATGCTCAGTTTCTCTTAGCTGTTGTTCAAAGTTTCATAGTGTAGGCACATTCCAGAAGCTTAAACACATCTTGATGGAGCTTGAGGTAGGGAACCAACCTGGGGAAAGACTCCCATTTTTAAAATCAATCATTAAAAACTTCACAATAAAGTTACAAAATAACTGGAATATTTAGAGGTGGTGAAAGAGGACTTCGACAACCACCAGTTTGACCTCAGTCTATACCATCTAATAGATGAAGTTCTTCTTTCCAGCTCATCTCTTAACCCAGGCAATAGACCCTATGGATAAAGCACCTCCTGATGGGAACCAAAACTAGACCATTAAGTGTAAGGACTGCCCTGAACCAGCAAGACCCCCGTGACTGACCCCAAGACAATGATCATTTTGACATTTGCTGCTTACCTGCCTATACCCACCGACTTTTGTGACACATTTTCCTTATATAAACCGCAAAGTATTTTGGCACTTTGGAGACAGTCTGCGAGAAGTTAGTCCTCTGTCTTACCCTTGTTGGCCCCACTGATATAAATTCTTTTCTGGTTTCACCACCAGCTGGTTTTCCTGCCTTTGTATTTTCTTAGTGGTGAGTGGCCAAACCTGGTCTGTTTGGGACCCCTGGAGACAGAAGTTCTTGCACTCCTGTGCCTCAGCTACAGTGGTTGGGAAGTGACAACAAAAATTATCAATAGCCATTTTACTGATGGTGCTTTGTGATGTCAATATTCTTCATACATGTAACTATTATTTAAATGAAATGCATCCAAGGGCACCTGGGTGGCTCAGTCATTGGAGCATCTGACTTCAGTTCAGGTCATGATCTCCTAGTTCATGAGTTCGAGCCCTTCATTGGGCTCACTGCTGTCAGTGCAGAGCCCACTTTGGATCCTCTATCCCCCTCTCTGTCTGTCTCTTCCCTGCTCATGCTCTCTCTCTCTCTCTCTGAAAAATGAATAAACGTTACAAAAAAACAAATAAAACCCCTCCAACAGTTGTTTCCCCCAATAATCTATATTCCTCTGAAGATCTAACAAAAATCTTTAGTATAATTGCAATAATCAAGCAGTTTCAAGATATCTATCTGTATTCTTTACTCACATAAATCTGTTTTTTCTGAGGTGCAGTCCTCCAAGAAATGCCTTGCTGGCCAACAACATAGCAGGAAGAGAACAATTGTATCATTCCTTTCTAGCCATCATCTTCATTCATGGTTCTGACATTTTCCCATTCCTCTGAGATTTGCACCCGTGGTGCCATTCCAATCAGGGGGAAGCTGGCAGCATGGGTAGTGAAAGAATTCACCCAATGCAGAACAAAGGAGATATAGAAGTTTATTGAATATGCTGCAAGGGAGAATCAGGCAGGACAGCAAAGGAGAGACTGTCTGCCACAAGGCGGTAGTGAGGGGCTCTAGTTACAGGGTGGAGTGAGGGAGTATGGGGATAAACAGAATTTTCCCTTTTTTGGTAACTGTACCTGATTGTAAGTAGGCCACTGTTTAGTTTGAGTCTATGGTCATTTCAAGGTAGGTCACTTCATGCACCTGTTTGTATTCAGCTTGCTGGTCACTTTTGCCTTGCTCAAGTTTCCATTGCTCAAGCCTGTTGCCTAAAAGCAGCCTCTACAGCACCCATTTAGATGACTTGATTTTTGTTCCAAGGTATACATGTTGTTGCACTGCCCTTGAGAACGGGGCAAGTGAAAATGGCCTAAACTTTTACACAACAAAGTGAAACAACTGTGTGGCTTAAGTATACCTGAAGATAAACAGATGTACAAATTGCTCTCTCCGTATTTCTTTGGTTCTATTGATTGGATGAAATTATTAATATTATCAGAGATATTTAATACCAAATTATGAGACCTATGCCAGAAAATTAAAAGCATTAGTTCTCCAAGAATGAATTCAATAATTCAGTTTGTTTCTAGCAAATAGACATAATTCCCCCTCTTTGGGGAAGACTAGCACAGCCCCCCACATAGATTGACATATATTACCTGGGGTGAGGGGCAGAAGGTGAAGTTTAAGCCTATGGTGAAGCAAGAGGTTGACCATGAAGAGAAACATCTCTTTTACCCAATAGAGGAACAAAGCAAGAAAAAAAAAAAAGTTGAAAACAGAGAGTGTTTTAACAGATTTGCAATTTAATATCTGGTTTTGTTTATTTTCCATACTATGTCCTTAATCCGATGATCTCTTCTCACAGCACAAATTGAATGCTATCTCCAAAAATGCAACACAACAAATATCACCATTCACACTTTTCCAAGACATCCTAATGCTGATTCTTTCAAGACAATTTAGATTCATTCTATGGAAAAGAAAGGACTTTTGTTTAACTCTCTTTACCTAGAAAGATGTATTCAGATAAAATTGTTCCTTGGCATTCCATAGATGACAGTCAAAAAGTTTTCTAGAATTTATGCCTTGTTTAGTTCCTATGTCATCAGAGGCCTTGTACACTGCAAAAAGTCAAGAACTAAAGAGCCACATAAAATTGCATCCGGGTGGTAGATTCCAGGATGTTAAGAAACAAAATCAACAGAATGTCACTATCATACTGCAACCATACCCAAACCCATACACGTCTCATAATCCCAGGGAGACCCAACCTTC
Organism: Herpailurus yagouaroundi; assembly: GCF_014898765.1. Lineage (NCBI taxonomy): Eukaryota > Metazoa > Chordata > Mammalia > Carnivora > Felidae > Herpailurus > Herpailurus yagouaroundi. The sequence continues at coordinate 53,169,443 of NW_024412391.1, forward strand.
ATTGTCACTGCACATATTGCATTCATGCCAGGATTGCAACTATAGCACGCACGTGGAAAGATCTACCATGCAAGCAGGCACTACTATATATATTCCTCCTCTAATGCTGAAACTGGAAAAAACAAAAAATCAAAAATAAGGCCTAGAAGTATTCAAATGGGCATCAGTGGGACACAAACAATTTAATTCAATTCAAAGCAAACTTCAGCTCCTTTTGCTCTGATGTTTTGGCTCTTTTAGTTCCTTAAAACTACTGACCTTCCCACACTTGACAATGAACTAAGACTGAACTTCCACCCACTCAAATTCCTTTTCTTCCTGCATTTTGACGCATGGTCTAAATCCTAGTACCCAGTAAATGATTCCTCCCTTCCTCTTTAGTATCACCAACTTCTGCTTAATGCTTCATGAGATACTACCATCTGATCAGATTTGGAGTCTGTTGAACAAAATGAAATTAAGCAGTATGTGAAGGTGGGGGCAATGGAGCAAATGAATCGTGAAATACTGAATGACTACCATTTGTTTAGGACCCTATTAGATCTGGTGATGCTGCTATGAATGATCCCTGTACTCAGCTTGGAATCTAACTGAGGAGACTAGACTAACAAACACATAAGAGGAGAAAGCGAGACAGCCTAGTCGTGAGCCAAAGCGTGCAGTCCAGAGTTGCTGTGCTAGAAAGGTTCAAAGGAAGAGTGTCAATGGAGTCTATAGAAAAGGGATATAACACAATAGACCAGCGAAAATTAGGTAAGGAAGACAAGAAAGATTCAGATAGGTAAAAAGAAAATGGACACGCATTCCAAGCAACATGAATAGGACGAATAAAGGCAAAGACACGAGGAGGATGATAGTGAGATCACACTAAGAAAATGTGTCTGGGGCGCCTGGGTGGCTCAGTCGGTTGAGCGTCCGACTTCACTCAGGTCACCATCTCACGGTCCGTGAGTTCGAGCCCCGCATCAGACTCTGTGCCGACAGCTCAGAGCCTGGAGCCTGCTTCAGATTCTGTGTCTCCCTCTCTCTCTGGCCCTCCCCCCATTCATGCTCTGTCTCTCTCTGTCTCAAAAATAAATAAATGTTAAAAAAAAAAAATTAAAAAAAAAAAAAAAAGAAAATGTGTGTATGTCACCATGTTGCCAAAGGAGACGGAATCTGCATAGTGGTTACAAGTGAGCTGAAATATACAAGGAGAGGCCTGGCTCTTGATAAAATTTTGGTTTGGAGAAAATAGAAGGCTACTTTAGGCTAATGAACAGATGTATTAGGATAACAGGATCCCATGTTTCAGAAAAAACCCATAATCTTAGTCATTTGACATAATAAACATTTATTTCTTGGGGTGCCTGGGTGGCTCAGTCAGTTAAGCGTCCGACTTTGGCTCAGGTCATGATCTCACAGTTTGTGAGTTCGAGTCCCGCATCAGGCTCTGTGCTGACAGCTCGGAGCCTGGAGCCTGGTTTGGATTCTGTGTCTCCTTCTCTCTGTGCCCCTCCCCAACTTGTGCTCTGTCCCTCTATGTCTCTCAAAAAATAAATAAATGTAAAACAAAAAAAAATAAATAAATAATAAATAAATACATAAATAATAAACATTTATTTCTTACTTACAGGCAATCCAAACCAGGTGTTTCTGACTGGAGAAAATTTGTGTTGGGGTTGATTAAAGAAATGGCATCACAGCTCATATATAGCTTTCTACCAACGTATATATCTTATAAATTCACTCAGCAAACATCTTTTAAGTACCTACTATATACGAGGCACTACGCTTGACTGACACTGGAAATACTGACTGGGGCAAAAGACATGGTTCCTGCCCTTGATAGCCCTCAGCTGCTGAGGAAACCAGACAACAAGAAAACAAATGAGTATTACATCGTCTGCTGTGGACCACAAAGGAAGGAAGTATTTCACAGATTGTGGAAGCACAGAGCTCAAATTAGAGCTCTGTAGTGAGAGTTACATGACTGTCCAGTGGGAACACTTGCTCTAGTAAATGCTTGAAATAAACATTGTAAATCCCCTGCGTTCAATAGAAAAACACCTGACTTTTATCAGTTGATTCTTATTAGCTACAAAGGTACCCGCCATGCCACTATTCTCCAAATTTGGGTGTTTATTTTTCTGTGTCTTCTTGTGGCATTACAAGCATATCCTCTTTTTTAAATTTTTTTAATGTTTATTTATATTTGAGAGGGAAGGGTGGGGGTGGGGGGGAAAGCTTGAGCAGGGGAGGGACAGAGAGGCAGAGACAGAATCCAAAGCAGGTTCCAGGCTCCCAGCTGCGAGCTGTCATCACACAGCCCAACGCAGGGCTCAAACACGACCTGAGCCAAAGTCGGACACTTAACCGACTGAAGCACCCAGGCACCCCAAGCATATACTATTTTTGATGGCCACTCCTGGACGAAACATCATCACTTTTACACAGGTAAACATCACTTTTACACAAGGAGACAGAGGTTCTTGTTCTAACTCTCCCAGTGACTAGGTGTGTTTGTCTTGAAGACTCATCAGGGCTTTAGTTTTCTCCTTATACGAAAATCTACCAAGTCCCTTCCAGCTCCAGCTTGAAATACATACTTCTAATGTTCCATTCAAAATTTCATTTCTTCTCAGAACAGTGTATTTGACACCGTCATGCTATTTACATAGTTACGTAGAAGCAGTAGAGTGCACTGGCTTCCGGTGTGAGATTTGAAGTCACTCTGACTCGGTTCAAATCCTGCAAAATACTCCTTTCAGCTGTGTGGGCAAACTAGTAAACCTCTCTGTGTATTAGTTTCTGTGAAGTGGAGATAATAGGACTTATGTCGTTTGGTTGATATCAAGATTAAATAAGCTAATTTACAGAGGCCCAAACCTTCTCTGTTCTCAGACCTCTGTAAGAGGTCTATTTATGTCTTCATAATTCTTTTTGCTGTGTCCACAGGCCAAATGACATAGTGAATAGTTCTACTTCTTAAGTAACTACGTCCAAACAACCAACAAGTATTTGTGTCCTAGCAACTTACAGCAATAGCCAATGGAAAATATAGAGCATATTACATTTTTTAAATGGTAGTGCAAAGATAAAACATTATTGCAAGAAATATATGTGATCCAAGTTTGAATCTGCAAAATAGTTTGAACTCGAAGTTACCACAGTATCCAACACGTATCAAGTACCCCAACATCTCTCTTAAGAATTTGAAATTCCTCAGAGCCCCAATCAGTTTGCTACAATGATCCACTGGTACAAATTTATTTAAAGCATGTAGAACAGTGCCTGGCACTTACCAGCATTCAACAAATGTTGGCTACTTGTCAATTTTTTCCCTGATTCAAACAACTTAAGAGGTAAGTTTAAGTTTTATTACAACTATCTTGAGATTAGGAAACTGAGCTTCCAGAAGGTCAAGTATTTCACCCAATGACACTAGGAAGTGGAGAAAACAGAATTTTTATTAAGGTTTACCTGGAGCCAAAGCCTATTTAAACTCTTTCCAATATTTCATACTGCTTTCTTTCAGTTCAATACCTAGCTATCCTGATACATATTAAACTTCATTATGCCCTATCAACAGATTTAAATTCGTATGTTAAATCACGTAACATTTCAAACAGAAGAGCACAAAAGATAATATCAAACTGGTACCAAAATTTTACAGGTGTGAGTATTTTGCCATATTTGTTTCAATTTTTGTTTTTCACTAGGTAGGCCTCACACCCAACATGGGGCTTCAACTCAAGACCCTGACATCAGAAGTCACATGCTCCACCGACTGAGCCAACCAGGCACCCCAATGAAACAAATAAAGCTATGCTCTAACTTACCAGCCTCTATCTATTCCATCTTTATTCCTCCCTTCTCAGATGGAACCACTGTTCTGAAGCTGATAACATCGCTGTGCACATTTTTTTCTCTCATATACATATACATGCATGATGTATGATGTATGCATGATGTATGCATGATGTCTATCAACGATGCATATTCTGGAAGGCTGAGATCTATGTTTATGTTTACTTTTCACTGTTGTGTCCCCCATGCCTAGAACAGAGCCTAACACCTGGGGGGAACTCTATAGATTTTTTGAATGATTAAACTACAGAAATGTTGTTCACATTCTTAAATGAATATAAACATTACCACATTATGTATTCTCTTGCAATTTGCTCTGTTCCAACATTATATTGTTGAGATCAATCATACTGATATGTGTAAATCTAGTTCAATCATCTTAACTGCTATGTGGTATTCCATTTTATGAATAAACGGCATATAATCTGTTTCCCCAAGGACATGTAGATTTTACTGTATTAAAACACACTGCATTAAACATCATTGTACAAATTATAGTAGTATTGAGATATTTTCTCATATTCATCAGGTTGATAACATTTACTATAAGGAAAAATCTAAGTATTGGTGGTAACTGTTATACATTGCTGGTGGGAGCTTGGCAAGACTTAGTTAAATTCGAGATACTTAGATCCCATGATCTAGCAATACCACTCCTAGGTATAGGTTGACAAGGACCAGAGTACAAGCATGTGCAAGCTCAATACTTTTAACAATAAAAGTTACTTTCTATTTTCTCTTGTTTTTGTTATGTATGAATGCATAGCAAATTTACCCCAAAAATTAGTGGCTAAAGATAGCCATTTTATAATCATCATGAATCCTATGGATCAGTGATTGAGTAAACAAATGGTGGGGACAGCTGTATCTGCACCATGATGAGGCCTCAGCTGGAAGGAATTTAAGCCTAGTGGAAATCATCTGGAAATATCTTTATTCACATGCCTGATAGTTAATGCTGGCTGTTATCAGGAACCTCAGCTGGAGCTCTTTAGATAATCTAAATGTGGTGTCTTCATTTGGCCTGGGCTTCCTCACAGCATGGTGGCCTCAACCACCTGCTATGGAGGCTCCGAGTCCCACAGCAGATTGTGCCGAGAGGACCATGTGGAAACCATACCATTTTTTTTTTTTGTGGTGATCTACTCTCAGAGGCCACATGACATTCCTTTGACCACAGTCACTGGCCCACCCATATTAAAGCATTTCCACTGTAGGCATGGGCCTGCACAGAGTTAAGCACTTCTAGCATAGACACACGCCCCACAGACTGAAACAGAATGATAGGCCTCATCTCTCAATGGGAGGAGTAGCAAAGAACTGAAGGGACGAGAAACACTGTTGTAGCCATTTTTGGAAAAAAAATAACATCTGCTACATCTCTTATGCCCTCTTCCTCACTCCCCCTCTCTTTTTTTCCATTTCCATTATGTTCCCTGAAAATATTAGGCATTTGGGCCTCTGTAAAAATCTGTATGTCATATATAACTTCTAACTCATGCCATCTTTTATGATCACAATTTCCAAGTATGAAATAGTATTTTTATCAGCCTTTGCCACCACATACTATGTCAACTTATTTCCCTAAATGGTTTTGTTCTTGAATGATAAACAAGTGAAGCAAGCATTTACTTGCAGTATTCTTGCAGTCCTTGACCTGTTGTGCTAGACATAATTACCTTTCATGTTTTAGCCTTCTTGTGTCTGTAGTAGGTTCTGCTCTTGTTAGAAAGAGCTAGATAAAATTAATATTTGTTCCATTACTATTTTGCTATTGTTTGGTAGAAAACACATCTCAGGACTTATGTTTCATACTTCTCCTATTTGTAGTCAATGTATGTATGACGTTCTGAATCACTCTACATGTTCTAGACAATCTTAGCATTTTCTTTTGTATTCTATTTTAGACTTTATGTATCAGCACATTGCCTTCTGAAATAAATTGTTAGCCTCTCAACCTAAAAATTACATTGGCATCTTTAAACATCATCTCAGGAAATCCTTGTTCTTCTAAAATAAATTTGCCTTTCTTTAGGGATTTCCCCATGGTCTGCGGTATATTCAAACGCCCTATATAACCTTAGGGATTTTCCAACCTCATGAGTGGGTCTGATACTCAGAAATTAAAAATTTTAATTATGTGTGGCACTCAATATCTTTTTTTCTTTTCTATTTTCTAGATCATCTAAGATGTTCAGGGCTTTACTTGATACTAAATTTTAGAAATAGCCTTTGGCCTAATTAATGGAATATCCATTTTCTTTTTCTTCTTACCCTGTCAAGTCCCTGAATCTACTGTATAGCATTTGCTAATATTTATTCATCTCAGTGACCACATTTTGTTTTTAACAAAATATAGCAACTCTAAAGGTTCTGTGAAAACAACATTTAAAGAGTAAAAAAGAAAGGTGATGGAAAAAAGAAGGAAGCAAATGGCAAAAGTGTTGAAATGAAAGATTGACTGGATTGTCCACCTCTTTCAGATGGGCAATGAGAGCTTCTCTTTCTCCTCTCCAAACATTCTACTCCAGCTGCAGCAACTTCTCTGCATTTCCCTCTGTCTCTGTACATACAGATTATAATGTAGAACGATTATGATCATTCTTAGATGACTGATCTTCCCCTTCTGAAGAAATCTTACTCTTGGTCCAAATGTTATTTTCCCTGTATCAAATCATGGTTTCTGTTCTGTTTCAAGCGTACAGTTATTTTCAGGTCATACCGAACAGCTAATTCTGTGTTGATCTCTCCCACAGAGTTCCTCAGAGCTGGACCCATGTTTACTCATTTCTGTAACCCTAGTACCAGACAAATATTTGTTTAACCAGTGTATAATATATGACTAAATGTATGACCTTAATAAGTGACTTAGCCTATGTGTGCTTTCCATGTTATAAAATGGAAATGATAATAGTATTTAATTTAAAAGGCTGTTTTGAGGATTAAATGAAATAATCCATGTCGAACACAATGCCTGACACATAATTCATGTTCAGCAAATACCAGGCTGTTGTTGTGATATAGATTTTTGAAAAATATTGCATTAATTACCAATATCCTATAATTATAAGTGGTCATGAAAATGTTTCATTTTCTAAGTTTTTAAAAAAAATTTCCAGATGGTCTAAACTCCAATGTTAAACAAGTAGACGTGTTTACCACTACAATGAAATATCATTCAATAGAAAGACTCTGTGAAGGGTCTCTCTTTCTGTAAAAAAAAAAAAAAAAAAAAAAAAATGCCGATTTGCTATATGACATCATAAAGTGCCTACAGGGAAAAAATATCAGAAGGACTGCTAATACTTCTGGCCATCAATGTATGCTCTGTTTGACTCTGGGATCTAACATGTCTTTCTTGGTAGCTCTTTTATCAGTTCTCCTTTATCATGCAAATCATCAGATGTATTTCATGGTTTAAATTTTTTACATTAAAAAATCAGAATAGATTAATTTACCGATAGTAGCTGTTTTTACTACAGACAACTTTCATGAATAAATAAAGCTTATGAGATACAGGCCTTGACCTGTTGTTGCTCGTTCTAAGAACAGAGCATGCTTTGATGAGAACATTTCTTAAAAATAACAAAGGAATTAGAGATTCTGAAAAGTTGGCCTCCAGCTTTGTTTTCTAAATTGTTAAAAAGTGGAATGGGGGAACAAGATCCATGCATATAAAACAGATGCAGATTTTAGCCAGTGGATTTGAAAGAAGTGAGTTTTACTCTTTAACTATTTTCTAAATAATAGATGTGTTCAGGTAAATATTAAATATGCCAATTGCTCATACCCTGCATTTAGAATGTTGTATGTTAAGATATTCAATTATCTTGCCAGTAATAATATTCCAGAAGCCAAGTTTTATGTTGTAATGTCAATATGTCCAATTCCATCTTTCTTTTTTGTTCCAGCACACCAAGTACAGGATGTAGATAAAGGTATTTTTGAGGTATATTTATTTAGGGGGATTCCAGTGAGAAAACTTATTTTACCATCCATCTATAAAATTCTTACTAACAGTTATCAGACTTCCCAAAATGGACCGGTTGACTGAAAACGTACTTGTGACCAACTTCACCCAAAGGAAGAAGGAGGAGGAGGAGGAAAAGGAGAAAGGGAATGGGAAGGAGAAGAAGGTAAAGAAGAGAAGAAGGAGAGGAGGGGGAAATAGAATTTGAAATGGCTGAATGGTTTGTCTTTCTAGTATCATGCAATTGATCTAATTACTGACTTCTGAAATTATATGGACCAATCATTGCATAACTCAGATATTTCACTTATTTTAACAACTGTGGCAGTTAAGTCATCTGTAATATACTCATATCCAGTATTTTTTTTACTAAACCATTTTACTCAAACACAAAGATTCCTGAATAACATATCAGATGATTCAACAAAGACAAAGAGGGCAGGAAAAGGAATAAGGGAATTGAAAAAAATTATTAGCATGGATTTTTTTAACTTAGAGTCTTCACCAAAATCTCCTTCATTATGGAGATCATACTTTTTAGTTAAATGGGCAATAGGAAGGGAATGAAAAGGATTGTTTCTATTAGTGAGGATAGGCTAAGTTTATGCTGTACTAACAAACAATACCCAAATCTCAGTGGCTTAACTCAAGAAAAGACTATTGCTTATTTTTCTCAATTACGCAACATCCTCTGTGAATTCTATGATGTACACTGCTTGCTGTAGGAGGTAATAGAGAGGACATGACTGCTGTTTGACCCTCAAACTGGACTTGGGCAATCAGAGCCTCCTCATCTTCTCCTGTCCTTGAAATGTACATTCTGCCTACTGTTTGCACAGTGGGAGCTGTTCCAAGGACATAATTGAGAGTAAGGTGTTATTGAGATCATCTGGATGGTATATATGGCCAATACCTGTTAAGGTCTTTATATAAACTTTTACAATTCTGGTGGGCAAGAGGTACCTGGGTGGTTCAGTCAGTTGAGGGTCCGACTTCAGCTAAGGTCATGATCTTGTGGTTGGGGAGTTTAAGCCCCGAATCAGGCTCACTGCTGTCAGCACAGAGCCCACTTTGAATCCTCTGTTCCCCCTCTTTCTCTGCCACTCCACTGCTTAGGCTCTCTCTCTCTCTCTCTCTCAAAAAATAAGTAAAACATTATTATTTTTATTTTTTTAGTTCTGGTGGGCAGGTACAGAGCTCTACTCCTCTTGTGGTTATCCAAGATAAACCTCTCACGTATGTTCCCTTGCTTATTCAAACTGCCACCTACCAATCTGGACCGCTCTGCCCTTTTCTTGGTCTCCCCATGCCTTCCCTATACAGGTTCCAGTTTGAGAATCGGTACTGCTTCAACCATTCGTACACCATCTGCCCACAAAGCCCCCTCCGTATTTGCTGCAGCAGAAGGATAAGAAGACGAGGATCTCACATGCGTGGTTAGATGCTTCAGCCCAGAAATGACACTGGCAATTGAATGTCTCATCCCCTAAGTCATTCCACTCGCAGCTCATGAGGCTATTTTGTTTGCCTAGAAGGATAGGAGATCCAGGCATTGGTGAAACACTAGAAATGTTTACCATGGGATTCTGATGGAACCTAACACAATGATTTCCCCATAATAGTCACTGCATATTAAATTGACTTCAATTTCAACTAAGCAAATAATTTAGTCTTAATCTGGGTTTTGTGCATGTACCTGGGGTCTTGGCTGTGCCACTGTTGGAATTCACATGTGTCGGGGAAGCCTGGAACTTTGGTGGCATGGGCCTACCAAAAGTCCATGTGCAAGAGTAATGGAGAGATTAGTGTTGAGAGGACCCTAAGGGAAGAGAGTTAAGATTAAAGTGTTCCAATAACAGATTAGTGATAGGAGAAGAGGGAAGTCCAAGTAGTGTGCTTTTACTTAGAGCAAATGAAAGAGCTGGTCCACTCTTAACTCCTAAAGGCATGGGGTCCAATTTTCTCTACTTTGGGTACCCATTTAGCAAATACAATGTAATACAATGCAAGGGGGTCTTTCACAAGCTTTGATCTTCAACAGAAATTGACAGGAAGAAAGCTGAAGAGTCAGCATCAGTAGCTAACGATGCCTGGCAATAAATGGTGATACCCAGTAGAAGCGGCCATAGTGCCAAGCAGTCATGCCAGTGACCAGGAGACACAGTGGTGCCTAGAGGATTAGGACCACTTTGAAAGTGGTAGTACCCAATAAAAGTAGTACAGTGGCCCAGCATGTGGGGACAGTGATACAACAACAGGATACAGAATGGGGCCAAAGTAGAAGAGTAAGAAAGTGTATTCTTATTACAGGGTAACTGAGCAGACATTCTGGTACTACCTTGCTCAGATCCACCTTGGTAGGCAAGGCCATCCCCCAGCTGCGGGGCATGTTAGCTGCTCGATGTTCATAGCTGGCCCCTATCTAGAGAAGTGTCTCCAGCCAAACGGGAGTTCTCTTGACCAGGAGATGGCATCCCTCTAGAACACAGAGTGCTGTCCACACTGACTGACCTGGGATATAAAAGGTTGCCCTGCTTGCCTTGAGGTTGCATCAATTCTGGTGCTGTTCCCATGCCAGACCTCCCTATGGGATCAGGCTAAAGCTACTTTCTAACTGAGGCTGCATATCCTTGCTTAACTCCCTCTTTTACATTATCCCATTCTCTTTTTTCCCTCCAGGTGGCTGAAGCCCTAACATAGTCTCTGCATCTAGAGAAACCACCATAAATAATGAGGAAATATGAGCAGAAGAAAGACAGTAGATTTCCCCCCAAAGAGGTAGCATATGCACTGAGAGCGAAGAAAGCCTTCCTCTTACTTAACATTTCGTTCTCATTCGTGGTTCAGCCAGGAAAGCTTACGTCTCTCCTCAATGACAGTAAATCTTACCCATCCTATTAGACCTACCTTAAGGCCAGAAGCTTTCATGCAATCTTTCCATATCACTCGAGCCCCCAGTGGTATTCTCTGAAGTTTAATGCTGTTTATTGTTTGTGTCATTAATTCAGCAACTGATCCCTCAATATTGTGACATTTTAACATCTCTTCTAATAATTTTTTCTTTTTTTAAAACTTTTTAACGTGTATTTATTTTTTGAGAGACGGAGAGAGACAGAGCATGAGCAGGGGAGGGGCAGAGAGAGAAAGGGAGTCACAGAATCCAAAACACACTCCAGGCTCTGAGCTGTCAGCACAGAACCCAATGCAGGGCTCCAACCCGTGAACTGTGAGATCATGACCTGAGCTGAAGTTGGATGCTTAACCGACTGAGCCACCCAGGCGCCCCAATAATTTATTCTTCTAATAAATATTAAGCACTTACTATACCAGACACTGGGTGATGAAAACAAGACAAGGCACTACTTTCCATCATTTGCCTTTAATAAAAAATATGGATAATATAAACCCACTACAATATTTTGAAGTACATGAATAATACAGTGTGAGAATTAGGGATATTTTCACAAAGTAAGTATAGTAACTGTGTTTTGAAAGAAGATTAGAAGTTAAAGAGGGATAAAACATTTCAGGTAAAGGCATTAAAAAATGGCACAGTCCAGAAACTGAGACTGACTTATTGGTTACTTAGTTCATGTGTTATAAGCAGGAAGAAGAGAATAGGAGAAAAAAGTGCAGAAAGGAAAGTAGGATCCTGACGGTAAAAGACCTTCTTTGCCACGCCAGGAAATTCAAGTTCTATCCAGTAGACAATAAGAACCCAGCAAGTGGTGGGATGCCAGGGTGGCTCAGGAGGTTAGACATTGGTCTCTTGTTTTCGGCTCAGGTCCTGATCTCATGGGCCATGGGTTTGAGCCCTGTGTCAGGGTCTGAGCTAGCAGCTCAGAGCCTGTTTGGGATTCTCTGTCTCTCTCTCTCTCTCTCTCTCTGTCTCTCTCTCTCTCTCTCTCTCTGCCCCTCCCCTGCTCACTCGATTTCTCTCTCTCAAAAATAAATAAATAAACATAGAAAAAAAACAATCTAAAAAAATGGAGGGAGTTGGCTGGGTGATTCAGTTTGTTAAGCATATGACTCTTGGTTTTGCTCAGGTCATGATCTCATGGTTTGTGGATTCGAGCCCCGCACTGGGCTCCACACTGATAGGGCAGGGCCTGCTTGCGATTCTCTCCCTCTCTCCCTGCCCCTCCCCCACTCATGTTTTTTCTCTTTCTCGCTCTCTTTCTCATTCTCTCTCTAAAAATAAATAAATAAACTTAAAAAGAAAGAACCAGCGATGGTTGGTAACTTTAGCATGATGCTTGTACATATTCTACTATAATCCGTCTTTCACAAGTCTTTACCTCCTATAATTTCAAAATAAGGCAACCTTTCCTTCAAAAATGTATAAACCCTCTTAGACATAAAGTATAGAGTGCAACAGAATGATGATCTCTGTATGTTCCTCCCAGCTTAAGAAATATTTCAACAGTTTCCATTACTCTCTCCTCAGATAAAACCTTTCTGCTGAACATAGTGTTTATCAATCCATCCTTTATTTTCCCCATATGTTTACTGCATATAATGTATACACATATAAGCACCTGTATATTTTCTTCTGTGCCTTGCTATCATTACTATCATGCTTGTGATATCGTTCCTACAAATGCATCCGCTTTCGCTGATACGTAGTGTTTTACTCTGTTGATATACTGCACTTTAGTTTTCTCCTATTAAATATATAGTTTATTTCCAGCTTAACCATTCTAAATGCTGCCATTATGAGATCCTATTACATGTTTCTTTGTCTATATCTGGGAGAGAGGTATAGAAATGAAATTTCTCGGTCACTTGATATGCATATTTACAGCTACTCAATATGGCCAAATTGTCATCTAAAGTGATTATGCCAATTCTTACTCCTGCCATCAGTGTGTAAGTATTCTTTTTAAAAATTTTTTTAATTAATTTTTTTTCTATTTGAGAGAGAGAGACCACAGATAGGGGAAAGGAATAGAGAGAGAGAATTCTAAGCAGGCTCCACACTCAGCACGAAGCCTGATGTGGGGCTCGGTGTCAAGACCCTGGAATCATGACCTCAGCCGAAATCAGGAGTTGGACCAACTCAACCACTGAGCCACCCAGGCAGGCACTCCAGTGTATAAGCATTCTTACTGCCCCTCATTCTTTGCAATAGTTAGTGTTACCACTAAATTTTACAGTATCTCACTGTAAAATTAGGATTTCATTATGGAGCAAGTTTTCCCTTTCCTATTTAGGAGATTTTCTCTCCTTTACCATTTTTCTATTGGGTTGTTTTTTCTTTTTGATTTCTTATCAGAGATATGTGCTACAAACAACTGTTTAAGTGTGAGGTTTATTTTTGTATTTCATTTATTGTATGCCTTTTTGAGACCCAGGTATTTTTTCATTTAGATACTAACATTTTAAATTTATTTTTATATAACGTGAAATACAGACCTTATTTTCTTTTTATGTGGGATTCATGTACATTACTAATAAGGTTTTCTGTTCTTTTGGAGCAAATTGAGAAAGAGAAGCAGAAGTCAGATAAATAGAACACAGAATATCATCTTTACTACTGGAAAAAAGGTGATAGGAGGTTATGATTTTATATCTGAAGCCAGAAGGGCTTGCTAAGAATTTAGTGCTAGGTTAGGTATAGTTATTGCTACATTCTGAATGTTTGTGTCCCTCCAAAATTCACCTGCTGAAATTCTAATGCCTTAACATGATGGTATTAGGAGGTGGGGCCTTTGGAAACTGATTAGGTCACAAAGGCCTAAATTCATGAAAGGGATTAGTGCCCTTACAAAAGAGCACTACCTGTCTCCCTTCTACCCCGTGAGCACACAGTGAGAGCACAGCTATCTGTGAACAAGGAGACAGGTTCTCACCAGACACCAAACCCACAGGTGCCTTGATCTTGGACTTCCCAGAGCCCAGAACTATGAGAAATAAATTTCTCTTGTTTATAAGCCACTTCATTTATGGTTTGTTAGAGCAGCCTAAGCAAACTAAAACAGTTATTGACCTAGCCATGGACACAGATGTGACCCTATTGGCATCTTACTTAAGTAGCAGATCCGTGTGAAGGAGGGCAGATAGGAACACACCCCCTCCACAAGGAGGCGGATCCTAAGAGAGCAGTGAAGATGTTGCTTATCAAAGCAAGCTCTACAATCTCTCTTAAACTCAACAGTCAAAAGTATCCTTACTCATTCCAAGATTTGGAGTCAGGAAGGTGTGAGAGAAGAAGACAGAAGGGTTATTTTAGCTGGGGGTCCTCAATTGGAAACATAAAAAGTAAGTGATAGAGTCTTACCCCTTAATACTTGAATCACAGTGTACCTGTAAATCCTAAAACCATATAAACATAGGAAGGAGGGGTAGCCACGCTAGGCTGTGTAAAAACCCATAAAGTCAAACAGAAACCAGTTTCAAAAAAAACAGAGATAAGCCTGTTCAAGATAGTAAACTTACTTCTGAATATCTGGTTTCCAGTTCTACTGTGGCCTGCCAGTACTTTATTTCTTGTTTCTGGGTGACTAAATTTGCCTACTGTACCCATACAATAACTTGCTCTTTTCTCCACTTCCTGACATGAATTCACACTCCTTACAATTGTACAATCCATAATCACAACATAGAGAGAGAGAGAGAAGAGGAAGAAGAAGAAGAAGAAGAAGAAGAAGAAGAAGAAGAAGAGGAAGAAGAGGAGGGGGAGGAGGAGGGGGGGAGGAAGGGGAGGGGGAGGAGGAAACAGCAGAAATAAACTGACATCCATGAAATATAATTACCAAACCTTTTCAGAAGATTCTAGATTATGGGGCGCCTGGGTGGCGCAGTCGGTTAAGCGTCCGACTTCAGCCAGGTCACGATCTCGCGGTCTGTGAGTTCGAGCCCCGCGTCAGGCTCTGGGCTGATGGCTCAGAGCCTGGAGCCTGTTTCCGATTCTGTGTCTCCCTCTCTCTCTGACCCTCCCCCGTTCGTGCTCTGTCTCTCTCTGTCCTAAAAATAAATAAACGTTGAAAAAAAAATTAAAAAAAAAAAAGAAGATTCTAGATTATGGTTATCTTATATCCACTATTTTGTTGTAATGCCATTACACATAGCAAATTTCACGTTTAATGACTCATGCACTTTTCTCAATTATACTTGAAGTTTCTGTCAATTTTATCCTATTTTTATAATGTAAATGAAGTCTTTCACTGTAAAAATACTTAATATAAATAGAAAAAAACAATAAAATACATAAACGACAGAAATAGTGATTAAATAGAATAGACAAGTATAATAAAAATCTAGGTTTATTTTATTTTTTAAGTTTTCTACAGAAGTAGAAGTTTGGATTTACCATTGAGAACAAATTATGCCTCTAATAAGAGAAAAACATTTAAATGGGACATTTGGTTATACAAAGGGTAAAGTACAAAGTTTATTATGGAGTGACACTCTTTAAGAAAAGGTTGGGGGTGGGAATTAGCTAAGGGAAAATTTTGCAACAAACATATATTCTTGGTGAAAAATCTCATTAAAGACTACATTCTGTAGGCAGAGAGTGTGTGATTTGGAATGTCACGATTTGGGTATTCATAAAAAGTGTGACTTGTGATGTCTGGCAACGTTGGGAAAACCCTTTTACTCTACGTGTGCCAACACGAGAGTCTGTTCTATCTACACAATATCAGACAGTGGTGCTTGGAACACAGTCATTCTAAGGTATTACCTACAATAGTATGTCTGCTACAACAATAAACGGGGTGAACGAACACTGTAACATTTTACTTCTCCAAAGAGTTATAATGTCAAAAACAGCAAAAGAAGCAAGAAGTCAACAAAATTCAATCTATTTTAAAAGGTGACAAAACCATGACCCAGTGTATCTCACACTCATGAGTCAATTGCTACATAAAAGTGTTTAATTGGTGAAAAGAGAGCATCCACAACCAGATTTATTCTAGGAATGAAGAGGTATCTGAACACCAAAAAATCAATTAGTGTGGAAACACATGAACAGAAGTAAAGAAAAAAACTTGCACAGTCATCTTCACACATGTAAAGAGACTATTTCAAATTCAATATCAATTTACATCAAGAACTCTTAAACAGGGCCTTTCTTAATGGGATACAGTATTTACGAACTTTTTTATAACAAAATTAACACATTATACTGAAATGCTGAAAAATTTCCTCTGACATTAGTAGTACTTATTAGTAGTACTTGTTTTTATTACTTATTTGCTACTCCCACTTTTATTCAAAACCATACCAAGCATTACCAATTTAAGGCATTAAAATAAAAGGAAAAGAATTAAAAAGCCAGATACAAAAATGTCATGATTTGCAGATGACTTGGTAGTATACACAGGAAATGGTAAAACAAAACCAAACAAAAGTACACTCAAATCATTCAAATTAAAAAGGAGACTGAACAAGATCCCTAGATATAAGCTGAATGTCCAAAATCAACTGTCTTAGCTTCCAAATGAAAACTAGAACATACAATTTTTAAAACAAAACCAATTATAATAACATCTAAAAAACAACTTTGCTAGTAACAAATCTAAAAGAAAATAAGTGAATGTGCAAAGCATAACTGAGAAAAACCAAAGTGGATGTAAACAGATGGAAGGACATACCATGGTCATGGATTGGAAACTTCAATATTATAAGAATGTAAATTCTTTCTAAACTGATTCACCAATACAAATTTTACTACTTTCTTGGTGTATGTTTAACAATTTATTCTAAAACTCACATGAAAATGAAAAAAGCTGAGAATAACCAAGAAAAACTAGAAAAAGAACAAAGCTAGAAAAATTATACTAACAGATGCTGGACATTAAAAAGCTGTATGAATAAAATACTGTACTTTTGGAACAAAGACAAATAGACCACAGGGGCAGATTTGTAAATCTGGAAACAGATACATAGATCGATCTTACTATCCATCCATCCATCCATCCATCCATTAATTTTCTATCTATGAATATCTATCTATATTGACACGAATATCAATATAGATAGATATAGTCATCTGATTTATGACAAAATGACATTGTAGAGGAGGAGGGAACGATAGAGTTCTTCAGAAAAAAAAAAGAAATTTTCAATATGTGTGCTGGGTCAATTGGATACCCATATGAAAACAATTTTTTTAACTCAATCTCACACCATACACAACAATCAAACTCAGCTGGAATGTCCATCTAAATGTAAAACTGAAAACACCAAAGCTTTCATAGGAAAATGAAAATATCTTCATGACCTAATGTACATATTTCTTAAATAAGATTCTAAAAAGGCTAAAGAAAAAGAAAAAATGATAAATTGAACCATGCCAAAACAATTACTATTATTCAAAAGAAAATAAATCATTACAATTTGAAAAGAGTAACCTATATAGCACATATAAAAATAGACGTTTTTACAAAGAATGTATATAAAGAAAATATAAGTAACTCTTACAAATCAGTAAGAAAGATATAAACACTGCAATAGAAAGATGGGCAAAAGAAAAAGTCACAAAAGAAAATGTTTGGCCTCTAACTAGAGAAAAAGGAGCTTTAATAGTTATCATAGAAATACATATTAAATCTGAAAAGGGGCATCTAGGTGACTCAGTCAGTTAAGTGCCACACTCTTGATTTCCTCTCAGATGAGATCTAGCCCCACCTAGGGCTCTAAGCTCAGCATGAAAAGCTTAAGTTTCTCTCTCCCTCTGCCCGTCCCCCGCGTGTTCTCTCTCTCTGTCTCTCTTTAACTCTCTCACACACACAAAAAATAAAAATAAATAAATAAATAAATAAATAAATAAATAAATAACTGAAAAGAGATACACTTTGCACTCACCAATATAATAAATCTTGAAAATACAGGCAATGTCAAATGTTGGAGAGGATATTAAGCAAACGGTGTTTTTATTGCTTGGCAGAAATTACTAGAGCTACTCAAGATGCATATGCAAATATCCTGCAATTCCATTCTTAGACATGTACCCAACAGAAAGGCACACATGTGTTCACCAAAAGACAATGATAGTGTTCATGGCTACATTATTTGTAATAGCTCCCAATTGGGAACATCAAACGCTTATAACAGTAGATACATGAATAAATTGTGGCATGTTGACACAATAAATTACTACACAGTGGTGAGAATAAAAAGATAACTAAAGCCACAACACGGATGGATGTCACAGATAGATTTGGAGTGAAAGAATCAGAGATGAAATGATCCTTGCTGCATGATTCCACTTACATCAAGTAAAAAAAAAAGAAAAGAAAAGAAAAATCAGCATAGCGGTTATCCCTGAAAGGTAATGCTTGGAAGAGAGAAAGAAGGAATCTTCTGGGTGCAAATAACGGTTTGTTTCCTCATCTGGGTGCAGGTTCCACATAGAAGTGATCATTTTGTGAAAATAATCAATCTGCACTTATGATTTCTATACTTTCCTATATGTATTTTACACTCTAATAATAAGTTAACTTCAAGGTATTTTCCAAAGATTCATATTTGAATGATTCTAAATACTGACATTCACAATGATTCACAGTTAAATATTTCTTTTGGAAAATGTTTTGGAAATATCCTCACTTTCAATGAGGAACAGAAACAATTCTTGCTGTAAGCATTATTTTTGGCCAAATATACCACAATGAAAATAAACTACCAGTCCACATGTGAATTCAGTATAACTGAATGATAAGGGACTAGAAGCATTGGTGAAATCCAGAGTATTATTTCTTTTTTTTTCAATATTTTTTTATTTATATATGAAATTTATTGTCAAATTGGTTTCCATACAACACCCAGTGCTCATCCCAAAAGGTGCCCTCCTCAATACCCATCACCCACCCTCTCCTCCCTCCCACCCCCATCAACCCTCAGTTTGCTCTCAGTTCTCAACAGTCTCTTATGCTTTGGCTTTCTCCCACTCTAACCTCTTTTTTTTTTTTTTTCCTTCCCCTCCCCCATGGGTTCCTGTTAAGTTTCTCAGGATCCACATAAGAGTGAAACCATATGGTATCTGTCTTTCTCTGTATGGCTTATTTCACTTAGCATCACACTCTCCAGTTCCATCCACGTTGCTACAAAAGGCCATATTTCATTTTTTCTCATTGCCACGTAGTATTCCATAGTGTATATAAACCACAATTTCTTTATCCATTCATCAGTGGATGGACATTTAGGCTCTTTCCATAATTTGGCTATTGTTGAGAGTGCTGCTATGAACATTGGGGTACAAGTGCCCCTATGCATCAGTACTCCTGTGTCCCTTGGATAAATTCCTAGCAGTGCTATTGCTGGGTCATAGGGTAGGTCTATTTTTAATTTTTTGAGGAACCTCCACACTGTTTTCCAGAGTGGCTGCACCAGTTTGCATTCCCACCAACAGTGCAAGAGGGTTCCCGTTTCTCCACATCCTCTCCAGCATCTATAGTCTCCTGATTTGTTCATTTTGGCCACTCTGACTGTGTACAGCCTTAATTTATGCAAAATATCTGTGCAGTTCCATAAAGAACCCCCCCCCACCCCGTGGACAGGAGTACTCAGCCCAGGAAGAGGGTATATAACTAAGGATAGCTATTTATTAACTCACCCATTCAACACATGATGTTGCCCTCTATATAGAAATAAAAATGAGTCACCTACAATCTTGGGAGACAGATGTGCAAATAATGAAGTCTAGTACATTAACACATGCTGTGGTTGTGCAGATATAAATTGCAGTGGGATGATGTGACAAACATAAACCCTGGGGACATGAGGGAATCCTCTCAGAGTGTAACTCCAACTGATGGAAATCTCAGGGAGTTTGACCTAGGATTTGTGTGCCCCTCACTATTCTCAGAGACTTTCTGAGGGCAACGAAGTGCACTCAGACCTCTGGGGCTGGCTCCCAGAACAACCTGATTATCAAAATTTCCCATCTCTACCTGTATCTGCAGCAGAATTCCAGAAGGCCTCAAGGCAGATTAATTTACAGGTATTACGTGCCTGAGTAAACAGCTCAGTTCACTCTCATGGGAAATAACAGTGTGACTTAAATGGGGCTTAAATGGAGCCAGAAATAGGGGAGTTTTTTTTCTTATAATTCAGGGCAATGGAGTATATTAAATTACATCTTTTCTCCACAACTTTTGTCTAGCACACCATTCAAGAAATCCTTTGATCAGATTCAAGAGTGATTTACACATTTAGCTATAATGTTCCCACTAGCTGGAAGTTCTCAAGGTTTCCATCTCTGAGTAACCACAGAAGAATTAAGGAGATGAATTTCTCTGAGGACATTATAGCAATGCATTCACCATAGATTTCCCTATTAGAATTAATAGTTCTTATATTTTGAAGGGCACAAAAGCTAAAGAAACACACATATTGTAAACGTATAAATATAAAACTCCTATTCAGTGATACTTTGATGTACAAAATGGGTGTAATAGCTCATTTAACTTTACCTATGCAGTAAGAATTATTCAGCTATATAGCTGGAAACTCAGGTTCAAAGAGGTTACATAATTTACCATAGTCACAAAGATAGCAAATGGCAGTTCTTAAATTTGAACTGAGTTCTCCGTGGCTATAAAAACCACATGCTTTTTCCTATATAGAAATATATTCTAGAGTCTAAGTCTAGTCTAAGTCTAGTTTCTCTTACTGAGAGCAATAGACTACAAGTCTCAGAATCACCTGGGCTGACTGTTAAAAGCCCTGATTTCCACTCCAAAGCAACTGTAATTTAACAAATTGCTCAACTGATTCTTACCCAAAGTTAAAACTTGAGACCACTGTCTCAATTAAACATATTTCTTTCATAGTTACTCAATACATTTAAATTTAGCTCAGTGTTTTTACTGAGATGACAGGCACTTGGCCTACCTCTCTTCTTTTCCTGTGCAGGGAATACAAATATTATTTAAAGATTCCCAATGGCAAACCATTTTACAATCACTATTCACATTATGACCCTGGGATGCACAAACCAAATTTTAGTATAAGTTTTTCTCCAAAACACTTTTTTTATTTTAGAGAGAGAGAGAGAGAGAGAGAAAGAGTGGGGGAGGGGCAGAGGGGGAGGGGGGAGAGAGACAGAGACAGAGAGAGACAGAGAGAGAGAGAAGGGAGAGAATCTTAAGCAGGCTCCATGCTTAGCTTGGAGACCAATACGGTGCTGGATCCCACAACCCTGGGACCATGACCTGAGCCGAAATCGAGAGCTGGACATTCACCCAACTAGTCACCCAGGCACCCCTTCCTTCAAAATATTTTGATATATTTTACATGTTAGTATATTTGATAACTGAGGAAGCCCACTCACTCATAAAGTACTTACTGAGCAATTATTATGTGTCTGGAACAGTGCTAAATGCTACATCTACAATTACTAACTCCCTGAAGCCCTCAAGTAGTCTAGACAGCGCACTGGGGGCCCTAAAGAAATATTTGGCACTATCCTTTTGTCAGAAAGTTTATGAGAAGATTAATAAGACAAAATTGATACACATGAAATAATTATAAAATAATTGTGTTCAGCTTAAAGATACCGAATAAAAGAGTTCAAAGGAAGAAATTTAACATGTTTCAAATGTTGGATACTTTAGAAAGATTGAACATTTTACACATATTATTTTTATTTTCATACATATTGTGATATGAATATTACAGCTGATATTTTTTAAATTGAAATCATATCAGTTAGTAATGAGTAGTGATTATATATATGTGTCATATATATAATCATTATAATCAATTCTCAGTAGTTGTAGTACTTTTCCAAATATCCAGCCAAGTAAGATGTGGAGTTGATTTCAAACCCAGTGTATGCCCCAAATATACCTGTGTTCTCTCTACTACACCACAACCTGCCTCTTCCTCTCAGACAAGAAACGGAAGAGGACTAATGTGGGTTGAAGTACTCAGTAGTCTTTGTAGAAGTAGGAAGGAATAGAACCAAAAAGTGAAATTGGACTTTGGACTTTTGAGCTCTGATCAGCAGTAAAATACTGTTTCCCTCCAAAATATCTAAACAAATTGGAAGGAAGGAAGGAAGGAAGGAAGGAAGGAAGGAAGGTCAAGCCATCCCAGCGCCAGAATAGTGCACGTCTTTCCATCATTCTTCATTACAAAACATTGCAGCCCATTTGGACAGAGCGACTATATGTGAAGAAAGGATTACTCTAGGATTCCCGGAACCTGGGGACAGTGAGATGAACCCAGACAACCATACGTGTAAGAGCACTTCAAAGCACCGCTTCCAGCAATGTAGGGCAGCTGTAACTTCTGGAAACAATAGCAGGAGATGAAGCAGCTTAGCATGTGGATTGAGCAACAGGGTAAGGCCTTTGGCAAGGACACTACTAAATTCTGCAAGAAGCGACTACAGCTGGAACTTTAAGAAAAGGATTCCCACGGGCACTGGTAGAAAGGCGTGTTCATGATTCCTACCTTCATCTGCTGAGTCATCCACAGCACTTGCCACAAAATGGTTACTAACCTGCTGCCCTCTATTCTAGTAAGAAGCATAGGAATGCGGGTGAAATCACAGGGTTTTTGAAAAGATGAACATTTACAGTATACGGAAAACTTGAGAAACCATGGTATGCACACTTACCGCTTAGCACGGGAATAAACTGAGACCCCAAGAAATTAAACGTGTTATCTAGATTCACAAGGCTACTTAGTGAGCACTCAGCCTCTAACTCAGATCTTGGTTCTACTTCAGGGCTCCTGATGCTGTTCATATGTTACCATCCTGGTCAGAGAATAGGATGTTCTTGTTTAATAAAAGATATGAAACGGTTAAAGCTAGGTCTATAAAATGATCACATTTCTAATTTTCAAAAACGATGGAACAAAGTTACACTGAATCCCAAAATTGCCTTGAATAGAAGGTAAGTTGTTATTATCTTGCAGAATATCTCAGGCCACCTTCTGAGATGATCAGAGGTCTATAGTGGACTGTATTCCTCTTTCTCATGTAACGATTAATGGAATAAGTAAATCCAATATTGTCATTTTTAAATGCTTATAAATTTAGTTTAATTTCTCTTGAAAAGATGAAAATTAAATATTATTCATATATTTTTTTACTTCCCTTCAGTCCTTTAAATGTTACTTTTTCAGTGAGGCCTTCTGTGCACACCCACTTTAAAACTGCAAATCACATACCCACCCCTTAGGCACCTGTGGTTCTATGCTTTATTTTTTTCTCCAAGGCAATTAACATGCCTAACAAATGATCACTTACTCTTTGTTACCATTTCTTCAATGATAATGAAAACTTTATGAGGGCAGAAGTTGGTCTGTACCCCGAACAGCTAAGAACCTAGCATATTAAGGAACTTAGCAATATTTGTTGAATGAATGAATGAATGAATGAATATAAAAATATAAAAAATAAGTTTCAAAATGCCCAGTAAGACAATGTCTGAAGTTAAAAATAAATACATTCAATATATCTTTAAAACATTATGCGTGACATTTTCTTGGTTCATACAGACTGAATATTTGGAATCTAAATAAATTTTGGATAAACATCTTGATCTTTCTCTTTCCTTCAGTATACTTATTACAGCATAAGGTGCAGGCTTTGATAGCAAACAAAAAACAAAGGTAATAACTATTGACTAATCTAAAAGAACAATTTGATCTGGTTTTTTAGGCAGTTAATTTTTATAACATTAAGTGACATTAAATAAATTCACCTGTGTTTGCTTAAAATTTGACTCTTATTTCATGTTTTTTCTTCATGGATGTATGAAAGATTGTTTTTCCTAAATGACATTGAACTTTATAGAAATTATCAGATATTCTATCAATTTGGCACTTTCTTTGACAATTTTTTTTCTATTCCTTTAAGACATAAGAGAGAATACTGAACAATCTAGAACAATCTTGATATAGCCACACTTTTAAAGAGCTTTCAAAATTGACTTTATACACAATACACTAGCAGGCCTTTGATTACATACATGTTCAGGACAAAATGAAAAAGGGGGGGATGAAGGTAGTATTGTAGAGTGTAGACACATATTGAACTGTATATCCAGAATTAACCTTCAGCTGATGCTGGGGCATTGTATATTTGGGCCAAACGTGTTCACTTCAAATCCCTTATGTTACTAATTTTTCTCTAGATAACTTCTTGATCTCTTAGACAAATATATCTCAGGATTGTCCCACAGTTATACCCCATGTCTGAACCCTGAACTAAACACAGGTTAGCTTTAAAGAGGGTCACCAGGTACAACAACTTATGGGATAAATCATCTAATAATCCTTTCAATGGTGAGTTAAAACTGACTTTGGACAAGCAACAGCAGTCAGGACTGGTTAACAATATGCTTCTGCCCCATCCTTTCCAAGTCTAATAAAAGGTTCATTGTTGTACTCAGGAAAATTCAGTACTGCATGAGGTATAAGTAAATCACATTTTAAGGATGACAGGGGGGAAAATAGAAATTAAGTATATTTTGAACAACTGGAAGTTAAAACAAATAGCTTGCAAACAACATGCTGAAATATTTCAGAAATGTGGACAAGAAGCAACAGTGAGCCTAAAATAATTTGTTAATTATTTAGACACATTAAAAAAAAGTAGTTACAAAACTTTTTTTTTTCCAATGAAAGGTCAGGTCCCATTTGAAAACACACATATTACTTGGGTAAAATTATAAAGATCATCAGAAACTAAAAATGGCCTTAAAGTTCTATGGAGAATATACTATTAATTTACCCCAAATGTGCATTTTTTAAAGTTTATTTATTTTTGAGAGAGAGACAGAGACAGAGCGAGTGAGGGAGGGGCAAAGAGAAAGAGGGAGAGAGAGAGAATCCCAAGCAGGCTCCATGCTGTCAGCACAGAGCCCGACCTGGGGCTTGAACTCACAAGACTGTGATATCATGACCTGAGCTGAAAACAAGAGTCAGGTGCTCAACCAACTGAGCCATCCAGGTGCCCCAACTCAAAAGGTGCATTTTTAAAAATCTCCACATAATCTGCTTATGAGATAAATAAAGAAGGCAATGAAAGTAGAGAGCCGATTTGGCAGTTAGTCAGAATGTAATACCTCAAGAGTGTTGAGAGAAATCAATATTGAACATCGCCACTATGTGGACACAGACTGATTTTACAGATTGTCCTTCCCGGAATGGGGAGGAACAATGAAGAGTGGCCAGAGTTTTCATGGCCTCCACTCCCACACATTCCATCTCATTCTCCTCTGGGGCATGAAAAACCATGGAAAGAGAAAAGTAAGGGAAGTCTATTTTTTAAGGCTCCTGAGTTCTCCCATTTAAAGCAGAGGCAGAGAAAGATGAGATAAAGTTTTGTTACTCAACATTTACATCTGCCCCACAGTCCAGAAAACTGAAAATCTGCTTGCACTTGTGACATCCAGAAGCTTCATGCAAGTTGCACTAAGCCTGCATCCGTCCTCGAAGACGATGGACTAGAGCTGATTAGCGGCTGCCTCTTTAGTGAGGGCTTGTTGAACCCTTCTCACCATTCACATGACCTCACATTCAGTCCTTCAGTTTGGCTGGCTTCATAAGAATTTTAATTTGCAAAATGAAACCCTGGCATATCTGACGTGATGTGTCACACTAGATTATATCATAGGTCCTACCTCAGTGGAATCTATCTCTGAGTGAACATGATATCATTTGGTTATCACCAAGTGTTTGTTGAATGAATATGACACACTGACTTTTACCAACGTGTGGAAACATTCAGGGGTGCTTCCCTTCTGATCAAGAACATGCAACAGTTACACTGTGAACTTGTAAGAAACAAAAAAACAAAAACCTTGCCTGAGCTCCCAAAATAATTAGAGTACAAACCACATTACTTATTTAGCTCTTAATCAAAAACCATCTCATGGTTTTCCCCCCCTCTTTCACATATATTTATCTTGTCTCCCCAATGAAACGGCAGCTTATCAAAGGTCAAGATGTTTGTCTTTTACATCTTTATGATCACCCATGGTGTTTTGTACACGGTAATAATACAATAAATGCATACTTATTTATATAAAATGTTATCTGAAGCAGAAATTTCCCAATATCCTTCAACAGTAATGATGTTGCAATGTCTGAGACCAAATCTGCCCTCTCTTCCTTTAAAGGAACAATGCAAGGCTGAATCACACAAAGCAATGCCAACTAATTTTTCTACATGTGCCCTCTATTGACTTCTTTACCTCAAATCACAAGCAAGGTTCCTTTGAAGCAGGCCCTGCCAGACACAGGCCGTCCTCACAAAGAGGGTGCAGTGCTGGGACCCAGCACTGGTTACTGGCACTTACATGTTCACACCAGGCCCTGCCAAACCACATGCTTCCAGTCCCAGGAGCTTTCTCTTCGTACAGGGCAGGCTGGCAGGCTGCTCATACAAGGAGATGAATCAAGAGCCCTGAGCTCAAGTAATAAACTGCCTCTTCTTAGCTTAGACCATAGGCCAACACACATCCAAGTTGATTCCACAAACACAGATAATTATCTAAAGCAAATGCACCCAGATTCTTCTCTTATAAAAGGAGCCATTGATAATACATCAACATAGCTTGAAACAGAAAATTTAATGTTGGTTCAATAAGTTTAGGCAATATGTGACCATAGGGCCATAAATATGACTCAGTGTGGTGGGCAAGTGTATATAGGAAATCTGGCCATTTTCCCAATGCTTTATTTTTTGCTTCATCTTGTGCTGCTACGGTATGTTGCATATTGTCACATGTCCAATAACTGCTGTTGGATAAACAATTATATCATCATGGCTAACAAGACTTAAATGGAATCCAAATCCTCAAACTATAAAAAAAAAAAAATTATCAGCTTCAGAAAAGGCAAATGGTTGCTGGTGAATAAAATTATAACTATACTTATACATAATTTAGAACAAGATGATTATGCTTGACATTCTCCCTTACTGCATAAATCTATTGTGTTATTAAGTTTCTCATGGGATATTAGCAATGATGTTTTAATATGGGTTAATCACATCAGGTTATCACATGAAGTGATAATCAGTTCAGTGGGTTAGAAATTAATAGACTAAAGGAGGAAATGTCTGTGTGGGCCTGGTTCTCATCATTCCTTTTCCCCCCTGCATGACCCACCGGGGGAAATCCTTTTTTGGTTCTATGAGGTGACTCGTGGATAGAAAAGAAATAGGAAGACAGGGCCACACCTCACAGGCAATTGTGTCCACCTTAGTTGTAAGGGTTGCAAATTAGCATTAATGAATAGTAAGAATATTATTTTTTTAATTTCCTACAAACGGACTCTTTTCTTACAGTTTATTTATTTGAGAGAGAGAGAGAGAGAAAGAGAATATGTGACCAGGGAAGGGGCAGTGACAGAGGGAGAGAGAGTCCCAAGTAGGCTCTATGCTGCCAGCACAGAGCCCTATACAGGGCTCAGTCTCACAGACTATGAGATCATGACCTGAGCAGAAAGCAAGAGGCAGTTACTCAACCGACTGAGCCCCCCAGGTGCCCCTCTACAAAACTGATTCTTGATCTCAGCCCAAATTGTCTCTCTTTACAGGAGCCTTCCTTCACTATCTGTTCTACACAATCTATTCTTGTTATTAGTTTACCCTGTTTTATTACCTCCAGATCACTTATATTTTAAAGTAATTTTCTGTATTTTTTGTTTACTTCCTTACTGTCTGCCATTCCAAGTCAGTTCCAAGTCAAGAAGGACATTTTCTGTCATACTCACCATGTGCTAGGTGCCCAATAAATACTTGCTAAAAAAATTAATGAACAAATGAACATTTAATGTTTTTAAATTGTCAAAGCTATATTACAATTGAAAAATATGGTTTTTATTTCGAGCACCTATGCCTGAAGTATCTCTGGACATCAGCCCATCCTTCATTCCATCTTTGAACATTGCCCCATTTCTTAGCTTCATCCCATCCCAAGCCAGTGATGGTGCAGGAGTTGGCGACATGGGAAACTTAGGGATAGGGTATGACTCAAGAAAGGGATACACAGTTGTTTTATACAAGTATTTTTTTTTCTATTTGGTAACAAAAAAGCAGAAGTTTGATGTTTTGTTTTGTAGACCACAGAAAACTACTGACTTCAGCTAAAATAATGGACTCCCTTGGGAGAAGCAGAAGTCCTTGTGTGTTTCTTCCAAGAATGCCCTTTGCAGTAGGTTGACTCAGCTGGGAGAGGAACACTTTTTAACCTTTCCACCTTCCTTCTCTTTCTTTCAAGAAGAGACAGATGCAATGTCTAGAACTCTCATAGATAATGTTAAGGGTGGAAGCCACATAAAGATAACAAAGATTAGACACAAGAGTCTGGCCCACTGATGGCCTCATGGGGCCATACCAGCTCTAGATTGCTACCTCTGAAATTGTTTTGAGAGAGAAAAAGAAATTGTATGTGCCATCATTATTTAGGTTTTTTTTTTTTCCCAATCCTAGTCAGTCCAATCTATCCTTATAAACACACCATTAAAAGGACTAATATTAAACATTTGTTTATTTTTAAATGTTTTATTTTATTTATCTTTCAGAGAGGGGGAGGAGGCGCAGAGAGAGAGGGAGATAGAGAATCCGAAGCAGGCCCTGTGCCATCAGAACAAAGGCGGATGTGGGGCTCAAATTCACGAACCATGAGATCATGACCTGAGCCGAAATCTGACACTTAAGCCTCTGAGCCACTCGGTGCCCCTAAAAGGACTACAATTAAATGATAAAAATTAGCAGCCACCATGTTAACACTGCTCTTTCCAAATACCATACATTTTTCTTTTTACAAAATTCTTAACCTGCTTCCCTCACTTGTCATTTTAATCCTTAAAATATAGCTCTACAAAAACCTGAAGAAGGTATGAGATGAGAAAATAAGACTACAGAGGTTAAGTCACCCATCCAAGGTTTCCAGCTGGTAAACTGGAACACACATCATTTGAATTTTAGCCAAGGGCTGAAGTAGACTATCTGCCACTTGCTGAAATGTGTCAAAGTTTCTAGAATACCTACATGTTTTTTAATGAGATTCACAATCTAGTCACAGATTTCCTCTTTAAAAATAAAGTACTTAAAGCTTTCAATGTATAAGGGAGATGACATCCAAGTAGCTATTATTATCACATTATTATTTTTATTTTTTTTATTTATATATGAAATTTATTGTCAAATTGGTTTCCATACAACACCCAGTGCTCATCCCAAAAGGTGCCCTCCTCAATACCCATCACCCACCCTCTCCTCCCTCCCACCCCCCATCAACCCTCAGTTTGCTCTCAGTTCTCAACAGTCTCTTATGCTTTGGCTCTCTCCCACTCTAACCTCTTTTTTTTTTTTCCTTCCCCTCCCCCATGGGTTCCTGTTAAGTTTCTCAGGATCCACATAAGAGTGAAACCATATGGTATCTGTCTTTCTCTGTATGGCTTATTTCACTTAGCATCACACTCTCCAGTTCCATCCACGTTGCTACAAAAGGCCATATTTCATTTTTTCTCATTGCCACGTAGTATTCCATTGTGTATATAAACCACAATTTCTTTATCCATTCATCAGTTGATGGACATTTAGGCTCTTTCCATAATTTGGCTATTGTTGAGAGTGCTGCTATGAACATTGGGGTACAAGTGCCCCTATGCATCAGTACTCCTGTGTCCCTTGGATAAATTCCTAGCAGTGCTATTGCTGGGTCATAGGGTAGGTCTATTTTTAATTTTCTGAGGAACCTCCACACTGCTTTCTAGAGCGGCTGCACCAATTTGCATTCCCACCAACAGTGCAAGAGGGTTCCCGTTTCTCCACATCCTCTCCAGCATCTATAGTCTCCTGATTTGTTCATTTTGGCCACTCTGACTGGCGTGAGGTGATACCTGAGTGTGGTTTTGATTTGTATTTCCCTGATAAGGAGCGACGCTGAACATCTTTTCATGTGCCTGTTGGCCATCCGGATGTCTTCTTTAGAGAAGTGTCTATTCATGTTTTCTGCCCATTTCTTTACTGGGTTATTTGCTTTTCGGGTGTGGAGTTTGGTGAGCTCTTTATAGATTTTGGATACTAGCCCTTTGTCCGATATGTCATTTGCAAATATCTTTTCCCTTTCCGTTGGTTGCCTTTTGGTTTTGTTGGTTGTTTCCTTTGCTGTGCAGAAGCTTTTTATCTTCATAAGGTCCCAGTAATTCACTTTTGCTTTTAATTCCCTTGCCTTTGGGGATGTGTCGAGTAAGAGATTGCTACGGCTGAGGTCAGAGAGGTCTTTTCCTGCTTTCTCCTCTAAGGTTTTGATGGTTTCCTGTCTCACATTCAGGTCCTTGATCCATTTTGAGTTTATTTTTGTGAATGGTGTGAGAAAGTGGTCTAGTTTCAACCTTCTGCATGTTGCTGTCCAGTTCTCCCAGCACCATTTGTTAAAGAGACTGTCTTTTTTCCATTGGATGTTCTTTCCTGCTTTGTCAAAGATGAGTTGGCCATACGTTTGTGGGTCTAGTTCTGGGGTTTCTATTCTATTCCATTGGTCTATGTGTCTGTTTTTGTGCCAATACCATGCTGTCTTGATGATGACAGCTTTGTAGTAGAGGCTAAAGTCTGGGATTGTGATGCCTCCTGCTTTGGTCTTCTTCTTCAAAATTACTTTGGCTATTCGGGGCCTTTTGTGGTTCCATATGAATTTTAGGATTGCTTGTTCTAGTTTCGAGAAGAATGCTGGTGCCATTTTGATTGGGATTGCATTGAATGTGTAGATAGCTTTGGGTAGTATTGACATTTTGACAATATGTATTCTTCCAATCCATGAGCAGGGAATGTCTTTCCATTTCTTTAAATCTTCTTCAATTACCTTCATAAGCTTTCTGTAGTTTTCAGCATACAGATCCTTTACATCTTTGGTTAGATTTATTCCTAGGTATTTTATGCTTCTTGGTGCAATTGTGAATGGGATCAGTTTCTTTATTTGTCTTTCTGTTGCTTCATTGTTAGTGTATAAGAATGCAACTGATTTCTGGACATTCATTTTGTATCCTGTAACTTTGCTGAATTCATGTATCAGTTCTAGCAGACTTTTGGTGGAGTCTATCGGATTTTCCATGTATAATATCATGTCATCTGCAAAAAGCGAAAGCTTGACTTCATCTTTGCCAATTTGGATGCCTTTGATTTCCTTTTGTTGTCTGATTGCTGATGCTAGAACTTCCAGCACTATGTTAAACAACAGCGGTGAGAGTGGGCATCCCTGTTGTGTTCCTGATCTCAGGGGAAAAGCTCTCAGTTTTTCCCCGTTGAGGATGATGTTAGCTGTGGGCTTTTCATAAATGGCTTTTATG
Source organism: Herpailurus yagouaroundi (assembly GCF_014898765.1). Taxonomy (NCBI): domain Eukaryota; kingdom Metazoa; phylum Chordata; class Mammalia; order Carnivora; family Felidae; genus Herpailurus; species Herpailurus yagouaroundi. The sequence goes on from NW_024412391.1 coordinate 53,200,527, forward strand.
ATCTTTAAGTATGTTCCTTCTATCCCGACTTTCTCAAGGGTTTTTATTAAGAAAGGGTGCTGGATTTTGTCAAAGGCCTTCTCTGCATCGATTGACAGGATCATATGGTTTTTCTCTTTTTTTTTGGTTAATGTGATGTATCACGTTGATTGATTTGCGAATGTTGAACCAGCCCTGCATCCCAGGAATGAATCCCACTTGATCATGGTGAATAATTCTTTTTATATGCCATTGAATTCGATTTGCTAGTATCTTATTGAGAATTTTTGCATCCATATTCATCAGGGATATTGGCCTGTGGTTCTCTTTTTTTACTGGGTCTCTGTCTGGTTTAGGAATCAAAGTAATACTGGCTTCATAGAATGAGTCTGGAAGTTTTCCTTCCCTTTCTATTTCTTGGAATAGCTTGAGAAGGATAGGTATTATCTCTGCTTTAAACGTCTGGTAGAACTCCCCTGGGAAGCCATCTGGTCCTGGACTCTTATTTGTTGGGAGATTTTTGATAACCGATTCAATTTCTTCGCTGGTTATGGGTCTGTTCAAGCTTTCTATTTCCTCCTGATTGAGTTTTGGAAGAGTGTGGGTGTTCAGGAATTTGTCCATTTCTTCCAGGTTGTCCAATTTGTTGGCATATAATTTTTCATAGTATTCCCTGATAATTGTTTGTATCTCTGAGGGATTGGTTGTAATCATTCCATTTTCATTCATGATTTTATCTATTTGGGTCATCTCCCTTTTCTTTTGGAGAAGCCTGGCTAGAGGTTTGTCAATTTTGTTTATTTTTTCAAAAAACCAACTCTTGGTTTCGTTGATCTGCTCTACAGTTTTTTTAGATTCTATATTGTTTATTTCTGCTCTGATCTTTATTATTTCTCTTCTTCTGCTGGGTTTAGGCTGCCTTTGCTGTTCTGCTTCTATTTCCTTTAGGTGTGCTGTGAGATTTTGTATTTGGGATTTTTCTTGTTTCTTGAGATAGGCCTGGATTGCAATGTATTTTCCTCTCAGGACTGCCTTCACTGCGTCCCAAAGCGTTTGGATTGTTGTATTTTCATTTTCGTTTGTTTCCATATATTTTTTAATTTCTTCTCGAATTGCCTGGTTGACCCACTCATTCGTTAGTAGGGTGTTCTTTAACCTCCATGCTTTTGGAGGTTTTCCAGACTTTTTTCTGTGGTTGATTTCAAGCTTCAGAGCATTGTGGTCTGAAAGTATGCATGGTATGATTTCAATTCTTGTAAACTTATGAAGGGCTGTTTCGTGACCCAGTATATGATCTATCTTGGAGAATGTTCCATGTGCACTCGAGAAGAAAGTATATTCTGTTGCTTTGGGATGCAGAGTTCTAAATAGATCTGTCAAGTCCATCTGATCCAATGTCTCATTCAGGGCCCTTGTTTCTTTATTGACCGTGTGTCTAGATGATCTATCCATTTCTGTAAGTGGGGTGTTAAAGTCCCCTGCAATTACCACATTCTTATCAATAAGGTTGCTTATGTTTATGAGTAATTGTTTTATATATTCGGCGCATAGACATTTATAATTGTTAGCTCTTCCTGATGGATAGACCCTGTCACTATTATATAATGTCCTTCTTCATCTCTTGTTACAGCCTTTAATTTAAAGTCTAGTTTGTCTGATATAAGTATGGCTACTCCAGCTTTCTTTTGGCTTCCAGTAGCATGATAAATAGTTCTCCATCCCCTCACTCTCAATCTAATGGTGTCCTCAGGTCTAAAATGAGTCTCTTGTAGACAGCAAATAGATGGGTCTTGTTTTTTTATCCATTCTGATACCCTATGTCTTTTGGTTGGCGCATTTAATCCATTTACATTCAGTGTTATTATAGAAAGATATGGGTTTAGAGTCATTGTGATGTCTGTCTGTTTTATGCTTGTAGTGATGTCTCTGGTACTTTGTCTCACAGGGTCCCCCTTAGGATCTCTTGGAGGGCTGGTTTAGTGGTGACAAATTCCTTCAGTTTTTGTTTGTTTGGGAAGATCTTTATCTCTCCTTCTATTCTAAATGACAGACTTGCTGGATAAAGGATTCTCGGCTGCATATTTTTTCTGTCTAGCACACTGAAAATCTCGTGCCAATTCTTTCTGGCCTGCCAAGTTTCAAAAGAGAGATCAGTCACGAGTCTTATAGGTCTCCCTTTATATGTGAGGGCACGTTTACCCCTTGCTGCTTTCAGAATTTTCTCTTTATCCTTGTATTTTGCCAGTTTCACTATGATATGTCGTGCAGAAGATCGATTCAAGTTACGTCTGAAGGGAGTTCTCTGTGCCTCTTGGATTTCAATGCCTTTTTCCTTCCCCACTTCAGGGAAGTTCTCAGCTATTATTTCTTCAAGTACCCCTTCAGCACCTTTCCCTCTCTCTTCCTCCTCTGGGATACCAATTATGCGTATATTATTTCTTTTTAGTGTATCACTTAGTTCTCTAATTTTCCCCTCATACTCCTGGATTTGTTTATCTCTCTTTTTCTCAGCTTCCTCTTTTTCCATAACTTTATCTTCTAGTTCACCTATTCTCTCCTCTGCCTCTTCAATCCGAGCCGTGGTGGTTTCCATTTTGTTATGCATTTCGTTTAAAGCATTTTTCAGGGGTGCCTGGGTGGCGCAGTCGGTTAAGCATCCGACTTCAGCCAGGTCACGATCTCGCGGTCCGTGAGTTCGAGCCCCGCGTCAGGCTCTGGGCTGATGGCTCGGAGCCTGGAGCCTGTTTCCGATTCTGTGTCTCCCCCTCTCTCTGCCCCTCCCCCCATTCATGCTCTGTCTCTCTCTGTCCCAAAAATAAATAAAAACGTTGAAAAAAAAATTTAAAGCGTTTTTCAGCTCCTCATGACTGTTCCTTAGTCCCTTGATCTCTGTAGCAAGAGATTCTCTGCTGTCAGCTATACTGTTTTCAAGCCCAGCGATTAATTTTATGACTATTATTCTAAATTCACTTTCTGTTATATTATTTAAATCCTTTTTGATCAGCTATTATCACATTTTTAAACATATTTTATAAACTCTGAAATATCTTCCACAGTGAAAATATATACAAAATAGGTAGTACAATCAAAGAACATTTGATTTCCTATTTTAGTGATGGGTAATAGATAAAAGTATGCAATTTAACAATATGGGCCAAATTACTCGAAGGGTAGATGTGAAAATGTAAATTCAGACAAGGTCAGGGTTTTAAGTGGATTCTGCCACTACTTGGTACTAGAACCAAATTTTGCTACTCCATCACCACCTAGGGAAGCATGTGAAGACATACCGAAAAGCTACCAAATAGATTGCCTTACAACCAACCTAATATATTTAGGGCAACCAGATTACATAACATTTATGAATTTGAATCACCTAACAAACCAAGTTGCATTAATATATATTAATACTATAAAATATGTTTATTAAAGAATTTTTAAATAAAAAGAAATCTGCCATAGATAAGCATTAGCTATCATGTGAAAAGAATCTCTCCCTATGGTATTGTGTGTTAACACAGTACCATATGGCCTTGTGTTAACACGTTCACCACTGCATGGATCATACATTTAGAATACTGCATTAAGGGGATGATTTTTTAAAAATCTGGGTAGATCTAGGGGCACCTGGGTGGCTCATTTGGTCAAGCATCTGACTTCAGCTCAGGTCATGATCTCAGAGCTTCTGAGTTCAAGCCCCATGTCTGGAGCCTGTTTCAGATTCTGTGTCTCCCTTTCCCTCTGCCCCTCCCTGACTCATGCTCTGTCTCTGTCTTAAAAATAAAGAAACATTCCAAAAAAAAATTTTTTTTAATCTGGATAGATCTAGGGGCGCCTGGGTGGCTCAGTCAGTTAATCGTCCAATTTCGGCTGAGGTCATCATCTCACGATTCGTGAGTTTGAACCCAGCATCTGGCTCTGTGCTGACAGCTTCGAGCCTGGAGCCTGCTTCAGATTCTATGTCTTCCTCTCTCTGCTCCTCCCCCGCTCATTCTCTCTCTCTCTCTCTCTCTCTTCTCTCAAAAAAAAAAAAAACATTTAAAAATCTGGGTAGATATAGTTTTTGAAGATGAACTATGCTTTATGTCCCCCATAGAAAAGGATTTCTACTTTTCTCACTAATTCATAGAGATTTTTGACCATTTTGGCTAATAATTTCACTTTATGACTATGCATTTTAAGATAGGGTCATTATTTTTTTCTGGAGATAAGATAAATACTAGACAGATGACATCAGTATTACACCAACACCAATACTTTGCATCTAAGACAAATTTCGTGTCAGAAATAAGAGATCTTTCTCTTATAACTTGTGGATTACCATTATATAAAGATTTCAGCCCATTTTAGGAACATCAACCCACTTAAGTAAAAGGAGGATTCTTTAGAGTCCACCTAGTCTGATCAGTCATCAGACTATACATTTCAAATGATGTTTTGGACACCTCTTTCAGGTTATTTTCAGACTGAAGCAAACTGCCTGAGTTTAGATAAATTTTGGATATGCTCTAGAAAAATTAATTCCCTTAATGTTCTAAGATCTGGCTTCTCCCACCTATAGTCCCTGTGCCTGAGATCTATTTTTTATTATTATTAAAATGACATATTGAATATTTCTGGCCTACTTGGATTCTGTCCTACAATGATGTGCTAATTATTCTTTGTGTAGTTTTGATACAGTTCCATTTGGCTTATTGGGGTACCATATAATAGAGCATAACTAAAAAATGAACTTCTCATTGCCTGTAATATATATTTTGATAACCTAGACATTCAAGTAAAATTTACCTAATGGATTTCAAGATATAAGACTTGCTCTTATGTTTTGAAAGAACTGCCAGAGACTGCCAGCTAAGCCTCACTTAGCCTGGTCTCATTCCCACCCACTACTCACTAATTGTTTAAATTTAATATTTTTCCATGTTTATATCACATTTTCAAAGATGGTTAAATTTTAAAATAGGAAGTAGAGATTGTATTTACATGATTAAATTTGTTTCCAGTGGAAAAAGAAAACTGAAGTTTTGGTAGAAAAGTATTTATCATCCCCATCTTCACCCTTAAGGTACAGTTTTTAACACAACCAATTTTGCAGAACTTTCTTATATCAGCTAAGCCATGTAGGCTGCACGTAGGAGAAAATTCTATCTGCAACAGTACCAACAATAAGGTAATTTAGTATCTCACAAGACAAGAAGTCCAAAAGAGAGTAGCTCACGTTGGTCTCCTCAGCAAACCAATCCCATCATCAAGGACACAAGTGTTTGACATCCATTTAGCCTGCCACCTTCAGCTGTTGGCCTTTCCTGTCAGGACAGCAGTCCAAAGGTCTAGAAGGAGAAAGCCCTTTACTTAGGTCTTTTTGTTTTTTTCCAAGAAAATCTCCCAGGCATTCCAGCGGATGAGCCCTCATCACTGCACACATCCATTCCTAAATAAATCACTAGGAAGATGACAGACCTATCATGTTTTACTTGGAAGAATCAAAACTCATGGTTCATGCTCTGATGCTACCAAGGAGCCTAGCTTTCCTTGAAGCACAGGACCACCAATGTTAAATGGCCAGTTGTCTAGAAAAATCAGGGGTAATGACCCTTGGATAGGTGATAAACAGTCTCCAGACATTACTGTTTCAGGTACAGAATGATTTACCACTCTATAGCTCCACTTCTTTAATTTATTATTAATTTTTTATTTATTTTTAAGTTTTTTTTTAATGTTTTATTTTTGTTTTTGAGAGAGAGACAGAGAGAGAATAAGCATGGGAGGGGCAGAGAGAGGGAGACATAGAATGCCAAGTAGGTTCCAAGCTCTCAGTGATCGCACAGAGTCCGATTTGGGGCTCCAACTCACGAATCACGAAATCATGACCTAAGCCGAAATTGGACACTCAACCAAGTAAGTCACCCAGGTAGCCCTATTATTAATTTTTTTAATGTCTATTTATTGATTTTTGAGAGAGAGAGAGAGAGAGAGAGAAAGGCAGAGAGAGAGAGGAAGACAAAGAATCCCAAGCAGGCTCCACCTTGTCAGCACAGGGACTCAAAAACACAAACTGTGAGATCATGACATGAGACAAAATCAAGGGTCAGATGCTCAACTTACCGAGCCACCCAGGCTCTAATTTATTCTTTATCTTTCACTAATAAACATGCTAGGGCTCAGCTAGAAATTTGCAGTTTGCAAATTGGCTGGCTTTACAATGATAATATCTTAAATAAAAGACTTAAGAAGTTTGTTAGATGTATTATCTGGAAACATTTGGAATTTTTTATAGTAAGTGATAGACTGAGGCATATTAAACATTTTAAGAATTTGTGTGAGCAAAAAATCTACTTGAATCGGGCAATACCGAACCAGAGGCACTCCAGAGACAGGAGCTCAGGGAGCGACTTCTACAGAAGAGGGGGAAGCAAAGCAAGGAAATTATTTGATTGGCTGTAGCTTAAGCAGTTGTATTATTTGGGAAAGCCTCATTGTCTGTTTTTAATTGGTTGTTCTCAGCTCTCAAGTTCTTAGCTTTGAAGCATGTAGGCTCAAGTTTTCGTTTGCTTATGTAGGGTGCTAAGGCATGAAGGCCACCTTAGTCTAATGGCCTCTTTGTTTAATTAATTTTACACTTACATGTTAGGTTATTCAGTAAAGAATACAGTTAAACATGAAATAAAGAATCCAAGTATGATTCCTCAATTCAGAAAGATGAAATATTTCTCCTTATAAAGGCTTTAGACTTCAAAATAGTCACATTGTTCTAAGAAACACTGTGTTACCATGAGATACATGTAATTCAATTCAAATAAAAACAATGACACAATTATTATACAAACATTGGGAGAGCCTATGAAAGGTGTTCTAGCACTATGCATAACTTCCTCCTAAGGACATAATGACATGTCACATGCAGAACATTTCATGCACAGACACAGTTTCCACCCTGAGAGGTCTTTGAAAGCTGACTGATTTTTATTGGGAAAATAAAGGATAAAACTTACTCAACAAAGTTGTCATGAAGTCAAAGAAAATTGTGTTTCTCTTGAGAGATAGGTATGTGGATATATATATATATATATATATATATATATATATATATGCATGCATATATACACACACATATATACAACATATATAAATATATATATGTATACATTTGTAAATACACACATGTGCACATATATACACATGTGTATGCATAAATATAAACATATGGAAAGATATACATTCATATATACACCAATACTCTGTTTATTCCCAAATACACACACATTCATTGCATCTCATAAAATGAAAATTATAAGTTTAATTATATGGTACATGCAAAGATGATACCTTTATATTTGACTATGATGGCACAGATGAGGATTATTTTGTGAGGATGTTGAAAAGACAAACCACATATCCATTATGTTAACCACATTTAAAAAATATCCCTTGATTTGAGACTTTGAGCAGTTTGGTTAGTGTTCTTTGCTGCATGAGATTTGCCCTAAGCTGAGGGGCTGGGAGTTATTCCTTAGTTAACTCCTACAAGTAAATTCATCACTGGAATCCTTCGGTCCAAGGAAACAAACATTCAGTTGGCTGAGGCAGCCCGATGTGCCTCAGAGTTAAAGCAGAGACAGGTCTTTGAGGCCCTTAAAAATGGATGGAAATTCTCTTTGTTTTAGAGTTTAAACAGTTATTTTTACTCTGTTTGCCATACAGAGTTTCTTCTAGCATCACCAAGTAAACAACATTGTCAGTAGTCTTTCTGCTTTAAGAATTATCAAAGGAAGAATGGTTAATAGAGTAAAAAGTCATCTCATATAATTTTTAATAAGCATGCTTTTGAAAGGTTAATTTAACTTTAGATTCTATCCTAAATTTTAGAGAGATGAAGGAAGGTTATGACCACTGAAAAGCACTTGAACTCTGAGCGGGATTGAGGAGAAAAACAAGCAACCCAATTTCTGCTTAGATATTGAATCCTTAAAAAAGAAGTAGGTGTGTTTATAAGTTTTTTTCCCAAGTTTTTTGGAAACCAGATTTCACATTTCCAGAAAAAGTTGATGTAAATTATTGTAAATTCTTATTTTAGCCCCATAGACCATGGAAATAATGTCATTGTGAAAGCTGACCACAAATTTGTTCAATTCTTGGTATTGAAAAACTTGTATTGAGTTTTAAACCTTGTTGGGAATTCTTCCAGCATGGTGGATTGATGCTTTGATCTACTCTAGCAGCAAATAAAAAAGCAGAAATTGCCCTAGTTTTTAAAGTTGGTTGCTCCTTAGACAGTGGTAGACAGTACAGTATCTGTTCCTGAAATGGATAAGAAGGGTAATAAATGTATTGGCTAGGCCTATGACAAGAGCATCTTCCAACATGGATGCATAGTTGCAGTGTGGTCAGTCCTATGTTAGAGATCCATGAATGTGCAACCAGCCACTGATTAAGTCATTCAGAATTTCCCGAATGTCAACCAAAGAGTAAACACAATGCCAGTCTCTGGGAAAAGAGTGGTGACCAAAAGCAGACATGGTCTTTTCTGTCCTGTAGGTATAAGCAAACAATTGCATACAAATATAAAATCGCAGCTGGGATAAATGCCAGGAGAAAAACATGGTCCTTTGAATAGCAGAAGAGGGGAATTTTAGCCTGGTAAACTACAGGTTTCCCTAGTACATGACTTCTCTTAACGGGTATATTAGAGGTAATTAATCTACGAGTGGAGTGGACTAAGCCAGTAGAAAGGCTTGAAAGAAGGCCAGTGGGGCAAGGGATAAGTCAAAGAGAGATGGATATGAAGTGATGCTGGGGAAGTAGACAACAGACTTGAGAGAGCCTATGTTTAAAGAAGGGCCTGTTGCGGTCTTTAGCCAGAGAGCATTTGTGTTTATGTGTGTATGTATTAAGTATCAATCTGGGCATGGAGTAAAGAAAGGAATGGAAGAAGATGAGAGTTGGGAAGTTCTTGTGGTCGCAAAGGTGAAAGATGGCAGTTTGGTCTGGGGAAGTGCCTCTGGAACTTGAGTGAGCATCACCATCACCCAGAGGGTTTGTTAAAACATTGATTGCTGGGCCCCAGTTCCCAAGATTATGACTCAGCAGGTCCAGAATGGTGCACAAACATTTGTATTTCTAACTAGTTGTTGCTAAGCTCCCACTCCAGGAATCACACTTTGGAAAACACTGTAAATCCTGACCTAAACCACTGGTCTAGGGTGAGAAAGGTGGTCAGAGTATTCCTATATTCTTATTTTCAGTGCACAAAAAGTCTCATGAGTGAAATGATGAAAACTTCCCTGAGACAGTAAATTTATATTTGAAATTGAGGAATAATGAAATCTAACATAACCTAATTTTTCATGATTTCTTCCTTAACACTTATTAATCTTGTGATAAGTTTTGTTTACAATAACATTAAAGGGATTAACTGCGCCTTCTCATTCTAGTCAATATTTCAACACAAAAAAAATATTTTACTTGAGTTAATCTGGAAATTTACTAAGACAGCCATAAAATATATTTCAAGAAATTAACATGATTAAGATTCATGTAATATGTGCTGTGCAGGTTTGCTAAGACTATCTGTGGTGAAGGACCCCAGTTTATTTATTTTTTTTATTTCTAATGTTCCAGGGACCAATGTGGGGTCCACATGCACATGACCAGGGAGCAGTTTGCACTATGTGGATTAGCCACTTAAGCTCAGTAACACCTACACTGGCCCAGACTCTGTTGAATGAGACAAATCAATTGGCCCTATGATTGGATGTGGTTGTGATATCAATTTTCTAAAGAAGTTTTAAAGGCATACTTTTTGTTTTTTGTAATCATGTACTGAATTATGTAATTGTGCACCAGTAACTCACTGTTCATGGCCTGGCACAGATTCACAGGTCAAAGCTTAAATAACACTACCTTAGGGAAAATTAAAAAAAAATTTTTTTCTTAAAAATTACTAGTCAAATCTTCAAAATGGGCAAAGTTCGGCTGAATTTCATGAATCAGCTTCATGATTTGGCAAAAGGAAAGTGTTAAGCACAAAATTAGAAATATGATAGATAATCTTAGTTCTAGCTCATTTTGCTTGGCAAACCTTTTAAATGAAGAAAGGCAACGAGATTTCAGTAAGTAAGAGTAACTTTGTTTTTATTCTAGAAATCTTATAACCTTCAAAATTTTGAATAAAAATTGGTCTACACTCTAGGGTTCAGATTTGGGCAAAATTCCTATGGATTTTTTGACTATTCTTTCATAATTATTTTGTTCTATGTGTTCATTATTTGTGTTGTTACAAAAATGCTTGAAAATAGCTATTTAGTTAATTATGAACTCTGTAATATTATTTGGTGTTAGAATTGTTGATTAAGGAACAAAATAAACACTCCCACTGTCTGCCTAAGCAGTGAGAAAACTCATAAGGACACACTTTTAGCCTCTAATTCATTTGCTGTCACAAACGTCTCATCATCTTATCAATAGGAAGGCCCTAGCAGGTTCATAAACAAATGAAAATATTTTCATGTTTCTGCATTCTTGGGCCTATACCATTTATCATTTATAGCAGAATTCTTGGATATCTTGGCAAGTATGTAAGAGGAAGAAAACAACATTTTATAACCCACTATGATATGGGTACTAGCATGCATTCTGTTTTAATGTAATTTGCTAAATAGAATCATTAAGGCCTGGAATAAATCACTCAATCAGTTTTAGAGATTCAGATGATTTGTCCTGCATTTTGTATTAAGCAGCAATTCACTCTGTGGTATGACAGCAAGATATCCTACTGGTAAAATGTGCAAGCTCTAGGTTCTGCTTCTGAAAAGATAAATGTACTTTTTCTCATATTAAATTATCCAACCTCTGACCACTGGAATGATGTTACAGAAGGCCAAATGGAGAGCTAGGACTTCCAACACTACTGAGTACTAAAGAGGCCATCTGCCCCCTTGTAAAAATCAGTGGAGGCCCCATAGGAAGCAGTAACTCCTATACCACCTAGCATGGGAGGTAGGAGTGAAGCCTGGTGAGAAGTCAGAAGTCCCACTCTGAGCCTGGAGTCACATGGAAACTTTCCTCTTAGGTGTCAATGGCAACCAAAAGGGAAGGCTGGACTTATATCTCCATTTGACAGTAATAAGGTGCCACTCTCTAACTTTACCTACGATAGTGAAGGTCACAGAAAATCAGTTAAAATAAAAGGTTTAAATAAGATTCAGAATCATATAACGTAGTACCCCAAATTTTCAGGTCTCAGTAGAAAGTCATTAGTCAAATCAAGAATGAGGAAGATCTCACATTGAATGAAAAGAGACAATCAATAGATAGCAGCACTGAAATGACAGAGATATTACAATTATCTGACAAAGATTATAAAGAGGCTATTGTAAAGATGATTCAAAAGACAATTACAAACAAATTTGAAACAAATGAAAACATAAAAAGTGTTAAAAAAAATAGAAAATATCAGTCAAGAAATAGAAGATATAAAAGAGGACCAAATTGAAATTTAGAAGTAAAAAAATATACTAATTAAACATTTTAAAAGTCTGTGAATAGGTTCAAAAACAGAATGAAAGGAACAAAGGAAAGAATCAGTGAACTGGAAAATGGAACAATAAAAATTACCCAGTTGGAAAAAAAACATAAAAAATAGACAAAAAAGTTTAAATACAGTCTCAGGGACATAAAACAAAATGTATAATATTCATGCCATTGGAATCCTTGAAATTGGGTGAAGGGTGGGGGGAAGAAGAAATAACTGAGAAAGTGATTAAGTAATAGCAAATCAAATAAGGCTGAAAACTTCCCAAATTTGACCCCCAAAAACATAAACATACAGAATGAAGAGGGTAAATCCATAGAATTCCATGACAAAACATACCATAGTCAAACTCGGGAAGACTAAAGAACAAAAAAAAAATTTAAGGAATCAAGAGAAAAAGAACACATTACACAGAGAGGAAAAATATTTGAATGGTAGCAAACTTCTCATCAGAAACCATGTAGGCCAGAAGAATGTAGCACTACAGTTTTCAAGTACTGAAAGAAAAGATCTAGAATCTAATATCCCATAAAAACATATTTTAGATATAAAGAGGAAGTCAAGATGTTCTGAAATGAAGGAATGCTAACAGGCTTTGTTCCTAGCAATCCTAATCTAAAAGAAGGTCTAGAGGTAGTCCTCTAAATATAGGGGGGAAAAAAATGTAAGAAGGAATTTTGGAACATCAGGAAGGAAAATAGAGCATGGTGTGCAAAAATATAGACAAAATACTAATTATGCTTGATAATTGAAGCAAAAAAGAGCAGTGTTTTATCTGGTTCTATGAAACTATATGGAGAAAATATTTAAGATAATTATATCATAAATGGAGAATAGTAAAGGAATGTAAGGAAAAGTAAGGTTTCAAACTTCACTCAAACTGGTAAAATAATACCACCATGAGCAAGTTGTAAGTGTTATATGTATAATGTGATACTTAGACCAATCACTTTAAAATATATATATATACTATGACATAAACTTAAAAATGTGATAGATAAATCAAAATGTAAATACAGAAAATGTTTAAGTAACCCATAGGAAGATAAGAAAAAGGAAACAGAAAAATGAGAAAAAAAGAGAACAAAGAGAAAACAAAAATAATGTGCTGACTTAAGCCCTAAAATATTGAAACTACATTAAACAAAAGTAGTTTAAATACATTAATCACAAGACAAAGCCTAGCAAAGTAGATTTGAAATTATGACCTAATATGCTTTCTATAAGAAATTCTCTTCAAATAAAATTATATAGTCAAATTGAAAGAAAAAGTTGAAGATATAGCATGCAAATATTGATCAAAATAAAGCTGCATTAGTTATATTAATATAAGATCAAGTTAACTTCAGAGATAATCAAATGACCAGAGGCAGAGAGAGCTATTGTATAATTATAAAGATCAACCTACCAAGAAGACATAGCAATCATAAACATATACACCAAACAACCAAGATGCAAAATATATGAAATAATAACCAATAGACTAAAAGGAGAAATACCTAAATCCACCATTATAGTTAGAGACTTCAATACCCCAATCTCAACAACTGATAGGACAACTAAACAGATAATCAGTAAGGGGAGAGAAGAACTGAACAACACCATCATCAACAACAATAAAAATGTCTAAAAAACATTTTTAGAATACTTCATGTAACAGAAACAGAACACATTCTTTTTAAGCATCCGTGGAACATATACTATGATAGACCACATCCTGGGCCATAAAAAGACTAACAAATTTGAAAGAATTTGAGCCACAGAGAGGGTGTTCTCTGACCAGATGGAATCAAGTTGTAAATCAGTAATAGAAAGAGAACCAAAAAACTCCCCCCAAGCACTTGGTAACTGAGCAATACATTTTAAATAATTCATTGGTCAAAGAGAAAAAATATATATATTTACCTGAATGAAAATGAAACTATACATATCAAAATTTGGGAGACATAGGTAAAGCAGTGGTGAAAGGAAAATTTATAGTCTTCAGATAAGAAAAGAGGAAATGCTTCAAACTGATAATTAAAGTTCTCCTTTCAAGAACCTAGAAAAAGAACAAAGCTAACAAAGCAAGAATAAGGAAGAAAATAATAAAGATAAGAGTAGAAAGGAATACAATTGAAACTGAAAAATAACGGAGAAAACCAATGTAACAAAGATCCACTTCTTTAAAAAAGTCACTAATAGATTAACCTTTAGAAAGACTGTAAAGTGGAAAATAGATAATCCAAGTGGCCCATGTCAGGAATAAGATAGACCTTGCTGATACTAAAGGGATAAATAGATACTACAAGCAAGACTGCGTAACTAAATTTGACAACAAAGCTGAAATTGACAACCTGTGTCTCCTCAAAAAACATAAAATGATCACAATTCATCCAACACTAAATAGACAATGTGAATAGACCTATAATAAGGTAAATAGAACTCATGTTTTAAAAGCTCTCCCTGAAAAGTAATCTTCATACCAAATGGTTTCTCTGTAGAATTCCCCAAACTTTCAAAGAAAAGTTAATACCAATCATATACAATCTCTTGAAGAAAACAGGAAAAAACACTTTAGAATTCATTTTATGAAGCTGGTACCACCCTAATACCAAAACCAAAGGCAATACCAAACACAACAAAACAAAATCCTCAGACCAATACCCCTCATGAATATAGATGCAAAACTTTTATCAAATATTAGAAAATATAATTCAGCCATGTATAAAACAAATTATACACCATGAATTTTAAGCCTAGTTTAGTATTTGAAAACCAATTATTATAATATACTATATTAACAACCTAAAGAAGAAAAATTATGGGGCTCCTGGGTGGCTCAGTTGGTTAAGTGTCTGACTTCAGCTCATGTCATGATCTGGTGGTTCATGAGTTCAAGCCCGTGTGGAGCTCTGTACTCACAGCTCAAAGCCTAGAGCCTGCTTCAGATTCTATGTCTTACTCTTCTCTGTCCCTCCCTGCTTATGTACTTGCTCTCTCCCTCTCTCTCTTTCTCTCTCTCAAGAATAAATAAACATTAAAAAAATAAAAAAGAAAAATTACTTGATCGTATCAATCTATGAAGAAAAAGAATTTAAAAAATTCAACACTCACGATAAAATAAAAACTTCTCAGAAAATTAAGAATTGAGGGAAAATTCCTCAACTTAATAAAGTCTTCAGCTAAAATTACATGTAGTGGTAAAACACTGGAGACTGTATCTCTAAAATTAGAAATGAGGCAAGGATTTCTGCTCTCACCACTCTTTTAATGTAGTGCTAAAAGTTGTGGCAGTGTGACAAGGCAAGAAAATGAAATAAAGGCATACAGATTAGAAAGAAAGGGCTAAAACTATACCACGTGCAGATGACACAATTATCTACACAGACAATCCCAAGCAATAAGCAAAAAACAAAAACAGGAAAACAAACAAGAACCTCCTAGAACTAATAAGTTCAGTAAGGTCACAAGGTCACAAAATACAAACTAAACATTAAAAAAATCAATCACATTTCTATATACCTGCAACGAACATAGAGAAACAGAAATTTACAATATAACATCATTTGTAATCACTTAAGTAAATAAAATAGTTAAATGTTACTCTATCAAAATATGTGCAAAACTTCCATGTTATAAACTACGACAAACTGCTAATGAAAGAAATCAAAGAAACTTACTCAAATATACCCACTGACTTATCCAACTCAATTATTACTCAACAACTTACTCAAATATACTAAACTTTCTTATGACAAAGGTGCAAAAGCAATTCAATGACGCAAGGATAGTTTTTCCAAAACACATTGCTGGAGGAACCGGACATCCATGAAATCGGCAAATAAACTTTGTACTAAAATCTTATCCTTTATATAGAAATTAATTTGAAGGAGGTCACAGACTTAACTGTAAAACTGAAAAAATATGAAACTTTTAGAAAAAACACAGGCAATCTTTGGGATCTAGGGTTAGGGAAAGAGTTTTTAAACTTGAAACCAAAGGCATGATGCAGAAAAGAAGAAATTTAAAAATTTGAACTTCATCAACATTAAAACCTTTTGTTTTATGTAAGATCCCATTAAGAAGATGAAAGGATCATGTAGAGGCTGAGGGATAATATTTGCAAATCTTAAGCCAACATAAGGACTAGTATCTAGCATATGCAAATAACTCTCAAAATGAAGCAACAAAAACCTCAAACAATCCAATTAAAAGACTGGCAGAAGAAACAGATATTTCACCAACAAGAATGTAGAAATGGCAGGAAAGAACATTAAAAAGTGATCAACAGGGGCGCCTGGGTGGCTCAGTCGGTTAAGCGTCCGACTTCGGCTCAGGTCACGATCTCGCGGTCCGCGAGTTCGAGCCCCGCGTCGGGCTCTGGGCTGATGGCTCAGAGCCTGGAGCCTGCTTCCGATTCTGTGTTTCCCTCTCTCTCTGCCCCTCCGCGTTCATGCTGTGTCTCTCTCTGTCTCAAAAATAAATAATAAAAAAAAAAGTTAAAAAAAAAATTAAAAAAAAAAAAGAAATGAAAAAAGTGATCAACATCGTTAACCATCAGGGAAGTGCAAATTAAAACCACAGTGAGATATTACTATACACCTATCAAAATGAATAAAATTTAAAAATATACTGACAACATTAAATACTAGTGGGGATACAGAGAAACTGGAACACTTATGCATTTCTGGTGGGAATGTAAAATGGTACAGACACTCTGGAAAACAATTTCACAGTTCCTTAAAAAAAATAAACATGCAACTACCAATATGGGCACTTATCCCAGAGAAATGAAGACATATTCACATGGAAATGTGAGCAGAAATGTATACAGAAAGGTCCAGAGTAGCATTATTTGTAATAGCCCCAAGCTGGAAACAACCCCCTTATCCGTCAATGGATAAATGATTAAACAAACTGTATGGAACGCTACTCATCAGAAACAGGAATAAACTATGAATACATGCAACAATTTGGATAAATCTCCAGAGAATTATGAGTGAAAACAATTCTAAACAGTTACATGCTTTATGATTCCATTTATATAACATTACTGAAATGACAAAATGATAGAAATGGAGAATATATTGTGAAATAAAGAGCAGTGATTTCAAATGGAAAGAAAAAGAGAGAGAGAGAGAAAGAAAGAAAGAAAGAAAGAAAGAAAGGAGAAAGAAAGAAAGAAAGAAAGAGAACAAAAGAAAGAAAGAAAGAAAAGAGAAAGAAAGAAAGAGAACAAAAGAAAGAAAGAAAGAAAGAAAGAAAGAAAGAAAGAAAGAAAGAAAGAAAAAGAAAGAACAAAAGAAAGAAAGAAACCTTGAATAAAGTGGTTCACCGGATTATTGACTAGGAGGGAGAGTAGTCAGAGCATCACCAAGAGACACTAGACGGGATATTAAGAGTCTGAGTCTGGAAGCAAAATTGAGAGAGCATTCTATATCCAATCAAGTGATGTTTTAAAGAAAGAAATAAAACAACTTGAAGACAAGTAGAAACAGAAACCGGTTTTTCCTTTTTAATAACAAAAATTGTAGTTGACATTTTTTCCTATGTATCTATTAACCTTATCTAAATGAAAAAAAAAGAAGGAAAAATTATTTTGCAAAAAAATCAGTAACTGTCACCATTTTTTAAAGTCTTATTTTTATTTGAAATCCTCATAAAAGCATTCAATGTAAACTAATAATGAAGGACTGGATTTCTAATCCTGATTTTGCCACCTGACAACTGTTGGACAGATCAAGAAATTTATCTTTATAAAAACCACACTAAGGGGCACCTGAGTGACTCAGTTTTTTCAGTATCCAAATCTTGATTTTGGCTCAGGTCATGATCCCCAAGTTGCGGGATCAAGCACCACATCAAGCTCCATGCTGAACATGGAGCCTGCTTAAGATTCCCTCTCTCTGGGGCGCCTTGGTGGCTCAGTCAGTTGAGTGCCCAACTTCAGCTCAGGTCATGATCTCACAGTTTGTGGGTTCAAGCCCTGGTCTCTGTGCTGACAACTCAGAGCCTAGATCCTGCTTCTGATTCTGTATCTCCCTCTCTCTCTGCCCCTGCCCTACCTGCCCTCTCTCTCTCTCTGTCTCTCAAAAATAAGTAAACATTTAAAAAAATTTTTTAAAAGATTATCTCTCTCTCTCTGTCTCCCTCTCCCTCTACCCCTCTCTCCTGCTCATGTGCTCTCTCTCTCTAAAAAACAAATAAAACATCAACAAAACCACATTGAATTGGTGTCATCAATTCACATTTTCTATAAATATGAAAAAAATAATGTCATTTTTCTTTTCTTGGCACTGATGAAATGCTTAATCACGAAAATGTGTATGGCCTTATCAGCATAAACAATATGCTTAGTGAATGAATATGTGAACAAATTATTTTTTTAAGTTCTTTCCATACACTTTCTAAGCAACAAACAATGTTCTAGTAAGAACTGGACCTAACAGATACATGCTTGAAACACATTTACTGACAGCTGTTAAACATAAATGCAATTTGAAATCACATTTCAAGGTGACAAAACTATTTATTACAAGCAAGCACCAGTGGAAATCTAAATTGGTCCTCAGGAACTCCAAAAACCTTAACAGATCTAAACAAACATTACTCCTGGGCCATCCCAACCACAGGTGTTCTCCTTTAAACCATATCCTAAAAAAAAAAAAAAAAAAAAAAAGAAATATAAGGTGTAATTCACAATATTCAGATCTTCAAAACCCATTTTATACAAAGAATGCCACACAGTTATCTGAAGTTGTTTGAAAAAGGTATCAAACTTTAGTCAAGTGGTTATAATTATTGCCTAATCAATACAATAGTTATGAAAATTAATTTCCTATCTTCTAGAATTATTCATGTTTAGTAAACATAGGTAGATATTTGGAATCTAAATACCTTTAATTAGAATACACAATTGGGTTGGTCTTAGAAAAGTCAAAAAGAGTACATTCTAAGTATTCATCATTGCAAGGTGTGGAAGGATCTTGTAGAAGTATCTGCTATTCTTAGTAATGAATAATGGTTTATAGTAAGAAGGTGTGGAGGTTTGTATTGGCAAGTAATTCTAAGAGTAAGTCTGAAATTCAACTCCAACCTCTCCCCACTCCATTCTCTTTCTCCTGCAAGGCAGTAGCATTTCATACAAAACTTAAAATGCCAAGCTTTAAAGTCAAAAGATAAACTTCTGGGTATGTAGTAGAAATGTAACGTAATTTAGAAATTGAATACGTTTGAGCTCTAACAAAACATGCCCCAAAGAACTGAGTTGCCTATTTTTACAACCCAGAGGATGCATCACTGCTTACAAGAGTATCATCAACAGAAGTCAGTGATTCAAACTGAATGAGACATGACAGGGATGCTATTTGTTTCCACCGGTAAATTCTGAAGTCGGTTTTGACTTCTTAATGAATCATTCAGTCGAACTACATTAAAACCTTTTTAGAAAAAGAAATATTAACACAAAAAAATGGCTAGAAGATAGTCTTTGAGCACATTTGAGTAAGTTACCATCCAAATCAAGCTGCCACTTGCTTAATATAATTGGGAGAAAATGAGATTTCATCACTGTGTCCTGAAAAGCATACATATTTGCCTCGGGTTGCTATTAGAATGCCAAAACTTCCGGCTTTCAGTGAAAACTTAAAAAAAAATACTCAAATTATTTGGACACTCACATAAATATTAATGAAACAAAATAAAAGCAAAACCCAACTTTAATCAAGAGGACTAAGAGAAATTCTGTTCAGTTCGAAGCTGCACAATTTCCAAGAAAATTTAAGACTATGAAGTGGATTTAGAGCACAGCCGTAAGAATGATTAAAAGACTGAAAAATGGGATCTAATAATAAGGATAAAAGAAACATTTAGACAAAGGGAGACAAATAAGGGCTTAATGAACTACAAATTACCCAAGATTGCTGGGCAGCTGTTTCCTATTGCCTTTGACCCAAGTCTTGTATTGCCCTGCAGTGTCTAGGAACAAGATCAGTAAATGCTTGTCATTCTTTGCATTTCCATACAAGAAGGCAATAAAATAATTTTAAAAATGACAGACTTTTTCAATACAAAGTATCTGGTAAGTGCTATGAAACAAACAAAAGTTATTGTGAGATTCATATCACTTAGTATCCAAAATTTTTCTTCTAAAAGGCAGTCTGTTGAGTATTAGACTTTAATCCTTCACTCTAGAGCCCCTACAGAGACAGATGCCACACAACTGTCATAATTCGTGGAAAGTTTGAGACTTCTTTGTTTTCTTACTTAACTGACGTACAATGGATTCACATTTATATCTTGAACATGTGTTCATATGTGAAGACTCACTGTACCACAATCTTTGTGATTTCCATTGCTGGCTATAAGTCTAATACCATTTTTTCCTACTCCCAGTAAACCCTACTTTTTATTTGACTAAATATAGAAATTCTGTATTATTATCTATGGTTTATAATCTTCATTTCATTTTCCAATTTCTGAAGACACACAGTGTTCTTGTAGATAAGACTTACAGGAATGTTCAATTATTAAGTCAAATTACATTACAGATTTACGTAGAGCACGTAAAAATATCTCTCCCCTATCTAAACTCTGGTGTTGAATCCCCTTTTACAAACTATCTAGGACAATTATTCCTTAACTGACGAAAATTTTCTGAAATTTCACAACATATGCGAACATTGAACCTATGACCACCTTCCGCAAATTGATATTCAACATCTTTTGTATTTGAAACCTTGGTTTGGCCAGAACTCCAGAGAATGGGGTTTGGGCCAAAGCTTAACTACAAATCTAAAAGGCACATTTTATAAAACGCAAACACACACGCATACACACACATTCCAAATTGTTTGCCAAATTTTACTGCCGTTAGCTTCCCACAATATTCTAAAGAATATCAGACAAACAGGCGTCAGTACGATTAATTCTGATGATTACTTAATATTTTTCCTATACACAATGCCCTCCAGAAGCTCTAAGTTCAGTTGAATACGCATAGAGTCACTTCAGTTAACTAAAGTGTTTGTAAATAAATGATATCTTTTCTCCATTAAGATGTCTCCATCTTGACCTACAAGAGTGGATTGTATGGGCAAGCTCAGATGACTAATTTGTCTTTTTTTAACCCATTGCAAGGGAGCAAAAGGGGCAGACAAAAACATCAATATTTTTAAATATACACATATTTAGAAACTACTGCTAAAAGTGAATTTCTGCTGAATTTAAGCCAAGCTTTCCTATGAGTTTTTATCTATTTTTGTTATATAATCCAAGAAATAATGACAAGAAATAAGCATTTTTTAAATTTTCAGATAAAAAGATAATTTCAAGTATATTATCTCATTTTACTTTCGTAAAAATCTTTTGGCCTAGATATTATTGTTCTCAATTACAAAGGGGGAAACTAAGACTCATGGAGATAAACTGCCCAGGTCTCAAAGATAGGAATTGGTTCAATAGATTTCCACCTCTGGACAGGGCCCCTGGCCACCATGATTACGAATGTGTAAAAGATGTGTGTGACACAAATCTACACACAGACACAGGCTGAGATCACTGTTTTTTTTTTTTTAATTTTTTTTTCAACGTTTATTTATTTTTGGGACAGAGAGAGACAGAGCATGAACAGGGAAGGGGCAGAGAGAGGGAGACATAGAATCGGAAACAGGCTCCAGGCTCTGAGCCATCAGCCCAGAGCCTGACGCGGGGCTCGAACTCACGGACCGCGAGATCGTGACCTGGCTGAAGCCGGACGCTTAACCGACTGCACCACCCAGGTGCCCCTGAGATCACTGTTTAAATATGACAGAGATTTTTCCAAATTCCAGTTTGCTTTAAGATCACTTCTCTGGTTGTGCTGGCCATAGGCTGTTTGTGCAATTTATTTTGTGCAAAATGGTATAGTATTTGTATATTTAATTGAAATTTCCATGTGTAAATTCTATCAGCTTCCAGAAAAGTATCCTTGTTATCTACCATTTCTTTAAAATGTGAAAAAGTGAGACAATATTGGGGCACCTGGGTGGCTCAGTGGGTTAGGCGTCCAACTTCTACTCAGGTCAGGATCTCTCACTCTCTGAGTTTGAGCCCCACGTCTGACTTTGTGCTGACAGCTCAGAACCTGGAGCCTGCTTTGAATTCTGTGTCTCCCTCTCTCTCTTCCCCTCCCCTGCTCTTTCTTTTTTTTCTCTCTCTCTTAAAAATAAACGTTAAAAAAATTAAATGTGAGACAGTATCTATATAACTAGAGTTCACTATAAATTGTGTCAGTAAAAATGAACCTTTTACACATCATCTCTAAAACAAAAAAGGAAATATTCATCTAGTTTATGCACTATTTAAACTTCATATATAATTCGCTTTTCAAATTTCATCATTTAAAATTGATTTAGAGCTTACTTTTAGCTATCGCATAATGATATTAATTCCTTATTGAAACGTATGTTCAATGGTGTTGAACAGATAACATTAGCTGCTATAATAAACTCCAAAATTTCAGTGGCTACGGCAGAAATTTATCTCTCAGTTGGACACTTGTCTGACCTGCTTGTTTCTGGCAGGCTGCTTTCCTTCACATGATGATTCAAAGACTCAGGCGACTTCTCCCTTATGACTCTTCTGTCTCTTGGGCCTCATTTTCCTCTGTCTGAGTTGGCAGGAAGGGAAGAAAGCTCAGAGAAAGCACTGTGACCGTGTTTCTGCTCATGTTGCACTAGTGAGACCTACCCTCACATTTAATGTAAGTGTAAAGGGGGCTATAATGTTGGCTCAGCAGTTACATCCCAACTACTCATCAGTACTAGGGCGGGGCACTCATGACTTTTGGTGCTAGTTGACAACTCTAGGTAACTATAAAAAAGACATATAATCTGCTTGCCTTTGTTTTATTACACAGAATTCATCATTTTTATCTCATTTTATGTTGTATATCTGTAGCCAAGAGGCTAAGTAAACACATTATTTTTGGTATGTGAATGCAATCTGAATTGCATGGTTTATCCTGTGTGCAACACTGAGAAAATTACTTGTTCTCCCTCAGAATTCATTTCTCTAAAATGAAATTATGGAGTTAAACATTGATCAAACCACCCCTGATCTGTGCTGAAATAATTTTATAAAGCAAAGAAAGATAAACTATATTATAATATAATTCCAGATGTTTGTTCATTTCAAATTATTGTGTATCATATATCTATTTTATATGTGACGCATATATTTATATATTCATATACATACAAATATATACATATACACATGAGAACATATATATACATACATACAAACATATATATATATATTACTTTCTGCTTGTGTTTGCATTACTGTCAACCGAGTAGAGAAGAGTACCAGGCCCAGAGTTACTTTTTACACCTGTGAGCTGGAAACAATAATAAAATGGTGCTCTTTCACAAGATAGGAATAATAAAGCATATAACAAGGATTTCATAACAACATGATGTATTAAATGGCAGGGGTTAATATGTATTAATTTCATTCATATGAAAATATATGTGAACCTCTTTTAAACTTTAAAATTCCTTATGAATATTAAGTTTTTAGTTTCATCTTTATAACAGTTCTGATAGAGGATCCTAGAATTCATATTATGTGTTTTATTACATAAATGCAAGCTCAGCCTCTAAGGTAATTTACACAAATGCTAACGCTAGTAGATTACAGAGATCTTCTGTTGACAAAATTTGTACAATAACTCTAATTTCTGACAGAAGACATCTAATGGGTTGTTTTTCTTGCAGACATTCTCTATGGAATGGAAGTGTCACGTATAAATTTCTGGAAACTGAGGAGGGCAGGAAAGAATGGAAACGCCATGCAGAGAAACTCCAGCTGTCTTCTGCATGTGGCTAAGCAGCACAGAGAAGTAAAAGGCACGAGGAGGTACGTTTGCAGTTTTGCTACTAAATCCAGGACATACATTTATCTTATGTGTGTTCACATGTGTTTAAGCATGTTTTGCAGACTTTTAACCCATAACATGCTATTTCTCATTTTTGAAATCAAGCTTATGGTCCTGACCTCATTTTAGCATTTTAGCAAAAGTTTTTACATTTTTACCACAGTCTCCCCCATAGTCCTATCATTTCAAGTATTTGAACAGCTTATTGTTTGGCAGATAGGCATCGGGAAAGAAAAGATTCCTAACACTGCCAGCTCTTAGCTTGTCCACCTGGCACAGACTGAGAGAAGCAACCAACAGGTTTATTTGAATAAGTGGTTTCTGTTATGTAGTCTGAGACCACCCACATAAAACATTTGTCTGACAACCCACGTGGTGTGCACGTGTCTGCGAGCACTCAAAGAGGTATACTCAACATGATACACAATGTGTAATTGGAGACAGGTACTGCGTTTTCTTGGCTTTGTCTTTTTAGCAGTAATGTGCTATGAACTGTTACTTCATTGCAATATAAATGCTTGTGTAATTCAATAACCCTATGGTAGAAATCCATTTTTAATTGGTCACTGGAAAGGAAGTGGAAATATATTCAAATCTTTCTACTCTTTAAGATCTGTAGTTTAAAAATCCATCAGTAAATAATCTATTTTGTGTAGGAAATTGCACTACGATCCAGAGTTCTAGAAGGATAACTGTGACTCCATAAACTGAAAGATGCATTCCAGATTCACAGTTGGAATCAATCAAATCAATGCTTTCTTTCAAATCTGATGCCTGTTCTACCACATGCGACTACTGACAATCCAAAAATGAAAATGAGAACAATTGGTCTCAACAACACGATCAAGTGCTCCTCTGCCTGGATTTGGGATCTCTGGGTTGCTGAAATACACCTTGTTATAGGTATCATTCTATGAGGCATAAGGATGAGAATTTGTGGCTTTCATGTTTTTGAAAAAAAAAAAAAACTAAAGTTTGCTGGTTTTCTTTTTCTTAACCAGAAGACACTGTGGTATAGTGGAAAGAGTCTTGAACTTGGGTTCAGAAGTCACAAATGTTTCATTCTGACATTCACTTGCCATATGCTCGGACAAGTTACTCCATCACATGAAGTCTTAACTGACTCATGGAAATAATATTCCTTCCTCATGGAGGGAGTTGTTGTAAAGATAAAACACAGCAATGTTTGTGAGGTTTTCATTTCCAGTTGTGGGGCATCCCAACTTGAATCTAAAAGTACATTAGACTGATCTGGGCATGTTTAGGAAACTGGCAGAGCGGAGCCTCCAGAAGCCCTTTTGCAATAGGACTGGGCAACTCCCAGAAGGGTGATTGTTCTGCTAGAAAAGGTACCTTAGAGTGAAGAGCTTAACAGAAAGCCTTGCTCACCAGTGATGAGAGGGGCTTCTGAGTAACATGAAGCCTCTTCTTTGGATTTATCTGCCGCACCAGCCCTGCTGCTCTCTCATTTGGGACGGGTAGACAGAAAAAAATCAAAACAGCATTTTTACTAACATCCTAGTGAAGACACTGGAAGAGAAATAGCACTTCTTTGATGGCCACCATGAAGTTTTTTCCCATTTAAAGCAGAAACCTGAGCAGCTTTAATACTTCAAAGGGCTCTAGCATCCCAGCAGCCCCAGGGTAGGGGGTGGGAGGGATGGAGGAGTGTGGCAGATACTGAGGCAGCCTGAAGGTCCCGGGCCGGGATCGGGAAGCAGACCTGCTCATCAGCACGTGTTGGACAATCTGGTAAAGGGAAGTTCTCCAGAAAACCAGAGGAACTGTATCTAGGGGGCTGAGGTCTTACACCAGCAAGTAGGGTCAAAGCCACGTACATCACATTTATGTGACAATGTCTGTTACTAGGTGCTGGGAAGGAATGCAGAGAAACTCAGACTATAAAACCGTATTATCTGTCAGACGATTAGCCGATTGTTGTTTTTTTTTAATTCATGTTTTATCCTCTCAAAGACCAAAACTTTCTGTGAAATAGGATGTGAAAATTTTCAAACAATATTGCCACACAGTTTTTCTTTTTTTCTCAAACATAAAAAAGGATGTGAGAAACCCTCCCCAAACACATGTAGGACATATCCTAAGCACTTCTTTTTAAAAGCAGAAATACCTATTCATTTCATTCACTAAGTCTGATACGAGGTCCAAGATGCTAAGTAATTATGATTTTACTTACAAACAAGGGAACAAATTAAAAATAAATTTTTTTCCAAGGACTTTTGAAGCAAACCTGAAAAATACAATTTTTCAAATGTTTGTCTCCTTGTTTTGTTCTCTTATGAAGCTCTGTGGTATGAAGGAAAAATCATAAACCCTTGGAATCTGACAATTCCTGATCTCTGCACTTAACTGGCTGCAATCCTGGTAAACTGTTTACTTTCTTAAGATGTCACAAGACAAAATGAGATAAGCTGAGTGTGGCACCTAGCCCAAGGCCTGGCACATTTCTCAAGCAATGTGAATTCTTCTCCACCTTCTCAATTCCCTGTGCCCCCACCTTTCCTTACAAATATAGATTTCCATTCCAAGTATTCACAGGCAGGACAGCAAAATAATTAAGAACATTGCATGGGTATGTGCTCTCAATCTTCAAGATATGCAATTTTCAAGACCTGTCTCCTCATCTAAAAAATGGGAATTACAGCACCTTCCACATAGATTTTTGTGAGAATTAAGTGGTTAAGTCATGTGAAGGACTTAGAAGAGAAGCCACTAGAATGTAAGCTCCATGAGAACTTACCGGCCACTCCTGTATCCCCAGTACACAGAACAGCACCTGGAATATAGTGGATGCAGAATAAATATTTGTGATAAGTGAATAAATGCAGTAGTAACATGCTTGCTTCCTTTTGCCCGGCTTGAACTCTCTCTCTCTCTCTCTGATAAGCGATGGGATGATAAGCGATGGGACCTGTGTGAGTGTCTGCGGGGATTAGAGATTTCATCTTAAACGGAAACAAGGAAACTCTTCCATGACTACCCCTCCCCTAAACTGTATTTTCTGTGACCCATTATCACATCCCTTCATAATGGATACACTCGCCTCACGTCGTACCAGAGCCCGATTTGCGTTAGATGCTTGGACGCTTATCTATGTGCCGGTGTGCTTCTAAACTGCCTCCTGTCCAGGCACGGAGATTAGCGGCTGCTAAAAAGTGGGTTAGTTCGCATAGTGTGTGTACCAGGTACATATCCGACAAATGCTGCATGGAACCAGTAGTTCGGTGCCCACAGTGCCTTGGGAATAAGTATTTTTATTATAATTAGTTCTCTCTTACAGACAAATTCTCAGTATTTTCTAGCCCCTTAAGGCAGCGTTAGATTAAAAGCTACTAAAGTGTGGTATGCCATGGTGGTTCCCTCTGATGGCCTTTAGCAAGCTAGCAGGTAGTTTGCTACAGGCAAAGGTAGTCCCTGTGTCAGGCAACCCAGCCCCCATGAATTAAACTGTTTTAAAAGCAAAGTATTTCAACAAGGATTACTATGCAACTCCTAACTTTCTCCCATGAAAATGTGTGAGGCCGTGTGTGAACAGAGCTCTCTTATTTTTCTCGTATGCTTTTAAGTGCAAACTCTTAGTACTTAATTTCAAGCAAACGAAACTGTATTAAAACAGTCCTCAGAAATCCTCAGTTTGCTCTGCCTTGAGAAGACCAGTACGATGAGGGGTGGCATATGAGAACATATGCTGTTTTAACAAAGCCAAACCAAAGGAAAGCTGCCCATTTCAACGTCAGGGGTCCAGCTTTGTTTTCTACCACTCCTCTGTGATGAGCCAGCAAAAAGTTCATGATGAGAGTCACTGGAAGTGGCAGGCAATGTTTGCTGAATGACAAAAGCCAGATCAGCAGCCAGGAGGATGTGTAAGCCCAACATCGTATAGATATTTGGAGTTCTGCATTTACTGTTCCTCTCCCCTAAACTAACCATGGGAAGACAATCACTTGAGAGAACAACTCCCTGTTTGAGAATATTCATTATTAGAAAAACAATAATTAGCTGCGTCTATCGTGTTGATCCCCTCCACACTACAAAAGACCTAAAGAAGACTTCACAGGACAATTCAGTCATCTTCTCCCTGACTCTGGCCAAAAAAGGGGATTTTATAGTTCCTCATTTTAGCAATCAAAGAAGTCTATTATGATTCAAGCATGAGTAACAGTCTGTATTCCTGTAATAAATTTGTCCAATGGTTAGTAGATATTTAAGAAGAGCAAATGCAGCAAACTATCTTATTTACGACTGTGTGTATATATGTGTGTCAAAATGCCAGAATATACATATTTTGAATACTTTTCAGGATTACAAGTAAAATCCTTCTTTTTTTAAATTTTTTTAACATTTATTTATTTCTGAAAGACAGAGCACAAGTGGGGAAGGGGCAGAGAGAGAGGGAGACACAGAATCTGAAGCAGGTTCCAGGCTCTGAGCCTTCAGCACAGAGCCCGACGCGGGGCTCGAACCCATGAACTGTGAGATCATGACCTGAGCTGAAGACGCTTTAACAGACTGAGCCACCCAGGCGCCCCTAAAATCATTCTTAATTTGAGAACCAGTGATAGTGTAGGACTTTCAGCCTAAAAATACCCTGAAACCTTTTGACATACCTCCTCCAAATAATCTTAAAACTATGAACGTAAATTTTCAATTGATTCCTTAAAGAGAAACAAACTCCAGTTTGTAAATGCTCAAGTTTGCATGAGCAGGAGCATGCCTCTGCAAAGCTGAGAGCTTTAGGACTTACCTTCTTTTTTTTTTAATTTTATTTTTTTTTAATGTTTATTTATTTTTGAGACAGAGAGAGATAGAGCATGAACGGGGGAGGGGCACAGAGAGAGGGAGACACAGAATCGGAAGCAGGCTCCAGGCTCTGAGCCATCATCCCAGAGCCCGACGCGGGGCTGGAACTCACAGACCGCGAGATCGTGACCTGAGCCGAAGTCGAACGCTTAACCGACTGAGCCACCCAGGCGCCCCTACTTACCTTCTAAATCTAGTTTGTCACACTGCACCAAAGTGTCTGTTGAGAGGGTCATTGCTTCACACACACACACACACACACACACACACACACACACAGCTCAGGTGGGATCGGGAATAATGGATAAGGTACAGACTCCAAGATAATAAATTAAAATAAATGTTCATATCGCTTTCATTTATAAGATTATATAAAGGTTGAAATAACACCAAGGATAAGTCACCTAAGCTTCTTTCAAATCATCAGTCCAGAATACTAAGGACACACTGAAGATGCCACAGATCTGCCAAAGCAGTGATTCTTCACTTCTCCTGGGGAACTGAGCGGCAATGAGACTCTCACCAACGCTCTGGACATTCTCACTTGAAAATGCATAAACAAACACCTACAAATTTTCAATACAATTCCCTTGATCTGAACTATAGTTTAAAAAATGCCTGAACAAATGCCTGAAGAAGTCCTTTGCCCTGAGTGGTCTGACAAAGAACCATCATCTGGACTAATAATCTCCAGCGTATTGACATGAGAGTCAACTATTCTTATGTTCCTAACGTGGCATCAGTGGATATACTTGGCAGGTTTGATAAAAATATTTGCAAAAAATCTACGTATGTACACACATGGTAAGTAAAATGTATTGACAGCCATCCACAGTACACTGTATGTTTTACTTCTAATTGGGTAAGGTTCTTCACAAATTTTCCATAGCTGAGAATCTCATATTCCTTCTAAATATACATATTTCCTTTACAAATGAAAATATGTATTTTTAAAATAGCAAGTTTGCTTCGTTTTTAAAAATTTGTTTATTTATTTTTGAGACAGAGATAAAGCAGGATCAGGGGAGGGGCAGAGAGACTGGGAGACAAGAATCTGAAGCAGGCTCCAGGCTCTGAGTGTCAGCCCTGAGCCAGATGCGGGGCTCGAGCCCACAAACCGTGAGATCATGACCTAAAGTGAAGTCAGATACTCAACCGACAGAGCCACCCAGGCACCCCCACCTCGTTTGCTTCCTAACGACTCAACACTTTATTTAAAAAGCCATTAGCCCACTGATATGCTATTATTTACTATGATAATAAAACTCATTTCCATAATAACATAGAGCTAAAAAGTGAAGCAAAATATTGACCATTTTTAAAAATTTGTAGTAGTAATACTATGAAATATCATTGATGTAGTAGAGACTTTTAAAAGAATATGGCCAGTTTTATCTTGAAAAAAGAAATGCAACGTATAAAAAAAAGATGAAATTTGCAGAAAGGAAAATATTGACACAAGTGTAGTGCCACACATACCCACTTCTAGGTTACCTGCCTGATGGCTAGCATTAACACGAAATGTGAAATGTGTATACAACTCTACCAAAGTGCCAGGACGCTCAAGTTTCACAGCCAAAATGTTAACTGGCAAAGTACTGCTTAGAGTAGACAGGGTGGGAGGGCACTTAGACAGGTGGGAGGGACAAACAAGTCATGACTTAATAGTATGACGCTTAATTAGAAAATATTAGACATACGTATATTGGGAATATTCTCCACTGAATTTCTATATGAAAGTTTCAATCATCAGGTTGCCAGGTATTCAACCAACACGTGACAACTTTACACGATTCCTAAGATCCTGGTTACTTTAATGCCACCTTGCCCAGTAGTAGACTCTCTTAATGGTGATGACTCGTGTGAAAAAAATTCTAGTCCCAGTGCTAGGCTCATGCACAGGAATGACTTAACTCACACCCTTCTCTTACCTTAGCAGCGATTTTTTTTTTCCTGGTTCCTAGAAAACTCTCTGGGGCACTCAGTAAAATTCCCAGATATACTCATACATGTCTATCACTCTGCAGTATTTCCCAAAATGTCACGAAATTTAAGTCCTGTAAGATTCCCTGTTAAATAAGGCAGGAAAGGGACAATTTCTCCTTGGATAAATAATTTTAGGAAACATAGCATAAAATTCATACATCATACATCAAACTTGATAATACAAGTTAGCAAATTAAAGATGTGTTACTTTGGGTCTTCACAAAACTGTTTTATTACCTAAAATTGTACTTGGTTATTAAACAAAAACCTATTATCATACTGGGGATGAACATTTTGCAACACTTTGGAAAATCTTTCACCATACCCTAGAGTTCATCCACACCTTCCTTTGCTCCCATTCCTAGACACCCATGAACCAGAATGGAAGCTCATTTCCTCTGCCCTCTCCCCTATCTGAAGTTTTCTCCCATCCTTTCCTTCTCTTCTCCAGAGTCAGTATCAGACATAACCTAACCATTGGCTTTCTCTTGGAAACATTCACTATGGAACTTCTTATTCAGAAGTCTAGGAATGCAAGTACTCGAAGGTACTATGTTAATGACATGTATTCTGCTTCACCGTTTTATTGTTGTAATGATTCCTCTTTATAATAGGTTATAAGAGAATACTTAGTGCATTTTAAGTTATTCAGCTGCAAAGTGCATCAATATGGGTAGCTTCTAACTTTGCTTTGATCTAAATTTGGAAGACTATAAATTAGTAAGCAATTTTTATCACTGTATACTTTTACCATGGGTTCTCGTGATTTACACTGACTTGTCAACCCATCAGAAAACAGGGTCATTCATTCTCTCATGAACTGTTTAATAGTTATCAGTATTCATCTGAAAACATCAATTTCTATCTTATGTCTAATTCCTTGGGCTCTGGAGTTCAATCTCTTGCTGTGAGTCAATGTCCCACCATTTACTCTGACTTCTGCAAAGTTAACCTTTTCTTCCTCTTGGTTTTCTAATGTGAAAAGTGGTAATAATACAAATACAAATTCTAATAGGGCTACTCAATGGATTAAAGGAGACAATAAATGGAAAGGGTTTGGAATATTACCCAGAGTACGGCAAATGCTTAATAAATATTGGCAATTGTTATTATGGTAGAAGTGACAGAGATCACATAAAACCATACACGTCATTGCCCACCTGGAAATCCTTTTTTCTCTACCTTCCTAGAACCTAAATAACCAGAAGTAGTAAGAAAGTGACTCAGAAATAGAGAAAGCAGGGAGTTTGTCTGAGCAGATAATCAGGCAGAAATAACATATTCACAGAAGTCATTTGAATGACCTCGATACCAGATTTCAGAAAATGCAAATACACACATATTGACAGGCAGGGTGTTATCAGTTCCTATGAAGACCTGAGTAACCTATCCACGATCTCAATATTAGTAAGCACGCTTCTGCAAGTAACAGAGGGAAAAAGATCACTAGGGAATTTTATTCTCTCATATTCCCTTGCTGTCTTTGATATAATGCCACCTTCTCACTTAGGCCTTCTCCAATGACTCTGTGTACAACTGGAATACCCCTCCCACCTCCTAGCATACCTATCCTCTACCTGACTTAGTTTTTCACTGTACTCATCACCTTTGCTGCAGGCTGAATGTCTCCCCAACATGTAGATCTTGAAAACCCACTGGTATTAGGAGGTAGGGCCTTTGAGAGATAATTAGGATTAAATGAGGTCATAAGGGTGGATCCCTTATAAATAGGATTAGTGCCTTTATAAGAGTCAGGGGAGAGCTTGCTTTCTCTCTGCCCTAGGACAGGTGAAGATAAAAGAAGATGGCAGCCTCCCACCTGAAAGAGGGCTCTTGCCAGAATCCAACCATGCTGGGAGCCTGTATTTGAGATTCCAGCTTCCAGAACTGTGAAAAAACAAATTTCTGTTGTTTATAATCTACCCATTGGATAGTATTTTTGTTACAGTAGCTTGGGCTAAGACAAATTTCTTACACATAGAGTTTACAAATTTATTGTGTTTAATGTCTGGCTTCCCCTACTTGAATGTTAGTTTCATTGCATTGAGATTTTTAATTAATTTTTTTTCAAAGCTGTATCCCCAGCATTTAGAACAAATCTCAGTGCATAGGAGGTCCTCATGAATATTTGATCAATGGATGAACAAGTCCAGAAATGGGGGAGATGCAATCCTGATTAATTCAATAGCTACAGAATATTATCAAAATCCAGGTCCCTTTCATCACTCCAGTCTGCCATCCTCAATATTGGCTTTATCCTAGAGTAGCAACTTCTTTCCCTTGATTTTCTAGTATCAAAAATGTTAATAATACTTAAACTCTTATAATGCATCTAAGTAGATTAAAGGAGAAAATAAGTGACCCCTTTACAGAGCAGGAAAAGATTCAGAGAAGGCTCTCAAAAGGTATCTCCTCATACCTCACCACATGAACTTGATGACTTAAACTAATGAGTGTTAAGGAGAAAGCAATTGCTTTAAATTTTAGAGAAATCAGAATTTCTCCCTAAAATGGAGAAGAGGATCACATTCCCCAAGGGGTAAATACTTGAATCAATGTGGTGTTCCGCTGGCAAAGAAGAAAGTCTGAAAGGATAGACAGTGACTGAGCAAATAACTCTGTTTGCCACATTGTCAGATGTCTGCTTCTATACACTACTGAAGTGACCCATAGTAACACTAAAAGCTTTTAAAACAATTTCAAATAATACTGTCTTTAAAGATAAACAAAAAGAAAGGGAAAGCAGACCCACATTCAGATATAGTGAATAGGACCACTTCACGTGTGAGCAGATTTAGGGAACGTTATTCAACAACTAAAAGCAAACAAGGTGAGATTTTATTTGCATCCTACTCTCTGGATCCTACTCCACTTTCAGAAAGAGTTTAAGTGGCAATGACCTAAATAAATCCGTCTGCAAACTAAATCTATTCCAAGAATGCCCACTTATATTTCAAAATGTGTGTGATGTGTTCATGTTACAAAGATGAGATGCCCTTTTATTTAATGTAAGCTGTCCATTTTTGTTGGCTCTTCAAGTGTTCAAGTGGCCAAGATAAATTTTTTAAAAAATTAGTATTTTTATGGCTGTGAGACATGTGTTGAAATATTTTATTGGTTTAGCTTCAGTGTGGTAATCTGCTAGCTTTTTTTTTTTTAGTTGGATAGCATATGTGAAAAGAATGAGGCTTATAAAAATGTCTTGTAGAAAATAAAACAGCACAATGAAGTATTTGCTCAAATATACAAATAAGAAATTCAATTTGGATTTTAAATGGTGGAACTTTAAAGAAATAATTCATTTTTTTTATTTTTTATTTTTTTACATTTATTTATTTTTGAGAAACAGAGTGAGACAAAGCATGAGCAGGGGAGGGGCAGAGAGAGAAGGAGACACACAATCTGAAGCAGGCTCCAGGCTCCAGGCTCCAGGCTCCGAGCCTTCAGCACAGAGCCCAACGCGGGGCTCGACCCCACAAACTGTGAGGTCATGACCTGAGCCGAAGTAGGACGCTCAACCGACTGAGCCACCCAGGCGCCCCAAGAAACAATTCATTTTAAATGATGTGGCTTAAATGTAAAAATTTCAGTATCTAACAATGATTATTTACTTTCTTAACCTTCATCTGCTAATTGATTTTTATGTGTTTTACCTTAACTATTGACATCTACAGAAGAAAAAAAGTAGTTGCCACAAGAAGGATAAAATGAAATCAGGCCATTTTTCCAAAACTTAATATTCTGACTCAACTCCCATACTGGCTAGAATGAAAGTGATAAATTATTATGAATTGAACATTTTAATTTCCAGAGGTAATTGAAAGGTATGTCAAAGTTATCACTTAGGAAATACTGAGTGTTCTTCCAGTCAAGTGTGGCCTTCATATGCACCTGACCAGAGTCCATAAGTGAAAGGTATTGCATAGAAACACATACACTCATACTTTATTTGGAACACTGCAAAATTAACTATTTTTGATGCATCTCATTGCCAAATTACAATGATGTCTTTCCTGTTGATTCTGTTTACAAGTACTTAAACACCGCTCCATCCTGCCTCTTGAATGCCATGTATCTCATCTATTTGCCTTTCTCCATGGCACCTATTGCCTATGTACTATATAATTTACTAATTTATTCTATTTATTTACTAGAAGTCAAAGCTGAAATTAGATGGGTAATTTGTCTCTGTTAGAAAGCTACAGAGATAACACAAATTCAGCAAACAAAATAATTAAGTGGTAGAGATAAAAAATATTTCCAACATAATCAGTTGGCCAATTTTTTGCATCACAAAGCCAGTAACATTTTTATTTTATTAGCACTGTGATTCATGTGATAGGCTCTTCAAACAAATCTGATGGTAACAGATTTCCACATGGTACGCTGTGTGTCCTGTGGATTTCCTGCTTGAAACACAGAGTACTTCTACTCATTGACCTACATGATGAGGAAATCAAGAAGGTAAGGGCAAATAAATTATCAAAATTTGTCTAAGGCCAAGATTTGAGGACTTTCTTGGGCAATGAAAATGTGATAGTCTTGTTTTCACAGATGTGCCACTGACATCATCCCCTTAGAACAGAGAACTCCAGCCTCCAGTCAAGTTGTCTCTGAGTAGGAAGCTGTCCAACAGCCTCTCCAAAAAGAGCACTTTTCTTTTTGCTATAATAACAATCACTAATTCTATAAATGTTTATGTTCAAAATAATACACGACAGATAAAAGTCATAAGCATTCTACCCATAATATAGGATGAACTGCCCTATTAAATGAGGAAATGTCACTGTCAAAAACCTGAGTCTGGAGATAACATAAAGTTGCATTTCTCGCAAAGAAGACTTATGGCAGCAAGAAATGTACATACTATGAGACTCTTAAAGAATTCAGTTACCTTTTGATTGAGAGCTCAAAAAAGCTGAGAATGTGGCACTATTGGACATCTAAGTAAAATATACTGAGTGCATCGAATGCAGGGACATCCTCCGTCCTTCAGGCATGGATGGTACTCATGAAGTATCAGGACTGGAGTGTCTGATTCAACAGAATCTAAAAGCACATAATGCGTTCACACTACGCTTTTGGTTACTCACTTCTATAAATGTAATAGAATTGTCTTGTTCTTGCTCGTTTTCAGTCATTCTATTTAAGAAACCATCTAACTTGCATGCATTTCTCGAGTACTGATTGACAAACAAAATGACAGTTAATTTTATCCAAGCCAATATTGCTCTAATTCTTACAGCAAAACACCTAAGGTTGTTAACATGTTTTCTCAGATACTAATTTCTAACTTCACAGAGAAACTCTGTGTAACAAAGGAGGAAAAAAAATAGAAAGAGGAAGTAATTTAAATCAGCTCTGTGTTCTGTGTGGTATCTAGATGTATTTTACTTTAACAACAACAACAACAACAACAGAAAAAAAAAAAAAAACACTTTGGGGCACCTGGGTGGCTCAGTCAGTTAAGCATCCAACTTCGGCTCAGGTCATGATCTTGTGGTTTGTGAGTTTGAGCCTCGCATCAGGCTTTCTGCTGACAGCTCCGAGCCTGAATCCTGCTTCAGATTCTGTGTCTCCCAATCTCTCTGCCCCTCCCCTGCTCGCATTCTGTCTCTCTCTCTCAAAAATAAATTTTAAAAAAATCACTTAAAATTTTTAAAGAAACACTTTAACTTTGTCTCTAGGTAACTTCATTTCAGCCTTGAACACAAAAGGGTCCCTGTGTCTAGAGAACCAACCATCAAGTAAGTTTACCATGACTTGGTCAAACTGCATTCAGTCATTTAAAATGAAATAGAATCGTCCCATGACAATCAGATGGATAGGAATTGTTTATTTCAGCTCACCAAATAGGGTTTATAGAGCTCAAAATCATGGATCCATGCTAATTTTTAAAATATAAGCATGAAATCCCACCCTCAGAAAATACTACCTCTTAAAAGTGTAACTGGTTTGGGGCACCTGGGTGGCTCAGTTGGTTAAGTGTCTGACTTCAACTCAGGTCATGATCTCACAGCTAGTGAGTGTGAGCCCTGCGTCAGGCTCTGTGCTGACAGCTCAGAGCCTGGAGCCTGCTTCAGATTCTGTGTCACCCTCTCTCTGACCCATCCCCATTCATGCTCTGTCCCTCTCTGTCTTAAAGTAAATAAAACATTTAAAAAATTTTAAAACAATAAATAAAACTGATAAAAGCCGCAAAATTTTACATCTCAAAAGTGCAGGGAAATAATTTACAATTGCAAGCTTTCTAAACTAAATATTCTGGGGCACCTGGGTGGCTTAGTAGGTTAAGCGTCTGACTTCAGCTCAGGTCTTGATCTCACAGTCTGTGAGTTCGAGCCCCACGTCGGGGTCTGTGCTGACAGCTCAGAGCCTGGAGCCTGCTTCAGATTCAACATCTCCCTCTCTCTCTGCCCCTCCCCTGCTCATGATCTGTGTCTCTCTGTGTGTCAGAAAAAGAATAAATGTTAAAAAAAATTGTTTAAAAAATAAATAAAAATAAAAAAATAAAAGTGTAACTGGCAACAGCAAATAAAATGGAGAAGAGTCAGACTTATATATTATGATGTAAAACAAACAAGAATGCTATGATTTGTGGGTAAGTTGTGAAATAATCTCTCTGTATACAGTGATGATGACGATAGTCTTTGAAATGGCCACTGCAAACACAGAAGTCACTAAGGTCTTAATGTTAATACATATTAGAAATTCACTACATTCATGCATTCAGGAATATTCTAAATGACTATTCAGCAGGCATTTAAAAAACTGATTGAAACATAGTTAATGGCTGGGTATGAGGAATAAACAACCTTCAAAGTTTCTATCTCTTGAGAGACTTTTCATTTCATGACCATTTAATTTATCAACAATCTCCAATAATTACCACCTAAATTTGAATATACTAGTTTCTTCCAATCAAATTTGCAAAATAAAATGACAGAACTGAGAGAACTGAATACATAAGGTCCTGGTCCATGAAAAATAAACACATATATCTTTATTTCATTCATGATTGTTTCAGTTCTCTTAAGCCAGCTTCTGTTTCTGAATTTCCTCTGTGATGTTTTGGTCACAGAGTCCGTTGATGACTCATCTCCTCATTCTTCTTGAAAATAACAAAAGTGGTTTGTTGTGTATCACATTGTTTTCTCTATTTTCCATATGCCTTTTTATTTAAAACATACTAAGCTTTCCTTCAATTACAATTTTTTTTTTTTTTTTACCTGTTCAAGAATACCAGGTCTCCTGTTTTCCAAAACTTCTCCCTTATAACCTGTGGATTTTTTTTTTACATGATTTGTTTAAGAGAGTCTGAACATTTTTCCTGGGGCCCTTTTATTTGAAAGACTCATGGAATATTAGAACTAGAGAGTAGAATTCAGCCCAAATACCACACCCAGGTATTGAAGAACTCAATACCTACAAATTTTAGGTGGATTAGTTAAGACAGTATCTAGCAAAGGAAGAACTCGAACTCAGACTTCTTGATCCCCAGTATAATACTCTTTGCAGGTCACAATATTTCCATGATATAATACCAGCTAAACTTTTCAGAAATAACTACTTGAATAATGTATTCCTTACATCTATAATCTATAATTTTGTGTTAAACACAAAATATAGAGTTATTATTGTAAACAAAAAAAAACTGTGTATCTTTTATATGTAAATCATTGCAATAGGGTTTAAGAGGTGGATGGGAGGGATGACCTCTGATAAAATACTATTTGAGCCACTATAAAATAGGTACATACTACTTCAAAGCAAAGTCAAAAGGCAATGCTTAATTGATTTACACCTTCAATGACTCTTAATATTCAGAAGAGGAAAAAAAAAAAAAACTTAGAGTAGGGTGATCAGAATGAATTCCAAGGAGAAACAGGCTTTAAATAGGCATAAGATTTTTTTTTCTTACTGGTAAATATAACAAAGAAACATGAAATTGCATAAAGTGAAAAATTATAAAACAAATATTCATGCAACCATCATCCTACCTGCTCAGAATTAATCTCCATGTTTATTCCTTCACCCCTTAGAGAAAACTTCTTTTCTAAATATGATGGTATTATATCCTTGCTTTGTTTTATAGTTTTGCTATTTATGTATGCATACCTAAATATTATAGTTTAATTTTACCTATTTTTGAATTTTATAAAATTGGAAACTGGCAGTATACATTCTAAGTCTGACTTCTTCTGCTTAACATTGTGGTTTTAATATTCACCCATGAGATCCATGGAACTTCCTCATTTACTTTCAGTGCTGTATTACATTGTCTGATTATTTTTTAATCCATTCTTTCTTTGATGTGCTTTTGAGTTGTTTCCAGATTTCTGGATCTTATAAACAATGCTACTCTGAACATTTTTGAGTTTTAATCATGGCCACATAATCACACTTAAGTATTTAATTGCTGGGTCATCGTTTATGTGCATATTTAACCTTAAAAGTTAATGCCAATTTTCTTTTACCAAGCAACTCTGCATATTGTTCTTCCTTACCCGCTGGTACGTTTTCCTACAGTTCTACCTCCTTATTGATGTTCAGTATTGTCAGATACTATTATTTACTTTTATTTTTTTTTTTTTTTAATTTTTTTTTTTTTTCAACCTTTATTTATTTTTGGGACAGAGAGAGACAGAGCATGAACGGGCGAGGGGCAGAGAGAGAGGGAGACACAGAATTGGAAACAGGCTCCAGGCTCTGAGCCATCAGCCCAGAGCCCGACGCGGGGCTCGAACTCACGGACCGCGAGATCGTGACCTGGCTGAAGTCGGACGCCTAACCGACTGCGCCACCCAGGCGCCCCTATTATTTACTTTTAAACAATCTGGTGAGTATGTAATGGTTTCTCATTGTGGTTTTTGTTTGTACTTCCCTTGACTGCTTAAATACTTTTTCATACTTTTATAGGTCATTTGGCTTCTTTTCTTTGCGAAATGGCTGCTCAGGTATTTTGTCTGTATTGGAGTTGTCCGTCATTTTTTTTTCTTCTTTATTTCTAGTTCTTTACAATGAATGAAAATCAATACTTGCTGGACATATGTATTACAGATATGTTTTCAGGACCTATGTGGATTGACTTTTCACTCCCTTGATGTAGTCTTTTGATAATGAGATAATTTTAATATAGTCTCATTTACCAATCGTTTCCATTCTGGTTAGAGTTTTTTTGAAACAGAATTTTTATAGCCTGCAATGAGGCCATTCCCATTTGGTGAATGGCATAGACACAATCATGGAGCTAGGAATGCTCAAGTTATGTTTCCATAGAAAAGCAGTAGAAGAAAACTCTGGGACTGGTCCTAAAGTCTTCACATGTCAAGTTAAAATGTTTGAACTCTATCTTTTAGCTCATTGCCAACAGGAGTGCCATGGAAAAGTTCTGAGCTGGAAAGATCCATGATCAAAAGATAGGCTTTCGAGAGATAAAGCCTACAGAGTCATAATTAGAAGGAAGAGACATTTGGGACAACGAAACCAGCACATAGAGTTGGAAAAAGGCAGAAGACACACAGGATCTACCCTACAACCCAGCAACTGTACTGCTAGGTATTTACCCAAAGGATATGAAAATACTGATTAGAAGGGGCACGTGCACCCCGATGTTTATAGCAGCATTATCAACAATAGCCAAATATGGAAAGGGCCCAAAGTTCATTCATCAACTGATGAATGGATAAAGATGTAGTTTCT
This sequence comes from Herpailurus yagouaroundi, assembly GCF_014898765.1. Lineage (NCBI taxonomy): Eukaryota > Metazoa > Chordata > Mammalia > Carnivora > Felidae > Herpailurus > Herpailurus yagouaroundi. The sequence continues at coordinate 53,240,444 of NW_024412391.1, forward strand.
AATACTAGTCAGACTGGCTAAAATTAACAACCTAGGAAACAACAGATGCTGTCGAGGATGTGGAGAAACAGGAACCCTCTTGCACTGTTGGTGGGAATGCAAACTGGTGCAGTCGCTCTGGAAAACAGTGTGGAGATTCCTCAAAAAATTAAAAATAAAACTACCCTACAACCCAGCAATAGCACTACTAGGAATTTATCCAAAGAATACAGGAGTGCTGATGCATAGGGTCATAGGTACCCCAATGTTTATAGCTGCACTTTCAACAATAGCCAAATTATGGAAAGAGCCCAAACATCCATCAACTGATGAATGGATAAAGAAGATGTGGTTTACATATACAATGGAATACTACTTAGCAATGAGAAAGAATGCAATCATGCCATTTGCAGCAACGTGGATGGAACTGGAAGGTATTATGCTGAGTGAAATAAGTAAGTCAGAGAAAGACAGACATCATATGTTTTCACTCATATGTGGAAATTGAGAAACTTAACAGAGGACCATGGGGGAAGGGAAGGGGAAAAAATAGTTTCAAACAGAGAGGGGGGCAACCATAAGAGACTCTTAAACACCGAGAACAAACTGAGAGTTGATGGGGAGGCAGGGAAGGGGGGAAATGAGTGACAGGCATTGAGGAGGGCACTTGTTGAGTTGAGCATTGGGTGTTGTATGTAAGTGATGAATCACGGGAATCTACCCCCAAAACCAAGAGCACATTGTATATATACTCTATGTTAGCTAACTTGACAATAAATTATATATGTAAAAACAATTTTTTTAAAAGATGTGGCATATATATATATATATATATATATACACACACACACACATTCCCTCTCTGGTTTTACACTAAATTCTGCACAAGTCACATACTGACTTTATGTAACAATGTCCATTATCTCACAATGACACAAGCATAATAAAAGGCAAAGAAATTTATATGTATATATGTATATATATATATATACACATATATTTTTAATATACACACATGCACACACACACACACACAATGGAATATTACTCAGCCATTAAAAAGAAAGAAATCTTACCATTTGCAATGACACGGATCAAGCTAGAGAGTATTATGCTAAGAGAAATAAATCAGCCAGAGAAAGCCAAATACCATTTCACTCTTATATGGAATTTAAGAAACCAAAGAGATGAACATACGGAAAGGGAGAAAAAGAGGGAGGCAAACCATAAGGGACTCAAGTACAGAGAACAAAGTGTTCTCTGGGGGTTGATGGAGGGAGGTTGGGGGAAGATGGGCTAGATGGGTGATGGGTACTAAGGAGGGCACTTGTTGTGATGAGCACTGGGTGTTATATATAAGTGATGAATCATTAAATACTACTCATTACACTATTTTAACTAACTATAATTTAAATAAAATTTTAAAAAAGACATAGGCAGCTTGGATAGAACTCTTAAGGCTTATTAAGACAAAGCACCTGGAAATTAAATGTTTTTAGTAGTTTAAACTTAAAAGCAAAATTATTTGATCCATAACTATGAGGTCTAGAGAGCCTGGGTCTAATACATGGGTGATATTTGGTCTAGAGAGATGTAGGAAAGAAAGAAAACCATAAGCAAACATACAAAGGCATAAACAAATGAGATCACTTATGAGTCAAGAAGACAGATGGCATAAAGTCCAAGAGGAAATCAGATTAGATAGCTATGCTGAGGCCAAAGATGGAGAGAATCCAGAGTTTTAATAAGATAGATAAAGTTATGTTGTGGTAAAAAAAAAAAAAAATCCTGAAATTCCAGTGGCTTAACATAACAAAATTTCTTTATTGCTCATATAAAATGTGCTGCAGGTGCAGAAGACACCCCAGGGCAACCCTCTATGCAATGACTCAGCGGTCTTGTCTGCTTTGATCTTGCAGCCCTACCATCCGAACAAGAGGACTCTTCAATAACTTCTCTCACCAGAGGAAGAGAGCACTGGAGGGTCTCATCTTGACAGTTAAATGCTATGGCTCAACAGTGACACACCCCATCAGTCTTGCTAACTGTAAGAAGACAAAAAGTGTCATCCTCTGGTGTGCACAAAGACAAGAATCATGGTGGTAACTAGAGGAGGATTTAGATTTCACTTGACAGACCAAAGGGAGCCATCCACTACTTAGACAAGTGTGTAGTCACGTGCAGCCTACCTTCCACTAAGAGTCTGTTCAATGCCTCCAACACTAACAGAGCCTCTTGTTTAATCCTCATAACAATCCTATGACAGAAACATTACATCCTAACAAATAAAGGAACTAAGGATCAGAAAAATTAGAGAATATACCTGAGATGATATAGCTAGTAAATGGAAGAACTTGGATTTCACCCACCTTTCCAGTTCTAAGTCTGTGTTCTTTCCACCACAGTATCCTGTTACTTCCAAAAACAGATTCATTCGTAGGAGCATAAAGAAAGATAAAGGCTATTTCGAGGAAAGTTTGGAAGTTCTGTGGATATGATGTAATAAATCTTTAGTAAACTTATGAAGAAGGGAGAAAGAATACTCATATATATGACTGTTTATGGAAAACATTTTTAAAGAAAGATTAATATCTGAATGAACAGGGAAGGAAATAGTGATGAAGAAGTAGTGATAACATAAAAATTAATTCCTTTTTCTCTTTTTTAATTTTTTTTTAATGTTTATTTATTTTTGAGAGAGAGAGAGAGAGAGAGCATGAGCCGGGGAGGAGCAGAGAGAGACAGAGACACAGAATCAGAGGCAGGCTCCAGGCTCCGAGCTGTCAGCAAAGAGCCCAAAGCAGGGCTGGAGCCCACAAGCTGTGAGATCATGACCTAAACCAAAGTCAGACACTTAACTGACTGAGCCACCCCCGTGCCCCAAGATTAATTCCTTGTTCTAACCAATCTTCTTGGGACAGTGATCTTATTAAAAGAAATGGAGGCAGAAAACAAAGTATATGTTTGTAGGAAAAAATCAGTTTGGTTTCAGATAGCTGAAGGAAATGAAACATCTAAGTATAGATACCTAAGGATATGAATCTGGATTTTCAGACACAGATAGTGAAGGAAATTATTTGAGCTTTTCTGTATAATGGTATCTAGATAAATAAACTACCTTTTCAACATACAATGGGATGGTTTGTAAAAATCACTATAATTACATGCATATTAAGTTTTTAATTTTGCTAAAATATTTATATGTAAAAGCACTTTCCTAAGATCTTGAAATGAATCCTACCAATTCTCAGCTTAAAAGTTTCTATGACTCCTATTGTCTTCAAAATAATATTCAAACTTGTTAACATGGCATTTAACCTACTAAAACCTAGTCATCCTACCTTGCCCTTACTCATACCTCAGCTGGTCACACTGCCTTCCTCTCAGGCTGAATGTGCCATGCAGTAAATGAAGGGGAAATCTGAGATTCTTTCTTTTTCCAGTAATAATAAAACACAAATTTTGTAATACTACTACTTACTTGTGTATTTTATCTTTTTTTTTTTCATGTTTAGTCATTTATTTGAAAGAAAGAGAGTGAACAAGAGCTGAGGAAGGACAGAGAGAGGGAGAAAGAGAACCCCAAGCAGGTTTGCACTGGGCTCCACCCCACCACCATGGGATCATGACCTGAGCTGAAATCAAGAGTCAGATGCTTAACCAACTGAGCCATCCAGACGCCCTTTATGTCTTCTATCTTTAATGGTTATAAACTATAAGCTGTAAATTCTAAATAGCACGTAAACATTTACTATCAGAAAGATCCTAATTTATTTTATGTGACTATATACATTTAGGTAACAATGACTCATTCAACCTGAACATTTGGGTTGTATATGTGAACTGGCATCACCCTCCCATCCCCTAGGTCAAGAGCAAAGAGAGTCAATTACTTTATTATTATTATCTTCTGTTAATCAGAAGTTTGTAGTCAATTGCAAGGTCTTCCGTGATGTGGGAAACCTATGGACTATCTTACTGCAAGACCATCTTCCATCTGTGCTTATTCTAAAAAGCAATTTTTCTGTTTCTTATAGGCATATCTATAAACCTTTTGGAAATGCCATGCACAGTGATAGTTCTGTTCGCTTACTTCTTTGTTGTTGAGTGATAGAAAGAGTTCCCTCTTTGCCCAAGAATGCAATCGGTACTCTAATTGATAGCCAATTTGAAAAGTAAGCGAAGTATTCTGTATTTTTTGTTAAATTTTCTGGAATGTTAATCACTCAGTACTAATGAGTGATCTGTTGAAATTGGTCTTCTTCAGGTGGTAATATTTCAGGGCCACCTGGGTGGCTCAGCTGGTGAAGCATCCAACTTTGGCTCAGGTGGTGATCCTGCAGTTTGTGAGTTCAAGCCCCACGTCAGGCTCTGTGCTGACAGCTCAGAGCCTGGAGCTTGCTTCGGATTCTGTGTCTCCTTCTCTCTCTGTCCCACCCCTGTGCATGCTTTGTGTATCTCTCTCAAAAATAAATAAACGTAAAAAAAAAAAAAAAAAAAAAACTTGAGGTGGTAATATTTGTTCCTGGGGTTGTATTTATTTGCTTTCTAAGACAAGTAATAAACTTTCTAGGCTTCCATTCTTCCATCTTGAATATTCACATAGCCACACTCTTGGATGTCTGATACAACTTTTAAACTCCACTTTACAGATATTCCAAATTTCTGATGTTTCCTCTGAAACTCATCCCAACTTGCCTAAAGAATAACATCACTATTCTGCAGTTGCTCAGACCAAAAAGCTACTGCTGTCCTGACTTGCTTTTTGTCATAGTTCCACATCCAGTCTATCAGGAAATCCTGTGGCCTTTATCTTCAAAACAGAACCACAATTTGACCATTTTAGATCTGGGCCATTTTTTTGGTTTTTAACTGATCTTGCTTCCATCCTGTCTCCCTTACAGTCTGCTCTAAAACTAGCAGTGAGAGTAACCCTTGCTCATCTATAAAATATAAGAGAGATCTGTTATGCCTCAGTGCCTGTGGTGGCTCTCCATTTTACACCAAGCAAAGCCCAAGGACCTAACCATGACCTATACAATCTAGTCTCTGGTTTACTCTCTCACCACTGTCTCCTATTTTCTTCCCTTCAGTCACTCTACTCTGGCCACGCGTGCCTCCTAGCTGTCTACTGAACCTGACAGGCATGGTTTCCCTTAGGACCGCTGTACTAACTGTTCCCTTCACCTGGAATGTTCTTTATCAAAAAATCCATACTGCTTATATGAGTTACATAAGTATATGCAAGTACAAGTGTTTAATTAACTACAAGGTACTAAGTAAATATAAGATTCTTTACTATTATTATTTTCATAATAAACATCTGTCGGTATTATTCCTAATTTCTTTAGAATGAATTTGATTGAACTGTGCATTGGAATCTAACTAACATAGCGCTTGTAATAGTAGCTTTGGTTACAGCACTGGTGAAAGTGCAGTCTTCGAGACACTCATCTTTTAGGTATGTGCTATTTCTCTCAGTAAGATGATAACTGCCATTTGTTTAGCCTTCAGTATAAGCTAGACCCTGGATTTAAGATGACTTATCTGATCGAATCCTCACCTCAACTCTGAGATGGGAAAAATCATTTCCTAACTTAACATCTGAGGAAACTGAGTCCAGAAAGATTAAATAACCTACTTAAACCCATAGTCAGTACATGTGCTGGTACTCACATCTAGGACTGTCTGAATCCAAAGACTTAAAAAGTCCTCCTTATAGTTCACATAGGAACTGAAAAAGCATTACTGTGGATTTATACACATTTATCTGATTTATAATGCTCTTGAAAGTACTTGAACTATTTTGGATGCCAAAGCAGTTTAAAGATGGGACAAACTGATTCCACACTACAAATACAATGGCTACCCTGTATCCTTTTAGCAGTCAAGCAAACATGGAAAATTCCTGATCCATAGTACAACAACTAAAAACAAAGTGTCAAAGTAAATTAAAAGTGCAATAATGTAAAAGAACGAAACATCAAACAGGTTTGAGAGGATCAGAAAGAGTTCATTTAAGGGGAAGCAATTCTAGAATGTTACAAAAAATCAAAACATAAAAGGACCAGGTAACTCTTTTTTATTTTAAGAAATGAGCTCTGATGAACGTGGGCCATGATGGCTAATTCAAGCATATGGATCATCTAAAGGCAGATGCACGTTGATATGTTTCTAGTTACCAAGCAAACAAATGGCCACATCGCAGTTCAGCAGAAGAGCTGTCCCCCTTTCTTTCCCTTTGCCTGGCATGTGAAAAGACAACAAGTGACTTTAGAGCCAAATGGGAGATACAAATGTGTAGTAATGCCATCTGTGCTTTTCTATTTCTGGTCAAGAGAAGGCATATGCTGATTGAGAAGATACCAACAGATACAGCTGTAAATAGTTACCCTAATTAGTGTGTGTTAGGACCAAAGAATAGAAATTGTCATCTGGCTCAAGTGCTGAGATGCTTTCAGATGAGGAAATGAGTTATAAGTCGATTATACCTCTTGCTGGGAAACGCTGTTGACCACTACCCAATAACAAACCTATCTATTCCGCTTGTTTCAAGGCTTTTAGGAACTATTAACTCAAAACATTTTTGTAATTGATACACATCTGCAAACCATAAGGTAGTTGACACATAATGGTTATAAAGAAAGAATGAGCAAGTGACAAACTGAAAGAGTATACCTTGAGAATCTGGACACTATAAATATAATGCACATCTTGTCCTTTGGATGGCCAGGGAAAATACACTTCTCACTTCACCGAATATATGTAAGTCTCGCTAAAGCGTTTTTCATTTAAAAAAAATCTTTAATGAGAGTCAAGCATTAAAAAATAATTATACTCACCGTTGTTTTCCTCCACAGGGATGAAAAGAGATGTTCATACTGCTAGAGGAGGAAAAAAAAAAAAGACTAAATGATTAAAGCATTTAAAAGTTCTTACATTTTAATGAGAAAATATTTAACCTCTCTTGGCCATCAGAACTCTGTGTTCTCTCTTTTTTTTATATATACCAACAATCTAGAAACAATCATTTGGCAAAAGAAAAAAAAAAGTTATCTTTGTCTAGATTCCGCACATACAGTTGAAATCTTCCACTCATTTCTTTCTTCAACAAATAGCTAAGAAGGACCTACTACGCACTCAGCACTATCCTAGTCACCGGGGATACACCAATGAAAAAGACAGACAAAGCCTCTGCTCTCAAGGTACTTATATTTTCGTAGAGGGAGGAAAACTCATAAATGAAAAAGATTTTATGCAATGATTTCATACAGTAAGAGTAAACCAAGAAAATATGGAGATGGCCTAAAGGGAGGAAGAATCTATGTATGGTTCTGGGTGAGCTGGGTTTTTTGTACTAACAAACAACCCCAAAGTCCAAATGGTAGGATGAGGGTAGCCTTATTGTTGATTCTCACCAAGTACAGTGATATGGGTAATGACACGTGGCAAATTATATTCCAGCGTCTGGAGGCTTTCACCTCCAGGCCGTATCTTCTCACATTCCATGGGCCAAAGCAAGTCACGTGCTGATGACTAGCTTTAAGGAAGAAGGAACGTGCAATCCTACTGCATGCCTGGCAGGAGGAGAATTAGGAATATTGGTCCAAGGCAATAATGATTATCACAGTCTATTTTAATTGGCCTTATGGCAGAATGCTTCTCTGAAGTAACGGCATTTAAATGAAAACCTGAATGATGAGAAGTGAGTCATAAATAGATCAGCAAACAGTTAAGTGCAAAGTTTCAGGAGGAAACAAGTTTGGAGGAAAAGAGAAGTAGGATGCTGAGGCTGGAGCACAAGTCATTAGTACAATGAAGAAGACTAGAAGGTATTAAGGTTGGGATCAGAGAGACAAGTAGAGACCACATCATAGAGGTTTATAGGTAATAACAATACATGTCTATTTATTTTATGTGTAATGAAAGTCCATTTATAATTTGATAAAACTAAAGAGATCAAACATAAGTTTTTAATCCACAAAAGGACACACAAGGTTATATATTCTTTTGAACTCTTCCTATTATGGTATGACTATTTCTTTCCTACAAATTAACCAAAGTCATTGTGCTATATGTTAATAATGCACATTCTTTCCACACACGTCACTGCTTAGATTTTTTCCTAAAAAAATATTCATGAGTGAATGCAGAGATTTACCAACATGCTGCTTTCACTACGCTGCTCCTTAAGAGAAGGCACACAACTCTGTTAAACTATGTCACAGAAATGTATGATCCCATGGGAACATTTTATGCTACATCATGAGCGAAAATAATTAACCTATATATTTATCTCGTTTAAAAGAGTATTTCAGGGACACGTGGGTCACTCAGTCAGTTAAGCATCCGACTTCTGCTCATGTGAGGTCATGATCTCACAATCAGTGAGTTAGTTTAAGCCGTGCGTCGGTCAGGCTCTGTGCCCACAGCTGGGAGCCTGCTTCAGTTTCTGTGCCTGCTCCTCTCTCTGCCCCCACTCGCACTCTGTCTCTCTCTCAAAAATAAAATTAAAAAAATAAAAAGAAAAAGAAAAAGAGTATTTCATTTTGTGACAATACATACCCATATCCTGTGTTGTAATTTCAAATCAGTACAATATCCTAGAAAGCAATTTGTTATCCAAAGACATAAAAATATACAAAATCTTGGGGTGCCTGTGTGGCTCATCTGTTTGAATGTCTGACTAATGATTTCAGCTCAGGTCATGATCCCAGGATTGTAGAATCAAGCCCCAGCTTTTTCCACCCTGGGTGTGGAGCCAGCTTGTGATTCTCTCTCTTTCCTTCTCTCTGCCTCTCCTCCGCCTATGTGCATGGAGACATGAGCACTCGCTCTCAAATTTACACATACACACACACACACACATACGTGCACACACACACAATCTTTGCATGAATTAACTATGCCTTTGAGAATGTGTCCTAAGGAAGTAATTAAGGATATGTTTGAGAATAAAACTAGTAGGATGTTCACTGAAAGATTGCTTGTAAAAACAAAAAAGCAAAAAAAAAAAATTAAATGTCCAACATTGTGGTATTTTTGAAAATCAATTGTGCATATCCACAAGGTAATTTCACAAAGCGAGTAATTGTGATGGTGCAGAACTATACCCAATGACATGGAAGGGTAATTATACTGTTATTCTTTAAAAGCAGGTCACAAAATATCCTATAAAATATATAACCTGTGTTTCAAAAAATCTGTGTATACAAAAAATTACTTTATTTTTTACTTAAAAATTTTTTAATGTTTATTATTTACTTTTGAGACAGAGAGAGAGACAAAGTGCAAGCAGGGGAGGGGCAGAGAGAGAGACAGACAGACAGACATAAAATCTGAAGCAGACTCCAGGCTCTGAGCTGTCAGCACAGAGCCTGATGTGGGTCTCAAACTCACAAATCACGATATCATGACCTGAACCCTGAACCAAAAGACAATTAAACGACTGAGCCAACCAGGTGGCCACAAAAAATTATTTTAATGACCATATAGCAAGATATTAATGATGGTTACTTCTGGGTTGCTGAGATTTGCATGTTTTATATTCTTTTGTATTGTATTTCCTATTTTTTTATAAATAAGCATTTACTTTATAACAATAATCATTATTTTTGAGAAAATAAATATCCAACACATTTCTAAACTCTGTGTATAAGACCACAATTTTGTAACAGTATTTACCAGTTTGTTATAAATTTTTGGTACTAACCACATATATACCACCCTCCAACACACACATGAATATATAAATCTCTGCCAAATAACTGTTAACATTAGGAAAAAATTTTGTGTTTGTGTTTTTCTGTACTTTAAAAGTTTGCTATAATAGTCATATATTACTTTTATGGTAAGAATTTTTTTAGACAGGGGCACATGGGTGGCTCCGTTGGTTAAGCATCTGACTTTTGATTTTGGCTCAGGTCATGATCTTTTGGTTGTGAGATCACGTCCCACATACAGCTCTGTGCTGGCAGCATGCAGAGCCTTCTTGGAATTCTCTCTCTCCCTCCCTCTCTGCCCCTCCCCTACTTGTGCTCTAAATAAATACATACATACATACCAAAAAAAAATGTTTTTTAAAACAATAGGTCTTGGTTCTTTGCTATTCCCATTTTCCACCATAATTTTCACTGAAAAATCTTTTATACAGTGCAGGATTTAATTCTCCTACAAGCTACAACCCTCTTATTTTGACTCTCTACCCTTATAGGGACTAATTTCAATAGAGATGATCTATATATATTTAAAATACACTGTAGTTTTCCCCCATCCTTATGAAATCACCTTTTGGCAACTGTACTTAAGTCTGATACCACAATGAAATTCTCACAATCCATTGATTTGGTCAACTCTAACTAGGGCATAAAAAGTAATAAATCTTAAAAACAAATTTATCAAACTTGCAACAGTGTGTTGACATGTATTTGTTAAGAAAGTATTACGTGAGATGTGTGAGATAAACTAAGTTTCAGTTTTCCTAGAATTTATATACTCTAATATGAAAAGCATCTATAAAAAATAAAGGATATCATTGTATCTTATAATACTAGAGTACTATGTAACATCTGTCCTATTGGGGGAGAGACTCCCCTTTTTCTCTGAGTCTTGGCAGGAGGCAAAGAGATCAGATCTCTCTCCTTAGCCTCTGGAAGGCAGGTATGGCCTGGGAGCATGGCAGAAATTCACTGGATACCTCTATGCAGAACTTTGACACTGAACATGAGGGGTGTGTGTGTGTGAGACAGAGAGAGAGACAGAGACAGAGACAGAGGGAAGGAGGGAGGGAGGGAGGGAGAGAGAAGAAAAGAGAGGCAAAGAGGGACTGAAACAGAGACTGAGAATTCACTAATGGTGATAGCATACAGTGTCCAGGCCATGATATTCTAACCCAAATGTCCTATAAGACCCTGCCTGTACTTCCTGCTGTCTAGCTTCTTTTGCTTTTGACCTATATATTTTATTTAGCCTTATTATCAAGATATGCTGCTGATTCTGTGAGCTACCCAATATAGTTCTGAATAAATTAGCTAGCATCTGTTTCTGTTGCTTGTAATCAATAACCTTAACTGATAGAACAGTATAAACTTACAGGCTCTGCGTGGCTAAAATTAACAACTAAGGAACCAACAGATGCTGGCAAGGATGTGGAGAAAAGGGAACCCTCTTGCAATGTTGGTGGGAATGTAAACTGGTGCAGCCACTCTGGAAAACAGTGTGGAGGTTCTTCAAAAAATTAAAATTGGAACTACTCTATCATCCAGAAATAGCACTACTAGGAATTTATCCAAAGGATACAGGAGTGCTGATGTATAGGGGCACATATACACCAATATTTATAGCAGCACTTTCAACAATAGCCAAATTATGGAAAGAGCCTAAATGTCCATCAACTGATGAATGGATAAAGAAGATGGGGTTTTGGCACAAAAACAGACACATAGACCAATGGAATAGAATAGAAACCCCAGAACTAGACCCACAAACGTATGGCCAACTCATCTTTGACAAAGCAGGAAAGAACATCCAATGGAAAAAAGACAGTCTCTTTAACAAATGGTGCTGGGAGAACTGGACAGCAACATGCAGAAAGTTGAAACTAGACCACTTTCTCACACCATTCACAAAAATAAACTCAAAATGGAT
>NW_024412391.1:53252468-53347933 GCF_014898765.1 Herpailurus yagouaroundi
TGTATGGAAACCAATTTGACAATAAATTTCATATATAAATAAAAAAAAAATAAAGGACAAGGAGTGCATAAAAAAAAAAGAAGATGGGGTTTATATATACAATGGAATACCACTTGGCAATGAGAAAGAATGAAATCATGCCATTTGCAGCAACATGGATGGAACTGGAAGGTATCATGCTGACTGAAATAAGTCAGTCGGAGAAAAAAAGATGCCATATGTTTTCACTCATATGTGGATGTTGAGAAACTTAACAGAAGACCATGGGGGAAGGGTAGAGGGAAAAATAGCTACACACACACAGAGAGAAAGCAAATCATAAAAGACTCTTAAATACAGAGAACAAACTGAGGGTTGATGGGAGGGTGAGGAAGAGGGGAAAAATGGGTGACGGGCATTGAGGAGGGCACTTGTCAGGATGGGCACCTGGTGTTGTATGGAAGCGATGAACCACTGGAATCTACCCCAAAAACCAAGAGCACACTGTACACACTGTATGTTAGCCAACTTAATAATAAACTATATTTTTAAATAAATAAAATTGTATGCTCTGCAATGATACTAATTAACATTTATTGAAGGCATGATATAATGTTTGATTCTTTACATTCCCTATCACATTTAATCTTCATCAGAAACCTAACCTACAAAATAGATATTATTTTTATTTTGCCAAGAAAAATCCAAGGTTGATATTGATTGGTTAACTTGCCAAACAGCTGACCACAGATGGAAATGGGATTCTAAACTAGGAAGTTCAATTTCAGAGACCAGGCACTTGACCACTAGTCAAGAGCCACCTCTCTTTTTATGTAGCTGGGGTCATCCACATCAATCTGAGAAGTAGGGCAAGGACATCTTGGATCAAGTATCAAGGAAGAATTTCCATTCACAGGAGAGAAAAATTTTTGAGACAAGGACTATGATACGTTTGTGGGTCATGGAGTCAGAGGTATCTATTAAAAAGAAGAACAACTAGGGGCACTTGGGTGGCTCAGTCGGTTAAGCGATGAACTTCAGCTCAGGTCATGATCTCACAGTTTGTGAGTTCGAGCCCCACATAGGGCTTTGTGCTGACCGCTCAGAGCCTAGAGCCTGCTTTGAATTCTGTGTCTCCCTCTCTCTCTCTCTCTGGTCTTCCCCTGCTCATGCTCTGTTTCTCTCTCCTTCAAAAATAAATAAAAATATTTTAAAACTTTTTTAAAAAAGAACAACTTGATGCATAAAATCAAAGCACAGACACTTGTGAGCATCATGGTTTGAAAGTGGTCATCTTAACAGAATGATAGAAAGTGTCTGAACTGTGAAAGGGGTGTGGAAAAAGGCCATTTAATGGAATAAAATATGACTGAGCTCGAAATGTGCAAAAGGTGTCATTTTTAGGTGTTGCATTACCATGTCTTTGGTGATTGTGAAAGAAATCCAAAGTGCATGGGACTGTTGGCCTTGATCATTATAATGACAGACTTGGAAGTTCATACCTTTATGTGTTCATCAGATGAAGGCCAACAAACTAATATTTATCGCAGTCCTAGAGCACAGAGGAATCCTTAACCTTATCTACCCAGAAAATTCTTCCCACAACAGTGATTTAAAGGGCTAGCTGGATGCCTTTAACAGGCCTTTGAGCTTTGTTCTAATTATATTACAGTTAACTGACTATTCCAGAGAATGTGTAATTCATGATGATTATTATCAATATTTACTGAAGTTTTCCCTCTAGACTTTCAAGGGAATGATGATGTACTCTCCCAGAAGAGAGAAAAAAGACTAATTTTATTTTTTCTCTTCACATCTCATATACAGCTATATCTAGATTTCCTGTGCTACTGCCTGTTTTATATCTCTTTTATAAAAGACATAAGGAAAATTATATACAACAAAAAAATTATCATTTTTTAAGGGATGCAGATGGCAATCTGTTCTATGTTTAATCACGTTCAAGGAAAAGCATCCACACAAAGGACATAAACAAATGCCTAACAGGCAAAGGTCAGTAATGTGAATGAGTGGAGTAGGCTAAGTAGGAAGTGTGGCAAACCACACTGTATTGATGGGGAGCCCATCAATACAAGGCAGCCTAATACAGCTTTGGCTAGTTGTTGTCACGGGGGAAGGCCAGCTAGTGTTACTGGATTTTTCATTTTTAAAAAAATAAGCCAGAAATCCATATTTTTATTTAAAATATTTGGACTTTTAAAGTTAGCAACTGATTAACAATATTTTTTTTAATATTGTTACCCAAACAAAATATTTATAGAGTCTGAAATCAACCTGGTACCACTAGTTTAAGATCACTAATCTACAGACATACATAAAATCAGATGATGTATTTCCTTTCAAATCTTTCTCAAGTAGAAATCCCATGTGATCTTTTCTCTTTAAATTAAAAATAAGTCTTCACTGGCTCTTAAGTACTAAGGGAAGTTTCACCTATTCCAGAGTCTTGTCTCAAAGCATACAGGCGGAATGGATCCCAGCCTGTCTTTCAGCCAAAGACACGTGACTGAGGAAGGACCCTAAACCAGATGATCAGGGAGACAATATAAAATATCAGAAAAAGTTTAAGTTTGGAGTCAAAGAAGATCTGTTTAAATTCTAGACTTGACATTTATTTTGTATAATTTCTCTGAGATTGAGTATTCTCATCCATAGTTTGAGCCCTGTACCATCTGTGAAAATTAGTATGAGAAAACAAGTATAAAATACCTACAACATGAAAGTTATAGAACATGATGGAAAGTAGTTAGTTTCCTTTCTCCTATGAAAGCTAAGGAACAGATGAAAAATCTGAGTTATAAATAGATGTAATTTGTCTTTAGCCTTCCTATAAAGTGTCAATATTGTTGGGATTCTGCATACTATAACTGATTTATTTAAACTACTCTTACTGGAGGACATGAAACATCTAAAGGGAGGCAATCTAGGATGCTATGGAAGTTCAGTTTCATGATCTCTTGGGGCATAGAGACTCTTTACAGCCACCATTCTGCCACAGCTGGAGTATGACACTTGTCCACAAAGTTGAAGACAGCAGCATCTGCAAAAGGGGTGCATTAGTGGCTTCTTAAGGAAGGTTCCACAAAACTGCCATAGGATAATCAGGTTACATGTAATTGGCCGAAACCTAGGCACATGACATTTTGCTTCAAGGAAGTCTGGGATATGTAGTCTTCATTCTGAGTGGCCATATGCTAGGCTGAAATTTGTCACCATGGCCAAAGGAAAGATGAATTGTTGGTGGGGGTTGGGAGACACAATTGTAGTTTGTGCTTCAGAGGCCTTTTTACCTAAGGAAGGTAAAATGATAACATCACGTATTTTCATTTTTATCTTATTGACTGTCCCCACTACAAACAAACGAACAATTGTCTATTACTTTCATTATTTTGTAATATGGAAATGGAAGGGACGACTGGACATGGGTACCCATGTTTAAATGCTTTTCCCCAACTTTATTGTCCATATTTTCTTCTTTGTGTGTGTGCCTTGTTACTTCCAGTAACATATGCAGATGTATAATTAAAGGAAAAAGAAGACTCTATTTTCCTTAAAAAAAAATAGTTGTAGGAGAAGCATTTCTAGTTTCATCAGCTTTAATGTGTTCTAAAACTCTCAAGTGGGTGAAAGAAATAGGTGAAGCCCAGAGCACCAACCACTGCTTTCCTCTCATAATTGACTGTAGTTTATCAATTACAGACTTTTAGGTTAAGAAGCAAAGTACCCGACACAACATAGGAATTGGACACATGTGTGATGAATAAGTGTAAAGAGGAGAGGAGAGGAAGAGAAAAAGCAGAAATAATAGATGACAGAGAAAAGAGAAGAAAGAAGGAGTCAAACAATAGAAAAATTTCTTCTTTGACTCTCCTAAAATCCAAGAGATGGGAAATTCTTTCTCCATCATGAAGCAGGAATTCAATGGCTAGTTACTGCCAAGCTCTTCCTCAGACTGAGCTAAAATCTACATGCATATAATTCCCTCGTGCACGTGTCCCACCCTACCCTTTCCAGAACCAGAAGTTTAATTTCCATATCAGGGTATATTCATCTTAGGCAAGTACTTTCTGACCAGAACAAGGATCATTTCATTGGTATGTATCTCGTTGTTAAGTGGTAATAATGTTTAGCCATCTTATAAATAGAGACAGTAATGTGCACAAGTTGCTGAGCAAGGCTCAAAGGACAAAAAAGGGTCATAGGAGAGCTCCCCACCTCCTCAGAACCCACATAGTAGGTGAAGAGATAGGTTACAAAAACATGACACTGTGTTAGTGTATGCAAAGCTCTGAAAAAGAAAGCAAATAAAAATAACTTAATGTTAGTTAAGGGGCTCAGAAAGTTGAAATTCTTCATGGAAACATCAGGGTCAATGTTTGGATCTTGATCGCTGTTCTCTAAACCTCTCATGACTGCAAAATCAGGTCAGAGATTTTCATCATCCACTCTTCAGCATGTACTCATATTGTCAGTGCAGGATGTACGGAAGCTGGTTTGGAGGAACTATTCCAGGAAGAGGCCTGAACATAATTTACACTCAGGCACTTGTTCTAACAAAAGAAGCAGACATCGCAAAACTAGACTTTATTTACATGCAGTATAGCTAAGCGTAAATTACATTGAAAGTGAACACATTCAATGGTAGCCAGAGTTATTTACTGCTTTGTCATGATGAGATATGAAAACAGAGTTGCTATGACTCTCCACAGAATAACCAAGGCCACAGTTATTTGGAAAGTAATCATATACTTTCCTAATTTGGAGAGTCACAATGGACCAAACAATAAACAAGGCTTTGAAATCTCTTTCCCAAAACGCTTCAAATCTATAAAATTATTTTTCTTTCTATATTCAGTAAATATTCCTTTTTGTCAGCACTCCCCACATATGTGCAATTTTTTTAAGTTTATTTATTTATTCTGACCCTGAGAGACAGAGAGAGAGAGAGAGAGAGAGAGAGAGAGAGAGAGAGAGAGGGAGAAACCCAAGCAGAGTCCGCACTGTCAACACGGAGCCCCGTGCAGGGCTCCAACTCGTGAACCACGAGATCATGACCTGAGCCGAAATCAAGAGTTGGATGCTTGGGGCGCCTGGGTGGCTCAGTCGGTTGAGTGGCCGACTTCGGCTCAGGTCATGATCTCACGGTTGTGAGTTCGAGCCCCGCGCCGGGCTCTGTGCTGACAGCTCGGAGCCTGGAGCCTGTTTCGGATTCTGTGTCTCCCTCTCTCTGCCCCTTCCCTGCTCATGCTCTGTCTCTCTCTGTCTCTCAAAGATGAATAAATGTTAAAAAATAAATAAATAAATAAATAAATAAATAAATAAATAAATAAATAAATAAAAGAGTTGGATGCTTAACCAACTGAGCCACCCCACCACCTGTGGGCAATTTTCATTTCAAATAAACTTCTTAGAGTAATGCACTTTCTAGGCATGTAAACAAGATTGAGAGGAAAGTAGTGTGTCTGTCACTCCAGGCAGGAAAAAAAAAAAATTATAACCAATGATTTTATACAGACAAACTTTAAGTCACCGAAAGAAACCATTAGTTTCTGCCAAATAAATCCACAGTTTGCAAGGAACCCAAATTTTGGCTCCGTTCATTTTTATGACTTGGGAAAACAGAGCTCACTACCAGTTGAGGTGGAGAGGCCTGAGGCCTGACCGTGATTCTCTCATTTTTTACAAAGGAAATACAAAATCTGAATGTTATGAGAAACAACATAACACAAATTACAGAAACCATTCTATTGGAACTTACAGAGAATCATCAGAAAGACTTTCCTCTGTCGCAATATTGACCTCCTTTCTTCTTATCAATCTGTACTTCTGACAACCACATGTCTGTATGCAATATATAGACACATAAACAGTTATGTGTAATAGTTGTGTACATATCAACAATCAGGCAGTTAAACCTTTCTCTCACATAGGGGCACCCGGGTGGCTCAGTCAGTTGAGCGTCTGACTTCGGCTCGGGTCATGATCTCACGATCTGTGAATTCGAGCCCCGCGTTGGACTCTGTGCTGACAGCTCAGAGCCTGGAGCCTGCCTTGGATTCTGTGTCTCCCTCTCTCTCTGCCCCATCCCCGCTCATGCTCTGTCTCTCTCTGTCTTAAAAATAAATTAAAAAACATTGAAAAAAAATTTTTTTAAAGCTTTCTCTCACATATACATACACAGAAAAAAAGGAGTGAACATACTACACATAATCCTTCCTCTCTTCCTCATGGTTAGAAGTAGCTATACTTCTTGAATATTGCTTTTAAAAATGCCAAATATGAGTGAATAAACTCAGAATATGATTCTAGTCTCAAAGCATAGGTCTTAATAGAATGGCACAATGTATCCAATATTGTCTTCCTCCAAAAATATACTTTAAAATAAAATCAATGATAAAAATGACTGGCTCTTTTTGCGTGAAAGTTCATTACACAAATTATTTTCCCAACCAACCAAATGAATCTGATTTGAGAAGTCCTTGAGAAATTCAGATTGACTCAACCTCACAAAATTTTAGGGTTACTGTATCACTGCTTGTTTTGTTTTGACTTTGCTGGGCTGATATGGAACAAAGGGCTGACTTCTCCTTTCTTTTCAATAAACTTTTTAAAAATCAGTGAGGCATCATTTCATTTTTATTTGGACTAGACGGCTACCAGTTTCTATCTGGTAAATTACCTATTTAGATCAGTAGTTATGTGTTGGCTTGTGGCTTTTCTCCATCCACTGGTTCACCCTGAAGGGTACTCCTTCATTGACAAATACATTTTACTTTATGAAACTTACTCTAGTTTCTGTGCTTAAAAAAAAAAAAAAAAGAAAAGAAAGAAATAAAATCTATTTGAAACAGAGCCAGTATCTCATTCCAGGAAGAGAAAAGGATATCAAGAGTTTCCATGGCAATCAGTTGATGGAACTAAATTAGGCAGGAAACCTCTTCAGAATGCAAAATAGTCTTTGCAAAACAGAGTGGTTTGAAATATCCAGGAAATGTGTCACAGCAAAACGAAAGAAATGGAGATATGAATACCTCCATAATGTAAACTCTCTAACCTTAAAATAAACAATTAAAGACTCGCCTTTGTCCTACAAAAATAAACTCTCAAACAACTGTCATCTCTAATCAAACCCTTTGTTCCAGTTGGTTTTAGTTTTTTAAGTCTTATCTCTTGTGATCAACACCATGTAAGAATATAAATCTGATTGTTTATGTAGCTATGAAAAGTATTTTCTTTTAGATTATTGCTATTAAATTTAGTTTATGTACCCATTAATAATGAAATTGTACAAACTTCATATTTCTTTACTAGTGAGATCAGAAAGAACAACCCAA
The DNA here is from genome assembly GCF_014898765.1 of Herpailurus yagouaroundi. NCBI lineage: Eukaryota > Metazoa > Chordata > Mammalia > Carnivora > Felidae > Herpailurus > Herpailurus yagouaroundi. The sequence goes on from NW_024412391.1 coordinate 53,259,803, forward strand.
ATTTTTGTAATGCAGCAAGAAAGGAGAAATAAGCAGATTCCCCAGTTTAGAGAAAGGAATTAAACTTCTTTAAAAATAGGACTTTCTGTGGTAATTTAGATTATCGACAGTTTAAAAATATTATTCTACTTCCTGGCGTAGAGTGAAAAGAATTGAGTCTGGCAATTCTAGAAAATAGAAGAATTAGAATAAACCAGGGATATCTCACCTCTCTGGTCAGTAGCCAAACCTTCAGAATAGTTTGCTTTAAAATATGGCATGTGCCTATAAGGGTATTTATTTTCATCCAAATGTTTTTTTCTCTAAGTAGAGGGATGTTGAAACAAACATTTGTAAAGCAGAAATAAATCAAAATACATTTCTAAATCAGATTTACAATAAAAAATCTTAAACTATTCCTAAAAGCCCATGAATCACTGGTTAACCTAATTTTTAGGTTACATGAGTATTCCTTTTCAGTAAAATCATATGGTCTCTATTGATAACAAACAAAACAAATTTAAGGATACACAGGTTTTATAGATTTCTATGTCAAATCTCCTGGCCTAATTTCAATGTGAGCTTTACAGCATGATCTCAGTGATTATTGTGGGCAATACAAGCATTAGGGGGTACATTTTCGCACACGTCACTTGATCTAACTTTCCTGGCATCACGGTGCTCAGCTTTCCCCCGAGTTTTTAAACCAAAAATAGTTTTGTACCAGCACAGCTTTGTAAAAACAAGATGCCTCATAATAACACACACACACAATTTTACACCCAAAGAGAATAGAGTCTTAAATACAGCACCAGCAAGTAGAATGCGCCACAGGAAGGCCCACATGAGAACGTTGGCAGAAATTGGACTCTTCTGGTCCATGGCCATCAGGTTTGATCACGACATTTCCCAAGTCTCTTCACCAATTCCATTACATTCCTCAAGGCACTAATCTCACTGGTGACAAAACATTAACAAGATCTTTTTCAACACAATCTCTTAAAAATCTACTTTAATTTGGAAGGGAATTTTTTTTTTTTTGTATGCTAGGTAGAAAAAAAAAAAGCAGGTGGTTTTTTCTAAGTTTGGGTTAGCAGGCAGAGACAAGAATCTAAGGGTGAGGGGTTTATTTGGGAACTGATTCCAGAGAGAAGAGTGAAGGAATAAAAAAGTAAAACCAAGAGGAAAAGAAGCCAGCACAGGAAGTGTGAATGAGCAGATTACCACGGTAATCTCAGTGGGCTCAGTCCCTCTGAGATCTTCTAAAAAGCCATACAGAACATTCCTCAGATCTGTCTCAATAACAAGAACGCTGGGATATTTATCCACCAGACCCTATCCCTTATTAGCTGAGGGTCACTCCTGCGATATGAATTCCTTCACATCTCTGACCTGTACCTCATGGACCTACCACAGTGTACGGTCAGGGAATGCTCTCAGGCACAAAGACTCCAGACACTTCACTTATTCTAAACAGTTGAGTGACTCAGAGGCGCATAAGTGCTAATAATCCAAGTGTTTTCTGGTGTCGGCTAGCCCTAGTGCAGTGTTGTGGAAGTCTAGAAAAGTAGCCCAGGTCCCACGCAGTAGCACCTCATCAAGAGCACCACTTTTTACCAGTCCCTGGAGATAACCAAATATTGCCCATGATGACAAAAAGAGGACCTCCTGACCCAACTGTCCAAGTGCGTTTGAATGGAGTTCTTTAATGGAGGGTCATGTATGAAGGCAACAAAATGGCAGGAGACACAATACAGAATGATACTTCTAATTTTTCCTGTATTGTTAACTTAGATATGAATACAAAAACTAAAATGTGTAAAATGAGCATAGAACACAATCATGCTATTAATGTCTAAACTCTCCTCATTAAAGGCATCAGTGAAACTGGTTTCAGTGAGGGAAGCCTCTCACTCTGGTCCTTTTTGTTATTGCTTGGTTCTTCTTTCAAAGTCTGCTCTGCCGCATTCCATGCTGTTTATGTTCCTTCATGAGACTATATCAGAATGATTGCTTCCTTGATGAAGAAGCTTCTGATAATAACTCCAGAGAAATCTGCCTCGATCTGTTACCAGTGAAAAAAATTACCGGGTGTTGCTCAACACTATTCCTAAAGAGATTGCTTTTCTTTGGCAACTTTTGTTTCAAAATACCTGCTGCCTACTTTACCTTAAGAATGACAATTTTTTTATTCACATAGCATTTCAACTCCCATTTCTGTTTTTCTGAAATACCTCATGAAGTATTCATGAGAAAAATATTTTCCTATTTTGGCTTTCAACAGGAAAAGAGTATTTCCAACAGTTTACATCCATATGCAGAAGTATTCAAACCCTGGAATATTTTCTGCAAATCGCAAATCTGTAATATACTTAATAAGACCCTTGGAGTTGGTTGCCTGAGGTTTTACCATTCAATAACTTTAGGCTCACTAATATATAAGTTAGGCTAGCATTAAAGAAAAGAGGTTCCAGAAATGGTCTTATTTATTTGAGGCTACCTAAAATCAGGACTTGAACTTGACGAAAACACACTATCTAAGAATAGCACATAAAAAGGCAACCAACAGTACAAACATAAAAGGTAGAGCCTGAAGCCTAAGTTTGTGACTTACTAGCGACTGAATAAAGACAGGATGGTAACTTTTAACTACCCACCTCATCTAGTAAGTGGAGGACTGTCACCTTGGTGACAAGGTGTGCAGCCATTCTAAATGAGACAGCCTAGACAGCTCACATTACAAGCTCTCAGCAAATATTAGCTCTCTTTCCTCTTTCTCCAAAGTTTCAGTTGAGAAAAATATGAACTTAGGAAGTAGGTGATAAACATCCTGTTGAAGAGTAATGGAATTGAGTGCTTTTACATGTTGTGGTAAATCACTGAAAATTTATACTCAAAGCATATTATCTTTGGAGACCGATGTACATTTCTCTTTCTAAATACCATGCATCAGTGCATCTTTTCTTGTTTTTAAATAAATGAATCTTAAATCTCTGTAAATAATAACAAGACATATGACCAACACAAATCACAAAACTGGGTGAAGGTTTAAAATGTATGCTCATCAAGGTTGAGATTACTAGAAGGGAGAATAAAGAAAATTGTACAGGAACTGTTCTGAAATAAAATTCCTGACCATACACTTCAAGTGAAAAATTTAGGAAAAAAGACATATTTAGCTTAGTTTTCTAATTATCAAACTGCATTGCTTCTCTCCATGTTTTCTCTATCAGATTTGCCACAGAAAGTGAGAGACATGAACATATTATATGCTTGGAAAAGTAAATACTGTCAGATGGAAAACATGCTTCCTCTTTTCTTTGGGTATTACATTTTAGGGCTTGACTGACTACTTTTGAGCATAAATAATTGAGTCAACTCATCTGTTTATCCCTTAGCCTAGGAAGAATTAGTTAGAAAGTCATACTAACAGTTTTGGGTTTTAGGAGAAAAATCTTATGTAGTGGATTGATGGGTGGATTTTGCAATGTAGTTGTGGGTCAAGGGATTCAAGTGAGACAATTGTTTTCCCATGTTACAGGCAAAGTCACCAGACCTGCAGAAACTAGGTAACCTTATTAAAGTCAACAACTAGTAACAGACAAAACCAGGGTTTTTAAAGGCACTTTTTAAAAAAAAATTTAGACAGAAATAGAGCATGAGTCTGGGAGAGGGGCAGTCTCGATGCTCAGAAGTTTGCCTGCATTAACTAGACCCCTCTTAATGGTTCTGTACGGTATTATTGTTGCCTTTCTATAATGGAAAAAGCTATGACCCACCCACTTTCCTCAAAATGGTTACATTTTTTGCAGGCTTAAATTAAAATTCCTATCTGTTGGATGCAAAATCCAACATTTTCATCCACAGAATGATATTGCTGCCTAAGAACTACTTACATTATATTCTAAAATACTAGCAGTGCAATAAATGTTGATTAGTTCATCCCTCAATGGCTTCAATGTTTCAATTGATTGTACTTATGTTTCCATCTTGAATTTATTCTGGCTCCCCCATTGTAGAAAGAATAATCAGTAATTGACTTGTGATTAAATAAAAATGAAAGTCTTGTCATTATACTTAAATAATATGAAATAATGAAAAAAATAACTATAAGCATTCAATTTTTCACTAATGAACAGTGAATATGATATAATCCATGCAAACACAACAATCAGTAGTGAATTCGTTATAGAATATTTAGCTTAGAGAAAAGAAGTAGGCTGAAATAATAGGCAGAGAAACAGATGCATACATAATCAATATAGAACGAAAGTAAGGGGGAAAAAAGTAAAATTTTAAACCTTAATTTTTATTATTCAGCTCTGTAGCCTAATAATGCCAGAACAGCTTATTCAGAAAAAAGCTTACTAATATGCAGCAACATATTTGTTTACCACTATATAGGAGCAATAGGATAGGCTGATATTAAATAGTCAAAATATTCCCTTTATTTAGGACTATTTTATTATAAAATATACATATAAACATATCTCCTTGTTGGGAAGCACTGTTTTAATAAGTTTGTGTTAATACATTTTAAAGTAAGCAATTTTTCCTCCCTTGTGTATTTATCATTCTCTTTTCTCCAAAACTTTGGTCATTAACTGAATTATTAAACTATTCTTTTTAATAATATCATTATTCCAATACAAATTTTAAAGTAAGAACAATTGTTTATGCTAGGAAATGAGCATACTTCCTGCTAACCTAAGGGGTAGGTTGATCAAGTTAAAAAGGATTGCAACCCCTCATTTAATATATATTAAGGCTCAAATTTAATTTATGTCATTTTTCCAGATATTTCCCAGAAACCCAAACTTTACATATGGAAGATAAAAGTTGATGTTTAGCAATATATTCTAATGTTTTTGGTTTCACAATGGATATTAAGATAGTAGGACAGGAGACATGTTGCCACATCCAGAGTCTTAATTAATGTCTTCTCTACTAGAAGTAAACCAGACTTGACCTAGTAACCTAAGAATAAACAGCTACCCTCTTGGTAATATCTTGGTGAAGTAAGTTCCTCATATTTTCTAGAGTGAAACTTTTAGAGTTTCAAAAGCATTTTCCCACAAGTTACTTTTTAAAAAATCTCATCTTCTCCTTAAAACAAACCAAGAAGGTATGGATTAGTATCTGTTTTACAAGACATCAAAATCCACAATATACATGTGTTACCCCAACTTTCACAGCTAACAAAGCAGACTAAACTTTTACCGTTGGTCTACCCTGCAGTTACCCTCTTTTTTCTCTCTCTAATAATATTTGATAAGAGGAACTCCCAGAACAGGTTGGAACAGGCAATGGACTAGCTGTAGCTTCCTTTTAAGGCTAATACTCTTACTTTACATAACAGGAAAAGAAGCCAGAGACCATTGCTTACAATTTGAAACTCTTTATATACTAATAATTTTACTTAAATTTGCTGCTAACCTTGAAGAAAAATTCAAAATAAATTTATGCCAGAAAATGAACATAGTTCAACCACGTGAGGTAACATCTTGGTCCTAATCAGAACTCAACAAAAATAGAGTTGAAAAGCAGATAGTAATCCTACAAGAGCACCAGGACACAGTTTTACTGAGCTATGTAGACTATCAAAAATTATAGTCATCTTGTTGATCATCAGGCACTTGTATCTTTCACATAAGGATAATATTTCCAATTGAATCTTGATTATAAAGACGCAGTATAGAACAAGGATTATGAATCCATATTTTAAGCTTTGAACAACTTATTTAATTTCTTTAAGACTCCATTTGAATTTGCTCCTCTATAAAGTTGGGGCAACTGTGGTGGGGGGGAGTGTTTGGGAAAATTAAATGTATGCAATCTTCAGGTATTTAATGTACGTATTGTGTGTAAAGTACTTGAAACAATAATGAACACAATAAGACCTCGGGGGATTTCAAGTGGTGGAGGTGATAGCAGTAGAGTGTTAAGCAGTAGAAATAAAAGCAACTGTTATGACAGCTCCTTTCTCTTGGGCCCTGATGGAGCTGGATGGTTCAAACACCTACATTTACCTATTCAAACCGGAGTCCATAGCTCTTTCTACAATTCTACAACATTGCTGGCAGGGTCAGAAGCAACTACATGGCCACTGTCTTCCGAACTCTTGCCACTGTCACCAGTATTCTGAGGTCCTTCAGCCAATCTCTTCTCAGAAAATAGGATGCCCCTTGCCTGTCTTATCTAAGTGCCTTCTCCAAACCCTAAGTGGTGTTGCCTTCCCTCCCAAGCTTGTCTCTCAGTGGCTTAAGACTCCTTGGAAGGGTGGGGGGAGGGCTTCCCATCATGCTGCCCCCTCACCTGCAACTGGAGCCAGGTACCTGCAATATCCACATCCTCCCAAAGCCTTCACCATGCCCTGGGCATGGACACTTGCAGGGTGAACAGCACCCCAACTGCTCGCCTGGTGACCCAAGCCTTCCTGGCTGTGGCTCCCTGGCCTTCTCTCTTATTGACCTCAGGCTGCCAGTGCTGCCTAGGCCCCCTGCCCCCTCTTCCCAATGGTACCCACTCTGACCCCAGCCCCTCTAATAAACTGGTGTCTACAGGACCAAAAAAACAAAACAAAACAACAAAACACACAAACAAACATACAAACAAAAAACCTGAGAAATATTTATAATACACTGCTATAAAGCATACAGAATAATTTGAATTTGGCAAACTTACATATTTATACACACACACAGCAAATGCTAAAGAAAATGTCAGAAGTATTTATCTCTGCACAATAGGATTATGAGTGTTTTGCTTTGTGTTTTCAGTAATTTACATACACACACATACATATATAACATATATATGACATTTAAAATTTTTAAATGTTGTTCTTAAAATCCCTATAAAAGTCAGGAGCTAAAAAGAGAATGTGGAAGAGGCAGGAGGCAAACATAAAGCATAGAAAGGGCATCAGAAGGTGATGTTAACAGTGAGAAAATGAGTAGGGTTAGACCAGCACATCGAAATGGGAGGTTGTTCACCTTCAATTGGTTTTCCAATAACCAAGATTCCCACCAATTAACTTGCCTATCTGTAAGGCCATTTGAGATTGGGCAGTTGCCACACTGTAATCTTCTTTCAATTTCTGGGTCATTTCCATTGAAAATGGCAAAAAAGGGAAGTGGTTGACAAAGCCATTCTTCCCATGGGTACTCAGGTCAACTAGGGGCCAAGGAGAGAGCAAGGGAAGTTTCCTGGTTTCTCCTTAGAAAGAGACGTGGTGTCAGCAGCTATCTCTCTAATCTCATTCTTTTAAGAAACACCTTGTCTCTTCCTGTCCCCATTGAAATGGAAGAAAACATATGCAGTCTTTGCCCTAAAGTTTATATATAACCTACCAACAATGTAAATAACAGATGTTAGTTTCCACAAAAGCAATTTCAAGTGGTACCTCAGGCCCAATTCTTGAAATTGTTGTTCACCTGGCTAGTGTTAAAGAAGAAACAGGGGAGGTAGAAGAGACTAGAAAATAGATGAGAGAGTAGGACAGAACATAGGTGTGGAAAAAATGCCCTCAGATTCCTACAAATCCAGGGAAGGTATTAGGTACTCTAGCTTCTACCATAATGTTGTCAATGTCTACTCTCTAAGGCAAACGTCACATGTCTGAAGTCTCACCATGGGAAAGCCTAGAATCCTTGAAAACCCTGCTAGCAGGCTGGCATCTGCCTTTGTGCAGGGTCAGAACTGTGTTCTCATTTCTCGCTGTCTTAAAGTAGCCAGGAGAACCAGGCAGTCACCTTCCTTCACCTGTCACGGGAATGGCAGTGTTTTGTCAGAGACAAGCCACAGCTGATGATCATGTTAAAAACAAGAAATGAGCCCCAAATGGGGTCATGTATGGTAAGCTAAAAGTCATCACATCAAGACTTAATTACACTTTTGGCTCTCTCAGAAATGGCACCTTAATCCAGTTAATCAGGAATTGTCATCAGCACTAGTAAGACAATCTGCCTGATAGACCCCTACCATGCCCTAAAGGAAAGTGACCTTATAATAACCAACTTGTTTTGCCTAGAATAACTTCCTTGTTCCTGTTGCCTTCTACCTATAAAGTCTTCCATTGTGTACAGCTCCTTTCTATCTGTTAGATTCAAGAATTATTGAACAAAGCCATTAAGATCTTTAAAATTTACTCAGTTGAATTTTGTTTTTTAACAACCAGGATCCCAAAGTCAGGGCTGTCCCTATCATTGTATATTCCAAAAACAAAAACAAACAAACAAACAAACAAAAACCCTAAAAGGCAGAGGTGATGTTCTCCCAAACACTACTCAAGAGTAATTCTGTAGTGCAATGAAGAGAAAATGACCCTATGGTTTGCTTGATTAAGACTTTCCTTCAGTCATATATCAGTCATACTTCCTTTTGGAGACATGGAAGCCTTGAAGATAATACTCTATTTACAATATAAATCCAATTTTCCTTATTAGCTTTTCTGTTTTTCTTGACAAATTAACATTTGATAGACTTGTTAATTCTATTTAGAGACTTTGTTATGGGAAAAACAACCCTCTACAAATGACTAAATTCCCTAAGCTTACCTCAGACATAATTATTTGATACAAGGTACGAATTGCTTTGGTATTTTGGTAAAGGGGATTAAGATTTGTAGGATTTCCTCTCTCATTAACAAGAAAATAGCTGAGGGCAAATGGGTTGAATTTAAGGTTCCCCTGAAATATTGAATGTCCTGGAAATATCGGCCCTGACTGAATGAAAAGTATATTTTGACTTTTCTTTGCAGAACTCAACTCAACAGCAAAATTTTTTTTTAATATAAAAAAAAAAAAAAAAAAAAAAAAAAAAAAAGGCAATGTTTTATTATCTTGGACTAAATCTTTTAGCAAGGCTAAACACAATGAATTCTAATGCCACTTCCTGTCTCTCCAGGCTAGCTCTTATACTTCAGCAATGACCACAAAATAGATGTAGATTATAAAGCACTAGCTAGTATAGGCCTGTGGGTCTTGTTTCAGTATGAAACAGAGAAATGCCACTAATCCAATTAAGAAAGTTCAGCTTCCCAGGTCACTGAAAGAAAATGTCTCTCAAGAGAGATTTGGACATGATAGAATTAAGGTTTGATTCTCTCCAGTACAGTGTTTCATGGACCTCTAGGTCAGGAAATTAATTAGAGATAAGCAGAAACCCATAAATATGTGAAAATGTATTTGCAAGAAATTTGATAGAGCATTGGTTTCTCCACCATCTTATAAACAAACTAAGAACATTTCCACATATGTATCTTTATGCATGGCTTTCCTACTCTCTTTGCTTCTCTGGATAAAATCATATGCTACTGCCTAACCCAGATCTCACCTCTTTTGTAAAAAGTCTAAGATTGTAAAAGTCTAACATTGTTTTCTTTATCTTAATTCCTATCATAGCCATTTACTGTTTAACTTATCATGAGAGACATACTTTAGTTATGTGATCAGGTACTGCTGGTGGTATGGATATCTGTCACTAGGGGCTGCCCACTCTGTTGTCAACACCTTTCCTGTATTTTGTAGTTTCCACATCATGAAAACAGCTTTCTTAAGGTGTAAACCAAAAACCCTACTGTATAGGACAAAAACTTGTGATGCATGTAGAAGCCACTTTTAGGCAACAGTCTTCAACAAGAGAAACTTGAGCAAAGCAAAAAGGCCCACAGTGACTACCAAGCTGAATGCACACAGGCTTATGAAGACATAGGTCCTAACCAACCAATGGGCTGCTTACAACCAGACACAGTTCTTAAGATTCCAAAAAAGGGAAAATTCCCTAATCCCCTTACTCCCTCCCTGTACCCTATAAGTATAGCCCCTCTCCACTACTTCAAGGCAGATGTTCTCTCCTTTGATGTCCTGCTCATGGTTTCCTTGCAGTGTTTTCAGTAACCTTTTCTCTCTTCGGTTCTGCCTTCGGTGCTTTCACCACCCATGCTGCCGGCTCCCAACAATGCCCAGGATGCCCATCAATGCACACTTAGATTTTTTTCAATGTCTCCTTCCTTCTAAAGTTGCTATCCACTTCTGGAATGTGTCACTGTCCTGAAATGAAACTCTGACCCACTAGGTCAACATCTCTCAGATGTTAAAACGATCTGCCCTAAATTTTCCCTCTACTTACTTAGATGAAATGCCACAGTGCCAGGAGTGGAATCTGGCTTCCTGAATGGTCACCAGTGGGCTGAATTATACAACTTGGATGAATGAGGGGACTGGCCCACTGCAAGGTTGACCTTGGCCAATAGGAAATAGGAGAAGAAGCTCCACAGATAATTTTTTCCTCTTTTTTCCCTTCTGAGCATAACCTTGAATCAATTCCTCTTTTCAGCAGTTCTGGATAAGAATGGCATGCCAATGGACACATGTTCAACAGCAATCTCTGAAGTGCATTATAGCACCTTGTTCTGCTTCCACTTTTTCCTTATTCTCAGTCCTGAATTTGTACCTCTCAAATAAAATGTCAGCATATGAATCCTTTACTTAGGCTCTGCTTCCAGAAAGACCTGGAAGACTTAACATTTCCCTGATTGTTTTGCAGCTATGGATGGACATATGCCCAGGTTTCATTAGTCAGGTGCACTTGATATTTAGATGCAGATAAAAGCAATTTGAGTGAGTGACCACTGGTGGGGTCATCTTTTAGCATGTGCTTTGGTAGGAATAGTATTATTGATATTCCGGATTCCACATCAAAGACCCATGGATAGCCACTGCCATCCAGGGACAGTAGCAGCTGTGATGTTTTTGCTAGGAAAGTCTAATACTATATTGGGTATGATCCTCACTCTATCATTAGCCCTTTTAATTAGTAATCTTAGTTCTATACTCCTTTTGGATATTCTGTAATAAACTGGATATTCTATAACAAATGTTTATGCTTAAATACAAATTTATTGTTTGCAACTAAGAATTCTGACCAATAGAAGATTGGTTCACTGAACATTCAACTTTGAACCTCCTCTTTTCCTTGCAATCTTCAAAAAAAGAGATTAAAGTGAAATATCTAAATTTCCATTTTCCTTTGCAGCTAGGGGAATCTCTGTGGTATATTGCTGGTTTCAGAGCTACAGGGGGAATTTCATAAGTGGAGCTTCACTTCTTGAGTAAAAAGAAAAGGACTTGCCATCACACTTTTCTCTTGTTCTCACCTTAAAGATTAATGTTATACCTTCTGCCACTCAGTCATCTTGCAACCATGAAATAATAGACCAGTATATTAAATATGGCAGAGGGAAAAGAAGGAACAAACCTGGGTCATAGATGGTAACATGAACTGGTATACTCATAAATGAGTTACTGTACCATCTCTCTGAACTAGCTACACTAACCTTATATATAGTAGGCTGAATTGGGGCCCCCAAATGTCCATGCCCTAAACCCTGGAACCTGTGAATATATTATGTTCACAAGAGACTTCAAAGGTGTGAGTAAGTATTTTGAGATAGGAAGAACATCTTGGATTACCCAAGAACACCTTGGATTATCAAGGTAACCACAAGGGTAATTATAAAAGAGAGACAGAAAATCAGAATCTGAGAGAAAAAATGTGAAGAAAGAAACAGAGGTCAGAGAGGAAAGTAGATACTAAACTGCTAGCTTTGAAGGGAGAGGAAGGAGCCATGAGCCAAGGAACACTGGCTGCCTCTACAAGCAGGAAAATACAAAGAAAGGATTCTGTTCCCAGGCTCCAGACTGAACACAATCCTCCTGACACCTCATTTTTAGCCCAGTGAAGCAAATTTTATGACCACTAGAACTTTCAGGTAAAATTGTGTTGTTTTTAGCCTCTGAGCTTTTGGTAATTTGTAACAGCAGCAAGAGACAGCAAATGCAAATTATGACATTCTAAATCTATCATTTATTAATCAGAACTTGTGTTACTCACAAGGACATTCCTTACTGATGCAACAGCATCTTTTGTTTTATTGTGGAAAGGATTCTTGACTGAAAGACACAAGATCTTGTTTTTCATCTTAGCTGTGCCACTAATGTGCTTTGTGGACTTATCAGTTTATCTACAGATGGGGTTCAAATATTACACACAATATTGTGTAAAAGTTAACGGTCTTGGCATATGTAAAGATGTTGCATAATCTCTAAAGTGTCATATAATAATAGACTCAGCATATACATATCTGGATTTTTCTTTTTCCTGTAAATTTAGGATGTTTAAGTAGATTACAGATGTCAAATACTTAACATACCTGCCACCATTTTCTATGCTGGGCCCATGCAGACATAAGTAATTAATCACAGAACTCTTTTTTTTTTCTTAATCTAAATACACACCCAGAATTCTCAGTAGCTTCTCCATGCAGCCACTACTGTTTCATCAATGTTGACACAAGACCATAAAACAATTCACAATGCCAAGATTACATGGCTTGTAAGATCTGATCTATCTACAACATGCCAATTCCAATATTTTGTACATAATGAATAAACTACAAATAATAGGAAATCTTATGCTATAACATAAGTTCAGTGTATAACACATGGTTCATTTAAGGAATGCAATGGAAGATTGTTAGTATAAATTTAAAACTCAGCATGATGCTATTGATATGTGTATTTTATGATATAAAATAGTTTACTCAACAAGGTAAAACTCAGAATATAATTATTGTGAACTCTAAATCATGCTTTTATTACCTTAATTTTATTTACTTTCAAGATCATAGTGTTACATCTTTCTTCTTCCCTCCCTTCCTTCCTTCAAGGCTTTATTTCTTTCTGTCTTTGCTATAAAGATACTCATGAACACACCAAACACGCACATATGGACTCAAACATACACAGGGCTATTCAAACTTTCCAAAATCTAAAGAAGAACCTACACCAAAAACAAATGTCTAATGAGGTATTTATTTCACATAAATGAGATTACACACACACACCTGGTGAGGGTATGGCAATAATTTCTGGGAAATGCTCTAAGCTGTATTTAGAATGGGACAACTACGAGTACAGTTGAGTACTCTCTAAAATCTCCAGAAATTTAGAAGTTACCTGAAATTCCCAGACATTTGAAGTTCTCTACTCTCCAGGTAGTTAAGTAATAAACATCAAGATTTTTTTACAGACCACAATTACAGTAATCCATCAGTATCATATTGACTTCCTTAGCCAAGATAGCAACTAGTGAGAGCTATTTCATTCACTTCCATAGAAGGAAAAGGTATGACTATGGTCAGCGAATTCACTGAGTGCCAGATCAGAGTCAAGCCCAGGCTGTAACACATTGATCTCAGAGGATTTCTGATGCACTGAAGGCTCAAGGTCCAGCTCTTTTCAAATGAGGCTCTGCCTCAAGTATTTACCAGAATACTTCCATGTAAAACCACCATCTATTGGTATCTTATTCCTAACTAGGATACAGCTTCAGTTAAATGCATGCTACTTATTGGTTATTTATTTTAGTCAAACTACTTTTGGATTAGTATTTCTTTGAAGATCAATTTTCCATATTATATGTTTCTTGCCTTTTCACTTTACATGAATAATTCATGAGTGGGAAGTTGAAATATTTATTTTTAGCACAATTTCCTCTATTTTCACATAGGAGAAGAAATAAAACAGGGAAAAGGAATTTTTTCACTTACTGCCTTCTAATGTCACCTTCTTGTGTTTTCCAAAAATAAGTCCATTCCAACAGACACTAAAGAGGAGAAATATTCATGTCATGGAGGCAAGAAAATCTGGTCATTAAATTACTCTTGAAAACATACACTCACAGTTATATTGATTAACACAGTCTACTAACCAGAAATCCATTTGGCCTGGCCCCAAAAGTCAATGCCTGGAAAAACAATAATAATTGAAATTCTAATTCATGTTTTCTGGTACAGCAAAGCATTTCTTAAGACTGCTTATGCTAATTACATTCAGATGCATCAACATTATGATATTATTAAAAGTGAGAGGAAGAAGACAAGTCAAATTCTATTACCACAAATGAGGTTTCATGTTTCCATACTAGAACTGTTAGCTTGTTCATTATACATAATTGTAGTTTCAATGATGGGCTGAATTCTAGGACAGAGATAAAGAATCTTAATGGAGGCAGTGATGTCCTATTGAAATATCTGTGTTCTGCATCCAGATATGGGAATCGAGAGGTATCACCACTGAAATATAATGTTATTTTGAGTAGCTCATGAGTTACATAAAATGTAGACTAGTAGAAAACACAGTTGTAATAAAATGATATTCTATTTATGCATTGTAGTAAAAAACAATAATAGAATGATATTCAGTAAGACCTATATCCCTACAACAGTGAAAAATATCAATAAACATGATTTTGCACAGAGACATAGACACACATACTCAACTAAAGCCCTTTTGGGAAGGCCTGAAACTAAAGCACTCATGATATCAAAATTTTACCTCAAAATGTACCCTGATCCTTTAAGACTCTTCCAGTTGGGGACTAACCTATGCCATCTAAATACTCATTATGCACTCGACCTTAATTCCGTTTTTAACTATGTAAGACAAATGTTAAAAAGTCCTGTCTTGTATTCTATTAGGATAATTTGCCAGCTACAATGAAACTATGCATGTGAGACAAACAATTTAAGCATAAAAACCATACAGTGAGGTATGGTGCACAATAGAGAATATACATGCAGACAAAGAGAAGAAAGAAAATTTAGGAGATGGTGGGATTAGAGTTGGATTTGAAGGGTAGTTAAGAGGTAAAAAAAAAAAAAAAAAAAAGTCCAGCAAAGACAAAGTCAGCCACTTTAACTTGATTATTATTGATAACCAATCTAATATAGATAATGAGTAAACATGATGTAGGGGAAACAGTTCTGCTTAAGTTTAACTGATGAGTGTAGGTTACGTACATACAGATCACTTTCATTTTTGTGACAGCATGATCTTTATATATTTTCATTGCCTCCTCCATTAATCACTGTGCAATTAACTATGCCATTTTACTAAATTAGCTTATAAAAACATTTAATTCTCAGAGGACCTGTGTTTTCTGTATAATTTTTCTGTAAACAAACCTTCTAACATCTTGGGTAATTTTTCCCTTTTCTGTGAAGAAATTCAAGCAATTTTAAATTTCGTGCATCTCGCTAGATAATCACAACCATAAACATAGACTCTAGTTATGATCCCTTACAGAATTTCTTCTACTGAATTGAATTCCACAGACTACCTTAAGAACTTTACAACAGCTGTATGAATATTACTACATTTGTAACTGTTAGAGGAAAGCTGGAGATTTTACACTTTGTATGTATTCTATTGATACCTGTTATATCATACCATTTTTTCATGATAAAGGTACAAAGAAAATGTTTCTCTCCGAGTTCACCATGATGCAAAGCTCTGCTTCTCCTGAACAAAAGACTTTCTTTAATTTTATAATCGCCATAAATCTAAACATAGATATTTTCATCTTTTCTTTTTGAAAAAAGAATCAAGGAGAGGTTAAATAAATTTTAGACTAATATCTCAATAAATGGCAGGTGGTCAAAATATTTCACCCTTTCCTATCATAGTAGAGTAAATTCAAATTCCACCCAGGTAAACTCTACAAAGAAGATCTACTCCCAACTACTAATTGCAGAAATATCCTCATTGAATATGTAACCTCTTTTTCTTCCTCTAGTTATTCTAGAAATCCAGAATCTGCTTTGCTAGCAACCACATATATAAATTGTCAAAGTAATTAAACTCACACGCACTTCCTCATAAATCATCTATTTTACGATAGTGAGAAACATTAATTTTTAGATCAAACAATATAGGAGGACATATTGGAAAATAATTTTGAGACTCTAGTACCAACAAGTAATCCATTTTTAATACTTCAACAGCTAATCATTCATGCATCAATTTTGAGTTATCTAATCTATTTTTAGACTTTGCTTTTTGGTTTCAGTCCATGACTCAGTTTAATAAGCTAGGTAGCCAACAAGTCTAGTGGGAAAACTCTTATGCCTGAAGACCAAGTAAGACACAGGAAAATGATGCATGGAAGAGATGGAACTTTCACCTGGCCCTACAGCCTCAGTCTCCAAGTGAGATTTTCAGAATTACAAATCTGGACCACAAAACTTGGCTGGGAGTACCGAAAAAACACGATTTTGGATGTGGAGGATGGCTGCGTAAGTTATCTTCCAGCCTAGTCCCTCAGAGATTTGTGCCAATTTTCTCAAGAATGGGGAGATATACTAAAAATTAATCAAGAAACACTCTCCATTTTTAGATGTACAGTAGGGAAGAAAATGGGGTCACTCTGATTTTTGATTCACAAGTAAGATCAGTGCATGTGATAAGAGGATACTTACCACCAATCTCTGCATAACCACAGTTGGAGAAGAACAGAGAATTGCTAGTATCACCAGAGTGGTGATACAGGAAATATGACCTGAATGCAGCTGACAGAAAAAGTCATGCCAATAGAAAAGTATAAGGGAGCAAATATGAAAATACAATGGGAAACAGAACAAGAGTTCCCTTCACCAAAAAGTAGGAAGAATCTAAAATCAGAGAAAGAGATCTTACCATCATTCTTTGCCTTTATTGGTTAATTATACCCAACAGCTAATAGAGTGTTAGAAAATGTGTTTTATGCAAGTATGTAAATGGGTAATAGCCTGCCAAAGTAAGAATATCGTAATTTAAAATTGTGAGATTAGTGTCAATATTCAAGTTCAAGATACAGAATAAGAAGCTCAAAACAGCAGAGAAACCAACAGAGAAAATGAAAAAACAAAAAAAAAAAGGATGTGTTCAAGGCACATAAATAAGACTCCTACAGTGACTGAAGCATACCTTGAATAAGGAGGTAAGATGACAGTGGAAAAGGAGATTCAAGTCAGATTGTCATGAATCTTGTAGACCAGGATTAGGAGCTTAAATGTGTTCCTAGAGAAATTTGGGAGCCACTGAAGATTCTAGAATGGGAGAATCTTATTTGTATCTAAAAAGTAACAATACTAATGGTTTGGTGGATGGAGCTAAGGCTGATCATGGGCAAGGGATGCTGAGGACCTCCTCCAAGAACCAGACTGGAGATAATAATGAAAAAGCAGATGTGAAAGATGTGTGGCTTAACAGAAGCAAAAGGATATGGCACCTGATTGAAGTGGAGGGGCACTAGGAGGTGCCAAGAATTCACTCATTCAATTTCCAAAGGGACTTATTAGGAGCATTCCAGGTGCCAGCAACTGTGCTTGATATAATGGTGGACCAAAATAAATACATTGCCTATGTTCTTGCAAGACAGTGGGCAAGTGAAAAACAGCCCTGTATTTAATAATTACTCAAGTGTGTTTTTTGCTTCAGGCTGTAGCACGTTCTAAGAAACAAAAGTCAGTTTTGAAACAGCTTGTGCAAAATAAAGCTACGAGATCAACTCTGAGGAATTAATATGATACATTTAATATTCTTAAGAGTTAACTAAGGGAAGGAACATCTGAGAGTACTGCAGGTAGAGAAAGGACAAGAACAAGGTCCTGGAGGGCTGGGAGTCTAGCACTGCCTCACTTTAAACAGATTTTAGTGGGCTCCACAATAGATAGTGATGTTGTAAGATAGAAAATACAGAGAGAAAAGCAGGTCTAAAGGAAGTAGAGGAAGAACGTAAAAAAAAAAAATGTTGTATGTAGGAAACTGTGAGTTTAAAATGCAAAACCTCAGACAGGGAAAGTAGACAGACAGAGCTGGGGGTAGAAATTATGGACTCATCAGTGTCCATGTGATATTTTGACTCATGACTTACTAAAGTTGCCCAGGGAATATATGTAGGAAATAATACGCTCAAGAATGGAACTCCAGGGGGAAAGTAGTAATTAAGAAATAAGTAAAGTAAAAAGAGTGACAAACGGAGACTGGGGAAAAAGTAGCAAGGCTGGAAGAGGGACACAAGAATGGCGTTACGGAATCTAATGGCAGCAACTTCCAAAGAGTAAACAGCTGATTGGGTTAAAAGCTATAGGGTCTATGGTTGGGGAAGCCAAAGGTCCAAGATAACCTCAGCAAACAAAATTTCAGTTCAGGATCATCAGGATAGTTACGTAAGACTGAGAAGAAAAGTCCCACACACCTTAAAACAAACACAAACAAAAAAAGTTTAATTTCTATAGCTTTTGGTCGTACTTCAGTCATTTTTCTTTTCACATAAATCCTCCACTACCTGTCCTTAAAACCTAAGATTGAAAAGCCAACTTCCATGAATGGTTATATACTTGACTTGGGACAGTTTATAATTTTTTAACTAGCCTGATTCCGTTTTCTTTTTGAAAATAAATCCCACATAACTTGAGAGAACAATATTTTTTGTTTTGCGATTTCCTTGTAGAATCAGGTTTGCTTTTCAGAAAGACAAAGGTTATGTGTGTGGGGGTAGGGTCCATCTTAAACAGCAGATTCCAAGAAAGCATTTTGTGGTGTGGGTGGTTAGGCAAATATTCTTCCCTCGGTTCCGGTACTTTCCACTGGACTTTTGCCTGCTAAGTCTGAACTTGTCTATTAGGGGAAGCAAAGAATGTGGCAGAAACATGTGCCAGCAAGTGCATGCTTATTTTGAAACAGACCCAAAGAATGAAGTATGTAGATCTAATGACTTTGTATAAAAAGTAAATGACACTAACCAAGTGATCGGTTAACACAAATGTCAAGAAATTAAGAATTTTCTAAAGAAATAAAATGGTACTTTTCCAAGTGGTGATATACTTTTAAAGTGTTTTAAAGCTATAAATGCTTCTTAGTTAACATATTCATATATATTCATGCAAGAGTCAATTTTCCTCACCATTACCACTAGGTACCAGGTAGCCAGATGCACGCATGTGCGCATACATGCGCATGTGCACACACAGACACAAATCCCACAAAAAACAAAAGAAAACTAAGAGGCCATACGGAGCTCAGATAAACTCCAAGCTAGGAATTAAAGGACAGAATACATTTTTTTACTTTTACATTAATTACTTTTAAATAAATAACTTCTGGAAAAATTCACTCACACCTCAAAGAGATTCGTTATTTAATTCACTAGAACACACAGGAACTTAAGAATGAATATATATGACATAATAATATACCTGTGTCAAGTTAGAGCGCCGAACTAGTTTTATTTTAAGCAGTGAGCCTTTGCTCCATATTGACTGCTAGGTTTGATTTCATTCCTTTTAATCTATTAGAAAATCTCACTAAATATTTTTTTTTCTATCAGCTTAGCCTCACCTTCAAACAGTAACCATAGTGATAAAGACAGCTACTATTTTTCTAGTATCCTGTACAATGCAGGAAACATGGGATAGGCGCTTTACAAATATCCCATTGTGCAGATGAGGAAACTGAGACTCAGGGAGTGGATGTAATTTGTCTAGGGTCATACAACTAGTTGCAAAAGCAAGGACTGAAACTCAGGTATTAATCTGAAGTCCAAAGTCTTTCCTTTAGCTTGCTATAGTCCACTCTTACACTAACAGTGGAATACAAGGTGAATGAGAGACATGTGGTTATGATACACCATAAAATGAAAAGAAATAAATAAAACTAAAGCATGGGGGGGGGAACCTGTTAAATATGTGAACCTAAAGCTTCTTATGTGGTTTGAACATTCATTGTTGCAGCTGAAAACGATTAAATTCTGAAATCCCAATCAAGTGTTCACAAAATGATTTTTATTCTGGGATCAGTCTCCACATTACAATCATTTTTGTAACTTTCTTAAGCAATAAATTTTGGCTTGACAACCCTCTGCTTGAAACTCTTTCCCTTCGTTGTTAAAGTTAGACCAGTATGTGTTTACTCTCATCTTCGCTGCAAGCACGCCTACCTTCTTCCCTGGCTGCATTCATTCTCCAACTTAGCACGTTCCCAACAGTTCCAGTTTCTGCCCCCTCATTCTATTCTATCTGCCAGGCTAGCCATTGACATTAAAGTAAAAATCAGTGGTGCAGTCTGCAAAGTCTGGCTGTCCCTTTTAAGGGAAAAAAAACTGATGCTTTATAATATTAAGCAATTTTCAAAGGCATTCCCAATGTGTCATCACTTTTATTATCTGCTCACACACTTTGCAATGTGACACAAACTACAAGATGTTAAATGGAAAGGAGAAAGAAATCCCTTCAAAGGAGGCTTAGGGACCTCTGATATTTAGGCTTGTAGGCAGTAGGTCAATTACCACAACAGAGGCTATTCTGTTTTAAGAAAAGTCTAGGCTCATCCTGAGGACAGACTGACAACAACTGTAAATATTGTCTTCAGCCACATCAAAACAAACACTCAGGTGCACAGTGTGAAATTGCTGTTGGTAATCTACCCCAACCCAGGGACAATCACCACCGGCAGTGTTCTGTTTGAAGGGCAGAAGTTCAAGTGCTTGCAGGGCTAGCCAGGAAAAATATCATAGACCCTGAGACTTACCAATCAAAGTAAACTCAAGTTCCCTAAAGGAATCAGGATATGAACTAATATACATGTTTTTAAAATGAAGATACACTCTGATTATGTATATATAACCCCTGGATATCACCCCGTGGGCAACCTCGTCTAGACCACACCCTTTGAGCTCCAAAAGAATTTACAGAAATAAGCTTGGCATGGCCAAGCACTCTCATTCATAGTTTTAGGATTGGAAACCTTGAAATTCCTCACATTTCTTCCAAATCAAGATATTTAGATTGCAAACCCTTTAATCCAACTAAAAAGAGATATTTGGAATGTCTGATCTCTCTGTCCAGATTCAAGAGTTGTTTTTCAATTAGTACCATAAATTGAGGAATTTTCTGGCATCTACCACTAAGTGAGTAAACTCAAAGATGATAAAATAAACTTAAAAAGCCAAAAAAAGTTCATTTTAATTAACTTCCGGTGAGACTTAAAAGTCAGCCTAAACCACACAAAGTCAGTTTCTGAGATGTCGCTCTTTCTTATTTTTGCCAGACAGCATGACTCCACTACCACTTATTAGGGCTGATTAGGGCTGTATTGCTTTTTTTAAATATAAATGACTTGTAAACAAAGAGAAAAGAATTCTCAGAAGAACCAAGGCAATATTGGCATCTCTCAGTTGTTTTAAATTAATGCACAAAAACTAAAATATGAACATATCTCAACATCAACAGTCAAAAATCTAGGTCAAGACTATGCTAAATTTATACCATTTCTGTAAATAAAATGAATAAAAAACAACAAAATTCACTGGGTTTTTCAACCACACTGTCCAACTCTCTAGGTCTATATAGTCTACATAACTACTAGCTTTATCACCCCTACATCTTTATATTTGCCCCAATATCCTCTCTACGGCATTAAAAAATATATGTAAGTGTCATCCATTTATTGGTACTTTCAGAGAAGCTGACATCATATTGTCATCAGGTTAGATGAATTTTTTCTTTTTCATTTAAATATACCAAAATGTATATTATTAGCTTAGAAATCTTTTCCATGTGAAAAATTTATTTTTTTGCATATCAAAGAGGCTCAATAAGATGACAGCTATTTATAATACGTTAATTCAGTTCTGTGTGTAGCAGAATTGGCAAAAATAAGATTTGTAGTTTTATCCTAAGAAAATTGAATCATTAATCTGGCAATGACTCACTGTTTCCCAAATTCATCTTGAGCTGTGACCTTAGTCAAATCTGTCTCCATTGCTCTTAATGATGAGGATTATTTGGCAATTTATCTGAAAAATTCATAATACCTACATATTACTTACTATACTACATGCAGTTTATTGATATTGTTATTATCTATATGTCAAAGCTGAATAACTTTCTAACAGAATGTTTTGAAAAACATTATTTAGCCTTTATGAATTTCAAGCAACAGTAGCTTACAGATGAGATATATAACATGTGATTCTAATGATAGAAATTTTTACACTTTGCAAGTGTTGACAATTCTCTCAGTGTTCACCTGTCACTTAAAGACATGGCTGTCTGACAGAACACTGGATCGTTCCCATTCCTTCCCAAAGACATGGTGGTGAGAAAAGAAGCTCACAGTCTTTCCCAAGGGCATCTGCTCAAATGCCAGACTTATGGGACATGATCAGCAATTTGGTGTTTTCTTCTGTGCTTTTGAAAAATGACATTCATCATTTTGAACAGTGAAATTTCCTTTCTTCAAGGACAACTTTGAGAAAGCACTCCAGGCCACTGTGATATTAACTGCCTCTCTTACACTCTTTTCATCTACTTCAGTCGTGAGCCTGAATAGGTTTTTGGGAATCAGATTACTTTGTCTTCATGCTAGGCTGGCCTGGGTAGCCCCAGAATTGATTCTGCTCTTTCATGATTATTCAGCCCAAGGGTGCTCCACCTTCACCCCACACCCACCCCAGGACCCAGATCCCTGCTTGGGAGGTAAGTGACTAAACAATGATCAACTGCCTCAGGATACAAAAACTCTCCTCCTCCCACTAGGCTTATAAAAATGAAGGAGACCCATGCTGCTGGTGTCAAGGAGCTTGATAGTGGAGTAAGGGAAAGGGAAAAGCAGGACTAAAACCCAAATTGCAAATGAATTCCTACAATTTTGCCCTTACTAGAGGAAAACCACAAACGTATTTAAAAAAAAAAAAAAAAGGAATGAACTATTACCAAAGAAAGACATTACTGTGACATGATCAAAAACCAACACTACTCTAGTCTCAGTAATGCTTCTCAGCATTACTCAGGTGAGCCCCAGATGGTATTCCTCCCTCCTCCCTCATCCTCTTCCTCCTCTCTGATCCACCATCTTCCTTTCAGCCACTGGCTCAAGCCCACAGTTAATGACCCACTTACTTCCCCCTTGAAGCTTAATGTCCCTTTATTCCTCAAGGAGCACAGGGTGAAAGAAAACAGCCTTTGCTGATTCAGCTTCAGAAAGCCATAGCATAAAGACCAGCATATTGCCCCCTTGAGAGAAGTCGGACCACCTCCCCCAGTATAATTCCACTGAGTTATGATACCTACAGTCACTTCATAATGTCTCCATTTACCAGAATCTTTTTTCAAACAGGGGGACAAGACCTCAGGATAGGGTTTTCCCGAAGGGCAGCAAGGGAGTAGAGGGGAGAAAACCCCATCCTGCTACACTTATGATGACAAGACACCTCAGATAATCTTCAAAACACCCCAAGAAATTATGTTTGAGTATCATTAGGCACATGGATTTCCCTGAACAAACAAAACAAGTAGAATCAGAGAGTTCATGATTCTTTTTCAATTCTTAATTTATAACATTCACGCTTTAATAGATATCAAGTGAAGAATCAATCTAATACACATCATCCTTAGCAGACAGGTCAGAAAGCCAAGACAAAGAGATGTTGACTACTTGAGGAATTCTGACTTTTAGTTCTGATTCTCAAGACTTAATTTTTATCCCTTGTAAATGCCCCATCCCAGAGTGAGGTTATTTCCTCACAGCCAAGAGATTGTGAAGTAGCTAGGGAATTCTGAACTGAAATATTTTCAAGCTTTTCTGTTACGCAAGTGAAACATTCTTCACTCTTTTTTTTTTTATAGTTTATTCCTTTGTTCTGAAAAACCACTCCAATGCACTTTTTAGTTATACAAAGACCCTCCCCATAAATGATGATACTTGTGTTTCAGCACCAATGGGTTAAGATTGTTTGAGTATGAAGCTACCAATGATGAGTCTAAAGCAGAGTCGTACCTCTGCAGACCAGGTTATATTTGAAGAAAAGGTGCTTAGCCAAGAACAAGATAAGAACCATGACCAGCCACCAAGGCATATGCCCAGCTTCTTGGCCTGAATTCCATGAGAGAGTTGGCGAGATTCAGAAGGTGACACAACCATTTTCACTGTGTACATGAGCCTGATCTTTGGGCCTTGAGTCAAAGAAATCATGAATTTTTGCATATCCATCTGACTATTTTAACCACCTCTTGCTAATTTTCTTAATTCTTCAGTTAAATTTTTAGTGACCAATCATAATTATATTCATTTAAGCATAATGTTGCCTTATTCTATCGGAAAAGTTACTTCAGTGATCAAAGCAAGTCTTTTTACATTCAATTCGAATAACAAAAAGAGTCTTCAGTTGAGCTTTTCAAGCAGTTTTGAGATCCACAGATTTGAGGACAAAATGTTAAAGATAAACAAACAGAAGAACTATTGAAGTAGTTTAGGTATAATGCAATGATGTGTGAAACAGGATGATGACCAAAAAGTATATATACAGAAAAAGAAGTATCTGTAGAAAATCTCAGGTTAAATAATAATAATAATAATAATAATAATAATAATAATAATAATAATAGCGGGAAAGGCAAGTAGGCAACAACAATAAAAATGACCCCAAGATCTTTAGTGCATACTAATGGTGAATGAATGAAAAGTAACCAAAGTTGCTACATTTTCTTATAAATACTGAAATGTATTACAATATAGAAATCTGAAAAAAGGGAAATTTAAAAAGTAAATAAGCCTGAACTACTTTATAACAGTTCAAAGTATGCAGATCAAGAGAAATCAGCATAGATTCTACCATATTACCATGATCTCATACAATCTTACCAAAATATCTCATAATAATGACACCAAAGTATCTCAGCATAAGGACATTCACAAAAGGCATTCACACTACATAAAGAAACTGTAAATATGTTGTATGTAGACATCAGCCCTAGAACAATGCTGACACAAATTCCTAAAAATTCCTAAAATTAGTTAAAAATTATAAAACCTTTTCTATGATTACAGGTGATAATCATAATCTGTCCTTTATTCTCTTGCAAATCCTATTTTACCAAACCTGATCTGTCAGCAGCCTCTCCATGCAAACCTGTTGTTCCACCCTTCATGTCCACATAACACTCATCTTTCCATTCTTGTGCATATGGTGAAACCCTATTAAGCTTTCAAAGCAATCTTATACCCTTCCATTCCCTTGAAACAGGAGGATTAAGGGACACAGCAGACAAAACTATGGTGAAAGCACTAAGTTTCTAGAAATGAAAAGCTTCAGTCACTCTGCCTTCTCTAGGCAAATGGGTAGACTAGAAGAACAGGAGAGTGATGTCAGCTCTGTTCCATAGCATCCAAGACTGGTCACTACATCAGAACTCAAAGCCAAGGAAACTGTATTACTGATGATACTGGTGAGTCTTACTATTTTCATTGCCAAAAACAAAGTAAAAATTGTTCCTTGTGCCCTTTCCTTCCCCCACCCACAAAGCTTCCCATCCTTGGCCAAACTCATTTCCCTTATTTAAAGGAGGAAAAACAGTGGCTTTTTTGCTTGCAGAGGCAAACCACAATGGAAGTTGCAATTCATTTTTTTGCCAGTCTCAATTCTACTGATGATTCTCCTGACTGAGTAAAAATTTTTAAGAAAGAAAAAAAAATTATGAGAAAATTTCTTAAAAAGGAAATCACAAGTAATTATATTTATCACATGATATTATGATGGGTTTCAGCATCATTTCTATTGTAGGAATGAAATTATCCAAAATTCAAGTAACTGTTCTTTGTAGAATATTCACTTTAGTAAAGTGAAGGTGTTTTTAATAGATAAAATTTAAGTACCCATACGTTATATCTATTAGAACACCGTTAAGTGTTAGGGTTTAGTAAGACTGCTGTTTCAAGGGTGTTTTTCCTAGTTACATCCCCTCACCTCCTATTCTTGTGTTCCATTTCCTTTTTCAAACCCTCTTGCTGTTTTCAGATGGTCAAGGAGCCATTAAGACAGTCAAATGGGGAAGAGAGAGAATGTCTGGATAATGTTGTTGGGAGAAAACCAAGCTCTGCACTCTTTTAAGACCCCGAAGTGGTTACCATATGAAAAATCTGTATTTGTGCCTCATGATTTTATCTGACTCTATTTAATTTTGACAGGGTTAGAACAAAGCGCATGCTGCTTCTATTCCTATTTGGTTACCCCAATCACTCTAACATCTGACATCTGGATTACGAAATAATTTTCTTTGGCATAATTTTGGAGAAGTATCTTTTCCCTTTTTTTTAGTTTCGGGACATTTGTTTTGGGTAACTTCTCTGATACCATGCTCCCAGATGTACAGTTTTATCTGACTGACATGGGTGACTACAGTGGTCCCAGTGACCCTTCTCACTGATCCTACCCTACAGATACTTAATATGCTCAATTTTTCAAAGTAGGTAACTAAAAAATGCCAGTAATTCATGCACCTGTCCAACAAACATTTACTAACAGCATTGTGATATTTGCAATATGAAAGTGATGATTCTATGTTCAACTAACAGTGAATTTGTTATGTCTAATGTACTCAAATCTTAGGTCTCCCTATAGTGAAAGCTGGATTAAAGCAGGGACTACAGAAAGACAAATTCACATGCAGGCTCAATTTCACAACAGAGAATTAAAATTAGTACATGCCCATCCTTGTTGTCCCACCATATAAAAGTCAAAAGAGCAACCAAGAATATCGGTCTTACTTGTACACCTGCCTGAAAGAATGATAGAGTAAGTCAAAGAAGAACACACCTTTGCTATCTTGCAGCTGAAATAGTAATGTGTGTGTGTGTGTGTGTGTGTGTATTATATATTTGAAATCTCATTTCTGTTGCTAATCACTATTTCTATTATCCTATTCCTTATACAGATGATCAAGTTCTCAAGAACAATATACAAACAAAGGAAACAGTACAGCAGTATTTTTAAGAAACTGAAAGAAAGTGTAAGCCAAAGACTTTATATCCAGATAAGCTGAATTTCAACTTATCAGGGCTGTCACAAAACAATTTTAAAAGTGCAAGAACTTAGGAAATATTGCACCTACATGCCTTTTACAAGAAATCTTCCAGACAATGAGTTTCATCCAACCAAGAAATAACAGGAGAAACATCAGGGAAAAGCAGTAATCATGAACATTTAATGTGTTGAATTGGATATCCTTAACTAAAACAAAGTTGTTGACACAAATGGACGAAGAGTATAGAAACATTACACATTCTGGGGTGCCTGCTTAAGCACCCAATTCTTGATCTTGGTTTGGGTCATGATCTCATAGTTAATGGGATTGAGCCCTGTGTCAGGCTCTACATTGAGGGTACAGAACCTGCTTAGGATTCTCTCTCTCTCTCTCTCTCTCTCTCTCTCTCTCTCTCTCTATCCCTCCCTCACTCACACTCTCTCCCTCTCAAAGTAAGTAAATACACTTAAAAAAATAAAAGAAACGTTAAAATGTTCTAACAAAGTAGAAAGAATGCGTCTAGAAAATATGTGGGAAAAGTAGAAAGAGGGAGGAAAGCAGAATATCGTCTTTTATTGTTGTACAAGTAAAAAAGGAAGTCAAAGGATACCATTAAAAATTCAAAAACCAGGGGTGCCTGGGTGGCTCAGTCGGTTAAGCGTCCAAGTTTGGCTCAGGTCATGATCTCACAGTTCGTGGGTTCGAGTCCCGTGTCAGGCTCTGTGCTGACAGCTCAGAGCCTGCTTCTGAATCTGAATCTGAAAAGACCTGCTTCAGATTCTGTGTCCCCCACCTCTCTGTCTTACCCCTGCTTGTGCTCTGTCTCTCTCTGTCTTTCAAAAATTAATAAACATTTTTTAAAAAAAAATTCAAAAACCAGATAATAAAGGTAAAGTGAAAAAGAAAATTCAAGAGAAAATCTTCATTAATTTGAGTTAAAGTGTTGTTAGACACCAAAAGCACAATTCAAAAAATGAATAATTGATAAATTAGACTTCATCTGAAAGAGCATGGGAGGAAAATGACAAAACAAGCAACAGAGAGAAAACTTTTATAAATCACATATATAATAAAACAATTTTATCTAAAATATAGGAAGAACTCTCAAAACTCAATAATATAAAAAACAGCCCAGTTAAAAAACGGACAATATACACTTTACCAAGGAAGAATACAGATGGCAAAGAAGTAAATGAAAAGATATCCAACATCATTTGTAATTAGGGAAATGAAATTAAAGCCTAGTACTGAGTAACTGAAACTCCCATGTATTTCTGGTGGGATCCCAAATTGTACAACAACCTTGACAAATGGTTTGGAAGTTTCTTAAAAATTAAACATACACAAGAAGCACACCAGTGATTCTGCCTATCTGTCTCTTGCTTCAACAGTGTTTGGACAGAACAGGCCTAGGAAACCCCCTCTTCCAGCCTCCAACCACTCTCCAACCCCTCCAGTCACAACCTCTGAGAAACATCTTTTTGGCCATTTTCTGCCTCCATTTTCTAAGACCCGTTATTGCCAACCATGAGCTCACAGATTCATCAGAATCATTCCACTGGGGAGGCAGTCACAGTCAACCTCCTGGTCAACCTGAATCTTCAGGCATCCTACACCTACCTCTCTCTGCGTTTCTATTTTGACAGTGGCTATGTGGGCACCTCTGCCACAAGAGCATTCAGCATCTCTAGAAGGTGCAAAACTTGTGTGGTGGGTACCTTCTTCCAGGACATGTGGAAGCCTCCCAAGATGAGCAGGATGAAACCTGGGATGCCATTGAAACCACCATGGCCCCCAAAAAAGAATCTGACCCAGGCCTTTGGCATCTGTGTGCTTTGGGATGCACAGATGTCCATCTCTGTGACTTCCTGGAGAACCACTAACTAGATGAGCAGGTAGAACTATCAAAAAGATGGGCAACCACCTAATTCCACAGTCTGGCCATCCCTAGGATGGGGAGGGCAAGTATCTTTGCAAGAGGCTAATCCTAAAGCACTGCTAGAACCTTCCCCAGCTCAGGTACCTCTGTCTGCAGCCCCTGATGTCAGAGCATCTGCCTGAGCCTCTCCCTAGAGCAACTAGGCAGTTTTTAAACAAGCTGGAGCCCTCTCCCAAGCTGTGGGTCAAATGGAAGCAATAATATGCAGTTTTTTGCAGGAAAAAGGAAAACAAAAACAAAAACAAAAACACATACACTTACCAAATGGACCCAACAAGCCTCATATAGGTATTCACCCTAGATGAATGAAAACTTACTTTCACACACACACACACACACACACACACACACACACACACACACCCTGCATACAAATATGTATAGTGGCATTATTCATGACCATCAAAAATTGAAAAAAACCTAAATGTGCTTCACTGAGTACATCGATAAAAAAATGTGATATAGCTATATGATGGAATTTAAGTCAATAAGGAAAAGGAGTGAACTATTGATATACACAAAACCATGGACGAAGCACAAATGCATCATGCCAAGTCAAAGAAGTCAATTTCAAAAGCTGGCATACTAGATGATTCCATTTATATGACATTTTGGAAAAAGCAATTGTAAAGGAGAGTTAAATATAGGTAACAGAGGCACTAGGATGAATGGCTACCAGGGGTTATAGGCAAAGAGAGGGATTCAGTACAAATGGGCAATATGAGGAAATGTTTTGAAATGATGAAACTGTTCTCTCTCCTGATTGCAGAGGTGATTACATGAATCTAAGCATGTGCTAAAACTCAACTACACAGCAAAAAGTGAATTTGTCTTCAGGTAAATTAAAAACTATTTTTAATAGGGAGATTGTGGTAGATTAAAAGTGAACAAAAATATGTTAACAATCAGTTGCAGTGCATGAACCTAGATCAGCCACTATTGTTGTAGTTTTCCTTTTTGAAAAGTAAGCATAAAAAGGTATTCTTGTTATAATTGTGAACATTTGAATATGAACCTAACACTAGATTTTCTTAAGTGGGTGAAGGGTAGAGTGGTTTATTACTAGTTGTTACTCTCATACTTAGGAGATGCATACTGATATATCTAGTGGTAACTTTCACAGTGTCAACCACTTACCTTTAAGTGGTACAGGAAAAAAAAATATGGAGATAGATAGATAGATAGATAGATAGATAGATAGGTTCACCATATACTGAAACCCTAAGTGAATGTATACCATTATTCATTTTATTATCTCCAGATTTTCTGTATTTGAACAATTTAACACTATAATACTGCAGAAAAGAATTTATCAGTAAAGAGCCAAAGACAGCTCAATCTGAAAATGTACAAAAGGTTAGCCATATAATAAAATATAAGAGTTCAACAATTTCTACTTTTGTCAATCTTCCACACCTATCTCTTTGAATGTGAATTGTTATTACAAAGTTAACATCTTTTATATACTGACAGTAGTATGTGGTAAATTTTTCAGAGTAAAAATATATTTCCTAGGGGCACTTGGCTGGCTCAGTTGGTACATCATCCAATTCTTCATCTCTGGTTTGAGTTCAAGTCCCATGTTGGGTATAGAGCTTACTTTAAAAATATAAAATAATCTCCTCTCTCTAAAAAGAAAAAAATGCACACACACACACACACACACACACACACACACACACATGCGCGCGCACACACACACACACACACACACGCGCGCGCACACACACACACACACACACTTCCTAACTACTTTCTTTCAGGAAGCTGTCAAAGTATGCACTCCATTAAATGAAGGAGTAATCCAAGCATTAGGAAGATATGAGTCCAGGAAATATTATCTCCAGAAGGATAGTAAAAAGAAGATAATCCTAATAGTATAGTGCAGACAATCATACAATTTGGAGCAGGTCAACAGCTCTGGGGAGAGATAGCTCTATGTAAATGAAACAAAATTCCCAAGTGTGTTTGAACGTATTGAAAGGTGATTTACACAAGTGATTAAGATTTGAGGCTGAATTAGTGATAATAGAGAAGCAAAGAAAAATAAGGCAGTAATTAACTTCAGAGACAATAAAAAGTGTACAACAATGGAAAAGTAATCAGTTTACTATATGGATTAGCTACAAGCACTGTTAACAGAGGTGCCTGGGTGGCTCAGGTCATGGTCGCAGGGGTTCGGGAGCTCAAGCCTTGCTTGGGGCTCTCTGCTGTCAGCACAGAGCCTGCTTCAGATCCTCTGTCCACCTCTCTCTCTGCCCCTCCCTTGCACATGTTCTCTCTTAAAAAAAAAAAAATCACTGTTAACAAAGAATTAATAATTCAAATACTGAGAAAGAATCTAAACAAAATTATAAACCAATATCGAAAAGATAGGAGCACACATGGGAAGTGTGCATGTGCCTGGTGACAGGTGAGAGAACTCAGTTAAAGACAGGTAAATTTTATTTTCCTGAGGAAGAAGTCAATAAGCAATGTCTAAAATGTCAGTCAAGAAGTAGCAATGTAAGCATTTTTAAGAGCTACCGAGGTTAATAATAACAATAATAATCAAAACAGCTAAAAGAGCTGAAATTGCTAGGGGACTATATAAGTCTTATAACACTATTTGACTCTTTTAGGTACATACTTTTAAATAAAATAAAATAAAAACGAAACTTAAAAAAAGTGGAGACAATAGTTACCTTTAAGAAAAAGTCACCTATGGAGATTGCAATAATGATTCGAACTCATTACCCTTCCCTGAATCAAAAGAGTTCTCTCACTCAAGAGTGAGAATACAATTACCCATCCCCTTGGCCATGTGATTTATTCCGGGCAATAGAATTCTAGCAGGTGCTACAAAAGCCAAGTCCTAAAGAGCGCTTCTGTGATTGGGCTTGCCCTCTCTCTTGCACCTCTACCAGAGCCTAAGAGCATGCTCAGGCTAGTATGTTAGGATCCGAGATGCAAAGAGCAGCATAATTCTTGCCAGCCCTTCTAGTAAAAGGCAGCGCAGATCAGTTGACGGCCAATCTCCAGAAATGTAAGCATGGCCAAAACCAGCCTAAACTGATTCCCCAGACCAGAACTAAATCAGTACTGTTTTAAGACACTAAAATTTGGGATCATCTGTTATGGAGCACTATGGTAGCAATAGATGACTTATACAGCATCTAACAATGCAGTAATGGTCTTCAATTAAAAAAAAAAAAAGATGTGTAGTGTAAGCATGATGATCAGACTTAATTCATCTCTCGTAAATTGTAAAGAATACTTGGTACATTTGCATTTGCCAAATTTGGTCGCATTCACTTCTAGGAATCCTCCTATCTCTTAACTTAGGTTGACTGCTGTGGTTGAGAAGTTAAATGAAGACCCATATGAAACAATGAGTGAAGAAGGAAAAAAAGGTCCATGTTAATCCAGTAGACAACAGAGTTTCCACGCTAATTAGGTGTTGTGTGCCAATGCATGGACTTTCATTCAGTTTTTTGATACTGTGATATGCTTGTGACTCCAATCTGTATTGCAGGCTCTTTTCTTAGATAATTTGTTCAAGTAGAAGGGGGTGGGGAGAATTTTGAGAGGTCTTACAGCCATTCAGACACACTAAAATAAATGCCTCTTTTTTTTTCTTTCAATTCTTTAAAGAAGTTCTAATTTTTTCTTACCTGTGACAGAGGGACACCCATAGCACCTACTCAAGTCATTGTAAAGGTCAAGATTTATGTAAAGTGCTCTGCATTTACTAAACACTCGGGAGATGTGAGTTGCTGCTGTTAGTGAACACTGGAGGTAAGGTAGTTAAGCCAGGGTGACATAGATGTGCTTTATTAATAGTAGCAATCATACGTGTCTGAAGGCACAAAGATGAGGCACAATGCTCCCAGGCACCCACAGTATAGAAAACCTCCTGCCCAGCACTAAGGAGAACTTCTTGTCCACTGACCTAACAGCTGGAGACAGTGAAAAGGACGAGAACTACAATTATAATAATTACCAAAATTTATTGAGCTCTTCCTCTCTGCTACGCTTTCAAGGACTTCCTTGAATTAAATTATTAATTCCCACAACAATGTTACAAAATGCATAGGAAATCCTTTTTTGATGAAATCTTCTTTTACAGATGAAGAAACAGAGGCATACAGCGTAAGTAACGTGTCTACAGTCACACTCATAGTAAGTGGCAGAGCCTGGGTGGAGAGTCCATGTCCCTAATCACAACACTATTAACTCTTGTGTTAAGAGTGGTTTCAGGAGCACCTGGGTGGCTCAGTTGGTTGGGCGGCCGACTTCGGCTCAGGTCATGATCTCGCGGTCCGTGAGTTTGAGCCCTGCGTCGGGCTCTGTGCTGACCGCTCGAGCCTGGAGCCTGTTTCAGATTCTGTGTCTCCCTCTCTCTGACCCTCCCCCATTCATGCTCTGTCTCTCTCTGTCTTAAAAATAAATAAACGTTAAAAAAAAATTTTTTTTTAAAAGAGTGGTTTCAATTCTACCTTAAGTTCCTGGGTGCTAAGAGAATATCGAGTGAGAATTTTCTCATCATTTCTCTGAATAAGCCCATTGTCTCTCTCCTACCAAATTTCCTAACAATCTCCTTAATTGGCCTCCTAGGTCAAAACCTTTCCCAGAGTCCCCTAAAATATGGCTTTTGGGCTCCCAGCCTCCTAATAACAACCTTGTAGTTACTATCCATATTCACTTTGCCATAAGTAGCTTAGAGCTACTTATCAGTGGGGGAGAGGGACCACGACAGCAGAGTCACTATAGATCTAGACACAGACGCCAAGATCAAATCCCAGGCTCTGCCTTTCAGTAGCCTGACAAATATTTAATCTTCTTCGCCTCAATGTTCTTGTCTGAAAAGTGGGGATAATCAGAACTTCCACCTGATAAGGCTATTGTAAATGTGATGATGATGATACACATAAAACACTTACCATCAGCCTGAAACTGCTCATTTCAGCCTGAAACTATTCATTTCATCATTAAAATTCTCACTTCCTCTCAGGTTCTTGCCGTAACTATCTGTTTCTTGCACCTAAGCTTATTTTAACTGTCTTTTACTACATTGCTTTTAATATAATTAACCTTTTTCAAAATTAAATAGGATTCAAATAACTTAAAGTTGGCTACATTAGTCCCTGATGATAGGAAAACATTACAATTTGGGACTTAAATATGAGTAGATATTTCTCTATACTCCAAGTGTTCTAATCAGGTTCTTACCTATAAGGGAAAGAGATTTGGGTAATTTGCTATCATAAGGATGTATTTTTGGGAGGGGTGAGAGATGAACAAAGTGGAAAACCCACGAGCTCAGTCTTACCTTGTCATAATGAAGCAAGAACTCAACAGCTGCAAATTCCTTAGTTGCACAAGGTCAAATGTCTCTGCCATTGGCAAGACTCTTCATTACTCTCTCCACCTCTCATTTTGTTGTATCTCCTCTTCTTATACTATTTTCAGCAGCATCCTCACCTTCTACCCCATGTCCTTTATTCACCTAACCTTCTTCTCATTCCTGGTATACCATACTAAATTCTTAGCTTACATATAACCATCCTAGTCTGACTCTGACCATTTCTGCTGACTTTAGCTTCCACTGCTAACTGATACCAATCTTGTTTTCCTAATTCAAATTGCTGACAGAGAGATGCTGATTGACCCAGATCCTCTTTTCATTCCAGAACGTGTCAATCAAAAGTCACTAATCTGCTTATGTATTCAATGCATTGGTTAGTTTCCCACCTTTGGTCCAAATAACTGTGTTGTAAGAGGTGGGGTCATCACATGGCACAAATCATTCAGCCAACTACTGTCCCTTCAGCAATATCCTTGATAAAGTATTTCCATTATAGGTCCCCATGAGTATGGCAAAGTATTGTGCCCCCAGGACTTAAGATTTTAGAACTGTAAAACTGAGACTATGGTGGAATAGTTCTTATCAGAATAAGAATACTATCTTACCCCACTGTCAAAATTATTCTTTAAAAATTAATAAAGTAATATTGCTTTGTTTCAACTGGAAAGAGATGCACCCATTGTTTTTACAGATTTCTTGATTCATAATGATAACAATATCCTCATATTTGTGCAGAAATTTACAATTATCAAAGTAGGTTTAGCTAAGTATGAACTGTCACCCCAATTCAAAGTGGCTTAAATACAAAAGGTGTTACTCTGTCACATAAAAGAAGTATTGAGGTCAGTACTCCAAGGATAACTTGTCATTTCTATTAATTCATCAGAATTAATGTATTTTACAAACTTTCATGCCAAAACTTTAGAGAGAAGAGACTTATCCTCACCCCGCAAAATGGTGGCTAGGGTGCCAGCCATTATATACATATTCCAGGAAGTAGGATGGGATGGAGGAAGAAAAAAATAGGACCCTGTGTCCTGCCCTTTAAAGAAGTACTACCTCTAACATCTCATTTGCCAGAACTTTGCCACATGTCTGCATAAGGCTATAATGGATACTGAGAAATATTAGCCTTTAGCTGAGAAAACAGATCCCCAAAATGAAGTTAAGGTTTTATAATTGAAAAGGAGAGGAAAATGGATGTTCATGAGATAATCAGCGGTCTTTGTTACAGTCTGTGTTTTCAGACTTACCTCCATCTATGTGTACTCCTTCTCTACAAGAACACACTCCCTTCTCCAGTGGACACAACCCAAAGTCTTCCCCAGCTACTGCTTTGAGTCTAGGATCTCTGGGTGATGCACAGTTCCCTCTGTCAAGTAAGGTGGTATTCCCCTTAGCCTGATGACCTATAAACAGAGAAAAATCCTGCCTCCAACACACTTGAAACACTACGGCTGTAAACGGGACAGCATAACCGCAATAAAACCTTCCATTGGGAAGTCGGAAGAATGGGCCAACACACCACCTTCACAGGTCCAAACAATTATAAAAACAATTATAAAACCAATGGACAGAATTGAAAAGGCACATAGCTCTGGCAGTGGAGTAAGTTCCTTACTTGGTTCCTCTGGAAGTCCCTGGTTTTTCTTTCTGGGAAAACACTCTCATCTTGTCATTTTCTCCTGAGAGAGCTACTCATGGCCACTACCATCGCTGGACGTGCTGAAATGGGTCCTGGAGCTTATGATTTTCTCGGAGCCTGCACAGCTTTCAAAGCCCACTTCCAGCAGAGCCCAAAGTTCACTTAAGGGTTTGCCACCAGGTGTTGAAGACCTACTTGAGGTTATCTTTGCCAATATCATTTCCTTACATCTTAGTAGGCTTCTTACATACTAGTTTATGTTTAGTTCTACATACAAATAAAACCAAGATTTTGCCAATACTTAGTTTTTCAGCCTGGTAACTCTAACCTTTTATTTACCACCTTCATTATTTATTGCCCTCTCTCTCTCAAAGGAGTGAAACTTGGACACCACTTAAAAAATAAGTCTGGATGAGAAATTGAGAACCTGAAGCTAGTACTGTAAGTCAATCTAGTTCTCATTATCTGTTGAGAGCTCTTGCTACGAGCTTTGGTGGTACAATATTATTTTCTGCTAATAGTACCACTTTGTAACCATCACTTAAAAGTGCTTTAATTTGAGCTATAGAAGGGGATTTTCTCTCACCTTCAATATCTCATGGGCAATGTATGCTACAGGCTGCTTATGGAAATTCTCTAAGAGAAGAGGTGTTTCCTTCTCTCTGCTTGAAGTCTGACCACCTTGGAGCTCATTTCTCACTCCTTCCAGAATTTACTAAAATGCCAAATACCACCCAACACACCCCAACATTCTGAATTCTTCCTGCCATTTCCCCTAGTGCTTTAGCTCCAATTCATATATGGTTTGTCTTCCAAAGGATGAGTGACAATACAAGAATTTTCTATCCCATAAGAAGAGTTATTAATTGTCCAGTCTGCAATATCTGACCCCTCACTACCTCAATACCTCCTTACCGCCAAGACAGTCATGTCCTCAATTTCTGCTATCGCACTCTACCTCAAGATGTCAAACTCTCTATTAGACAGAATTCAGTTTGGCTGTCTATAAACAACAAAATAAAAAACAATCTATCAGAGTCTTAAAGAAGATAGGGAGGCAAATATTCCACAGAGCCTGCTGGAGCAAAGAGTAAGCTAATCTCTCTCTTCTGAGCAAAGGTCAGGCATTCTTATTGTCCATTACAAAATACTTTGGTTCCTTAACTTTGGGGTTTGCCTCCTGTAATGCAACCCACTGCAGGTGCCTGTGTCATCTGATCTGCCTCTTGTAGCACCATAGAAATTGCAGTTCAAGGACCCAATACAAATACCGATGATCTGGCTACTGCTGTGACCACGAGTAAGAAAGCTTCCTGTATCTGACCTGAGAGTCATGGATCTTCTGTCAGCATCCATGAAAATGTGATAGGCTAACTAACTTGTTTGCTTACAATTAGAGTAAAATCTCAGACTCTTCCCAATTCTTGACAGGTAAAGACAGAAAATATTAATTCGGTTTCCTGGGTGAAAATGATGCTGAGGGAAATCATTGGGCTTACCTCAAATCACACAGCAAAAACAGAGTGCATTTCTTCCCACTCGTCCTCCAGCGTGTGTTGCTACACCCACAGCTGCTCCTAAGGAACCAGGAATGGTCTTGATCAAGGTTATAGTCAGTGGCTGTTTGTCTTACAAGCAGGGATGGGATGGGGATGGTGCAGGTAGGGCTCCCCAGGTGCAAAAATTAAGAGGCGCTCACTCCCAGGTGCCCGGTCTGCACTCGCATGAGCCTAAGAGTGACGCCACCTCAGATACTCTCTCCTGAGACACTGTATTATGTGAAGTGGAATCATCAATGAAAGACAAATACTACATGCTTCCATTGGTATGCGGCATCTTTCAGACACACAGAAGCAGAGAGAAGGGTGGTTGCCAGGGTCTGGGTGAAGCAGTGCTATTCGACGGATATAAAGGTTCAGTAGTGCAACATGGGTAAGTTCTAGGGATCTACTGCACACACTGTGCCAGTTGTTAACAGGCAACGGACACCACAGATGTGTTAGGAGGATGGATACGATGTTAAGTGTTCATACATCCGTTCAGAGGTGGCCAATGCTAGAATGTGAATCACAAATGATAGCTAACCATTTTTCAGTTCTCAAAAAAGATCTCTTGGGCAGCTATAGGTGAAATGGAAAAGAGAGTTATTCTATTCTCAGCGAATGGTCCAGACGTCCCGATTAGAGCCAAATGGTAACTAAAATAGGCATCTTGATTTTCAGTGATAAACAGTGTAAGGCTCACTTGTGTTTCTTTTTATAATAGATTTTTTTCTAACTTTTCCACCCAGAATTTTTAGTGTTTGAGAATATAAGCAATTGATTTATTATATATTGACAATTTGTCCTTCTGCCAAAAATAAATTAAGAAAATCTGAAGTTGTTTTTTTTATTAGAATTTAAACTATTTGTATTTTATATACCAACTTTTGACTCCCAACCTATTTTTTTTTTTCGGAGTTAACTTCCTAATGTCCCAGGACTTGTACCTCGCACTTTCCCATAAAGTTGGTATCCAGATAAGCCACTTTTGTTTTTGGAAAATATGTAACATAACTTTCATTAATATTTTT
Source organism: Herpailurus yagouaroundi (assembly GCF_014898765.1). Lineage (NCBI taxonomy): Eukaryota > Metazoa > Chordata > Mammalia > Carnivora > Felidae > Herpailurus > Herpailurus yagouaroundi. The sequence goes on from NW_024412391.1 coordinate 53,297,968, forward strand.
TATTAAAATTGGAGCCCACATGGGGCTCTATGCAGACAGTGCAGAGCCTCCTTGGGATTCTCTCTCTTTTCTCTCTGTGCCCCACCTCCGATTTCTCTCAAAATAAATAAATAAAAATGTTTTAAAATATAATTAAATATATATATATATATATAAATAAAATTTTAAAAATTATAGTTGCATAATTAAAAGTACACTTAGGAGGGGGAAAAATATGTATATATTGGTTATGCCCTGGGAGCCTCACAGGCTTCACTTTACTCCTGACCCTGCTTAGAAGTGTCCAAATCCACTACCTTTCTTTCCTGACTTCAGGCTCATTTTCTCTCCTTCAAACATGCCCTTACTCTTTCTGATCCCACCATTAATTGTCCCCGGAACCTATACTCTGAAAATATATTCACACCAGGGTCAAACAACCAGTTACAGCCTAACAGGATCCTCCCAAGATCGCTGGAATTATAAAAGTAAGCTTTTGGCAAAGTAATGAACACTGAACATAGAATGTCAAGTATTCTAACTTGAATTGTACTCTTTCTATGGGCTTTCTGAGGGAGGATGTTTGTGAGGAGTACCGCCCAAACCTTTCTGACATATAAAGTCAGATCGTCCCATATTGCCAGTCACCTGACATGTTTATCACTAAAGTCTGTAGTCTAGTATATGAGGGTTATTAATGGCAAACACTATTTATTTTTTTAAGAAATCTTGTCATTCAGTTGGTTCCAGAAGCAGAGATGACTTTGTTTGTCCCTTTCAAAATGGAGTTAAGTGAAGTCCGAGAGGCACTTGTATTCAGTCATTCTTACTTTAGTGAAGCCACCAGATGAAAAGAATGACTTCTCCATCAGCCAGATGGGGCAATCAAGAAGTCAAGTGAAGACAAACCCCCGATTCTCTGTCTGCCTGGAAGCCACTGGCATCTCCTTCCAAGTACTGAACAAGCGAGCTTTTGTGTGCACTCACGATGGATCCCTTTGAAGCTCTGGCATCCTGATTGGCAACTTTTCCTATCTGCCCATCTTGGTACAGAGGAGATTGGGAAACGGAGAGGGGACAGACCAAGAGAAGGAGGTGGCATGGTCCTGGCTGCGAGCCCACTGGGTAAACACGTTAGCTCCCTTTTAACACAGATAACTTTTCAAAAATGTAAAGGGAGTGTCCAGCTTCATTTGGAATAAAGGGGAGTAAATGACTCTCAGCTGTCCACACACCACACAACAACTGACCACTCCAGAGGAGTGAGAGCCTTTCATCCAAGGGGAGACCAGACAGGATTTCTTTCCCAGATTCCAAAATCTATGTTCAACAATGTTTACATCGCCCCTGTCTTCAGCATGCTGGGGCCGCGGACATTTTAACAAGAGCAGAAGTCTCTACTTGCTACAATGAATAACACTGTCACAAACTTACCTTCAGGACAAGAGCACCTTTGCCTTTCGGGATGTTTTTGTTAATCTAAGTATACTGATGGAGGTTGTGTGGCCTTTGGTTTTGAGTTTAGGATTCTAAGTTTGAAAGTGTGAGGTGCAATTTTTTAGTTTCAGGCCTAATTTCTTGTGTGGCCCTTCACAAGCAATTATTTCCTGCCTTAGTTTTCTGGATTTTTAAAGGAACTGATGATGATGGGGAGAAGAGAAGACAGGGATATATCCAGATTTAAATATTTTCACCTGCTATCAAGACCGTAATATCAAGTATTTATCAAGCATCTACTCTCAACTTAGCAGTGGACAAAAAAAAAAAAAAAGAAAAAAAAGATGAAACAATTATCAAAGAAGAAGAATATAGGTAAGATGCATTCAAGAAACTTATAAACTAAACTTTGATATGACAAAGTTAAGTAGTTAATATACATATAAGAATTAGCAAGGCAGTGTCCAATCAAATACATCACTGGTTAACACTAACTATATGAATTTGAAAATAAGTATATATCATGATTAGCAGGGTTATTTAGACTGGGCTTTAATGAAACAGAATGGGCTTTAGGTTAACCATAGGAAAAATGACACTAATATTGACCTATAAAAAAGTTTTTGTTAAACAGTAGTAATATTTTCCAGATATAAAATAAGGCACAAATAGCTTTATCGTGCTTAACATCAAGGTTAACCAAAACATGATCTCATTCTCCTTAGTAATTCAGAGACTCATTACATTAAAAACAAATGCTTAAGAAGAGATAATTTGCTGAATTATTAGAGAGACTATAGCAGGATTGTCACATGATAAGTGACTTTTTAAGTTACTGAACCATTGCATCTGGTCCCCAGACTCCTAGCTTCACCCAAAATAATTTTTTTACCTACTGATTCTTCCTACTTCTGTCTTCTGTTTGCCAAGATGCAGCCTTGTTTAAGGGGTATAAAAAGTAAACTTGACCATTTATATTTCATCCAGTATCAAAGGTCATTGAAAGTACCTCTACATGAAAGCTATAGTGACAACACATCATTTCTCCCATTTTCTTGTAACTTTTCTAGAAACCAACACACAGCCTCATTTTGTGCAGATTGGTGTCTTGTGAGAAGTCCTTTTCTTTTAAAGTTGTTATAAGTTTACCCTATTTTCAGTGTTGCCATGTTCTGTGCCACTGATGTTTTTATTTTTACTATATACAACACACACACACACACACACACACACACACACACACATACACACACCCACACACAGACACACACTTATTTTTTTGTCTCAAGTTTAATAGACCTTAAAAGAGCTTCCAGTGGCAATCAAACAGAATTGAGAAGAAACATCAAGCATATTCAACTCTATCGTGATACATGAAGCAAAACTTACTTTTAATACTGGATAAGGCTAAACACAAGCCTAGAACAAAGTCAACTGCATTTATACTCACATATCTCCTAGGGACTACTTACCCTAAAGTTTACCCTAATACTATGTACTCCGGAGATTCAGCTATAAAAAAAGAGAGAAGAGAGAGACCTCATACAATGGAGACTATAATTTCAAACTGCACATTAGCTTTTGTTTTATTTATGTGAAAAGTCAAATTCAAGACCAGAGGGAGCCATCATGGTTATCAACCAGTAGCTAACTAATCCGAGAAAGACATCTGCACTACCATTAAGGAGACTTGCCAGCTCCCACTGACAACTACCTTAACAATGATCTTCTCTACTGCTGAAGATAGTAAACCCATTCCTCAGTATAGAAGATAATATGTGTCTGACGTCATGAGAAATTTTTAAGGAGGCAGTGATAAAAAATGTTTTCCAATTTAAAATCTATGTGGTTGTTTCCAGCCAAGGTGAAGTAACAGGGACTAGATACACCCTCCTCCTAAAACAACTTCAGAAATGAACAGGGGCTCCTGGGTAGCTCAGTCAGTTAAGCACCCAACTCTTGATTTCAGCCTAGGTCATCATCTCATGGTTCATGAGTTCTAGCCCCATATCAGGCTCTGCACTAACAGCTCAGAGCTTGCTTGGGATTGCCTTTCCTCTCTCTCTCTGCTCCCCCCTCCCCCGCCGCCTCACCTCTGTTTGCACACACGTATGTGTGATCTCTCTCTCTCTCTCTCTCTCTCTCTCTCTCTCTCTCTCTCAAACAACAAACTTCTAAAAAATGAACAAAATATACGAAACAATCATTTTCAGACATTGCTATCAGGTAGCAAAGGACAGTGACTTAAGGATGGGAAACCAAAAAAGTAATCCTTGTGGTTACCCAGCTTAGTATTTGGAGTGAGTTTCTTAGCCCAAGCCCAGGAAGCTGGAAGTCAGGTGGAGCTTGGTAGAGTCCCTGAGATGAGGACACGGAACTAAGAGTCCCAGAGGCCAAGGATTTACAGGCAGATTCTCAAAGAAGAGAGATTCACACACAGACACAAAGAACACTCCAGAAATTTGCAGAGGGTCCCTTTTGAGTCTTTACCTGTATTCTGGTCAGTGTAAGAGTGAAAACAAACTCCCCAAGCTTGAGGGAAAAAAAACCATCTAAGGGAACAATCCTCAGAACTCATACAGAGACATGCATAGCTTGCTTTCCCCCCCCCCCCCCCCCATGGAAAAAAAAAACTGTATAATTCATGGGAGGCCAAATTGAACAGTCAGGAGGATATCACCTCCATGGAGGGGGGAAAATTGGTCCTCAAAACTGTTCTAATCCTACCTAATAGAATTTAAAATCTACATAGTTACATAATTTATTTCTCATCTTCGGGGATGGTTGTCTTTTCATCTGGTCCCTCAATAAATTTTGACTTTGTCGCTGAAGAGATGTTGACTTTGTCCAGATTTCAGCATCTGACTTCCTAGTCACACAAGTGCAAACAAAGACATGGGTGAGAACATCATGCAGGTGCAACAAGGCGTATCATTCCATTTGTTCTTTCTCCTTGACCTATCTTGTTTTCCATTTAGCAGCACAGGAATCCAACACTCTGGATCAAGTTCTAAAATCTAATGTCCCCATAAGTTCAGTGAGTGTTTAGGGAACTTGCAATGGCAACACTGGAAACTGTTTACTTCCTCATTTTGAACAGACAATGTACTGATTGTTCGGTAGCAATACTGCATCGCTGTTATGCAATTATTCACACATCATTCAGGCATTGCACTTCCCAGAGACCATGCTGTTGATTTTTCCACCCATGACATTTGCTCCTAGCTCAGTTCCTCTGTTCATTAAAGCATGAATTTGATAAACTTAGTCATGATGCTCTTGGAGTTGTAAGTTCGTCTTCAAAGGTTGGTCTCATCCACTTTTTACTGAAATGATTTTTTTTTTCATTTTGTAAAAAAGAATCTTCAGTGATCTGACAAGAAAATTAAAAAAACCAAGGTTGTGATTTCCTGCAGGATTTCCCAGCTTTATCCCACAGATAAAAAATCTGTGTTCCTCAGAAAACCCCTGACAACATGAAGCCAGGTTGGTAATAATGCCATCTCAAATGAGCATGGGAGGATACAAGATTGCCTGGCACCATGGCTGGAGTTCTCTGGTACCTGAATCCAGTTGTTATGGCCACAGAATGCCTGCTGAACCTCCCCTTGATGGATTCTATTTTGAGAGTTTGCCTGGGAGGCAGTTGCCTGCAAAATTTTCAGGGACTGCCTGGTTAACATCTGAGCCCAGATGCTCCTCTCTCCTGCCCTCTAACTGCTGGCAATTGTTTACCCCTCCCTGAGGGTCTGCACAGATGACAACAAGCCTTCGGAGAGAACCACATTTTTCTTTGTTGATATTTAACCATCTGATGAAATGTCAACAAGCGGCTCTATTATCATTGGGTCGTGTAGAAAATCACATCCTCATAAGTCCTCCCTGGATTTAGCCATAGAGCAGATAAAGTCATCAAGTCCAAATACAAGTCACCACAGGGTAGGGGAAGGGAAATTTAGAAAGCACCCCCTCTGGCTTTAATACACTCCAGCGTGCAGTGAGCTCCTATGACCTTTTGAGAGGTAACTGAGAAAAGGAAGAACAAATCAGAACCTGTTCACTCCCAACCAATTTGTTTTGAAATGTTGCGCTCACTTGTTCATAATGCTGGAAAGATTGGTCTTCCTTTGTCTATGATGTAATTAGCACTCTGTCTTGCAAAAAGAACAGGCTTATGTTAATTCACATCTACTTAAGAATATATTTCAAGAGCAAAAGAAAAATGTAAAATCATTAATCAAGCCTAGGGGCTTAGGATAAATTGCCAGTTTGGATTTGAGTTTCTTCCATAGATTTCTTAAAGTGTATTTTTATAAATATTCTCGAGATTCTTTAGAACTTAGTACCTTTTGTGGTAAAGGAAATTTTATCTGGAAGGCAGAATTTTCTTCAGTTATGCTTTATGTTTTTCTTTTATTAAAGTATAACACTAAGTGTACATTATTTTTAAATAGCATTATAGTATGATCACATTTTATAGTTCTGTCTAGGTTTTTAGGGTTTTCTCTGGTTTTGTTATTTAGGAAGATAGTGTAAAAATTAAAAATCACCCTGTTTTCAAATTTTATTCAAAATATAGTGGTTTTATTTTAAGAGGAAAAGCCAACAATTGAATTTTGAAAGTCCTTGTAAAAACATCAAAATACTTAGGGACTCTTTGAAAAATGTGTCTCCAAATACTAGCTTAGGGCTGTAATACTGAATGTAGGTTTGGATCTCTAGATAGATAAAACGGGAAGAAAACCATTTTGAGAGAAGCAGTCACCTCTCTCTTCAGAGAGAGCACACACTCATCTCAGACGAGGGCTCTCAGACAAGCTACAACTAACTTCAAATGACGTATTTTTTATACATGGCCTAGATCATACCCCCAACATTTCATCCAAAGTTCTCCCCATAAATGGAAACAAAAGCTGAGTACACTACTCAATTATTAATTTCTACCTGTCAAGTGATAATTTAACATCCCAACTGCCTCCTCAATTAATATCTGGTTCAAGCCACTTAAGCTCTGGTACCCAAGAGACTCAGAGTTCTGAGGTTGTCAGTGGTAGTAGATATTGTGACAAAAAAAGGAGAGGACTTTAGTATTACTCTGAGATTCTGGGACAAGCAAAAGAAAAGGCCCTATAGAAATCTAGACAAGACTGGGAGCAGGATGAAGAAACCCTGAGATGAAGTATACAGAAAAACAGACACTATCCTTATGAAATGAAAGGGCTATTTTTCTAGAAGATATCTATTATCATCCCACATGAAGCTTGAAAGGACCAGGAAATTGCAAGAGTGTGCTCAAGTTCAAAGTGTAAAAACGTGGGAGTCATCATGCGGGTAGGGGATTCTTACATTTAGAAACATATTTTCTTAATTCTGAAGATTTTTCATTTTGAGCAGCTTCCCAGAATTCAGAGAGTAACTAGGAAAACCATGAAAGATGCGTAAGAAGTGATGAAGAAAAAAATGTTAGTACATGTTTTATTCTTTGAGTTACACTGTAAAGGTTTTCAAGTAGAAAAAAAACATGTTCCTTGATTCCACACTAATAGGACCACATCTTGAATTGTAGCACCTTGAATGATCACTTAATGAGAGATCAAATAATCTTAATAGAAAAGCAGAAAACATGAGATCAAACTTGGAGAGAGAAGATCAGATACTACACTTCAAATAGGAGTCTATTTTCAAGAATCAAAAATAAATAGAACATAATGTTAGGTTGTTTACTCCTCAAAACATTTCCTTAAGCTCCACAGAAAGAAGGAGCTAATGTATTAAAGCACCGTTATCATCAGGACAATTACAGAACATTCAGTCGGCCTAATACGCAAGCATCTTTTACATGCATGCTGACATATTTACAGCATTAACAAATGTTGGATACCTGTCTATTTCAGCCAGGGCCAGGAAAATCACCCACAGCCACAGAGCAATCTCTTCCAGTTGTCCAACCTGTTTTAAGGTGGTTGTAATTGGCTGGGGATAAAATTCTGCTCTGACTGAAGGCATGTCCCTCTGCATTTACCACAGAAGTGTTAATTCTGAAGCATGTGGGAATTTCTCGCTTTTATCTGCTCTTTTCTTCAGATAATTGACACGTCGTTCTATTTAAGAAAGCTGCCTCCTTTGTCCATTGTAAACTCCAGGAATTCTAATTTAGGCTCAAATCTCTAAGGGAAAGTCTGTCCATCTGTAAAGCATTTCTTCTGTGGAAATCTCTGATAAAGAATCTAATTGGCTCCATTTCTTTTTGAACATTTTCATGTTTATCCACCTAATTATCCTGGGAAAACAGAAATGCTTATCAAATTAAACTAAACGATTACACAGAAGAGACCAATAAAACAGGGTTTTCAGGAGAAGCCACAGCCTTATTGGCTTGAGAAGCCTTTGTCTTGTTTAAAAGAGTATCATAGTCAGGAGTTTAGGAGTTGAAAAGAGAGAATTAAATTCTCATAAAGGAAAGGGTACATCACTAAACACAGCTATTAAAATGGAGATTGTTTTATGAACCATGTCATCATTACAGGTTCACGTCTATCACCATAATTCAAATGGAATAAGCATTCATGTATGTAACAACATTTATGAGCTTGTTTTATTCTGATTCCTTTAATAGGATCCCCAAATTACGTTTCGGAGACTGCTGTTCCACATTTGCTGCAGAACAGTGCCCTCTGCTGATTACAATGAAGCATTGCATTGCAAGGCGACAACCTCAGGGGAAAGGATGGCAGGAAAAAGGGAGAGAAGGGCAGAAGGGAAGAGTAAGGAAGAAGGAGAAGGGAAAGCAAAGGGGGGAAAAGAAGAAAATAAAGTAAATGAACAAGTAAAATTCCTATTTATAATCTTTAACTGTCTTTGGCATACACGAAAAATAAAGTATATTTGCCCCATAGTTAGAATTGTTCAGGAAAGAGAGACTGCACCTTTACTGCAGAAAGTCTGTCATACTTGAAAGATTAAAAAAAATCTTGCTGTTACTGAAACTGCTCTAAGATTACTGTCTGGTGATGCTAAGTTGATTTGACGATTTACAAATTCAAGAGTTACTGAAATACCAACTAATATTGGTTATGATTACTACTAATGAATATTATCCCTTCCTGTCCCCCTCTAGCATCACCCCTGAGGACAAGATTCTCACATTTTAATGAGCACCCAGAGCCTCTTAGGGAGCTTCTTAAAAATACAGCTGACCATGGGGCGCCTGGGTGGCTCAGTAGGTTAAGCGTCTAACTCTTGATTCTGGATCAGGTCAAGATTTCATGGTTCATGAGATCAAGCCCCGCGTGGGGCTCTATGCTGACAGCGTGGAGCTTGCTTGGGATTCCCTCTTTCCCTCTCTCTCTCTCAAAATAAATAAATAAGTAAACATTTTAAACAATATAATTTATAAAAATACAGGTGGCCGGGGCTCTACCCTTAGGACCACCGTGCACCTGGTCTCTCATTCAGGGCACCAGCACCTGAACCTCAGCGCTCTATGGAGATGTACTTTACCCAGGTGTCTGGACATCATCATCATCACCACTATCCCCATAGTTGCTGTAATTAATTGAATATTTCCCATGTACCAGGCACTATATTCCCATTTTCCTTAGACAGTTTTGGCTTGGAAAATGCCTCTGCCTGCTTTCTTTTTAGCACCAACTTCTGCATAAAAGGAACCTGGACCACACTGAAAACATAAATGACCCTCAACCAATGTTAGTTTTGCTTTCCTTCCCTTGTGTCCCTTACTGTCTTAGATTGAAATGACTGTTTAACCATATCAAGATCCTAATTATTCCTGGAGAAATTCAGAGTTGCTTTCCATAGTTGCTCAAAGTCCAAGTTCTAAGGAACGGAGACATCATTAACTGATCCCTGGAGAGGTTTTAATTGCCTTCAAAACATTCTGAAAGAGGCCTACTCCCATGCATTTTCTGCAATGCATTTATCTGTGCCTGTTCTACTTTCCCTCTCTGTGTTCCTTACATGCTGAGATAAGGAGAGGCAGCAGAGATTGAAGGAGATTGAGTCCAAGATGAGACCTATTGCTTTATTTCATGTAAACACAGAACCTGATGATTACTCAGAAGCACCATTAAATGGACACTGACAGATTAGAGGTTTTACTATGTAATTATTGCACACCCAATTCATATAATTCAACTAGCCCATGTAGGGTCATCTGTATCAAATAAAACTGGTACATTTCATTTAACAAATAAGGAAAGAGAAGTTGGCCGGTGCAATCAACAAGAACCCAGAAGTGAACAAACTGAATTGATGAGGACTCACTTCAGTACAAATTGCATAAATTGAGCTAAAACTTGCTTAACAGGGAAAAGGATCTTTACTGGCTTACATAACACACAAGTTCAAGAGTAGCACTAGAATTAGGGTAGATTCCTATCCTCAGAATGCTCATTTAATCCCTCTCACTGCTTGGCTTTCTTCTGTGTTGGCTTTATTCTCAGACAGGCTCTCTCTCTGTGGGATGGTGGAGATGACCCCAAACAATCTCAGAAAGAGAGAAGGGGTCCCTTGCACGGTTTCCAGTGAAACATGTCAGCCAGATCACTTGCCCATTCCTGCAGCAATCATGATGAACAAGGAAGGAGAACATACTAAACTAGACCAGGGTCACATGCCCAGCCCTTACAGAAGGAGGTAGAAGCTCAGGCTGAAACACTGATTGAAACCCTGAAACCCTGATTGATAACAGGGCAAAAAAAAACTGGCAGGAAGAGACGAATGCTTCCTACTAGATACAATCTCTTGAAAACTTAGGGAAGATAGCTTTTCAAAAATGAAAAGGAAAAAAAAAACTTAACTGCATGATCTACACATGTGGACGTCAACGTGACTCGGCATGGTTGGAGAGCCGGCAAATATGCTGCTCTGATTGAGCAACTGCTAATCTCCAAAGAGGACTAAGAGAGGAGGAAGCTAGAGAAGCCAGTGTGGAGACACAGACACAGTAACAAAAACAAACATAAAACCTTCTTGAGAAGGCTGAATTTCAAGATACAAAACGTCTACCTACTTCCAGGGTCAATAAAATGGATTTATTGCTGACGTCTGCGGCAAAAAAGTAGTCAGAAATACTAGACTTACTTAAGACAAATGTGTTTTTGAAGGACAAGAAGAGACAACCCCTCAACTCCTACTTACTCTATTTTCTAGTTTTAGCAGACATGGCTCCTTGCCACCCAAAAACTGATCTCACCTTCTGAGTAATACAAACCAACTTCCAGTGGAATTGTGGTGCACCTGGTCAGAGATGGCATTTTCTGTCTTCCCTGAAGTTTTGTGTGGCCATTTGACAAAGTTCTGGCAAACAAGGATAGACAAGCTGTTTTAAAAATGCTGGCTCAGCAGTCTGTCTCCTTGCCCCTTCTACTTCCAGCTGCCTGAAAGATGTAAGGGATGGATGGAGTTCCTGTTGGACCTTGAAGCTGAAACTCAAGTACTAAAATGACAGAGGAGGCGTATGTAGAATTTGAGAAACTTAACAGATGACCATAGCGGAAGGGAAGGAAAAATAAGATACAAAAAGAGGGAGGCAAACCACAAGAGACTCTTAAATATAGAGAACAAACTCAGGGTTGATGGGGTGAGGGTTTGGGAGGGATGGGGAAAACAGGGGATGGACATTGAGGAGAGCACTTGTTGGGATGAGCACTGGGTATTGTATGTAAGTGATGAATCATGGTACTCTACTCCTGAAACCAAGACTACACTGTATGTTAGCTGACTTGACAATAAATTTAAAAAACAATAACAAGATAAATTCCCATTTAAAAAATGTAATATGTCATTTATAATAAAATACTATTAAAATCATTTTTATTTAAGAGAAAAAAAACGAAAAAAAAATGATAGAGTAGAAAGAAAGAAGCTGGTTCCCTGCTCACTCAGGACCATGTTTCCCCTATTTTGTTGAAGGTGCTGTGGTATCAAGATAAGGAAAGAATCATTTGTCCAAAATGACAAAATAGGCTTTGTGTCAAGACTTGGCTGAGTCCTGGGGGGGTGAAAGCCCTACACTAGAAGGACTTATACAATTACCTAAAGACTCCTAATTAATTAATTAAGGAAAAGCCCATCCAGGGTAGCTCAGAGTCTGAAAATGAGATATGATGATAATTTAACAATCACAAAGCATAGCAAGATACAGAAAAGCAGGACGTGCGGAATTTATTCTGATTTTTTTACAAAAGAAGAGATAATTTAGAAATAGTAGCTTCGCATGTCAAGGCTCTAAGACAGATTATTTAAATGATGGTTTCTAAACAATGGGCAGGAAGGAAGTGATAACTGAAATGCATTTCAGATTTACTAAAGATTAGTTATGAAGAATGATTTTTATTTTCTTCTTTGATAAAGTAATTGGTCTATGGAGTTTTCAGAAAGGGTATGTATGGTTAGATGTTTCATAATATCCTTTAAGAAAAGATGGAAATCCGGGCCATGTGTTCAGACAACTAGGTGGGTTTGCAACTTACTGGACAACTATGAGTGGCTCCAATTAAAAGATGGGCATCAACCTGAATGGAGATTTCCAGTTGCAATTCACAGGGGTCCCTTGTGCTCTCTTGGCCCATTTTCATCACTACCTTTAATGAAGTTAGAGAAGACCCATTCATAAAGCACAGAGGAAACATGAAATCAAAACTGATGATGAATATGTTAGATCACAGATTCAGAACTCAAACTATTTAAATAATAGTTCTAAGAACCGTGTACAATATAACATGGATGAACATAATACACTGATGTGAAGTTCAGAAGTTCACTATGTGAAATGGAGCAGGAAGTGACTTAGCATGATCTATTTAAAAATGCAAGATTCTATGTCATAATTTCAGTCTGAACTCATAGTACGATACGTCCACACACACTCAAAGCTGAATTCATTTTTAGGTTGCAGTATCAAAAGCACCAAGGAAGAGCTGAGGGAGAAGACCTCATCTTTGGATCTGGACAACACATTTCAGTCAAATTAGAGACGGACTAAAAGAAGAACTGACCAGCCAGGAAATGAGAGGACTTAGTATCAAATCAGAGGCAGGACAGTTGGAAGAATTGGCGCTGTGATCCCTGAAACAAAAGCAGCTGAGAATTATGTGACAGCTTTCTACAGTCAAAAGGGGAAGTTTGGGTTGGCGGCCTCAAAGGCTTGGAACCAGAGGCAAGCAAAGAAAATCTCAGGGAGGCAAGTATCAGTTGAGTAAGAAGAAATTTCTGTCAGGTCTGTGCAAATACAACACAAGCTGCCTCAAGATGTATTGTGTTTCCCATTGTGAGAGATGTTCAAGGAGAGGAAATTTGTACATACAAAGGAGAAGTTACCTTCTGGTCCCTCCCAACACTGAGGTTCCGCGATACTTAATTCTGTCATTTTTTAAATATTAAATGTCATTTGGGTTTAAGCTTATAAAGCATCCGATTTTTGTGAAAGCAAACCATGAAACCCTCAGGTCATGATTGATGTCCCTGTTGAAAATGTCAGAATCTAAGAAGATCTTACATATTAGAAATACTAACCATTCATTCACATAAGAAAGGATCAAGCTTGCAGAATGGCTCCATGGTTTGTTTGTTTGTTTGTTTGTTTGTTTGTTTGTTTTTTGGCCTTAGAACTAACTTGCTTGAAAGCCAGGGTTCCAAAAGATCAAATTTCAGCGGAACACAGGGAAGCAGTCCCTACATGTAGACATAATCTAAGTGCATAATGATAAGCTACATGAACCTTATGGAGAGATTCACCCAGCACCTAGGAATTCACATGATGCAGAAGCCTAAACTTCAGCAGTGAGCACAAATTGAGGTAAGAGTCACCTGCGCAGTAATGACAAAAGTAAAAGCACCTGGAGAGCTCAGTCACTTGAGCAGCCAACTCTTGATTTCAGCTCAGGTTGTGATCCCAGGGTTCTGGGATCAGACCCCTTGTCAGGCTCCTCACTGAGCATGGAACCTGCTTAAGATTCTCTCTCTCTCTCTCTCTGCCCCTCTCCACAGCTCGTGGCATTTTCTCTCTCTCTCTCTCAAAAAAAAAGTAACAATAACCACTCAAAGCAAAGGGAGGATGGCCAGAAGGAGGGATGCCAGAGGAGAAGAAAATGAGTAAATGCAGAGTGCCTGAGATGGGGAAGGACAGACTCTATACATCAACCTTGCCTACAGAGGAAATGAACACTGGTCATCTTTCTCCTGCTAGACCTTCTGAAAAATTAAACTCAATGATTCATACATTGGTTATTTTGTGACCTCCCTGACAGATTAATATCAACATCATCTTTTGTGTTTGCTCCAGGATGTCCAGAAGGGAGACAAAATCAACAACGCAGAGATCTGTCAGTGCCTGGAATGAGTCTGCCTGTTCCATTTGAAAACACCAAAAACCATCACAAATTGAAAACAAAATCCTTCATTTTTCCACGTATAAGAAATCTAAGCTGAATGAGAGTGACATACAACCAAACAGCAATACTTGCCTAACAGAAAAAGAAATTCGAAAGGCAAATTTGCAGGGGAAAAAATGCTTTCCTCTAAGCCTTTCTTTACTTTTCAGATCAAAGCCATCAACTTACTCAGCCATCATGAGAACACACTCCAAGTTTCTAGAGCAGCCAGTAAGCTGAATCATTGCAGATTAAATAAACATGCTGAGTTGAATCAAAAAGTAAATAAAAGTCCTCTTCTGACATAAGTTTGTATTTACAGAAATCCTGTGACTAAAAGCAACTTAATTTTGGATCATTAAAAAAACAAAACAAAACAAAAGAACGTTCCTAAAGTTTACGTTAATTATACAATGTATTCAGAAATCCAGGGCCTGCCAAAATTCTAAAAAATCAGGTGATTAATCAAAAAGTATTTTCAACAAAAATACAACTTTAAAAAAATTAAATGTATTTTCAAACTAATTCTAACTATTGATTAAAAAACACATCCATGGGGTCCTCGGGTGGCTCTGTGGGTTAAGAGGCCAGCTTTGGCTCAGGTCATTATCTCAAAGCTCTTGGGTTCGAGTCCTGCATCCAGCTCTGTGATAACAGCTCAAAGCCTGGAGCCTGCTTCAGATTCTGTGTCTCCCTCTCTATCTGCCTTTCCCCCACTTGTGCGCACGCGCTCTCTCTCTCTCTCTCTCTCTCAAAAATAAATAAATAAACTTAAAAACATATTTAAAAAATACACCCTTATCATCATTATGGCTCTAATGAGTATGACAAAAGGTAATGAAAATATTACAGTTGCTATTATTTACGAAATTCAGCATCCACTTAAATGAAAACATGTCTGGTTACTTTGCAATAAAATATTACAGTAGAATTAAACAATCTATACCTCTAAATAAAATTAATTTATGGCATATCCCAATATTTAGTGAACAATTTGATCTAACTCTTCAATCTTCAAATATATATGTGTAGATATACGTATATATACATACGTAGATATACGTATATATACATACGTATATATACACACACACAGATATACATATACATATATATATATATATACATATACATGTATATATATTCGTCTCTAAAGTAAGAAGAAAACAAAACAAACTCAAGCAGAACCTTCAGAAAATCTGTTGGAGAATCTCAGCTCAGAAAGGTCACCCTTAGGTAGGTCTGCCCTTAGGTGCCAAGCAACTTACTGCTCCCTAGAGATGCAAAGATGTTAAGTAAGATATAACACCTAGACCCTATAGGAGTTAGGAAGTGAGGAAACAGAAAACACCAGTCCCTACAGGGAGAGAGTATGATGAAGCCCTGAGGAACTCAGAGTCTAAAGTTATTAATATCTTTTGGGTGTAGTTGAACATTAAGTCATGGAGTTACACTGAGGAACTGACAGTGTCAGATAGGCAGGTTAAAGGACAGTGGAGGAAGCAAGGGGGGCAAAACTGGATATGCATGCAAGTATGTGGTCCATTGCGATAGTCCCTAAGCAAGAGAAGGTGAAGATCTGATCTACATACTGGCAGTTAATAGAGAAGGGAGGGAACAGACAGAGGAAAACCATGTATTATTGGTTGGTGACTTTGGTGCCCTAATACTACCAAACATTGACAGACAGAGAGAGAGAGAGAGCCCCAGATACTGTCAGATACTGTCAACTGGCTTTACTTTTCTCTTCCACAGTCAAGATAGGTAGATTGTATTGTGCCATAGACTTATTCTTTAGCAGTATCATCACAGAGAATTGTTAATTTGTCCCTCTCTGGAGCTGAGAAGTGTCCTTGGAGCAGAGTAAGTACTAGTAAACACTTACTTACACGTATATTTTCACGCCAACACCCAAAACAACAGTAACATTGAAGCAATCTTGAAAGCGTTCACATGTAACTGCACATATTTACTAATCGGCATCTTCATACAAGTTACTGCACACTTTTGAAAGCTTTGAGGATTTTAAGACTCAATCCCTCAAGCTGTTTGAATGCTATTTCCAAGCAAACAACAACTCAAATCATTTCTAAACCAGTTCCAAGTTGTTAACACAAACTATCATCATAGTACAACTGTCTTTTCTCATTATACAATTTAGACAGCATTAATGGCAAAGCTTTGCCTATAACTCTTGCATGAATGCAAGGAGAATCTCGCGTCCACAGGTTAATCAAATTCAAATTTCAAGTTAAGACTGTTGGCAGTATTCCAAAGTATTTCTTCTAACTTTCTTGCTCTTTGGTTTGGCCCAATAAAAAATCAAGCATTTTAGAAAAAGGTGGAAAAGGCATTTTGCAAATTGCTTGAAGAAAACCATCCAACAGCCATCCTTCTTATGAAATGGGAAGTGCACTCTTATCGACTACAGGGGACAACTTTTCAAATGACAGGAAGCTGCAGGGGAAGGGTCATCTCTCCATGACCCTCACTCTGAGGAGGTTTAGACCAAATGTCTCAGGCTTCTCCCTGTGATCCTAACATTTGGTCCTCCAGAACAGAGGAAGAACTGATTATCCAGAGCTTGACATTTACAAGATATGTTTTATTGGCTGTGGCTTGCAGCAGCTCAGAAATGAGAATCAGTGCAGGCATTTCCTCTTTCTTTTCCTACCCTTAGGCAAGGTGGGGCCTCTTTCTTCTACTGGTTATTATTCCAAGTGGTTAGAAAATGTGGACTATGCTTTCTCCATTTGCACTCCTTCCCCTCCAGCCAAGTAGACATAAGACTGCTCTGTGGGCTTGTTTTGACAGGACCCCAAGCCTTGTTCTGCCTACACAGTCTTAACCCACTCCTCTAAGATGCATCCCCGATCATTTTTATTCTAAGATTTAAATACACAGCAGGGGGAAGAACATTTCACTTTATCATCAGGTCTAAACCACATTCTTTTTAACCATAAAGCCCATCATTGGATACTTTCTGGTTCTTGCCCTAACTAATATTTTGACACCTTGCTCTTCATTTGATTCATAATCCTTGTGTGCCTTCTCCATATAAAAACCCCAGAGAAGGAAATGCACATGGCAAACCAAACCCAGGGCTAATAGCCTACTCAGAAAAGAGATGTCCCAAAAAAACAATCGTTACTAAGAACTCTTGATGGATGGAAAAATGATTTGTAAATTGAAATTAATGAGGGGCACCTGGGTGGCTCATTCAGTTAAGCATGTGACTTCAGTTCAGGTCATGATCTCACAGCTCATGAGTTCCAGCACTACAATGGGCTCTCTGCTGTTAGCATAGAGCAGAACCTGTTTTGGATCCTCTGTCCCCCTCTCTCTCTCTGCCCCCCTCTCTCTCTCTGCCCCTCCCCTGCTTGTTCGTTCTCTCTCTTAAAAGTAACATTAAAAAAAAAGAAATTAATGAATAAGTTTATTTAGTCTGTTCAACTTCTACTTTGTTTTACAATCTGGAATTACTTTCTTCTTGGATTTTAGATAATAAAACAGACTAAACAATGCATTTTTTGTAGCCTTATCTTTGATGCTGACCTGTAGTTGGAAATAAAATATTAAACTCTTTATACTTACCCAGCACCTAGTAATAACCAGTTCCTGAGTTCAAGCCCCATGGAAGTGGGATGCCTGACCAACTGAGCCACCCAGGTGCCCCTGATTCTTTTATTGTTTTCTTAGATCAATTTTTGACCATTTGTATTTTGATAGAAATCATCTGTTAAATCCAGATTTTTAAATTTGTGGCTACAGAGTTGTAGGTATCCCCTTAGGCTTTTAAATTTTTCTTTTATCTCATAGCAAATGATTTACAGATAAAATAATATGATGTCTGGGATTAGCTACAAAATAATCCCCAAAAGTGGCTAAGATCTAGGTGAAACAAGGCTGGCTTTGTATTCATAAGTATTAAAGGCTAAGTGATGGATTAATGGAGGTTGATCATTCTATTCTCATTTCATATTTTTCTGAAAAACTTGTATAATAAAAACAAACATTTGGGGCAATTTTTTCTTCTATTTTTGTTATAGTAATAAAGCTACTGTCTAGACTTATGCATATCATGTATACTTTTTCTAAGCTACTGTCAGTATGAAAATCACAATCAAATGCTTTGCTAGTGAACTTCCACTAAAAAAAATTAATACCAACAACTGTGAATTTCCCAGGCCTTCCCTATCTACCACCGCCAGCATCAATGTTCTTTACATATTTAGTCTGAGTAAATATTCTTTGCTTTCTGTTTCAGATGATGACGAGTCTCTCCCTCATTTCCCAACTATTTCCCCTATTTCCAAGAACTTACCTCATTATCCTTTTAGCATTTTACGTGCATTCCATACTACTCAGCCACCTGCAAATAAACTCAGGCTAACATAGCTGTGAAAATAATTGCACAATGTAGCTGCCTACCTAACATGGAAGGACAAATGATAAGAGATCATTTGTATTTCACTCTTCTCAACCAGAAGTATCAGAATATCAATGTGAAATGACTGAAGGTGGTCCTCTCCTCCTGGGACTGTGTGCATATCTCACAATCAAGGAGGGAATCCCCCTGTGAAGAGGCGGAGAAAGCACAGGAAGTCACTGAGAGTAACTTCCTTTGGGCAATGAGTCATCCTGTCCAGGCAAAGTGTCATATTCACACCCACTGACATGTACCTTCCTTTATTTCAGTACTAGTCCGGCTTGGAGGTGCTTCCATGTGGTCAATATAGTATATTCATTCTTTCTTTTACGTGGGTGCTCTATATATTTATTTTTTTAATATAATTTATCGTCAAATTGGTTTCCAAACAACACCAAGTGCTCATCCCAACAAGTGCCCTCCTCAATGCCCCTCACCCACTTTCCCCTCTCCCCCCCCCCATCATCAACTGATGAATGGATAAAGAAGATGGGGTTTATATATACAATGGAATACTACTTGGCAGTGAGAAAGAATGAAATCCGGTCATTCGCAGCAACATGGATGGAACTGGAGGGTATTATGCTAAGTCAAATAAGTCAGTCACAGAAAGACAGATACCTTATGTTTTCACTCATATGTGGATCTTGAGAAACTTAACAGAAGACCATGAGGGAGGGGAAGGGAGGAAAAAAGTCATTCTATCTTTCCTTGCAGGTACAAGCTTTTCCTCTGGATGACTGAACCGTAATTTATTTAAACATATGCTTTGTGCTCTGAAGCTTTAAAACAGAATACTTTTGGGGCGTCTGGGTGGCTCAGTCGGTTGGGCGTCCGACTTCGCCCAGGTCGTGATCTCACAGTTCGTGAGTTCGAGCCCCGCATCGGGCTCCGTGCTGACAGCTTAGAGCCTGGAGCCTGCTTTGTATTCTGTGTCTCCCACTCTCTCTGCCCCTCCCCAGCTCACACTTGCACTGTCTCTGTCAAAAATAAATAAACTTTGGGGCGCCTGGGTGGCGCAGTCGGTTAAGCGTCCGACTTCAGCCAGGTCACGATCTCGTGGTCCGGGAGTTCGAGCCCTGCGTCGGGCTCTGGGCTGATGGCTCAGAGCCTGGAGCCTGTTTCCGATTCTGTGTCTCCCTCTCTCTCTGCCCCTCCCCCGTTCACTCTCTGTCTCTCTCTGTCCCAAAAATAAATAAAAAACGTTGAAAAAAAATTTTTTTTAATAAATAAATAAATAAATAAATAAACTTTAAAAAATAAAATAAATAAATAAATAAAACAGAAAACTTTTTATCTTTGGGGGAAGATGAAGAAGGAGAAACAGAAATGGACCAGCAAAGGACCACCCACCACCAGGCCTGCTCTGAGAGTCCCGCTGGACGGGATTCAGCTTCAGCCCTGCGCCCTATAGGTCAAAGAGAACACTGGCAGTAGTCAGTGCCCATTGTCCTCAGGGATGCCCGTAGCCTGACACCCTGCATTGCACTGTGCAAGCCCTTGAGACTTCTGTATAATTAAAGGGGAAGACTAAGCCTTGAGGAGGAGATACCAGTGTCTGCTAAAACAGCAGGTAGATCCTTGAATAACTTACTGGAAAGGCCAAAAGATGTGACCAGATTGACCCTCAAGAGTGAAGCATGTTTTCAGAGCATTACTCTTTCTACAGCTAAATGTGAGAAATAATACGCCTAAATCTGCTGATTACATTTTATTGTCATTACTATAATAAGATAGAAAAAAATCTTTAGTGACTACATAACATCTAATGATGTTTCATCATCTCTATTCGCCTTGCTGTCTCTATGGCACTTGACATGCGCCTCTGTTTGGATAGCACAAAAGCAGGCTGAATTTTCCATCCTGCTTGAAATTCTTCTTAGTTTTACTAATTCCTTGCTAGGCTTATTCTCCTCCTACATCTTTGATGATGCTTCTATTTTCTAGCCCTGCTTGTTCCTCATCCTTAAACTTTGGCTTCCATAATATGACTATGATATATAATACACATGTCTAATATGTGTCAATATCTGTCCTTATGTATAAAGACACAGAAAGATTGAAAATAAATGGATAGAAAAAAAAGTGTATTACAAATATACCAAACAAAAGAAAATAGCATAGCCATAATGTTATTAAATAAAGTAGACTTTAAGACAAGAAATAGTACTAGAGATAAGCAGATACATTTCAGAGTGATAAAATCTCATTTTAAAGGAAAGATATAATAAGCCTAAATTCACTGTAGTAAGAAAGTGTCAAGAACTACAAAGAAAAAAGAGAACTAACAGAATAACTAAACAAATTTATGTTAATAATGGGAAAGTCTAACATACTTCTGTCAGTAACAGAGAACAAGCAGACAAAAAAGCATTAAAATGTACCAGAGTTGAACACCGTGACTAACAAACTTAATCTAATTGGCATTTATAGAACATTGTCCTCAACATTTCAGAGTATAAATTCTTACACATATTCTTTTTTTAATGGGATAGAGCATTTACCCATAAAAGAAAATTTGCTAGACCATACAGCAACTCTTAATAAATTCCAAAGGACTGAAATAACACCGAGAATATTTTCTGACTTCAGTGGGATTAAGCTAAAATCAGTAACAGTAAAACAAACAAACAAAAAAAAAACCCAGCAATCTTCCAAATTTGTTAATATTAAGCAATACATTTCTGAATAACCCATGGGTCACACTTAAAAAAAAAAAAAGTACATCTCACAACTATAATGTTGAGCAAAAGAAGCCAAACACAAAAGAATACATACCATATTGTATGGCTTCAATTATTCAAGGATCTAAAATATCTCTAAAAGAGATCAGAATAATAGTTATTTTTTTGAAGAGAATTATTATGAGAGAGGCTTCCAGGATGGTGGTAATATTCTAGATCATGATCTTTGTGTGTTACATGGGTGTATCACTTTGTAAAATTTGAGTGAGCCATACAATTAAAATGTGTCCATCTGATTATTTATAGTTCACTATGAATATTTATCAAAAAGAAGCAATTACTATTTTTTTAATGGAGCTTCTTTCTAACATCAATCCTTGTTTGTCTTCATCCACCAGTTTCAATTGCTTCCTCTATGCTTTTGCTCCCTAACGCTATTCTATTCCTGACCCCTAACTTCAGTACAAGTTTTCAATGGTTAAATTTATTCCCATTGAATGCATCATTCATGGTCTCAGTTATAACAGACTGAAAACTGAAGTGCACTAAAGTGATTATTACTCCGCCTTATAATGAATACCTGAAGATACCTCCTTTAGATTATCTCTTTCATACGCAGTATTTCCATTTCCACTGACCTAACGCAGGACCCATATCTATACAGAGAACTTGCATATATATCATACCCTGCTAGAGCTCTGGAGGAGTCTCCCCGCTGGCCTTAGTTCTCAGTCTCTCTTTCCAAAACTTCCTTTGCACATCTATTGTGTGAGTTTTCCTTAAAGTACTGCTGTGATCATTGTTTCTCTAATTAAAAAATGTTTTATTATGTTCCACTAAAAGAAAAATGATAACAAAAATAGAGTCTGATATATCAAGTTTTACAGAATATGGCCCCAACGTGTTTTTCCAATTTGCCTACTACCATAGCTAAAGCGGCCTATTCGTTACTTCTCTGTTATCTTCCTAATGCTTGTATGTTCCAAAATGGAATGGTTTTCTGGTTTCTCTCCAACTCTTTGTATCAGATTCATCACTGAAGAGCATTACACCACAGGTGACCTCAGGCTTTGCCATCAAATAGACATGCACAAATCCCAGCTCTGCCACTTGCGGGCATTGAATTTGGGCAAATTACTTAACCTCGGATTGGCAGCTTTCCTGTCTATAGTCCACCAATTATTATTGGGTACTGTTCATCTGCCATACACTGCTGAGCCTCAGGATAGGAAGATGACCCAAAGCAGGTAAATCCACCCCTGTCCTCACAGAACTTCCAGTCCGATGAAACGGCAGACATTACAATAAAATCACGTAATACCCACTATGCACACTTGTTAAGACTAGACAGAATACAAAGCATGTAACAGGAGGTAGAAAAATAATAATAGTTATCAACATTAATAATCCTTAAAAACCCAGTCAAATATCAATCTTCAGTGACACATTCTCATACTTCTCCAATTCCCTCTGGAAACACAGATGACCCTCATGTTACCGTGTGTCTACAAAGACTCCCTCCAATGCAAACTGGTGCAGCTGTTCTGGAAAACAGTGTAGAGGTTCCTCCAAAAATTAAAAATAGAACTACCCTACAACCCAGCAATTGCACTACTAGGTATTTATCCAAAGGATACAGCAGTGCTGATTCAAAGGGGCACATTCACCCCAATGTTTACAGCAGCCCTATCAACAATAGCCAAACTATGGAAAGAGCCCAAATGTCCATCGACAGGTCAATGAATAAAGAAGATGTGGTATATGTTTACAATGGAGTATTGCTTGGCAATCAAAATGAATGAAATTTTACCATTTGCAGTAATGTAGATGGAACTAGAGTGTCTTAAGCGAAATAAGTCAGTCAGAGAAAAACAAATACATTATTTCACTCATATGTGGAATTTAAGAAACAAAACAGATGAACAAACATAGGGGAAGGGAAGCAAAGTAAGATAAAAACAGAGAGGGAGGCAAACCATAAGAGACTCTCAAACTGAGGGTTGCTGGTGGAATATTGGGTTGGGGGATAGGCTAAATGGGTGATAGGCATTAAGGAGGACACTTGCTGGGGTGAGCACTGGGTGTTATATGTAAGTGATGAATCACTGAATTCTATTCCTGAAATCATTATTACATTATATATTAACTAAATTGGACTTAAGGACGCCTGTGTGGATCAGTCAGTTGAGTCTGACTTTGGCTCAGGTCATGACCTCACGGCTCGTGAGTTCAAGCCCAGCGGCCGAGCTTACAGCTCAGAGCCTGGAGCCTGCTTCACATACTTTGACTCTGTGTCCCTCTCCCACTCACACTGTGTGTGTGTCTCTCTCTCTCTCTCTCTCTCAAAAAGAAACATTCAAAAATTTTTAAGAGAGTAAGTTGCCTTTAAATTTTTAAAAATAAAGAAAAAGAAAGGATGACAAAAAAAAGGATCCCCTTCCTCTCATAGCTCCTTTTGTTTCTTCTCCATACATCTGGAAACTGAGTGTGTACTTTTTGGACTTATGTGTATCTGGTATGTTGCCATTAAAAGCTGCAAACACTTTATCTCCACAACTGTATCTAAGCTTTTGAAGAGTATGTACTAAGTTTTTCAAGTTCTATGTTGGCTAAAACCCACCCCCCACCCATGCTTAGTATTTGTTGATTTAATGCGTCCAGTCCTATTTGTCTGAATCTCTGTGGAGTACTTGACATGATTCCAGAGTTTTCTCCTCCCACACAGAAAATCAATCTGGCCAAGAATATTAGGAAGTGAAAACATCATTTCTCACCCTCTTTGTGAGCATCTCCCACCCATTCTCAGCCTGCCAAAATGTTTCAAATCCCTAAGAGCCCAGGAAAAGGCTGGGCTTTGGCAGCTGACAAGAGAAGGATGAAATGTTGATTAAGACAGAGCAAAAAAATAAAAAAAGGATTGGAGCCAGAATTCCTTTAAAAAAAATATTTTAAAACTGAATTTCTAAAAGGAGCCTTGATTCTTGAAGTATGTTTATTTCCCCTCCAGCTTGGGAGATTTTCCAAAGGAAGTTAAAATCAAAATACTTCCCACTAGGACTAGGAGAGACTGGCTTGCCAAGTTTAGAATCCACTAATTCACTGGGTCCTAGATTTTGAAAAGCAGTCACAGAGAATACCATTTCACTTTTCCCTTGGGAAATAATCTCCAGTTTCAAAGCCTCTAAGTGTTCTAAGATATTAAGTTATATTCAAATAATACTTTATGAATGTTAATATTAATTAAACACATAAGGGTTTTGTTTCCTGTCAATACATTTATGTTTGAAAACTAATGAGAAGGCTAGCTGGTATGAATTTGAAATTGTTTTTTTTTTTTCCTGGGACAGTAAGAAATGTTTTTAAAATTTTGTTCAAATCCATAATATGCAGAGAAAAAGGCAGGGAATGATGTTAAATCTTAAAACCCTGTGTCAGAATTATAAGCAGCAATATATGTAGAAGTCTGCTCTACTATACTCCCCTCAAAACATCTGAAACTAATATTCTAAAATATCATTAGAAAATAGCCCCCATACCTATCCATGCACCCACTGTTCGCCAACTAATAAATGTTAACATCAACCATCAAATTTGATTGATCAGCCCTAATTTGTTCTCTGTTTCTATTAAATTGCACAAATATTTTCTGAATGACTGTGGCCTGCAAAGCTGCATGTTAGGTTCTGTGGGAATATAAAAATGAATGACAGCCTCAGCCTTTCTGAATCATAACTTGTTCAGAGAAACAGACCCCTACAGCCATAAAACACAAGCAGAAAAGTGATACAAAGCAGCATTTCAGAAAACATGATTAATGAAGATACATACACTGTGCTATGGGAGAAGAAACTCATGGGTGGGTGGATAGATAAATAGAAAGTCTAAATTCATCTAGGAGAATCTAAGAAAGGCTTCTTGGAGAGACGGCATTTGACCAGTCAATAAGTAGAAATGTTTTGCGGATGGGCACTTCAGGGAAGCTTCCCAGACAGAAGAAACAGTTAAGGAAAAAACTTACAAAGAAGAAAATACATTTTTAAGTGGCTGTAGGTACAGAGTCGATGGCAGTACACAGAGAATGGAGAAGAAGCTTAAATGAGAAGGGTCAGTGAATGGCTTAGAGAAACTGTGAAACAATCAGGAATTGTAACCGCGGGAATACACTGGCATCCCAAGAGCCTTATGAGCTCAGGCTGAACCTGGATGCATTGATAGCAACTAAAGGGGCCAGTACAGACTCTGATTTAGGGAGAAAATGAGATGCAGTTCTAGAAGAGTAATGGCAGTTGCCACGTTCAAGGCACAAGTCTAGGAAGGGAAAAATAGACCAGAACCACAGACCCAGAGAGCACACTTGGGGACAGGTGATGGGTGATGGGTTAAGATGTATATCCTGATTAACCTCCAGCACCAGCCAGGTCCTTGTTTAGAAAATGACCACAGGGGTGATGCAGCTGATTTTCTGATTCAAGGCCAAGATACAAGGACTCCAATGTCACTCAGACCACTATTTGGAAAAGCAGATGGTTTTCTCGTCTACATAATGCAAAACAACTGGTCACATTAACTTTTTGGCTTTGACTGATTCTTTCAGAATTTTATGGAACTGGCCTTCCTTTTATATGGATTCAGGAATGACTTAGCAGATGTCATAGCACATTTTGGCTTTAACAACATGCTTTCTTCATAGGAATGGATTACTAGCACATATTTTAGATTCCACACACTGTATCTCAAGCCTTTTTTATATGAGTGCTTTGAAAACTGAAAATACTTTCAAGTACCTTAGTTAATAAACCATTTAATAATCATTTTGCACACATATTTGAAAAAAATAGAAGATATTACAGTTCTTAAGCATAGTGATAGGCTGAAGGTAGGGAAACAAGTTGGAAAACCAATACTTGTACCTGATTTTCTTTTTATCTCTCTTATAAAAGAATTTTCCTTGGTAGTTCATTTTAGAGAGATGTTAACAGAAAATTTCTGCTAATGCCCCAACAAGTGCCCCTTTGCCTCTTCCCAACCCTTTCTCATTCTGCATCCAATCTTCTAGTTCATTTCTACCATTTCTTTCCTCCAAACACTAGCGTGTATTTTCCTGCATAATTTTAGGATGGAATCAGCAACGTGCTTACAGTTCATCAAGCAGTCTATCCCCTCTTTGGGAACATATTCCAACAGAGAAAAAGGAGCAGGGATTATTTGATGAAGAGGCGTCTGGTTTTCTAGTAATACCACCCCAAACCCTCACTTCTTTCCCTGCATGAATGCCCTAACGAAGAAAAAAAAAAAAAAAAACAAATGAAAGTAAAGATGAAAGAGTGAGTGAAGAATAAAGAGGACTAAAAATGTTTCTCAAAATCCAGCCCACAAAACAGAGCCTGATGGAAAGATACACACAGGGCAAGGTAAGTGTAAGAAACAGCAAAAGATGTGAATGACAGGACCTAAGACAATAAATATGAAGAGTAGTGAAAATTCAGACTGTGGTAATTGGCTATGATTGCTAGGATAAAGAGTTTGGCCCTTGCCCTAAGACTATTAGCTGTGTGCTGCTAAGACATTTCAACCCTATTATCCCCTAGCTTTACAGAGATATAAGTGACATATAACAATGTGTGAGTGTGGGTGTACAACATAATGATTTAATACGTGTATATATTGTGAAATCACCACAACACAGTTAGAAAATAGATAATTATGGTGTATCTCCCAATAGTACAATATCAATCATTAAAAATAATTTTACAAATGGGGAGCCTGGGTGGCTCAGTCGGTTGGGCAGCCGGGTTGGGTGGCCGACTACGGCTCAGGTCATGATCTCGCAGTCTGTGTGTTCGAGCCCCGCATCGGGCTCTGTGCTGAGCGCTCAGAGCCTGCTTCGGATTCTGTGTCTCCCTCTCTCTCTCTGCCCCTTCCCTGCTTGGTCTCTGTCTCTCTGTCTCTTTCTCTCTCTTTCTCTCTCTCAAAAATAATAAACATTAAAAATAAAATAATACTTTTACAAAGAGTTTCTTAACATCCAAATGTGTCCATAGTATCAAAATAATTGAATAAAGCAGGATAAATAATTGAAGTGGGAGAGAAATAAAGGTTTTGAGCCAGGAGGTAAGAAATGCAGTATGTCTAAGGTGATCCTTATGTTCCTGACTGAGGCAACCACTGAGATAAGAAACTCTGAAAGAGGTCACCTGGGTGACTCAGTTGGTTGAGCGCCTGACTTTGGCTCAGGTCATGATCTGGCAGTTGATGGGTTTGAGCCCTGCTTTGGGCTCTGTGCTGAAAGCGCGGAGCCTGGGGTCTGCTCCTTGGATTCTGTGTCTTGCTCTGCCCCTCCCCACTCAGGCTTTTTCTCTTTCGCCCCCCCTCCCTCCCTCCCTCAAAAATAAATAAGCATTTTTAAAAAATTAAAAAAGAAAAGAAGAACTTGAGTTTTAGCCCCAGCTCTGCCATTTGTAGAATGTCACTGTTGTTTTAGGCTTCATGTAGACAGAGGCATTTGTACTCACATTCTCCAGCTCTATAATGCTGATACTTTAACCTGTTCACATTACTTTAATCCTCATAAAATGTCTTTATATTATAGGAAACCTTTCATCTAAATTTCTTGGGTGGACAAACTTAAGACTCCATACATTAAAATGTCACTGTTTCAAAGGAAGTAATAACAGCTATCCCATTAAATTCTTATTGTTCCAGGAGGAAAAAAAAAAAAAAGACCCAGCTATACCCTATTTCATCCACTAGTTCTTGTCAATTTCAAGCCTATGATTTCAACTGCCTTTATCGGCCATCCAAAAGCCTGTGATTCACTACATAGTTTAGCATTTACATTTTAAACTCAAAATAGAACTCTGCCGGGCCCCTCGCTGCAGCTTTCATGTGCCCTAAATTCAGCCCATCCCCAGGACAGCTATTAGTATGGCCATCTGTTTCTTATGTGCTGATGCACACCATTCCCTGAGCTGTATCTCCAGAGTGAGTCAAGTGTTTGTAAAAAGGCAGAAGCAACCGCTCACATTTCACTTCTTCTCAGCACTGCCTGCAACGCATCTTCTCCCACAGAGTAGCGCTTCCTCAGAGTACCTTTCTGTGCTTATAGTCGTAGGAGATTTAAGGAGCCATTTGTCTAAGTCTTTTCACTTCCTAGAGGAATACCTTCCTTAAATTCAGATTTAGGGTGTTCCCAACCCCCATGCCAGACAGAACACATGGTTAAAATTTCACTTCTTACTATTTTAAAATAAAAAGAATGAAATTTTTTAAAAATACTATGGCAAGCATTCTCAATTACATGGTTAATATTCAATCTCTGAGACTCCAAATGCTTTCTTTTTTATGTAAAAAAAAAAAAAGTGTGTATGTTTACTGCTTAAAAGCTTCCAGTTATTAAAATTTTATAACTAAGCTAAGGGTTTCTGGCCAATTTAATCCCATCAGTTCAACTTAGAAACAAGAGTAATGAGAAGCTAGTGGCAAGGTTCGAAGAGTAAGCAGAATTTTCAGGCTGTATGAGGAGCTAGAGATGATTCTGTTCACCATTTTCTTTCACTTGATAGGAATTTTAGACCTCTTCTTGAAGAAATATGAATACAGGTGATACTTAAGAAAATAATATAAAAAATATAAGCATAATGTAAGTAAATAAGTGAATTATTTAAAAACTCAGAAACAGTAAAATTAAGTAATTTTACTTATAGGCACATAATAAAAAATAATTACTTCTAAATATATTTAGAGGGCACAAAAGTGACAGGTGACAAAATGTGCTAATATCCCAGACAGCCCTGAAGACAAAAACAAAAACAAAACAAAACAAAAGGGTCCCATGTTATAATTTTCTAAGAGTTCGAATGCAAAAAGACAGGACGTAGAGTGAGGCACATGAATCCTATTACCAAATTTAAAATTCAGTCAATGATAAGATTCCTTCCCAAACCTAAATTCTAGAACACTCTGTGCATCAAGATAGTGGACCCCATCTGCTAAACTGGGTATGCAAGTGGAACTGCAATAAATCTACGGGCCAAAGTCAAATACATTGGATGCTTCAGTGACAAGTCTAAGAAAGAAAGCAGTCACCTCCAGGAGTGCCCGAGCCGAATCTGATTTGAGATTCAGGGTCTGGGCACATCAGATAAGCAGACGGGAGAAGCAGTCATGCAGGGTGCCTAGAACACTGGGAGACAACAAACTGAAGCCTTGTCCACAGCTGCACTTCAAAGAGATTTGACACAATAGAAACCTGTTTTCACGAAGGCATATGAAACTCTTGTCAGAGGATCCTTTGCAAAACGAAAACCAGCAGTCAGCTAGTAGCCATTACCAAGTGACAAAACCTTAGTGTCAAAAGGGGTGAAGTCATTTTGAGTATCACAAGGAGGGCGGTTACTTCAACCAATACCTAGCTAGGCCTTGACAGGTTTTTGGTCCTAGTTTAAAAGAAGGTGTTAAGAACAGAAAAGCCAGTTTCCTATATGCCCTGGGTCCATGCAGCATTAACAGAGACCTCTAGTACACTAGAAATCTAACAGAAAAGAGCCTTTCTTCCTCACTCACCACAAACTACCATGAAATTCTGCTACCTTTAGAACACAAAGGACACCAAAGGGAATTGTGCCTGGAGGGGCAAGAAAGGCACATGTAGTACCTCTGTGAGCAGCCAGAGAGAGTGGACAGCTACTTTCAGGAGTGCTACACACAGGTTTCCCCTGCTTCCAAAAGCACCTAGAGATGATGTTCAGGGCAATGGAGTTTCTGCATTAGCAGGTATGAGTATTAAACCAACAAAATATTAGATAGATGGTCTGTGACCTTATTTTTACCTATAGGCTAATGAGCCGGAAGAAACATTAGTTATAGACAATGCTTTAATGTGTCCTATTAACTACTAACAAACAATAAGGAAAGCTACAATCATATATCCTTCATGTCTGCCCACCTTCTTCCTAACACCCTGCCAAAAAGTAGAAGAAAATTGCTAATCAGATCGGTCAGAAACACAGGTACTGATTGGTCATGGTGACTCTGGGATGGGATCTCACTACGCCTTACAAGGACCTGTGAGCCATCCCCTCTAAAACAGCTCTTGCCCTCCTTTTTGAAGAATTAATGAATTGAGTTGGAGCATCCATTTGGAGACACATTCTCATACTCCCAGATTTCATCCAGCCCCATCTAGGGCTATCCATCCCTCTCTGTGCCTGGGCACACAAAAATATACGAGTCCTGAGTTTTAGAAATGGGTGGGAGAAGAGTAGATGGAGGCTTCTCATCTAAGGCCTATACTCCAACTTGGCTTTGACCAGAGGTCTCCTCTCAAATAATGGACTTTTCTGTAGCTGTTAATAAAGTAATCATTGCATAGCCCTTTCAGCTCACATGGAAGAAAAGTGACTGATAGGCAGGAATCATCTATATTCATCAAACATATCAAGACCCACTGCCCTCATCCCCAACCTACAATGCCATAGTAATTCCATTAGTTCTAAGGAATGTCAAAATCTACATGAGGAAAATTTAAGTAAGGACCTCAGAATTATATAATCACAGAGAAATTATTTATCATCACTCTATATCAAAATATTTCTCCTATCTCCCTCCCATAAATACTGTGAATGGGAATATGACCTTCTGATGCCCTCTGCTAAGAGAAATTCCCCCATGACAATCTATTTATTTTAATTTTTTTCAATGTTTGTTTATTTTTGAGACAGAGACAGAGCGCAAGTGGGGGAGGGGCAGAGAGAGAGAGAGAGAGACACAGAATCTGAAGCAGGCTCCAGGCTCTGAGCTGTCAGCACAGAGCCCGACCCGGGGCTCAAACCCACGGACGGCGAGATCATGACCTGAGCCGAAGTCAGATGCTAACCGACTGAGCCCCCAGGCATCCAATGACAATCTATTTATATCCATACCTTCGCTGAAAGAAATCCATTAACATGATTTCTTCAGACTGCTGAAGATCCAGGCTCCCACCTGTCACTATGTACCCATTACACACCTCAAACTCGAGTGCTTTATGTACATCTAACCAGAGTATATATGTGTTTTTGACCACGTGATATTAAAACAGCCATCCATCCTGGGGTGCCTAGGTGGCTCAGTCAGTTGAGCATGCCACTTGATTTCAGCTCAGGTCAGGATCCCAGAGGGGTGGGATTGAGCCCTACACTGAGCTCCATGCTGAGTGTGGATTCTCCCTCTCTCTTCTTCTGTCTGCCCCACTCCCCAGCTTGCTCTCTCTCTCTAAAAAATTAAATTAAATTGGGGCACCTGGGTGGCGCAGTCGGTTAAGCGTCCGACTTCAGCCAGGTCACGATCTCGCGGTCCGTGAGTTCGAGCCCCGCGTCGGGCTCTGGGCTGATGGCTCAGAGCCTGGAGCCTGTTTCCGATTCTGTGTCTCCCTCTCTCTCTGCCCCTCGCCCATTCATGCTCTGTCTCTCTCTGTCCCAAAAATAAATAAATGTTGAAAAAAAAATTTAAAAAAAAATTAAATTAAATTAAAAAAAAAGTCATCCATCTTATTTGCTGTTTGCCACATGCCAAAAATACATCTCTACCTCTGTGTTTTGTAAAATTCAACAGTTAGGCAGTGTTTCATGAAATCCTGAAATGCACCTAACCAATGTTGCTCTGATTTATAAGTGCTAGCCTATTTGTCTTCACCATTGAATTAAGCAAAAAGGTATGGAGTACCTGCTGTGCACCTTCTAGACACTCTGCTAACTGTTGTAGGGATGCCAATGTGATGACTATAACGCTTTTAAACAGCAGGACTTGCTTAGAAGCCATGCTTAGAAAACATGGTGATATTCCACCAAGCTGAGTCACAGGGAGCCTTGCTGTGATTGGTTGGCAGATTTATATGTATGACAACAGCAGCATGTGTACGTCTGTCTCCACTCAGATTTTCACTGTGGTTTCTGGAGGTAACTCTTTAACCGTTCCAGATGTTGGAAGTGTGCCTGCAGCAGATCCATGACTTGGTGCCACCTAATGTGTTAGCCACCATAATTTATCACTAAACTTGAGCTTGGTCTGGAAAAACTGATTCCATTTTGGAAAGTTGGCAGTCAAATAAGAGTAACAAGAAACACACAAAACTTCCCTTCATTGTGTTTTAAGCTCTTCTACTGGGTCATCTTGTATTCTAACCACCTCATCATAGGATTCGCATTGGGCTTCTGGTGATCCCCAAATCAACTCCCTAAAACTCACCCACTTAGCTGAGTACACACCCCGCAAACACATTATGATATATGCTATCCTTTTTAGAAGAATATAACATAGTAAACCCAAAAGAGTACGTGCAGCATAGTATTTAAAATAAATATAGTATGATAAAATATCTGTAGTTGAAATGAAATAATGCCAATGTCTTGGGATTTCTCCAAATAGTCTGACTACAGCTGGGGAGATTGGGCAGGGGGATAGATGACAAATGATTGCTCACATCTGAATAATTATTGAAGCTCAGTGATGAGTAAATAAGGCTCATTATCAGGCTTACTCTTCTTTCTTCTTTTCCATGTGTCTAATTTTCTATAATAAAATGTTTTTTAAAAATGTGGGTACTACTGAGACATCTTATCTCCATCTCTACAAATGTTCAATCAAAGGTGCTCAAAGAACCACTTGTTAATTTATCATAAAGAGTCCCTCAGGGCTTGTTTAAATGTTGCTACAACAAGTATGTGTTAATCAACAAATGTTTGAGCTGCTATTATGTGTAAGCACCGATGGGAATTAAGGATGAATCAGACACAGATTTAGTCCCTACACAGCTTTGAGCCTAAGAAAGAAGGCAAAGCTTGAATATATGCAAGAATAAAACAATTAAGTGGTAAGTGCCACAGGCAAATCTCCATGAGAGAGAGTTACATGGTTTTAATAGTATGTCCAAGATGGAGAGAAATGGCCAGCATTCCCAACACCACTACTAGGTGCCTGTCAATGCCAGATCTCCCGCCAGAATGAGTCTCTCACGTCCTGTGTGTCTGTGTGTCTGTGTGTGTGTGTGTGTGTGTGTGTGTGTGTGTGTGCGTGCACGTGCATGCATGCACATACACAGATACAGAGAAAGGATAAGGACACCCAAAATCTAAAGCAGAGAATTTGACCCAAAAATATATGAAACACCTAGCTGTGCCAAGGTTGTTAGACTATTGAAGCCAAGCGTTCCTTTAGGCTGAAGACAGTTCCAAGGCCACTCACCTCCACGTGCTCCACTCCAGAAAGAGGTGGAGTAACTCACTCTGCCCCCTTTCCCTCAGCTTACACCCTAACCTAGGCCCACTAGATTGTAACACTTGGAAAGAGAGAAGAACCCAAAAGAGATGAATGTAAGCAAAAGCACGCTGAAGACAGAAGCCATTTTTCCCCTCAGGCCATGAACAACAGTCAAAACAATTCAATGCAGGTCTTTCTGCTGGACTTTCCCTGAGCTCACTGGGTGGAGGGGGTAGGGAGTAAGTGGGGCAAGTTGTCTACTTCCAAACAGAAGCAAGCCCCAGAGTCCTCTTTAGCTTCATGAGAGAAAAACAGAAAATGAACCCAAAATGAGAGTTAATCACAAGAGAGAAGCCTTAACTCCAAAAAGACAAAAGCTAATTAACAAGTCATGTATAAACACTTGCACTTTTAACCTTCTCCATTTTTACATTAAAACGCCTATGCCCAGTGCTTTTTCCTATAATGACTCTGAGGAATCCATTTTGTCCCCAACCCATGTCACTATCACTCCTCTCCTCTTCCTGACTTAGAAATGCGAGAAAGAACAGATGAAAAGTCTTGATTTCCCATTGCAGGAACATGCAGAGCACTGAATGAGATATGTGTCCCCTCTTGGAATCCTTCATGTCTTATAACTGTTTCTTTTGTGCATTTTTATCCTTCATATAGGAAAATTAAAAACAAAATTTTGAATGGCTACCACTATTTCTGACCTAATTCAGAATCTTAATTCAGTTTTATATACATTTCATCTAAACACACACATTTATTCTATGTGTAAAAATGAACCAAAAATGAACCAAAAGTGATCCATGACTATATCTGAAAGGCTTATAGCCATCCTAGTTTATTTACTGTACAGACTCAGTACGCAACTGTAAATGTATGAAATGAGATCACATATTTTCAGTTACTTCATTCACGAAAATGCCTTTTCAATCACAGCTTTTTGTTGTAAACCCAGCTGTTTGTTTCATATTACAGCTCAAGAGCCAAGTTTCAAGGGCAAGGCAAGTTTTGCTATGCATCACTGTCTAAAAATAATAGATCTAATAACAGATCTAAATAATAGATCAATTAAGTAAAAATCTGGGATTTTACAGTCATACCATAGTGTAAAATCTCCCACATGTCAAGGGTAATATTTTCAACACTGATAATGATGATTGGAAAAAAAAAAAAAAAAAACACATGTAATTTCCAAATGCTGGCTGAAGGTGTTCTTGTTTTCTTTTGTTTTGGCTATAAAACCATGCCATCAGGAAGATATATAAACCTGCCTAAAAAGCAAAATGAAACATAGTGGATCATGCTGTAGGTGTTGTCCAGTTCAGACAATTGAATACTGTGACTAGTTGAACCAAAACCTTTAAAAAGAGTAATTCACATTACTGTTCAAGAACATAAAAGGATGGGGAATCCATTTCTGTTTTAGGCTTAAAGCATTTAATTTTACCTGTCACTTTTATTCTGGAATGCAGACAGTGAGAGATGGGGGCAACCTATCTAGTCTTAGGGCTGCTATCATTGCAAACCCTGTTCCTACTCGTGCCAGAGAAAATCAACTCAAGTTATGTTTACTTAGCTAGGAGTCAGTGTTCATGAAATAGGAGCCGAGGAAGAAAAGCAGGAGATAAATAGAACTTCCACAACCTGAAATGGGCACAGGTTACACAGAGCTAGACAACCCAATTGTCCATAGGAACTCGCAGGATCTGCCCTACACACATACTTAATTTGGGGGAAATGAGTGTGATGAGTGTAGTTAGGGAAAGCGTTAGGAAGGCACCCCAGGATAAGAAGAAAGGTAATCTAACTCCTTCCATAACTTCGTGAGAAACCCATACAAAGCTACATTAGTAGGTTAAAATAATATGCTCTGGCACCAAGGTCACAGGTAAAATGTCGAGTTTAACTAATGAGCACTTCACTGAGAAAATATTTGTTATAAAGCCACATTTGGGGGGGCGCCTGGGTGGCGCAGTCGGTTAAGCGTCCGACTTCGGCCAGGTCACGATCTCGCGTGTCCGTGAGTTCGAGCCCCGCGTCAGGCTCTGGGCTGATGGCTCGGAGCCTGGAGCCTGTTTCCGATTCTGTGTCTCCCTCTCTCTCTGCCCCTCCCCCATTCATGCTCTGTCTCTCTCTGTCCCAAAAATAAATAAAAAAACGTTGAAAAAAAATTTAAAAAAAAAGAAAAAAAAATAAAGCCACATTCGGTACCTCTGATTTTATTCCACTAACACTGAAATTGAGTACTAGAATGCTGTTCATTTTATCAAAGTAAATAATACCTAGAAAAACATTATTCATATCACAAATGAAATTTTGTAATAATCCCTCCCAATGAACCAACTGCCTTAAGTCAGTAACACCGATTTTGATGCTACCTGTATAGAAATGAGCAATTAACCATGTCAATGCCTAGCAAATTTGCTATCACTACAGCCTTACATTTAAAACTAAAGTAACGGTGCTCACTGTAACTAACCAACCTTGTAAATTTCTCTCAGTCTTTATTTCTGGCCCTGCAGGCAATCTTTTTAAAGTTGCTTGCTTTAGCAGGGTGAAAGTTCAGTTTTATCTCCTGGACTTCTCACTCGTCTCTGGAGACATGCATTCAAATTCTACTCTACACCTGTTCTTTAAAAGCATGTTTTTTTTTAACCATGTAGCTGTTCAGTTTTTATCTCCTGGCACAGTCACAAAAGAAAAACTGAGAAAAATAAAACCACAGGAGTTTTCTGGAAAATATGCAAAATCCAATGATGTCTTCTTTTACAATCTAAGACTGTAATTCATTAGTAGGTCTAACCCTTGTTCCAGCTAACCTCCTTTGAATCTTCCTGTTTATATACAAGTTAATATGTTTAGAATGCTACGGATTTCACTTTACCTAATCTTAGCTAAGGAACGAAAACTACATAAACAGGAAGAGTGAAAAAAAATCATATTAAGTAGACCAAGGTTAGATGTGCCAATGAAGTAAGCCTCAGATTTGGCAAAGACAGTGACTAGCTATTGTGCATATATGTAAATTCATTTTTTCTTTGTAGACCATGTTATTTTTTTATCATAGAGAGAAAGAATGTAAGCAGTGGAGAAGGACAGAGGGAGAGAGAGAGGAAGAGAGATGGAGACAGAGGGAGAGAAAGACAGAGAAAGAGAGAGAAAGACAGAATACCTCAGGCAGTCTCCACGCGTAGCATGGGGCTTGACACACGGCTCAATCTCACAACCCTGTGATCATGACCTGAGCCAAACCAAGAGTCAGAGACTCAACTGACTGAGCAACCCAAGTACCCATTATAGACCATTTTAAAGCAATGTGTGTATAACTAAACCATTTTTAAGAACAGTAGTGCAGTGATTTTTCACATGAATATTTTAATACACATAAAGCCTAAATATCATCCATCACTTCAAAAAATTACTTTAACTACAATATTAAAACATCTGATCGGACTCCAATCTATGATTATGTTTATGCTAAGCCTATGTCAAATTCATCCTAAAAATGACAAAAGCTTTTGCAAGGATAAGCTCCTTTAGAGGAGCCCATGACTTTGTTATTGTTACCCCTGGTACTCTTTTCTTATAATGTCTGATATAGCCCGTGATGATGTACAAGTTCAACTAATATCTGATATATTTTTAACATTTGCAATCTACCAGATCATTCCAAAAGCTAAATTCCAGGAATCACAGAGCATGAACCCATCTCCCATTTGGAAGATGTGAAGGGTGACTTATATATACACTTGCATATATACTCGTATACACAGTGCCCTCTCACATTGTGCTGAGATCACTTAAAATCCACTATGTAGGACCAATGATGGCTGGAGAGGATAGATAGATATTCTAATTTCTTCTTTCAAATGGTGATAGTATCTCAAAGGGTAGGGTCTCTTTTACATTTTCTTTCTCCAAGTTATTTTGTTTTTTTAAAGTACAAATAGCTATGCCATATCTCCAGCAGGAAATTCTGGTAGCACTTGAGAATTTGAGAAAAATAGCAGCATATAAAAAACAGAAGTAAACTGTAAATATATTCCTCGTAGTAATGTGTCAATTCCAAATGTAGAATAGTACAGAAACTTAATTCATTCAAGTGAAGTTTATAATTTTTCAGCCGGTTTCCAAAACTTATCCTGTCTTATATTAACAGAAATAACTTGATTAGAATTGATAATGGAATAAAATTAAGTCTCCTCATCCAAGTAACTGTGATGCATCTCCACTTACTGAAATCTTTTATTCTCCTCAGAGAAGACTTGTAGCATAAATTTAAAATTATTCTTAGTCATTTAATATTAGAAATCCATAATATTTCTCACATGTTGCTTATAAATTGAGGGCACTTCTACTGCTATTTTGTCTTATTAAGCAGTCCATTTGTCTCCTTCTTTGTTTGTTAGTTTCAGTTGACTTTCTTGGCTTTTCAAAGAAGAAAAACACAGGTGCAAATACAGATACTTTTTTTCTCCTGGATCCATTGTTAGTCACAGTTCTTACGATAGTGATGTGAATTTCTCAAATGACATGAAACGACAGTGGTGATAAAAATAATACATTTTATGTTTCACTATAAGGTATGTTATTATCTCTTGTTTTAAGGTAAATATTCCTTACATTATCAAAAAACTCTCTTCCTAACTTACTGAGACTTTTCATCCAGACTTGATACTGAATTTAATCCAATGTTTTCATCATCTGTTGAGATAATTATTTTTCTCATGCAAAATTCTTGTGTATTTATTTTGAGACAGAGAGAGAGAGAGGGAGGGAGGGAGGAGCAGAGAGGGAGGGAGAAAGTGAATCCCAAGCAGCCTCCATGCTGTCAGCACAAACAGTGACATGGGCTTGATCCCACAAACCGTGAGATCACGATCTGGGCAGAAATCAAGAGGCGGACACTTAACCCACTGAGCGACTCAGGCATCCTATCTCATAAGAATTTTTAACATGACTAATTTTTGTCATGTTTTCCTAATGTTGAATTATCCTTGAGTTAATGGGCTTCACATTACCTGGTTCACACACTAACCAGCTTTTGCATCATGTTCTTCTGTTTGGGGAAGTTTACACATTATTCAAACTGTGAATCCCAACGTTACGAGACAGAAACTCTTCTTCAGCCTCCCTTACAAGGAGAAGTCCCATTATATAACCAGGATCAATCAAATTGACATACACAGAGAAGAAGCAAATGCCATGGAGAAGCAGCTCCAGTCTGGCAAGGATAGTTGCTGTGACGGCCAGTTCAAAAGTGGCACTGGCTAGGCTCCTGCATCATCCGTATCAATAACACAGCCATGGAACCCGAGCCCAATACCAAGACCAGAAAATCTTCCCTGGAGCGGCCCTGTGGCCGGGTAAAGCCATCAGCCCCAGCCTACAGAGCCTCTGTTCCCATGAAATTCTTTAAGTTACACTTAGAAACTTCATTTCTGTTAAAGTCACAGTGGATTCAGTTGTTGCAATTAAGATTTTACTGAATTAATGTATTGAGGACTTCAGTTAGCTAACATTTTATTAAGGATTTTTTTTACAAAGTGTTTATAAGAAAAATTGATCTGTGATTTGCTTTCTTGTGGGGAAATAAGGAAGAAGTTCTTTTTTGTTAAAAATTGGTATTAAACTTCGGGAAAATAAATTGATATGAAACTTTGGTAAAATTCAAGACAGTTACCATTTTTTCTGCCTTGGAACAGCTTAAATAGCTTGTGGATTATTTATCCCTTAAATATTTGACAGAAATTCTCTTATACAAATTTCTGTCATTTTTACACAATATATATAGGTCCATTCAGGTTTTTTTAGTTTCTGGAAACATTTTAGACAATCTAATAATTTCTTTTCAAAAGTATTTCATTCACATTTTTTTATATTGGCAAAAAAACTCAATTTTTGATCTTCTGCATATCTGACTGTATCTATTATAGAGCATTTATCAATTTACCTCCTTTTTTCAGGTAACTTTTCTGGAAACTTTTCTATTTTTTTGTCTTTTCCCATTTTTAAAATTGAGTTTCTAGTAAGTAGAGAAATGGTAGAGAATTGTAATGATAATAAGGTCATCCCCTTGCAAAATTGCTTCTCACATATATAATCATACTTGATTATTATTCCAAAAGAACCACAACCAGCATGTCAGACAAATGTAAGAAAAGTTCTCTGGGAGGCCAGAACTTGCCAAGGTGACCAAGATAAACGTGTTCATTTCTGATGCAGACTCTTCTCACTCCTGATTTTTGCATGTATATTCAAATAATATTATTAGAACTACTACTATTGGTTGATATTTCTACATATTATATGTATATATGTTATAATGCTTTCTCATTTGCATCTCATTTAACAATACCCAAAAAAAAAAAAAAAAACCTGGGGAGTATAACTATTTTTCCCATAATTGAAATACTGAAAATAGTTAATTTGCCTCAGGCAAGGGAAGCCTGGAACAGAGGCCTTGTTGTTCCCAAGGTAAAGAATGAAATAGTATTACATGTCTCCAGCAGAAAACAAGCCCAGAATTAAGGTCTCAGGAAATTATCCAGAGAAAGGAAAGGAGAGAAAAAGAGAGGAAAGGAGAGGAGAATACAGGAGAGGAGAAGACAGGAGAGGAGAGGAGAGGAGAAGAATTGTATTTCATATACTCTGGAGCAACTAATGTCCTATTTCTTTGTTAAAGACAAAAATTGCACCTGATACTTACTAAAATAGCAAGAAAAACTTTACTCAAGACTATTGCAACAGGGTCAAGACTTATAATAGGGAAGAAAGATTGAACTCAACTTCTTTGAAACAAAAGTCAGAAACTTTTTTAAATTCTGGTGCCAGCTTGAAGAGGGAGGTTGGACACTGTAATCAGGCCTTCTATATTTTCTAATTGGAGCATATCGAAGTTAGCTTCCTACCATCACATAGGGACTTAGAGATAGGAGCCCCCTATGTTTCTGATGATTAGATTTCAAAGAACTGGCTCTCAAGTTGGAGAAAGGCATTAATGGATTGCAGAAAATTTACATTTTAAAGGCAGAGAA
This sequence comes from Herpailurus yagouaroundi, assembly GCF_014898765.1. Lineage (NCBI taxonomy): Eukaryota > Metazoa > Chordata > Mammalia > Carnivora > Felidae > Herpailurus > Herpailurus yagouaroundi. Next base: position 53,338,172 of record NW_024412391.1, read on the forward strand.
AGAATTTACAACGGAAAGCTTTCTAACATAAATATTCTAAGAAAAGAGAAGTCAGAGAATAATGGTCTAGACTAAAACTGTCTAAAGTTTAGTCAAGCTGAGAGGAACATTAAGACTCTGTTGGTCTTCTTAGTCTCTCTACAACAGATAAATCTGCTCCACATCTCATCTCCTTGGCTGTCAAAAAATTCTAAGCTATATGTTGTTTGCAAGAGAAGCTTCTTCTCAGTCTTTCTGAAAGAATCTTGAATATTTAGCTAAACTTAGAATGTTTGGGGAGAGGCATCTATGTTCAATTCATACTACACACCCCTGACAGTCTTTCTGCCCAGTTTCTCACGGTCACCTACTAGAAACCTCATAGCTCCTCAGTGTCCTTGCCAATCTGTCACCTGGGAATTCTTCATTGAACTTCCAAATCACAGCTCCTGTCAATCTTCACATTTACCAACAATCTCACTATAGCTCATGATCTGCCACATTCATAAGCCCCATAGGGAAAAAAAAATTCTAGTATCAACCAAAACCACAAGGAACATTTTTTGTTTGCTTTTGTTTTTCACAGCCTCAGCTTTTCCAAGAATGAAAGCATAAGTAAGGATTATTTTCTGAGGAACTGGTAACTTTAGTTCTTGGTCAACAGAAAAATCATAAAGAACCTTGGAGTACAACATTGGCTATCCTGAGATGCAAAAGTGGTATTTCCTTACATTTTTTCCAGATTCTATAGTAGAAAATAAAACAGAAAAGACCAGAGTATCCTCACACACACACACACACACACACACACACACACACACACATATGTATGTTTAAGTTTATCTAGAAATAAATAAAATTGATTAGTGGGACAAGGAGTAAAGATGGTGCAGTAGTATGGGGACCCTGAGCTTTTCTCATCCCTGAAATGCAGCTCGGTCAGATCGAACCATTTTGAACACCTAGGAAATTGATCTGAGGATTAACACAACAATCTGCATAAATTGAGCCAAAGAACTTGGCTGGTACATGGCACAGAGAGCTGAATCAGGAGAGAGAAAAGCTGTGGAGCCACGGAGGTAGGGAGGTAGGAAAATCTGTTTTCACAGAAAGAAGACAGAAAGAACAAGAGCCAGGGGAAGAGTGTGGTGCATTGGGATCAGGCAAGACAATCATTCCCCTCAAAAGGGTAGCTACTCCCCTCAAAAGTAGCTGGAGAGAGAGGAAGGGCGAAAAAATTCACAGGGACTGAACAAGAAATATGTTCCCTAAAATCACTAACAGGGAGAAAGGAGAGGATTTCAATACTGCCAGGATTCTATAAAGAGTAGGGTGCAGAGTCTGAAGGTTTGAAGCTCAGTGCCTGGTGGTGCTCTGGTGAGGAAGTAGGGTGAATCCCTAGGAGCATGCAGCATGTTCTGAGGGGCCTGTGTGCCATATGGGGAGAGGCAATTCCCCTGCTTGGACTATATTTGGTAAAGGTCATACAGCCTCCCTGCCGGCAGAGGTCCCAGCAGACTCCAGAGAGCAGCCACTTCTGCTGGTATTGGGACAAGATGTCAGAGAGTGGCAAAATCTGGTACTGGCTGTATGTTGTGATTTGCCATCATCTCTGAAACTGTGCTGCCGTGCAATTGCGTGAATGTTTTCTGGGAAAAGCTGGCACCCATACATTGCTCGTTGACATCCTCCCCCAGAGAGTTGGCATGGGTCTAAGCCCAGGGGACTCTCGAGTGTGGGGTTTTGAGACACAGCCCCATGTGAGATAAAATTCTGGAGGGAGGCATTGCCTGGCTGGCAGACAGCTTGGACACAGACAGGGAGCAGTTGGGGAATGGATGGAAGCCTGAGACCAAGGAGGGGTGCTTGATCGAATGTGTGTGAGGGAACGAAATTCCCACATAACAGACTAGAGAGCCAGGTGAAGCCATTTCACCTCTAGCGTGCATGCACACAGATCGACCCCAGTGAGCTAAGCAACACCACCAAGTGGAGAATGGAACCACTACACCAAGACCCACTAAACCACACCCTCCAGGCACATTCCCCAGAAGACCAGCACAAATCCCTCCCACCTGCTTAGCCTGCAAACTACAGTGTTCTACAAAGTTTCAGTTCTAGGGGAAACTGGATGTAACTTCATTTGGGTTGCATTCTGTTTGTTCATTTTCTTTGCTTCTGTTTTTGCTTATGTTGTTCTCTTTCTTCTTTTTTGCTCAGATACACAAGGAGACTTTTTTTTTTTACTTTTTATTCTATTTTATTTTATTATTTTCCTCTACTTTATTATTTAAGTTTTTTAAATTTTAATTTTTAAAATTTTTTTCTTTCTCTTTTTTCTCTTTTCCATCAAGTTTCTCTCTACAAGCAAACAGAAACAAACCTAACATCTAGCTTACTTTATTTTATTTTGTTTTGTTTTGTTTTAATTTTTAATTTTTTATTTTATTTTTTTGTCCTCCTCCAAAATGACAAGGTGGAGGAATTCACCCCAAAAGAAAGAACAGGAAGAAATGACAGCCAGGGATTTAATAAACACAAATATATTTAAGATGTCTGAGCTAGAATTTAAAACCATGATTTTAAGAATACTAGCTGCGGTTGAAAACAAGCATAGGAGACACTAGAGAATCCCTTTCTGCAGAGATAAATAAACTAAAATCTAGTCGGGCCAAAATTAAAAATGCTATGACTGAGATACAACCTCAAATGTATGCCACAATGGCAAGGATGGGCAAAGCAGAGCAGCGAATCAGTGATATAGAGGATAAATTATGGAAAATAATGAAGCAGAAAAAAAGAGGGAAACAAGGCAAAAGATCATGATACAAGACTTAGAGAACCCAGAGGCATATTAAATAGGAATGATACTGGGGTGCCTGAGTGGCTCAGTCAGTTAAGCATCCAACTGTGGCTTAAGCCATGATCTCCCAGTTCGTGGGTTCAAAACCTGCGTTGGGCTCTGTGCTGACACCTCGGAGCCTGGAGCCTGCTTCAGATTCTGTGTCTCCCTCTCTCTCTGCCTCTCCCCTGTTCATGCTGTCTCTCTCTCTCTCTCAAAAATAAATAAACATTAAAAAAAACTTAAGACAAATAACATTCATATCATAGGAGTCCCAGAAGATGAAGAAAGAGAAAAGGGGGCAGAATGTTTATGTGAGCATAGTACAGCTGAAAACTTTCCTAATCTGGTCAAGGACACAGACATTAAAATCCAAGAAGCATGGAAAACTCCCTTTAGATTCAACAAAAACTGACCATCACCAAGGCATATCATAGTCAAAATCACAAAATACACAGACAAGAGTTATGAAAGCAGCAAGGGAAAAAAAAAAGTCCTTCACCTACAAGGAAAGAGAGATCAGATTCATAGCAGATCAGTCCACAGAAACTTCACAGGCCAGAAAGGAGTGGCAGGATATATTCAAAATGGCAAGATGGAAAAATATGCAGCCAAGAATTATTTATCCATCAAGGTTGTCTTCAGAATAGGAGTTTGTGACCACTAAACCAGACCTGCAAGAAATTTTAAGGAGGACTCTTTGGGGGGGGGGGGGGGAGAGATAACACCAAAAGCAACAAAGACTAGAAAGGACCAGAGAACATCACCAGAAACACCCACTCTACAGGCAACACAATGATATTAAACTCATATATTTCAATAATCACTCTAAATGTCAATGGACTAAATGCTCCAATCAGAAACGTAGGTTATCAGAATGAATAAGAAAACAAGATCCATCTATATCTATCCCACAACACACTTATTTCAGACCTGAAGACACCTGAAGATTGAAAGCAAGGGGATGGAGAACAATCTATCATGCTAACGGACATCAAAAGAAAGCAGAGTAGCCATACTTTCACCAGATGAACTAGATTTTAAAACAAAGACTGTAACAAGAGATGAAGAAGGGCATTTTATCATAAGGGGTCTACCATCAAGATTTAACAATTATAACTCATTATGTCCCTAACTTGAAAGAACCCAAAAATATAAATCAATTAATCACAAACATAAATAAACTTGTTGGTAATAATACAATAAAAATAGGGAAATTTAACACCCCACTTACAAAAATGGACAGGTCATTTAAGTAGAAAATCAGGAGGAGATAATGGCTTTAAATGACACACTGAACTGGATGGACTTAACAGATATATTCAGAACATTTCAGCCTAAAGGAGCAGAATATCAATTCTTCTTAAGTGCACATGGAACATTCTCCAGAATAGATCACATACTGTGTTACAAATCTACCTTCAACAAGTACAAAAAGATTGAGATCATACCATGCATATTTTCAGAACACAATGCTATGAAACTTAGAATCAACTACAAGAAACAATTTGGAAAGATCATAAATACCTGGAGATTAAGGACCATCCTACGAAACAATAAATGAGTTAATCAAGAAATTAAAGAAAAAATTTAAAAAGTACATGGAAGTCATACAAATGAAAACATGACAGTGCTGCACAATTGGGCTTCAGCAAAGGCATTCATAAGAGAGAAATATGTAGCAATCCAGGCCTTCCTAAAGAAGGAAGAAGGGAGCCTGGGTGGCTCAGTCAGATAAGTGTCTGACTTCAACTCAAGTCATGATTTCACAGCTCATATGTTTGAGCCCCGCATCAGGCTCTGTGCTGACAGCTTAGATCCTGGAGCCTGCTTTGGGTTCTGTGTCTCCCTGTCTCTCTGCCCCTCCCCTGCTCTCTGTCTCTCTCTCTCAAAAATAAATAAACATTAAATTTAAAAAAAAAAAAAGGAAGAAATGTCTCAAATACACAACCTAACCTTACACCTAAAGGAACTGAAAAAAAAAAAAAAAGAACAGCAAATAAAGCTCCAAAATAGCAGAAAAAGGGAAATGATAAAGATTAGAGCAGAAATTAATGATAACGAAATAAAAAAAAACAGTAGAAGAGATAAATAAAACTAGGAGCTGGTTCTTTGAAAGGATTAACAAAATTGATAACCCCCTAGCCAGATTTATCAAAAAGAAAAAGGAAAGAATCCAAATAAATAAAATCATGAATCAAAGACAAAAGTTCCCAATGAACACCTCAGAAATACAAACAATAAGAGAATATTATGAGAAATTATAGGCCAACAATTTGGGCAATCAAGAAGAAATTAATATGTTCCTAGAAACATATAAACTACCAAAATTGAAACAGGAAGAAATACAAAATGTGAACAGACCCATAACCAGTAAAGAAATTGAATCAATAATAAAAAATCTCCCAATGAACAAGAGCCCATGGCCAGATGACTTCCCAGGGAAATTCTATCAAACATTCTTTTTTAATGTTTGTTTATTTTTGAGAAAGCATGCAAGCAGAGGAGGTGCAGGGAGGGAGTGGAGACAGAGGATCTGAAGAGGGCCCTGCGCTGACAAAGCGAACCCAGTGTGGAGCTCAAACTCACAAACTGTGAGATCATGACCTGAGCTGAAGTCAAACGCTCAACTGACTGAGCCACCTAGGCACCCAAATTCTACAAAACATTTAAAGAAGAATTAATGCCTATTCTTTTGAAACTGTTCCAAGAAATAGAAGGAAAACTTCCAAACTCATTTTATGAGACCAGCATTACCTTTATTCCCAAATCAGACAAAGACCCCACTAAAAAGGAAAATTACAGACCAATTTCTCTGATGAACGTGGATGCAAAAATTCTCAACAAGATACTAGCAAATGAATCCAACAATACATTAGAAAAATTATTCACCACGATCAAGTGGGATTTATTCCTGGGTTGCAGGGGTGGTTTAATATCTACAAATTAATCAGTGTGATACACCACATTAAAAAAGAAAGGATAAGCACCATATGATCTTCTCAAAAGATGCAGAAAAACATTTGCCAAAACAGAGCATCCTTTCTTGATAGAAATCATCAGAAGGTAGAGATAGAAGGAACACAGTTCAATATCATAAACATCTCACCAATGTTGTTCAACACAGAACTTGAAGTCTTAGGCTCAGCAACCAGACAACACAAAGAAATAAAAGGCATTCACATCAGCAAGGAAGAAGTGAAACTTTAACTATTTGAGTATCAGATGACATGACACTCTACATGGAATACTTGAAAGACTCCATCAAAACACTGTTAGAACTGATACATAAATCCAGCAAAGTCACAGGATATAAAATCAACACACAGAAATCAGTTGCAGTTCTATACACCAACAATGGAGCATCAGAAAGAGAAATCAAGGAATCGATCCCATTTACAATTGCACCAAAAACCATAAAATGCCTAGGAATAAACCTAACCAAAGAGGTAAAAGATCTATTTGCTGAAAACTATAGAAAGCTTATAAAAGACATAAGACACAAGCTTAAGAGGACATAAAGAAATGAAAAAATGTTCCATGTTCATGCATTGGAAGAACAAATATAGTTAAAATGTCAATACTACCCAAAGCAATCCACATATTCAATGCAATCCCTATCAAAATACCACCAGTATTCTTCACAGAACTAGAACAAACAATCCTAAAATTTGTATGGAACCAAGTAAGACCCTGAATAGCCAAAGCCAAGTTGAAAAATCAAAGAAAGTCCTCCAGAGGCATCACAATTCCAGATTTCAAGCTTTATTACAAGGCCGTAATCATCAAGACAGTATGGTACTGACACAAAAGCAGACACATAGATCAGTGGAACAGAATAGAGAACTCAGAAATAGACCCAAAATAAATGGCTAACTAATTTGTGACAAAGCAAGAATGAATATACAACGGAAAACAGTCTCTTCAGCAAATGATTTTGGGAAAACAGGACAGTGACATGCAGAAGAATAAACCTGGACCACTTTCTTACACAATACACAAAAATAAACTCAAAATGGATGAAAGACTTAAATGTAATACAGGAAACCATCAAAATTCTAGAGGAGAAAACAGGCACCAACCATTTTAGCCTTGGCCATGGCAACTTCTTACTAGACATATCTCCAGAGCCAAGGGAAACAAGTAAAAATGAACTATTGGGACCTCATCAAGACAAAAAGCTTCTGCACAGCAAAGAAAACAATCAGTTAAACTAAAAGGCACCCCACAGAATGGGAGAACATATTTGAAAATGACATATCAAATAAAGGTTTGGTATCCAAAATCCATAAAAAAAAAAAAACTTATCAAACTCAACACCCAAAAAACAAATAATCCAGTGAAGAAATAGACAAAAAACATAAACAGACACCTTTCCAAAGAAGACATCGAAATGGCTAACAGACACATGATAAGATGCTCAACATCACTCATCATCAAGGAAATACAAATCAAAACCACATTGAGAGAGCACCTCACACTTGTCAGACTGGCTAAAATTAACACGGGAAACAACAGATGTTGTCAAGGATGTGGCAAAAGGGGAATCCTTTTGCACTGTTGGTAGGAATGCAAAATGGTACAGCTGCGCTGGAGAACAGTATGGAGGTTTCTCAAAAAATTATAAATAGAACTACTCCACAACCCAGCAATTGCACTACTAGGTATTTATCCAAAGAATACAAAAATGCTGATACAAAGGGGCACATGCACTTCAATGTTTCTAACAGCACTATCCACAATAGCCAAAGTATGAAAAGAGCCCAAATTTCCATTGGTTGATGAATGAATAAAGATGAGGTATATATATTTATGTGTGTGTGTATGTGTATATATATATATATACATATACATATACACATACACACACACACACACATATATATATATATATATATATATATACATACATACATACATACACACACTTACACACAAGGGAATATTGGCAATCAAAAAGAATGAATTCTTGCCATTTGCAACAACATGGATGCAACTAGAATGTATTGTGCTAATTGAAACATGTCAGAAAAAGACAAGTACCATACGATTTCACTCACGTGTGAAAATTAAGAAACAAAGCAGATGAACACAAGGGAAGAGAAGGAAAAATAAAAACGGAAGGAGGCAAACCATACGAAGCTCTTAAATATAGAGAACTGAGGGTTGCTAGAGGGGTGTTTGGTAGGGGAATGGGCTAAATGGGTGATGGGTGTTAAGAAAGGCACTTGTTGGGATAAGCACTGAGTATTATATGTAAGTGATGAATCACTAAATTCTACTCCTGACACCATTATTACAACATACACTAGCTAATTTAGATTTAAATAAAATTAAGAAATAATAATAAATAGTTAAAAATAAATACAAACACACATACATAAAAGAAATAAATGAAATTTGAGAATTAAGTCACCAAAAGATTACTATCTCCATCTAGATAGTAATTAATGGCTAATGCTTAAAATTTTTTTATGTAATGATTTTTTTTCATTTGTTTCAATTTTTTTGTGTTTTCTATGATAGCCAAAAAAAATCATGAACTTCTTTTGAATTAGAAAAAATTAAGTAGATCATTAAAAAAGAAGGTGGGAAAAGATATATAGCAACAATTTTAGCACTCTCAGAAAAATTTATCTTTTTAGGAGAAAACTTGAAATGATGTGCTAATATGAGATATAGGCATAGCAAATCAATTTTTTTTTTCTGTATAGTCTAATTTGCAATTGCCTTAGAGAAAATTCCATGGTGACAAGTCACAGAAACTTAAGTGTGCCCCGGGATATACTAGAACAAGAAATCTCTACTAATAATCTTATGTGTGTCTCTGACAAAACAATATCTGTTACACAGATGTTTCCATCTACTGTTGTCCACACTGGGTTCTGAGCCATCATTAAAGTCTCATCTATTGGAACAGTACAGTCAATATTAATCTAATAGACTATGTCTTCTCTTTAAAATTATGCTTCAGACAGTGTACAAAGTTTTACATTCTCAGGGGAATTTGTCATATAAAAAAAGCTGCTGAGAAGAAAATGAAGCTACTATATTGTGAAGAGGTTTTTCATTTTCATATTTTCATTCTGTGTCCAAATTCCTTCTTTCTTAGGGCTTTTCCCTGAGTTTTTGTAACAAGGATTCCAATTACCTGAAACGAAGTCCTTTCTAGATTAGATAATATCAGATTTTTTAAATTAAAAGATAACACTTCTTTTTACCTCTTGTTAATGTTATAAACATATTTGCTTAAATTTCAGCTAGAGTGTTGCAGTTCTTACAATCTTATTCCTGAAACGTGGTTAAGAAAAACAGTTTTAGAATAATTAGTGATACTAAAAACAGCTACTTTTTATTTTTAGTAATCAAGAAACTTGAAAAGCTGATCCCTAGATTCCATTTAGTTAACTGGATAACATATATTGAGTCAATCTAGAATTTAAAATCAGTTCATTTAAAAAATAAAAATAACATGATATACAGCTCTAGAGGATATCAGTGCTATGTCCAGGGTGAGGACAAGAGCTGCATTTCCTCGGGACATAGGAGACACTGGTGAGACATCTTGGGACTGTGTTCACCGGGAAGAAAAACCTTCCTGGTCATGTCCCTGGCCACTGAGGAGGGGGTTTTGTGACAGTTTCTCCAGGACATTTTTCTTTTTAATTCATTCATTCATTCATTCATTTTGAGAGAAAGAGAAGGAGACCACACATGCAAGCAGGGAAGAGGCAAAGGGTGAGGGAGAGGGAGAGGGAGAGAGACACAGAGAGAGAAAATTCCAAGCAGTATTCATGCCCAAAGTGGAGCCCAATATTGGCCTCAGTCTCATGATCATAAGATCGTAACCTGAGCCAAAATGAAGAGTCAGACGCTCAACTGACTGAGCCACCCAGGCACCCCTCTCCACGATATTTTTCTAAATAGAAAACACTTCAAGA
>NW_024412391.1:53348033-53531840 GCF_014898765.1 Herpailurus yagouaroundi
CTTTTCCCACAGAGACACCAAAACTACAGCTATGTATGTACCAATTCCCTCCAAAAAAGACCTGAAAACCAGCTAAAGAGCTCCTCCACTAAAAAAGGGCCACAGTGAGACTGTAGAAGAGGCAGAGACATGCAACCCATGACCAGGAAGGATTTCATAAATACAAGTTTCTCCTTGAGGGGTTAGGGGCTCGTACTCCATATCTGGAAACCAAACCCTTGAGATCTGCACTTGAAAGCAAAGAGCCAAAACATTTGGCTCTGAAAACCAGTAAGACTTATGTCCAAGAGACCCAAAGGCTGTGAGGAGTGCAAAGTCCAGTCTTAAAGGATTTGTGTGCAGGCTCAATCACCCTGGGACCCAGCATAAAAGTAGCAGTGTAAAAAGTGCTTAGACCACGGGCAAAGGAGATTCAGTAGCTTATCCTTAAGTATCTGCCTGAGATGCAAGGGTCTGGTAGGACTTTCTCCAGGGAAGGAGGCACTGGCAGGTGCCATTTTTGCATGTTTACTTCATGCTGCTAGCACAAGTAGGTGTCATTTCTACACTCTCTTTATCTTGCTAACACTGGCAGGTTTGTCCTGCCCCCACGGGCTCACATGGCCCCACTGCAGCCTACAGGCTTGCCCTGACTACACATATTCTTGTAGACAGCTTCAGCCAGCAGGCCCATTTGAGCTCCAAGCTCCTCTGTGGCCCTGCTGAAGTCAGCCAATGCAGACAGTTCACCCAGCAGACATACATGAATGCTTGACTCTGATGACAAGGGGGACTTGAGTTGCAGGGCCCCCCAAGTCATTAAGACAGATAATTCTTGGCAAGTTACCAATCCCAGGGCATGTCATAGATAGCAAACTTAAACACATTTGCACTCATCCTGTGAAATAGGCCTGGAGCTTCAGCATGAGGGTCTGGCTTCAGATACGCAACACATCAAGAAACTATGGAGAAACTCTCAGGGAATATAATCCTCGGGATGGCAGCTTGATGCTCTCCTGTGGCCACACTACACCTTGCTTGTACCTCCCGGAAAGGAGCTTATACACCATCCTGGTGCCCTGATATTTCCAACTGTCACTAAGAGGACACATCCAAATTACCTGGGCTACAGCTCAGCAGGGCTTATGCCCGGTGTCACAGGACAGTATATATTTGCAAACTGTAAAAGTGTTGCTTGAGGGTCTGATTTCAAATCAGTAAGGAACTAGATTCTGAGAGAGATCCCTTTATTTGAAATATGGACGTGACTTGGCAGGACTTCAATAACTAGGACCAATCAAGCATAAATCAGGCTGCTTAGAAAAATCCCAAAAGTTTGAGAGACAACAAAGAACTAGGGCAAGGCCCAATAAAAAGACTTATCACTTACATGAGGACCCCTCCTTCAAAACTGGAAGAGGTAGCTGTTTTACCTAATACATAGAAACAAACAGAGAAAATCAAAATGGAGAAACAGAAGAGTATGTTTCAAACACAAGAAAAAGATAAACCCCTGGGGGAGGGGGTGGTGAAGAACTATTAATGAAATGAACATAAATAATTTACATGATAAAGGGTTCAAAGGAATGGTCATGAAGATGCTCAACAAACTCAAGAGAATATTGAATAAACCGTGAGAAAGTCAACAAAGAGAAAGGAAATAAAAGAAAGATCCAAACAGAAGTCACAGAACTGCAGCACACAGTAACTGAACTAAAACTGCACCACAAGTGTTCAATAACAGACTAGATGAAGCAGAAGGATGAACCAACCACCTGGGACAGGCCAGTGGAACTCACCTAAACAGAGCAGCAAAAAGAAAAGTCAATTTTTAAAAAGTGAAGATAGCTTAAGGGACCCCTGTGACCACATCAAGCACACAAACATTCACATTACAGGGGTTACAGAGGGAGGAAAGAGAAGACGCAGAAAATGTATTTGAAAAAATAATAGTAAAAGGAAAAAAAAAACAGCAAAAGAAAACCAACTTGCTATGTACGAAGGAACCCACAAAAGACTATGAGCTGATTTTTCAGCAGGAACTTCAGGCCAGAAGGGACTGGTATGGTATATTCAATGTGCTAAAAGGAAAAAAAAGTCCTACCAACAATGCTCCACATGGCACGGCTATCGTTCAGAAAAGAAAAAAAAAAAAAAAGGTAAAGTATTTTCCAGACAACCAAAGCTAAAGGAGTTTGTTTATTACCACTAAACCAGCATTACAAGAAATGTTAAAGGGACTTCTTTAAGTTGAAAAAAAAAAAAGGCACTAACTAGTAACAACAAACCATATAAAAGTAAAGGTTTTATTAGGTAAAACCATATAAAAGTAAAAATCTCACTGTAACAGTCAAACATATAATATAGATAGTGAATTAACCACTTATAGACAAAGTATAGGTTAAAAGACAAAAGGAGTGAAATTATAATTACAGTAATTAGTTACAGGATACACAAAATAAAAAAGATGTAAAATGTGACTTCAGAAACAAAACCTGAGGGAGACAGACTAAAAACATAGAGGTTTTAGAGTGTGTTCAAACTTAAGTTGATATTGCCTTAAAATAGACTGAATATGAAGCTGTTATCTGTGGAACTCATGGTAACCACAAAGCAAAAACCTATGGTAGATACACAAAAGATAATGAGAAAGGAATCTAAACCTAACACTAAAGAAAGTCATCAGACTGCAAGGGAAGAGAGAAAGAGAAAAAAGGAACAGACAAGAACTACAAATACAGTCAGAACACAATCAAGAAAATGGCAAAGTACACACCTATCAATAATTACTATAAATATAAATGGACTAAACACTCCAATGAAAAAACATAGAGTGGCTTAATGAATAAAAACAAAAAACAAATGAAAAAAAACAAGACCCCTTTATATATTGTCAGAAAAGACTCACTTCAGACCTAAGGACACACAATGACTGAAACTGAAGGGCTGAAAAAAGATAAGCCATGGAAGGGCCCCTGGGTGGTTCAGTCAGGTGAGCTACTGACTTGATTTTGGTTCAGGTCATGATCTCACAATTTGTGGTTTTGAGCCCCACGTTGGACTCTGCACTGACAGCACAGAGCCTGCTTGGGATTCTCTGTCTCCCTTTCTTTCTGTGCACCCACCCCCCCAACATAGATAAATAAACATTAAAAAAAATAACCCATGGAAATGGAAATAAAAAGAAAGGTGGTGTAGCTATACTTATATCAAATAAAATAAACTTTAAAACAAAGAATGTAAAAAAATACAAAAATGGCATTACATAATAATAAAGGGAATAATCCAACAAGAAGATATAACATTTGTAAATATTATGCACCCAACAAAGAAACAGCTAAATATACAAAGGAAACATTGAAAAAACATAAAGGAAGAAATTGATAGCAATACTGGAATAGTAGGGGAGCTCAGTACCCCACTTAAACGAAAGTATAGATCATGCAGACAGAAAAGCCATGTGGAAATATGAGCCTTAAATGACAAATTCGTGTGGAAAACTGAGCCACATAGACTTGGTATATATATAAAGAACATTCCATTCAAAAGCAGCAAAATACATATTCCTCTCAAGTGCACATGGAACACTCTCCAGATTAGGAGGACAGATCACATGTCAGACTACAAAACAAGTCTCAAATTAAAGAAAACTGAGATTAGGGGCACCTAGGTGGCTCAGTCGGTTAGGGGTCTGACTTCGGCTCAGGTCATGATCTCACGGTTTGTGAGTTCAAGTCCCACATCAGGCTCTGTGCTGACAGCTCAGAGCCTGGAGCCTGCTTCAGATTCTATGTCTCCTTCTCTCTCTGCCCCACCATGCTCACGCTCTGTCTGTCTGTCTGTCTCTCTCTCTCTCCCAAAAATAAATAAACATTAAAAAAAAAATTAAAGAAAATGAGATTATACCAAGCATCTTTTATGATCACAATGGTGTGAAACTAGAAATCAGTTGTAAGAAGAGCATTGGAAAAAAATCACAAATACATTGAAATTAAACATGGTATTGAGCAACGAATGGGTTGATGAAGAAATCAAAAGGGAAATCAAAATAATACCTTGAGGCAAATGAAAATGGAAATGCAACATCCAAAATTTATGGCACACAGCAAAAGCAGTTCTAGGAAGGAAGCTCCTAGTGATACAGGACTACCTCAAGAAACGAGAAAAATCTCAGGGTGCCTTTGCGGCTACATCAGTTGAGTATCTGAGTCCTGATTTCTGCTCAGGTCATGATCCCAGCCAGGTTCTTGGGATCTAGCCCTGCATCAGGCTCCACACTGCTTGTAATTCTCTGTCTCCCTCTGCCCCACTTCCCCACTCATACACACTCTCTCTTTCAAAAGAAAGAGAAAAATCTCAAATAAACATTATAAATTTACACTACAGGAACTAGAAAAAAGAACAAATGAAGCCCAAAGTTAGTAGAAGGAAGGCAATAACAAAAATCAGAGTAAAAATAAATGAAGTAGAGAAATAGAATAGAAAACATCAATGAAAACTAAGGGCTGTTTGAGAAAAGAAACAAATTATCAAACTCTAGCTAAACTTCATAAGAAAAAAAAAGAGAGGGCTCAAGTAAACAAAATCAGAAATCAAAGAGGAGAATTTACAAATCATACCACAGAAATACAAAAGATTGTAAGAGACTACAATGAACAGTTATACCCCAATAAAATGGACAACCTAGAAGAAATGTACAAATTTTTAGAAACATACAGGGTGACTGGGTGGCTCAGTCGATTAGGTGTCCAACTCTTGGTCTTGGCCCAGGTCATAATCTCAGAGTTTCGTGAGTTCAAGCCCCACAATGGGCTCTGTGCTGGCAACACAGACTCTGCTTGGGCAGAGTCTCTCTGCCCCTCCCCTCTGCATGCTGTCTCTCTCTCTTTCAAGTAAATAAACTTTAAACTTTAAAAAAAAAAAAAACTTTTTGTAAGATTTTTAGAAGCATACCATCATCCAATACTAAATCATGAAACAAAAAAAAAAACTGAATAGACTAATACTAGAAAGGAGATCAATAATCAAAAAACTTCTCCCAAATGAAAATACAGAAGCAAAAAAATTCACTGGTTAAGTCTACCAAATATTCAAAGAAGATTTAACACCTATCCTTCTGAGATTCTTCCAAAAAATTGAAGAGGAGGGAATGCTTCCAAACTCATTTTACGAGATCAGCATTATTCTGTTCCCAAAACCAGACAAGGACATCACACACATACAAAGAAAATTACAGGCAATTTTACTAGATGAACGTAGATGCAAAAATCCTCAGGAAAATGTTAGCAAAGTAAAATTAATAATACATTAAAAGGATCATACATAAGAAATGCCTAGGTGTCTTAGTCCATTAAGTATCTGACTGTTGAGTTAGACTTAGATCATGATCTCACAGTTTACGAGTTCAAGCCCCTCACAAGCTCTGTGCTGACAGTACAGAGCCTGCCTGGGTTTTTCTCTCTCCCTCCCTCTCTGCTCCTCCCCCACTCATGAGTGCTCTCTCTCTCTCTATCTCAAAATCAGTAAACTTTTTTTTAAAAATCAAAAGGATCATACATCATGATCAAATGAGCTTTACTTACAGGGATGCAAGAGTTGTTCAACAACCACAAGTAAAACACCATATCTCACATCAACAAAATGAAAGATAAATATCATATGATCATCTCAATAGATGGAAACAAAACATTTGACAAAAATTCAATATTTATTTATGACAAAAACTCTCAACAAAATGGATACAGAAGGAATGCACCTCAACATAATAAAGATCATCTGTTACAAACCCACAGTCAGCATCATACTCAAAGGTAAAAAGCTGTAAGCGTTTCCTCCAAGATTGGAAACAAGACAAAGATGTCACTCTCCCCACTTATATTCAACAAAGTATTAAATATCCTAGCCACAGCAATTTGGCGAGAAAAAGAAATAAAAGGTATCCCGATTGGAAACAAAGAGGTAAAACTGTCACTATTTGCAAACGACTTGATACTACATATAGAAAACCGTAATGACACCACCAAAAAAACTGTCAGAATAAATGAATTCAGTAAAGTGACAGGCTACAAAATCAATATACAAAATCCTGCTGCATTTCTATACACTAATAACAAACTATCGGCAAAAGGGAGCAAGAAAACAATCCTATTTACAATTGCATCAGAAAGAATAAAGTACCTAAAAGTGTTGCTGAAGATGTGGAGAAAAACTCTCATACACTGTTGGTGAGAATGTAAATTGGTATAGCTACTATGGACAACAATATGGGAGTTCCTCAAAAAATTAAAACTAGAAATACCATATGATCCAGCTATTCCACTTCTGGGTATTTATAAAAAGAAAACAAAAACACTAATTCAATGAAAATGAAAAATTCATTTCAGTGCAACATTATTTATAATAGCCAGGATATGGAAACAACCTAAGTGTTTACTGACTGATAAACAGATAAAGGTATGATACACACATACACACACAGTGGGAGAGGGGGGAGGGAAAGGGGGAGAGAGAGAGAGATACTACTCAGCCGTTAAAAAGGAGGAAATCTAGCCATTTGTAACACCATGGATGGACCCTGAGGGTATTATGCTAACTCAAATCACAGAAAGACCAATACCATATGGTATCACTTACATGTGGACTCCAAAAAACAAATAAAAGAAAACCACACTCGTAGATTCAGAAAGAGATTGTTGACCAGAGGGGAAGGGGGTTTTAGGTGCACAAAACAGGTGGAAGGGGTCAATTGCATGGTGACAGATGGTAACCAGACTTAACTGTGGTGATCACTTTGTAGTTTATGTATATATATATAGATATATATGCTGTACATTTGAAACTAGTGTAATGTTATATGCCAATTTTATCTCAATTAAAAAAAATTATAGATGATAGGTGGACAGATGAATAGAAACATGGGACAGATACAATGGACTATTTCCCAACAATGTTAGAATTGTTAAGTAATTTCCCCCAATATCAATACCTCCGCCTAAATGTTAACAGACCTTCTTTACTGTTCTTTTTCTCCTAACTGCCTGATTTAAACTCCCAAATTTCAAACCTGTATTTCATAGGATCTTAATCCTGTAAAGATATCTGCACTTAGTGAAACAAGAACTGGGAATGCCACATATTTTGTCTTAGATGTTCACGATGCATGTTAGAATTGACTAAGAAATTCTTCAGTAAGGGAGTCAGTCTGTTCAGGTAAGTTTAACCAGCATTTCCTTAACTTACTTGACCTTGCAACTCTCTTTTGGTGCATACTTCGAGAAAGATGGCTCTTTCCTATTTAACTTAGTTTTGTAGAGGCTAGTGTATTTAACAGCTCGGAGAAGGCAGAAATCAACCCAATCTGTCTTATTTAAAAGGAAAACAGCAGTAAGTATATCATATTAGCACACGGAGGACTTTTGTTATTTTTCTCCACATTATCACTCATTACTATCTTTATAAGTTAATACATGCCACTTTAAAACACTTCAAGCACACTCATTTCAACTAATGATTCCTGACTAAACTCTCTTCCCCAGATACCTTCAGGTAGTATCTGATCTAACTGGATACATTTGGATCCTGGCCCTACCCAGACATGGTATATGTGCCTTATTGGAAACCAATAGCCAGGGAGGCAGAGCCTGGCACCTGCAAATCACTGAATCACTGTCAGTAACACACCTGCTTCAGGTAAGTGCCTAACATGATGGTGTAAAAAGGAGACAGAGTTAACTAATTGGAATCACTTGCGACACTGATGAAAAACAAAATCCTGGTCACTTTGATCCAAATAGAGCCAAGTAGCTTTAGTAATCCAGCCAAGAACAAATATCATTAAAGGTGTAACATTTCTTCAGTTTTTTTTTTTTTTATTTCAAGCCGTATCTTTGAGGATGATAATAAAAAGAACAGCCTTTTATATTTTTAATTTTTTATTAAAGCAACATAGGCATATTTTTTTTTTAAAGCAAGCACCGTAAAAGGATTTTAAAGTGAAAAGTGATAGTGTCAAGCCTCACCCCTACCCACCCAACCTCACATACCACTTCCTATTTCTGTTTCTGTTATTTCTTGTCATGGTTCCCTCTCCCACTCAAAAAAATATGTTTAACACACATTTTTTAACCATTTAAGGCATCATCTATTTACTTCTACTCTAAAAAAGAATTTTCATTTATTTCATTGTTTATTTCTGTTAATTATGTTCACATCTTTTATATTTTAATCTGTTACATTTGTAATATCTGCTAAACCTGTTATATATTTTATTGTTACATTTAAATCTGTTAATAGTATACTTAAATACTGCATTATTCTGTTTACCTTAAACATTGGTAATACTTATGTACCATAACTTTTTTTTTTTACATCTTCCATATTTTGCTGTAGGTTGATTCTAAAAATTTAAAATAAATTAACGTCTATTATCCTTAGGGAATGATTTTGCTTATTGGAAATCCACACATATCCTCAATCTGTTTTACACTGTGCCTACTTTTGCAAGGGTAGGACACCTTACAACATATCTCCCTGATACTCCCTCACCAAGAAGGTTCCAGAATAAATTTAGAGTGGTCCAGTGATATACACCTGGGAAAATGTTGGAAGGCAGAAAGGAGGCAGAAGCCATTTTTTTTTCCCTCAGGCATAGGTGGTGGCTAGCATACCTAGACCTCAGTAACCTAAGTGTTTACAGTAGCTAAGGTAGATTCCATGTCGCCTGGGACCAGCAGAGTGCCCAGTAACTTCTGTGTTGATTCTGCAGCTTTTTCCCCTCTGAAACAGTGGTAGCTTCCAGACCTCTAGATCCAATGAGTAAAGGCAGCACCAAAGATTTTGCTAGCGGTGGCTTTTCACTCTGCTAACCCTTTCTATGGTTAGGCAAGCACCTAATTCCCTGCCATAAACCCCATTGTCCTTAAGACTTTGTCAGTATTTTTTTTTGTCAATGAAACCTGACTGATTTTTTTTTTTTTTAATGTATATTTCTTTCATAGAAGAGCCAAGGAATGTGTTAGGAGTACATTTTCTTCTCCATAGGCCCAATGTCATTATCTCTTTGACATTTAAAGGAGACTATTCCCTTACTCATTAATTATTCAGTATCACACCCATTGGAGCCATGGCTTTGTTCATCAGGGAATTGGCATCTCCTTTTTTGTTGTGGAAAATTTGACATAGACTTTTGTCACTATGTCATTAATATCATCCACCATCTTAATGACATCCATGTGAATTTTCTCCTTTAAAACAAGGTGACCTTCTCTCTTCATAACTGTTGTCTTCTAGGTCTACTAATACAACAGGAATCCTAGAATTAACTCCAAACTCCTGGATTAGCACCACTGTTTATCACACCCTTTGAAATCCTTCCTTCCTCCCCTCTCCGTTCCTTCTTTCTTTCTTAGGTTATTTCTGTGAGTAACTTCTTCTGAATAAAGGTACATGGAAACTACAATTTCTAAGTCCCTGTGTTTTTGAGACATTGGCCTTCCCACATGATAAAACAGTTCACCTGAACATAAAATCCTAGGTTCACACCGTTTTTCCTCGGACCTTTTATGTTAGCCATCCGTTGTTGTCTGGCATCAGTGATTCCTATCTTGTTCTGATTATTCCTGACCTATGTCAGTATTTTCCTTCTGACTCACTAGAAGCTTTTAAGATCTTCTGTTCATCCTTAGGATAGGAAATGTCACAGATGTGAATCCAGCTATGTCTTCTTTCAGTTACTCTGGCTATCAGCAGCCTTTTACTCCAAAGACTCAGTTCTCTCTTGAGCTGTGGGAAATTCTTGTATCTTTGCAAATTTCCACCCTCCCTTTTTCTTTGTTCCTCATTTTTTAGACCTGTTCTATTATAAATCTCAGATTGATTTTTCTCTGGGTTAGCTTTTCTTCCAAGTTTCCTTTATTCTTGTCATTGCTTTATTTTCTAGGCAACTTTCTATATTATCTTCAAACTCTCGTATAGAAAATTGCAGTTTAGTCAAGAAGTATTTAATTTCTAAAACCTCATTCTTGTTCTCTAATTTTTCATAGACTCTTGATTTTTTTTGTTGTTACATTATCCTCTATTCACTGAATTACCCTTGTTTCTACTGAAATCTATTTTTTCTTGATTTGTCGCCTTCATATCATTGCTCTTCTTTATATATTTGGGTGTAAACAAATTTGACAATGCAGGCCTAGTTTCTAATTTCCAAGTAGTTTATAAGTTTCCTCTGCTTGGTATGTGCTGACTTCCTTTACTTGGGCCTATTAAAATATGCATTTATATTTGAACTCTAGTTCTTTTCAGTGTATAGGAATATATATATAAACATGAACAGGACTTGGGACTAGCTACATTTGCTTGGGCATTTAGACAGGAAACCTAGGTTTGGGTTAGGAAGCTCCTCCCAGTGCCAGAATGGGGAAGGTTTTAATCTCCGATAAAAGCCCCCACACTGGAAGCCTCACATTTTAGAAAAGGAACTCCCTTTTTTCCCTCTCTGAACAAAATGACAGGAATAGGCGTAAGGCAAGGAACGTAGGAAGCAGACCATTTTAGAAAAACAAACACAAAACTAGAGGTCTTACCTGGTGCCGATGTTTAGAGGGAGTTTGGGTTAGAGAGAAAAAGCACAGACAAAGAGCCCGAGGTAACCTCGCACATCCTCAACAGAGGTGAATGAGAAAAAAATGCAAAAGGCAAAGTGGTGCCCCAATGAAATAAAATACACTCAAGTGTTGAACCTTTTAAATATTTAACAAACACTAACTGAGCACCCTCTCTATGCTCAGCCTTGTTCAGGTGTCATCTATCCTTCAACGTGATTATCTGATTGTCTGATTGTCTGATTGCTTCCTGCCTCTCAAAAGACTACAGTACAGGTAAGTGTGGTCCACACATGTCCGCACCCGTTGGCATGACCCTGGCACCAGGAATCTTGGCATGGTTCACGTCTACATCACCACAGCGTTTGAAAGCTAAATTCTATGAGGAAGGTGCAAATATCTGAGCCAGTCTGGACACTGCTCCTGATTTCCATCAACTTATGCCTAATTCCAATTGCATGCATTATTTGCTGGAATTTTTTGGAATTCTTGTAACAGCACATCAATTTATTACTTGACTTTCATAAGCTTTTACATATACAAGAGGTGTCCACATTATATTTTCTTTTAAATATATACCTTTATTGTTTGGCTTACTTTTTAGGCCCTGGAAAATCTGGCTTTTTTTTTTTTTTTTTTTAACTGAATGTTTTCTTTCCTTACTCAAGGTTTCACAAACTGTGGTCTGACTCAAACAACAAGGGGTGCCTGGCAACAAGGTCATCTTCCAGGAAGTTACTCCAAATCTAGGCCATGAAAAATGGGCCTCCCAGGCATCTGCATTTTAACCATGTTCACCCATGGTGACACATTGGTTCTAGAATCTGTGTGCATCATTAAGCACTGTTGGGGATGGGGTGGGGAAGGGATGCAAAAGAAATGCCTTGAGCAACTCATGTGCTTTGGGAGTAGACCCTGGCATGAAACGTCCACAACCATTCACTGTCTAGTGCAAACAGAGTGGCAATAACAGTTGTACCTTCTGGTGGCTCCAACACCCTTAGGCCTCTTGAATGGAGTTGTCTGTGTGCCAATGTAAGCTTGAAGAAGCCCACGGGGACTGAGTAAGTGTTGAGTCTAGGCTTTGTCAACGGTAAGCCTGGACAGGAATGAAGAAAAGTACCGGTCATCATCAGCAATGGCAATTTCTTAATTAGAAAGCCATCGTCTCCCTTTCTGTCTCTACCTTAGTATCAACTACACAGAAGCACAAAGGCAAAATCCATTCCTCGCTGCTTGTCAGGTGCATTAGCGCCTTATGAATGTTTTCCAGGAGGGGCACAGGTAATTCAGGACTGCCAGTGTGCATACTAAAGAAACTTGATAAGCCATGTATCAGGGTAGGAAAATACTAGAGGATAGCTCATATTTGCATTTTTTGGTTTATATGGAAATGTTGAGTTTTTTCTTTATAGAGCAGAAAAGAGGTTTGTTTTGACTAAGACTTTCTAACTGCCGAACTGTAAATGTGCATGAACAGTTAGCATGTGGCCCCACTTTCACACCCACTTTCATAGTTTTATCACCTGCCGTGTTCCAAAACAGTATCAGCAAAAGTGGTACATTATTCTAAGGTACATCCTAATGTAAGTGAGTGGGCACTTTAGGGCCCTGCCAACCACCTTATCAATACCCTAAGTGGTTTTTTTAGTGAGAGCAATGGTCTTCCCGGCTAACACGTGTGGATGCTGATGAAACAAAAAATGATCTCTCAAATGTTAATAAAATGTGAGTCAGTATACAGTCACAACATTATGGACAGGAGAAGGGACACGTTAGGAGGAGAAGCCAGAAGCAAAGAGGAAGCCGGTTATCAAACAAGGGAAGCAGCTCATAAGGAATAGAAAGAGTACAGGAAGACATAGTGGACCAGAGGGGGTAGCTCTGCCAGACCCCAAGCCCACCACCATTGCCTGAGAGATGAACTTCTTTCCAGTGGAGGTAAAAACGTTGCGAGGCACAGATGCTGCCCCTAAGTGCCGCCATTTCCATCCGCCATTTCCATGGCCTATCCCACAACGCGTGAAACAGCTGCTTTTTTCCCCTTTGGTTTAAAACCTGAGAAAAGTAACACCATGACGATGTCTATTATGTTGACAATGATTTCTGACTCAGATGAAAATCAACAAGAAAGAGCCCTCAAGTAAAAGATTTTAGGCATTATTTGTTGTTGTTCCATTTTAGTGTTGGCAGGATCAAAGCAAACACACTTAAGTCTTCCTTTGATCATACAGTTGGGGTATTTATTCCAATCTCATCACAGCGGTTCTCAAAGTTAGCAACACAAGAAATAAAAAGCCCCATGGCTCCTAGTACTGAGGAGTCATTTCTCATGTGGTCTCACCATCCTAAGTTTTAGGTGGTTTGTTGTTGTTGTTAAGTTCCATTAAGTTCCATGACTTTACATTATCCCAACCCACTGAGGATTGTATTGACAGTTATTTTTGTTGCTCCTCTATGGTAGAAACCACATCTGTGTTCTTTTTTCACTTTTGCTTAAAGAGAAACCAACCTACCCTGTCCTTCCTGAGAAACACAAGCCATATTCCTCCTGAGACAAAAAGAAAT
Source organism: Herpailurus yagouaroundi (assembly GCF_014898765.1). Taxonomy (NCBI): domain Eukaryota; kingdom Metazoa; phylum Chordata; class Mammalia; order Carnivora; family Felidae; genus Herpailurus; species Herpailurus yagouaroundi. Next base: position 53,361,179 of record NW_024412391.1, read on the forward strand.
GGATTCTTTATTTTTAGCTCCTGCTTCTAAAATAAATCAGAGCAATAGAGAACTATTGGCAGGAAGATATAAGAAGTTATATCAAGCAAAAATTAACTCAAAACACACTCCATGCTACCTTTTTCCATCAATTGTCCCCCAAGAACAATCTTCCCAAACTAATAACTGTAGTAGAACTCTTGCCTTCAGGTTTTCACCCAGCTCTGCGTGGGAACAACCAAAGAAAATACCTTCCACTATTAAGAATTAGGCAGCTGCAAAGAATAGCAGGAGACATGCAAAGCTTTCCCTAAGGAGGCCTCACCTGTTCACAATACTCTGCACGGAGTTATAATACTTAACATACAAAAGAAGCCATATTCTTCATTGTATTTCAATCACTTATACTCATAAGCAACGTATAAACTCAGAAATACCCATCATGACTGATGTTAAAAACATATGCTCAACTGGGGCACCTGGGTGGCTCAGTTGGTTGAGTGTCCGACTTCGGCTCAGGTCATGATCTCACAGTTTGTGAGTTCGAGCCCTGTGTTGGGCTCTGTGCTGACAGCTCGGAGCCTGGAGCCTGCTTCCGATTCTGTGTCTCCCTCTCTCTCTCTGCCCCTCCCCCACTCATGCTCTGTCTCTCTCTCTCTCTCTCTCAAAAATAAACATTTAAAAAAATGTAAAAACATAAACTCAACTAAAGAAGAAAATTAATGCATTTGCCACCTCAACCTATACCAAAACATTTTTTAAGACTGTTAAATATACGTGTAAGAGAACATATTAGAAAATATTTTAATATTATGTAAAAGATGTTTTGCCTCTGCCATGTCACTGTATAGGTTTTTAAAAAAACATTCTCTATCCTGTGCTTGGCAAGCATAAAGCATTTTGAAAGTAATGTTAAAATCAGAAAACAGGGGCGCCTGGGTGGCGCAGTCGGTTAAGCGTCCGACTTCAGCCGGGTCACGATCTCACGGTCCGTGAGTTCGAGCCCCGCATCAGGCTCTGGGCTGATGGCTCAGAGCCTGGAGCCTGTTTCCGATTCTGTGTCTCCCTCTCTCTCTGCCCCTCCCCCGTTCATGCTCTGTCTCTCTCTGTCCCAAAAATAAATAAAACGTTGAAAAAAAAATTTTTTTTTAAAAATCAGAAAACAATGGTTATTAAATATTGAGATTCCTAAATGAACTAAAAATATTTTGGGGAAAAGAGAAACTGCAAAAACTTTTCTCTCCTTCATGTATCACTTTCACAAGGGGGTCAATACAGTCTGTCTTCACTGTCACAGGATTTAGTGGGAAAACAGATGATTGAATTGTTTTCTCATGATGTTTCTTTCTAGTAAGAGTAAAAAGAGCAATGTTCATTAGATCAAGGGTTTTTTTGCAAAAAATAAAGGATGGGACTTGTAATAAAACACTTGCAATAAGGAAGGGAAAAGTAAATTTGTATGTAGGACAATAGAGCATGTGGAAGGGAGTTGACAGAGAGCTGGGTAATAAGAAATCACTAGAAAGGTGTTTCTATGACATTATCAGTTGTGTCTAACCTAATGAGAATTTAAAAGTAAAACCTCGCTTCTCCTTGGAATAATGCATAGGGAATTCAAAAATATAATCTCAGACTGCTGGGGCACCTGGGTGGCTCAGTGGGTTAAGCGCCCAACTCTTGATTTCAGCTTAGGTCATGATCTCATGGTTTGTGAGTTCGAGCCCCACATCGGGCTCTGAACTGACAGTGCAGAGCCTGCTTGGGATATCTGTCTCCCTCTCTCTCTGCTACTCCCCTGCTTGTTCCCTACCTCTATCTCTCTCAAAATAAATAAATAAACATTAAAAAAAAAAAAAAAACTAAGATCGCAAACTAGCCTGGACAATCAAAATGCCACACTTGGCAAAGTTACTAAATGCACTAATTCTTTTAAGAATTTAAGGTGCAGATTCAGAAAGTAATAACATCTCATTTGTAAAAGAAATTTTGTAACTGGTAGAAGCAGACAGCAGAACACAAATACCAGATGCTGGCATTTCTATCTGAGGTCGACACCTGTGGTCTGTAGAACTGGTGAACTGTATCTATTTCTAAATTGAACAGTATCTACTTTCTTCCCCAATTCTTAGGCCCTTTAAGTGTAATGCTTTACATATTTAACTCTCTTTGGACAGGAGTCTGAAATCCCACCAAGAGACATGGAGATTAGGAGGCCAAGAATGTACTATCTATTTCTGAACCGTCAGACTTTATGTACGACAAAGAGGGAAAACAGTGTCTTTGGTGTTAGCAGTATCCCTTTAGTACGAATGAAGAACACTGTATTTTACTTATAAAGACAGCTTTAAAATTAAGACAAAAATGATCGACGTTCAGTGGATATCCAGTAACTAAACTTAAGATTGAATCTAGTTAGGATGTTTAAGTAAGGACACAGGTATTATGTAGCACCAAGTTCTTGGTAAATCTCATGTGATTGATCATATGGTAAGTACTGCGTACAAGGTGCCTTCCCCTCATCCCAAGTGTGTAATAAAAAGACAGGGAATTCCTCTTTGTGTCTTCACATGTGAATGAAAGGGTATGTAAGAAAAGAACATTTAGGTGAGAGGATTTTTTTTAGTTGCTACAGTTCTTTACAGAAATTGATTTGACCACGAGACATCACTAGAACCACTAATAAATGAAAGGGTGGTGATCATGAGGTATTTATTGCTATCGTGTCTATGACTTGAGCAAAGTCTCAAAATATCGTTTCCACATTTTAAAACTCTTTCCATCAACAAATATTTACAGAGCCTATTTCTCTAGGAACTGATTCCTACCAGGTACATACACGTAAGCAGACGCAATCCGTGTTTACGTTTTAGAGAGCAAGACAGATCATGATGGTAATGATTGCTCATTCACTCATGCAACAGATCTTCACTGAGAGCCTCATATGTGCCTCTGATGGACCCTTGAAATACAGCAGTGAACAGAATGAACTCCTTGCTTTCATGGAATTGAAATTATAGTGATAAGGAGATATCATCAATAAAAAGGTAAATACATAAAAAGTGTTAAAATGCTATGGAGATAAATAAAGCAGGACAAAGGGACAGGAAATGGAGTTCTGGGAGGGCGTTCTAGCATGAGTTTATGTAGGGTTGTCAGGGAAGCCGTTCATGAAGGAAGGGAAAGAAGAGAGACACAGTCCTCAGGGGAAGAATGTTCCACCGCCCAGACATGGTGATTACGATAGCACTAATTATGCTTGACAGAAAACCAAGCCCTCATTACCTTTCTGGTAGTATCCTACACATTCTGCATGTATTAATGAGTTTATTTCTCATGACAATCCTGTAAGATAAATGCTATGCTCACTTTATAGATGAGGAAACTGAGCTCTAGAGAAGCCACATGCTTGGTCAAGGCCCACCATTCATAATGTGTAGAGACACAATTTGAACTCAGGTAGACGAAGATAAAGTATCTTTTAAAAAGAAGCAAACACTAACAACTGTAATGACATGCTTTGGTAAGTGGATAAATGTTGAAAAGAAACAAATGTAAGTCTGAAAGTAACAGGGGAACCACTTAAGATAAAGTCACAAGGATAAAGTCTCAAAGGAGACATGTCACCTGAACACTGAAGGATGAAGGCGAGTCACCTAGACGAAGAACTGGGGCAGGGGCACAGGAATAGAGAAGAACATGCACACAGAAGGAGCTGGGCCAACTGGGGGCACTTGAGGAAAACCAGTGACTCTGTGGCCCAAAGAATAAAGAGAAGCATCCTGAGAAATGACGTAGGACAAACAGGCAAAAGCTGTGTCCTGGTGCCCTAATAGGGAGTTTGATTTTTACTACGTATCAGTGGAAAGCCATGTACTCACGGTATTATCTGGTTTTGCTTTTAAAGAGTATGACTTTGCTTCTACATGAGGAAGGAATTCAGGGTTCATGGATATTTGATAGAAAATATCAAAGAGGTTGCAGAGGTGTGTTAAGACTTACGTTTTCTTCACACAACATAAAATCAAGTAAGGAAAAAGCAAATAGCCTTGGTGGGAATGTACAGATGCATGCCTAATACACGAATCCTGGTCCAGAATTTACTTATAAATAAATCAAAACTTTTTTTAGAAAAACTGCCCTGGTTGTGCTCATTTTGTTTTTTTAAGCAGACATCCTACAAGAGAGAGATTCTGACTGTATTCCTTGGGATTTCCGAGTCCTGAGTCTAGTGAGTGAGAGTGAATCTACATAGTCCTGAATCTATGTGTGAGTTCACTGTTCCTTAGGAATTTCATTCTTTATTTTCTTGACCATTTCTCTAACTATGGAAAGTCAATACTGGGTATGACATACTATAATGCTTTTCAGCCACACATTAAATTTCCAATTCTGTGAGAAGAGCCTGCTGACAAAAGAATTTTCTAGAACTGTACAAATGCACTCTACCTCAATCTGTTTTCATAGGAATGCTTGATGTTTTATAGCACACTGTGATTTTGAATACAGGATCATATTTGGAACTGAACCACTTTTTGTTCACCAAAGCAGAACTAAAATGTCACAGCTGTGAAGATGTGGTTTTGGTGGGACTTTTTTTTGTTTTGTTTTGTTTCTTTGAAGAGACAGTTGCCCTGTCTTGAGCACCACCAAGTGGCCTGTGCTGATCCTACAAGTCTGCCAAGATGTCACGTGACTGCAAAGTTCCATGCAAAGACCTAACTGCTGTTTACATGGGCATTGTTGATTTTTTAAGCATACTTTCTAAGAAATGAAGTCAATTACTCAGAACATCCATTGGTTAGAATTCCCCCAAATTTAACTGAAGAATAAAAATTGCTAGGGGCACCTGAGTGCCTCAGTCTGTTGAGTGTTCGACTCTTGGCTTCCCTCAGGTCATGATCCCAGGGTAGTGGAATTGAGCTGCTTGTCAGTCTCCCCGCTGAGCATGGGGTCTACTTGAAACTCAATCTGTCTCTCTCTCTCTCTCTCTCTCTCTCTCTCTCTGCCCCTCTCACACTCTCTAAAATTAAAAAAACAAATTTAATTGCTGCTGCAATTTGAGGTTTCAAATGTAGCACTAAAGAGCAGTATGTGATGCACTTACTACATTATCAATAATTGTTACACTGCGAGAAGGAGACTAGAAATGAGTCCTAAGTTTTGGAACATCTCTCTCTCTACTGATGTGGGCTGCTCCCCCTCCCCAACACACAGCTGTAGAATCCTATTCCTGTCTGCTCCTGGGGCATGACCCAGGTTCATTGAACAACTTCAACCTAGGAATAAGAAGGAGATTAATGGCCATATTCTGTTTCATATTATAACATCTCCCGTGCTATATATGCATGAACATAAAATTTCAAGATTTTTCACATTGACACCTTGCCTGATTTTTTTTTTTTAACTATTAAAGAATCTAGGTTTGGAAGTACTAGCAAGTGTGTCCTCTACCCTGAAGAAGATGAGACCCAAAGGGCAATACAACAGCCCCATCCCTTTATGCTAAGGGATATAAAATGCGTCCTGTGGAGAGGGGGAGGGGCAGGCCAGGTGGTGTTAGGTAAAAAGAGCTGAGAGTAGTGCCTTAGAGAAGGGCTCCTATCACCTCACCCTCAGCCCTGCCCGTCCAATTCCTGCCTCACTTCGATTTTCACCAACAAAATTAAAACAAATTTTGATTTCTTCAATATTTTAGGCCTTTTCTATCTTAAGGTCACAGAGAGTTGTCTGGAAATTGTTTCTGTCAGTAATAAAGAAAAAATTAAGATTTCAATAAGCAATTAGGTTGCCTGGGTGGCTCAGTCACTTATGTATCTGACTCTTGATTTAGGCTCAGGTCATGATCTCACAGTTTATGAGCTCAAGCCCTGCACTGGGCTCTTTGCTGGGGGTGCTGAGCCTATTTGGGATTCTCTCTCTCTCTCTCTCTCTCTGTCCCTCCCCTGCTCACACTCACTCTCTCTCCAAATAAACTTACAATAGGAAAGATTCCATGAAGCGATTCAAAACAAATGTCATCCAAAAAACAAACAAATCAAAAAACAAATGTCATTATGGTTGATGAACACACATCTTAACGCACCTGCAAAGTATTTACGAGTCTGAAATATTGCTAAGCAACACACACACATACAGGAGTATTAACTGATTTTAAACCAATGGTGATTAAAAGTTCCAGCAGGCACCAGTAGAAATCGAAAGGCCTGAAGGTTCCCAATTTGCCAGAGGACACCGAGCAAGGAAGTGGCACAATTCTCTGATGCCACCTTGGCATTCATGTGGTATTCTGTAGTTTACAGAATGCTTTCAGATCTTTGTGTCTCCTTCATTTGAGCCTCACAAAAAGCATTGCCTTTTCCCACTTTGAGTTCAGAAGACTGCGATTCTCTCAGAGAAAGAAATGATTTAGTCATGGCTGTGAGCTGTGGTCTAGATCCATGCTAGGCTTGCTTCAGTCAGAAATAATTTGCAATGACCTTAGACTTTTCAAAACTTGTAGTGTTTCATTTATTTCTCCCAGGAATGCCGCAAGATGGGTAGAGCAGACTGCATTCATAATTAACAAGTGAAAAAAACTGACATCAAAAGGGGAGGGGAAAGGATTTGCTCAAGGTCAGGCAGAGCTGGAGCTGAGGGTGGAAGGCAATCTTGAGAATGTGCACAGTTTCCTTCCTACTATTTTCTACTGCTACCTGTACATTCAGGCAGTCACCTACTAGGAGAGTGAAGGATGAAGTGAGAAGAGACCCTGAAGAAATGCAGAAATACAGTTAGATGAAAATTTTCTAAAGAAAAAGTGCGCCCAGAAAAGATTATCTACATTACAGCTTTTATTTATACATAATTGTTAGCACAAAAAAGGCTTAAAATGCACAAAAGTCATACCCTCAATAAAAAAAAAAAAATGTCTGTGAGGGGCAATGAGTTAGGAGAAAATAAAGTAGGGGGAAGTAGGGACGGGTGAAACCTTATCAGTGAATTTAGACTTCAATTGCTACTTCGGGTTTTTTTCACAAATACTGACCTGAGAAATATATTTGGTCTATAAAAAGCCAGCTTTCCAGAACCTTTTACACTTAGTAGTGAAAGGATTCAGAATAGATGGAAATTTCAGCCCCATGTCTTCCTGTCTGATGAATAGTCAGGTTTGGAGGTTAGCTTTGCACTTTGCATAATTTCAAGTAGGGTAATGATAAGCAGTTCTGGACAAAGAAAAGACCCTCTGTCTGAAGCTCAACGCCAAAACCCAAGACTGCATAGCTCTTTCAGAAACACGGTCAGCAAACCTGGTTCCAGTTTGAGTCTGCCACTTGGGAGTTAACCAATACTGTCAACCTCAGTGTACTCAATTGGAAAATGGTGTGAATAATGAACATGATAACAGTGACCCCAGTTATGCCCACCAAACGCCTGGCATGGATTCTTACAATCATTCCGCACATGACCTTGTTATCTAGGTACTATGCTTATCCCCATTTGACTAAATTAAGGCCTAGCCAAGCTGTTAATGCGCACAAAGCCACCAACGGTCTGATTCTAAAGGCCTTTCCCTTAACCTGCCTTATTGGAAACTATTTTTTTTCCCATGGTAAAGTTACACACAGGCATTCTGGTTTTGCCTTTGGGAGAAGTCTTTGGGAGAGACCTGTACTACCATACTTTATTTTGTGAAAAACTTGTCAAGACAAGTTTGGGGTCAAGTGAAGGAGGGATTGAGGGTGTCTCAGAGGATGAATTGCATTGCTTGGAGAAATGGATCCTAGCTGAAGTAGCAGGAAAAAATGCTGATCGTACAAGTCATGCTCAGTTTACTGGCAGGCCAAGCACCCCAGCTTCCATTTGCTTGCAAAAGACAGGGCTTTAGAGACCAAACCAAGGCCCCAACTATTTCGCCTCCTGGAACAGAGGGCCAAAGTTCTGCATGCACACGTGTGGGGTTAGGCAAGTAAAAGTGTGCAGAGGACAAATGTGAGCCATATGAAAGAAAGCATGTGTGTGAGTGTGCTAAAAAACAAGTGCATTGGACTTCAAGTCCTGTAGTTCTAGGGAGTAAAGGTGAAGTGATATATAAACACAAACAAAAAATAGTTCTTCACTAGAGAAATATTTTCAAGTCATAAGCTATTTCAGATAAAACACATATCCTGCCTACTCCCTTGGTAAATATTTTAAACAAACAAACAAAAAGAAGTGTTTTAATCTCTCTTGTATAGGTAACACTCCAGGCCATTTCTCCAAGATAAGTTGGCTCTAGAAAAGGTCTAACTAGTTGAATATTTATCCATGTACTCCTTATATAATTTGACCCCACCTCTTCATGGCTTAAAGCTTCACCTATGTGATGGGGGGGGGGGGGGGGAATCATGTGGGCAATGATTTCCTTGAGAAACTATACCTCAGTGGGAAGGTAACATTTTGTTTTTTAAGTAGGATCCCCACCCCACATGGGCTTGAACTCACAATTCCAGGACAAAGAGCCAGATCCTCTGACCACTGAGACAGCCAGTTGCCCCTAGGAAGGTTACTTCTGAGACCCTGGACTACTCAGCTCTTTCAGAAAGATCTACAGTAAGACTCTGTGCCTCCTGCAGGGTGATTTGTTAAATATTAATGAGTCCGTGAGCTATAAAGAACCCCTGGGGTGGCCTAATTACTTTTTAGAACTGCTTAATTCCTGTAAGTAATCCATTTTATTAATTGTGCCAAGCAATACTTTGTGTCTGACCTTTCGTGGCTCATTTCCAAAATGTTAACATTAAGTCAACAACATTATTTGCACACCACAGTCTGGTAAATGAAACACTAAGAGAAACACTAGAAACTTAGAATTATATTACTCCCCTGAATTGTTCCACTTAATGTTTTAAAGACCAAACCCCCTTGGTCTAAACTGTGTAGTTTTTCTTCATTATGATTCCATGATAGACAGAATGTAACTCCCCCAAAAGGCATCCACCTAACTCCCAAAATCTGTGTACATTACCTTGTAAGGCAATAGGACTCTGAAGGTGTTATTTAGTCAAGGATTTTGTGAAAAGGAGATTGTGTTCGGTTATCCGTGCGAGGATATTGCTATCCCAAGGGTCCTTGCAAGAAGAACACAGACAGGTCAGGTAAAGGAAAAGGCAAGGTGATAATGGAAGCAGAGATCTTGTAGCCACAAGCCAATGAATATGCAACCTCTAGAAGCAGGAAGAACCCAAGAACAAAAAAATCTCCCCTGGGGCCCTAGGAGCAATCAGTCCTTCTAAAACCTTGATTTTAACTCTTAAGACTCACGTTAGACTTCTGGCCTCCCGAACAGTAAGACAAGACATTTGTGTTGTTGTAAGCCATTTAAGCCGTTAAGCATGTGACCATTTGTTACAGAGCCACAAGAAAACTAAAACAGATCCACCTGTATATGTATGCAAAGTGTCAACTATTACAGTTAACAATCCATGAAAAAACCTCTATGTTTGCCTCACCTTCAGCTATATTTTGAACAATGTTCAGTAAGTTCCTTGGGTATAAGCTATAGGGCTATCTCTGACAGTAGAACCTATAATTGCACTAATGGGGGCTGAAGCTACAAAGAAGTCTTTTGTGAGCAGGTTGCCTGGCGAATGCTCCATCATGGAACACAACCAACCAAAGGTATCAGATCCTCTCCCAGAAAGTTTTGAGTGCAAGACACGAAGAAGGCTATAATAGTACAAAAAAAGAAAAACCACAGGAGTGTCAAAACAGATTAAAAAAAAAAAAAAAAGATAGAAAAGCCACGGACAAAGTGGACAGAGTGAGCAGGAAAGGGGGCAAGTAGACACCAAATTTTGGAGATCGGGTTGTTACACTCCCACAATGGCCCCCAAGTGTTGAATGTCAGTAAGTACTGAATGGATAACCAGTGGTAACCTGCATTCCAATACTTCCTAAGACCTGGATTGCTGTTGAGATTGGTTCTTATGCTGGTTTCCTCATGTAGCCTAACAAGAACCACAACCTACCTGAGGTGAACTGAGGAGGTTCAGTCCTTTAGAATTTTCAAGAGCCTACTCATGATTCTCTCTGCCCTAGTCTGATGCTTTTCAAAGTTCATTAAGGTCAAAGGACCTCACATTTCTCCAAGGAAGACACACAAATGGCCAACAAGCCCTTGAAAAATGTTCCCTGTCACTAGTCATAAGAGAATTGCAAACCAAAAATGTAACGAAATGCCACCTCACCCCCATTAGGACAGCTATATTCAAAAATGCACCACTGGGGCGCCTGGGTGGCGCAGTCGGTTAAGCGTCCGACTTCAACCAGGTCACGATCTCGCGGTCTGTGAGTTCGAGCCCCGCGTCAGGCTCTGGGCTGATGGCTCAGAGCCTGGAGCCTGTTTCCGATTCTGTGTCTCCCTCTCTCTCTGGCCCTCCCCCGTTCATGCTCTGTCTCTCTCTGTCCCAAAAATAAATAAACTTTGAAAAAAAAAATTAAAAAAAAAATGCACCAGTAAAAATGTGAAATTGGAACCCTCCTCCATTGCTAGTCGAATATAAAATGGTGTCATCACCGCAAGAAACAGTGCAGTGGCTCCTCACTGGGTTAAAAAGTATTACCCATGACTCGGCAGTTCCACTCATAGACATACACGTAAAATAATCTAAAAAATAAGTAGTATTATTCACAATAGCCAAAAGGCAGAAACAGCAAAAAAATGCTGATGAATAAATAAACGAATTTTGGTAAATAGATAAAATGGAACATTATTTGCCATAAAAAGGAATGACACGTCACAGCATGGATGAACCTAGAAAACACTATGCTAAGTGAGATATGCCAGACAAGAAAGGCCAGGTATTCTATGATTCCGTTTGCATGAAATATCCATAGTACGCAAACCCACATAGACTGAAAGGTTAGTGATTGCCAGGGGTTGTCGAAGGATGGGAATATCTGCTCAATGGAGGTGATGAAATGTTCTGGAAATATATAGTGGGAATGGGTGCACTACATTGTGAATGTACGCTTTAAAGAACTGTGCACTTTAAAATGGTTAAAATGATAAATTCATGTTAAGTGATTTTGAAAGAGGATTTCAACTACCTCCATTTTGACCTCAAACTTTCTAATTGATTAAGTTCTTCTTTCCAGCATATCTCTTAACTCAGGAAAAAGACTCTGAGGGCCAAGTATGCTCTGGTAAGAATACAAAATACTACCTCAAGGAGTAAAGACTGCCCGGAGCCACCAAGTCCCCTCATGACTGACTCCAAGACAACTAACTCAACTTAACCTTCATGGCTCACCTGCTCATATCCTCAACCTCTGTTTCACATTTTCCTTATATAAACCTAAAAGTCTTTTTGGCACCTCAGGGACAGTCTGAGATGCTAGTTTTGGCCTCACTGAAATACCTTTCTGGTTTCACCATCACTGCTCTCTCTGCCTATAGGTTTTGTCAGGGGTTAGTGCCTGCACTTGGTTTGTTTTGGACCCCCAGAGCCAGATGCTCTTGCACCCCTATACCCCAGCTACAAATTTTACCCCAATAAACACGACTAGAAAGGTATGTCGTGTGGTATGTTCATTTATTTGCCACCTTTTATAGATAAGAATCTATAGATTTCAATTTATGGTTATGCTAGAAGACACTCCAAATCATGCTCTTGCTCCAAATGACCCAGGGACTCGGGTTATCTTTTTGGGGTCAAGGGTCCAGTCTAGGATATGTAACACAGACATCTCTGCATGATTTGTCAGTCAGACCCAGGAGTCTTTTCACACTGGCCTCTGTAGGCAGCCTACTTATTTGTGAACATATAGCTCATTTTGTAAAAAGGAGCAAAATGCCAATCACTAGCGTCTATCCACATTAATCTGATCCTGGATGAGCCTCTAAGTGAGCAAGAAAACCTACCTGAAATTTAGGTTCATGAAGATGTTATATTTCACAATTTCAATAGATCATATCATGTTAACATTTAAAAAAAAATCCAATAAGAGAAGGAAAAAGTAATTTTCCCTATACTGTCTAGGTTCTTGGCTGAGAACCCCCCCCCAACCCCTGTAACTAAAGACAGATTAATACGAGAAAAACAGAAATTTAATAACACGTATACCTCCTGTCTTCAGCTAAAGACAAAAAAAGATACAAAGGGGTAGGGAGGCCAGTTATGGAGGGTTATGAGGAAAAGGACAGTAAACCGGAAGAAGGTTGTTATGCAGATTTCAGTTCAGTAAGATTTCCTAGAGATTAGGAGTCATCCTTGTTTTCCCAGTACAGAGAGGCAGACACCCTTACAAATGGAGATTTCTTTTATAGATATAAATTCACTTAGAAAAGTTTTCAAGCTTCTCCCTGGTCTGCAGTTTCTTCAAAATAACTAGCATAAAATAACCCTTATGTCAAAAACCCTTATTTCTAGGTGCCAAATTCTGTTTCTCTTTAATTCCTTGATAAGAGTCATTCACTAAATGGATTAAGAAGGTAAAGGTTAAAGAAGGTAACAAACAACTTTAGGCAATCATTTCCTTGAAGACAGTGACAGATACTTGAAGAGAATATTCTGTGTCACCAAGCTCTTCAATAAAATTACATTTCCCAAGTGAGGAAATGAAAGGTTGGCTTCCCTTGCTGGGGAAAAAAAAAATACAGAAAAGAGACCAAATTGAATTTCTGGTCTTTCAACATATTCCCAAAGTTGCTTTTCCAATCAGCAGATGGCGCTGTCAACTTACCACTGAAATCAAAAACCTAACAATGGCCACTTTCTTGAATCTGTTTCTTCTACAAGAAATTTGAAATAACTCATTAATTTTTGTATTCATACCTTACTTATAATAAAGCTCACTACCCTTGGCATTAGTTGGCTACCTACGAATTTCTGAAATCCTAAGATATTTAAATCAATTAAAACATAGAAAAGACTTTTAAAACATTATCTTTATCATTAATAATGTTAACTATTATGGACAGGGTATTACTTATGGAGTAGGCACTTAACTGAGTTCACATAAGCATCTTACTTAATCATAATGTAGGGGCCAAGGGCAGTCTGTCTCAAAATGCACCCCTTTGGCGTACTGATTATTTTAATTACAAGTTACTCAGGACATACCCTGTGCAAAAATGACACCCAGACCCTCCTCTGTCCCCCTGAGAGCAGGAAATAAATCTCCCATGTGAATGGTACTCCCTCTGGATCAGGAGGTACAGACATTCTTATCACCAGACATAGGAAATTCAGGGCCAAGAGGTCTATATAAACAACCCCAGCCCAAATTCTGTTCATCATTACTTATTGATGGAAGGGCTCAAAGCTAAGTCTTGTCAACTTCTCACAGATGTATTGTCTCTTTGTTTAGCATAAAACTTGTCTGCCTTGGTCATTTCCTGAGATCTCCATTTCATTACTGGACCTCCTTGCCCACGTAAAACTTTGTTGTTGTTGTTGTTTTTCTTCTGCTCACTGGTCTCATGTAAATTTAATTCCTAGTCCAGCTGGAAGACCTTGAAGGGTAGAGGGAGAATTTTTCCTTCCCTACACTAACAAACTCAAAGGGTATTATTTCCATCTTAAAAGGAGAATCTAGTTTCAAAATGACATCTGGCCCCCCAAAGCCCATGTCACCCACATTACCCCACAGTACACATTGTGCTCTAGTATTCCCAGCATTGTGGAAAAGACCTTTCAAAGACAGGCTTAACAGAAGAATGCAGAGATGGGTGGTTTAAGATTACCTAACACGCAGATGACCCTAATTCACATCATTAAGAAAGCTAATTGGATTTCACTGCTTTTTTCTGGAATTCATTCAAAACTTAAAACAAGTTTGACCTTATTTCTGTTTTGAGAAAATTAAGAATGAAAAGTGATATCCCATTGAGTCCATTTGCTGGGACAAGGCCTTTGAACAACATTTGTAATAAAAGGCAACCTGAAACACAAAAACTATATAAACTTCATTTATGTGTGAACAAAAAGCATCTAAATTACTGAGATCTTTTGTCAAGAAGCAAAGAAAGGAGAAAGAAGTATGCTGTTGACACATTTAAAATGTGACATTTTCATGATCAGATAATTTCCTGAACTGCTCAGGGGAATAATCTGTGGTTTGTCTGATAGTTATGACACCATTCTAAATAAAAAGTTAGATACAGGATGCAAAAGCTGAGGAAAAAGCAAGTAAGTACAGGAGTAAGCATTCCAGATTTTTCTAATAGACCAATCAGTCTAAAAAAATTGTTAAGTCATCTCTGAAGTAAAGATAAAGTGGGGACCAACGTTACACAGCACTTCATATTTCCATTCAGTCATTTCAGGCCATACCCTTCAGAAGAAGGGACATTCCAGAGTCATGAACACTGTTTTAATAAATTAAGGTCTTCTTTTCAGGCCTCAAGGAATGGATCCTAGTGAGCTAGACTGGATCTTGTCATTTCTCTTCTTTCTCAGGCATAACACAAAAATATCCATGACTCCCTTTACCAGAAGCTACACCTGAATGTTGGCCTTCATATTTACCTTCTCAGGAGCAAATTGGTATCCAGGATGAGAGAATTCTTCCACAGGCTTTCCCAGGACAGCGAGGCCTTCTATGCATGACAGATCACACAAATCAAAAGGGAGGGACATAAGGACAAAAGCAACCCCAAAAGGCCCCAGCCAACAAAAGCACAGCTTCTAACTTATTCATTCCTCACAGTGTCCTCTGCACCCCTAACACCACAGCCCCTCAGTTTTTTTCTCCACACCATTTGTGGTATGCTGACCATGCATGACTCTAGTTGTATTCAAAACACTTCATTTTGGCTTCTTATCGCACTTCAAAATGTATTTCGTGAGGATAATTCCTGACCTACAGCAGGTCCGGTGCCTTTTTGCTCACTCTCAGGTAATGCATAGTTCTCTATTTCTGTACACACTGGAAATTGTAAACTAATTACAAAATTAAATTTTCAGTCCATAATATGAATCAAAATTCCTTTGATTAACCACCAAAACCTCTTCCTTTCCCTGGCTTCGGCTAGCTTCTGGCAAAGGTGGTGGAGGGATGGGCACAGCTGGATTGTTTTTTACTCCTTCCACTTGCCCATATCTCCTTTTTGTCTTCTTCCCTATTCCTTAGCTATTCTCTTCTCCCTCCTGAGGACGGGGAGGGGTGAGCATCGGCAATGGGGGCAGAGGACTAGGTACACGATGAGAAACAATCAGGAATAAAATGGATGGGAAATCAATTACCTGAAATGGTACTATTTTAAGCTGGCATCCCACACTCTGTGAAGAAATGTAGGGCTCTTTCTGGAGGGACACTTTTATAAGCTCCTCAGAGTAGCTCATCACTGGTGACTTCTTCCCTAAAATTCCTCTTACTAAGGAAGTCTCTCTCTCTCTCTCTCTCTCTCTCTCTCTCATTTTTTTTTAAATGTTATTTTAGTTTTGAGAGAGAGAGAGAGAGCATGAGCAGGAGCAGGAGAAGGACAGAGAGAGAGGGAGACAAAGAATTCAAAGCAGGCTCCAGGCTCTGAGCTGTCAGCACAGAAGCTGAAGCAGGGCTCAAACCCACAAACTCTGAGATCATGACCTGAGCTGAAGTCGGATGCTTAACCAGTGAGCCACCCAGGCACCCCAAAGGCAGATGCAACCATGTTGGGTGGTCACTTGCCACCCCTTCCTTGACACTTAAATGTTCAAACTTGTCTCCCAGTATGTTGTTGCTTCCATCCAGGCAGCTTTACGGGATGCAAGATGTACCTGACTGTCGAGTTCTCACCAAGTTCAGCACAACTCTCTTTGTTTCATCATCACCCCAGAGACCTCATCCAAATAGTTTATATTCATGAGATACTAGGGTTACAGAGCTGCAGACCAGGTTCTGGACCACTGTGTACCTGGAGCACATAGTGTATGTTACAACACATATTTTAACACTTTCTGATGATACTTTTGGAAATGTTTTAACCAGTTCTACAATCCCTCATAGTAAATAGCCATGACTTCCTGGAAACTGCTGGAGTGACATAGTGAAGACTGAAATCACCCTGGCTTTGGTTTCGTTATTTTTATTTACTTCATGACATCACGGGAGTAGTAAAGCAAACGTCTTAATTTCAGCTCAAATAATAACATTCACCAACGTTAACACAGTTTAAACTCTGCTCTAGTTTACAGGATTGTTCACACATCTCTTTCCCCAATAACTTAGACACTAAATAATCAGAATCTGAAAATAGGGATTTTGAGAATTATACCTCAGCAGTATCTTCTGGCGATCACAGAATCTTTGAGGTGCTAATGTAAACAGCAAAAATCAATGGACATTGGGGAGTAGTTGAGCAGAACTAAGTGCCCCAACTCCCTTGATAAAGACACTGCTCAGAGCTAGAGGGTCCTTCCCAACATCTTACACCAGTAAAGGGTAAAGTTACAGAGCAGTGTCTGCAGAGGTAGGGGTTGGAGGAGTGGTAGTTCTTGTGCAGTCTAATTACTAAAACTGACGTGAAAGTAGAGTATTGAGTCAACCATACACAATGGCCGACTGTGTTATATGAGAGAAATTATAAAACACAGAGAAAATAGAAGGAAAAAAGACCATGGTTTTATTTTTGGTCACTTTAGCACTAATTCCTAGTTTTCCATAATCTCCCAATCTGTAAACTCAAATGAATTTGGACTTAAGAGAAATCTCCTATCAAGAGGTAAACAGGGCCGCTCTGAGTTTACATTTACCTCTCCAAGAAAAACAATTTCATTGCCATCTTTCAGATTTTGGCATCCAAAATATAGTTTTCTCTTCAAGTCAGAATTAGCAATGGTGATACCACTGATCCCAGTTCCCAAATTTCCTTCTCAGTATTTAGTAACCACTCCAGATATTTAAAAATATTTCCTCATTTTCTAGTTATGCTTTTACCCTTGCATTTCAACTACTTGAATATTCAGTTAACAGTGGATTCCATTCAGGAATCTAGTGTCAATCTCTTGTGAGCAGATTACCCTGTTTTACCAGATACTGTTCAAAGAGAGAGAGAGAGAGAGAGAGAGAGAGAGAGTTATGATAACCCAGTAGGCTTCACACTGTCCCTCTCAAGCCTCTTTTGTTATGGGCCATGAGAACCAGACTGACCTTTATCATATGTTCCCTCTCAAAGATTCGCCTTTCCTTAACCCTTCAATTCTGATTTTGAGTACTCGCCACTTCACTCAGGGACATAACTCAATCTTAATGAGCTTCCTTTTTCTTCAACAGAAAGGTTGAGCTTTTCTTCTGATAGTCCAGTGTTTCCCTAAAGCCTTTAGTTGGTTGTAAAAGATATTTTAACTTGCTTCTTGTACTGTGCAAATACTGTGGGTTCAGTCTAAGTATCTTTCTCCTCCTTCCTTTTCTTTTTCCCACGGAACCACTTTTAATTTTTAACTTTAGGTTTACTATCTGTCAAGTTTTTCTTCTACCTCTACTCAAAGTAGTATAAACATGGCTGGTATAAATGCCCTCACACTTCTTAACTCTTTACTCATCAGCCTCATTATCCCTAAGTGGCTGGCCTACATTCTGGAGTCCCTGAAAGGACAACCATGAGCAGGTCTTCATAAATGTCTACTAAAGTCCCCTGATCAGAAATGGAATCCTTGAGTATCACATAATCAAACCACTCAGATCACCACAGGTCGGTTCTATTTTTTCTCTGTTCACCTGTACTCCTATACCCAATTACAGAAATAAGAAATATCTAACAAAGAAATCAGAATTAACTTGATAGCCCATGGAGAAGGGTGGGGGAATTAGAAAATTATTCTTTCTTTGACTGCCTCTTGGGTCCTAGATGTTGGCAAGTGCTTATCAGTCACATTGATATAAAGGAAACTGAAGCTAAACCTGAAACAGAACACTCCAGGTTAGCAAATACTGTACAACCCACCAATCGTGGCACCATTAATTTAAAACCCAAAACCTACATAATTAAATGCTATCTTTTTTGAGATGAGCCTTTTCTGTCCTCTCCCCCAAATATTTAACTAGCATCATCTTTCCACTAAGAAGAATCAGGAATCAAAATGTTCTCCAATGCCAATCTTGCTGTTCCACATGGGAGTTTGACCTAAGAGTTCAGAATTAGTATTTCCATCAGCCCAGATTTCACAAATTGTACCCAGCAAGTAAAACACTTGTAGGTTATGGTATTAACCAGAGAAGATGCCTCCAATGCTGGAGTTTTAAACTCTATGAGGAACTTTGCTTCTCAAGTATGTGGATCTTGCCCATACTAATAGCAATCTGTCATACTACACCACAATTTACCCATGACTCCATGGGGGAAAAAAGCTATGAAAAAGAGATTTTTGGAATGCTAAAACTTTGACCAACCCATTACCATCTGCACTGGTTTGTAAAGAAAATTCACAAAGTAGACACGCCTGACAATGTATATTTTTATTACTGCAAGGCATTGAAGTCATGGTCTCCTATAAAAAAGCCAGCTCTAGTGAAGTGTGCAAATGTGTTGGTGCTTTATAAGCCTAGATAAGTCTTAACCAATGGCTTCTTAGTGTCCAGACTCACATCCTTATCTTGGCCCTTATCATTTTGCCACTGTATCAAGAGTTAAAAAAAAAAAAAAAATCCAAGGAAAAATGCACTAAGTTGGGGAGAGCTAAGCCAGTTCTCATGGTCTTCCTTGATAAGGCTTTTCCAAGGAAGAAACACGGTGGGCCCTTTTACCATGTCCGCTTCATGAAAACATCAGGAGGGTGGTGACCAAACAGTGTACCTTGAGGAAACAAAAACTTAGAACCTCTTTAAACTTCACAGAGAAATCCCCACATATTTAGTACAATAGCCCGTAATTTATTTATTTTGAGAGAAACAGAGACAGTGCAAGTGAGGGAGAGAGAGAATCCCAAGCAGCCTCCACACTCAGCACAAGCCTGACACAGGGCTCAATCTCATGAACTGTGAGATCATGACCTGACCTGAAATCAGGAGTCAGCCGCTTAACTGACTGAGCCATCCAGGTGCCAGATAATTATTTTTCTTAAATGTCAGCCAGCATTAGAAAGTCACTTAGAGCAGAAAAAAAGAATTGATAAACCGAGAACAATTTTATGAATTTACCTTTGAAATAACCTGAATAACCCTTATAGGAAAAAATCCTGTCAGTTACGCTTAGCCAAAAATCAATGTACCATGAGCATGCCATGGATTTAATCAACTAAAATATTTCAAAGATCTTCTTTCCTTGTATCTAAGAACAAAGCCACTTGCTTACATCTGTGAATGAACAGATCGCTCTATAATAGTTGTCATCACAATCCTTAATACATACTAGAAAAACTTAAGCGCAAAACATATAGCATCGCTGAAGAGAAGAAAACAAATGTGATGGAAAAACATGTAAGCTGTATCCAGAATAGGAAGAAATCTGTGAAACAGATAGAACAAATGGAATAAGCAAGTAGCACATGTGTGTTGTTACTAAGATTTAGAAGGATGGAAAAAAACAAGAGCATTACTTGTGGATAAGGAGAAATGGAGAGCTTAGTAAACATTAAATATTCATAAGACACAGAGATTTCACTTCTTTCCAGAAAGGAGTAGCTGTTACAAGATTTAACAACAAGACGTGGAAATTATAGCAATGTATTATGTGACTAAGACATATGTGGAAATAAAACATATGGCCACAATAAAACAAAAGTTAGAAGAAGCAATGGTAGTAAACTGATGTAAGGCTCTTACATTCCACAGGAAGTGGTATAATATATCACGGTAGGCTGTGATACATTAGATAAATGTTGTCAACACTTGAACAGAACTAACTAAAAACTAATATAAAAAACAGAGTTAATAAACCAACAATAAAGAAAAATCCTTAGTTGGGAAGGAAAAAGCAAAAAAAGAAACCAGTAACAGATGGATCAAATGGATAACAAACAATAAAATGATTGATTTAAACCCAGCTATATCAATAAACACATTAAATGAAAGTTGTCTAAATAGCCCAATTAAAACAGGTAATCAGTCTAGATTAGAAGAGTAAAGAACTGTTTCCTCTATCCAAGAAACTCACTTAAACTATAAATATTTGAAGTTTATAGTATAAAGATAGAAATAACATATTGCTATACAAACATAAATCCCAGGAAAGAGGTGTTATATTAATATCAGAAATAAGAGACTGCAGGATAAGGGCAGAAATAGTAGACTGGAGGATAGATGAAGAGAGAGAATTCATAACGACAAAAGGCCAATTTGTCATAAAGATGCAACTATCCTAAATTATATGTGTATGTATATGTATATATACACATATACTACATATATACACATATATATGGAGTTTCATACCCATGAGGCAAAAAAAGTGACAGACTCAAAAGAGCTAAATTCATGATTATGAGGTATTTCAACTTTCTCTTGCAATAACTAATAGATACAAGGACAGAAAATTATTAATTTCATAGAAAACAGAAAGAACATATAGAAAATACAAACAACACTATCAACCACTTTGATCGAATTTATACTTATAGAATACTCTGCCAAGGAATAACAAAATATGCATCTTCTCAAGTGCATGGGGAACATACACCAAAATAAAGTAGATTACAGGCCTAAACCTACAAGCTAAAACAATACAGTTTCTAGAATATAGGAAAGAATATTTTGCAATACTGGAGTAAGTAAAGATTTCTTAGAACAGACACACACAAAGTTAGAAAAGGGAATTTTTAAAATGTCTGTTCATATTAAGACCTAGGAAAATTGGGGGCGCCTGGGTGGCTCAGTTGGTTAAGCGTCTGACTTCATCTCAGGTCATGATCTCACAGTTTGTGGGTTTGAGCCCTGCATCGGGCTCTGTTCTGAAGGCTCAGAGCCTGGAGTCTGCTTCAGATTCTGTCTCCTTGTGTCTCTTCCTCTTACCCCCTCAAACTCTGTCCTCTCTCAAAAATAAACATTAAAAAAAATTTTTTTGATAACGAAATAAAAAAGACCTAGGAAAATTAGAAAACAAGCTACACACTGGAAGACAATATTCTCCATTAAAAAAAAAAGTTGTATTCACCATATGTAACTACTCCTAACAACTTAGTAACAACCTCATTTTTAAAAAGTAAGGAAAATACATTAATAGAGTTTTTACCAAGGAAGATATACAAATGACAAGTACATGAAAAAATGCTCTAAGTAATTTGTGATTAGAAAAAAAATAAATAAAACTATAAGGAGGTATCACTAAACATCCTTTGAATGTCTAAAATTAAAGATTCACAATAGTAGATGTTGACAACTGTGTGGAACAAGTCATGTCAATAGAAATTAGTATAATTTTAGACAATAGTTTGATAGTTTCTTATTACACTAAACACACACTTATCCCATGACCCTGAAACAGTTGTTTGTCCAAAAGACATAAGAACATATCCACACAAAGCCTGGCACTTGGATGCTAACAGCAGCTTTATTCATAATAACCCAAAGCTACAAACAACCGTAATGTTGAACAATAGATGAATAGCTAAATACATAGACGTATAGCAACACAATGGAATAATATTCAGCAATCATTAAGAATGGTTTACTAATAGAAGCAACAAAATGGATGAATCTCAAAAACATTGTGGTTAGCAAAAGAAGCTAAACACAAAAGACTACATCATATATATGTTTCTTTAAAAAGACAAAATTAGGGGTGGCTCAGTTGGTTAAGTGTCCGACTTCAGCTCAGTTCATGATCTCACGGTATGTGGGTTCAAGCCCCCCATCGGGCTCTGTGCTCACAGCTCAGCGCTTGCTTTGGATTCTGTGTCTCCCTCTCTCTCTTCCCCTTCCTTGCTCATGCTCTGTCTCTGTTTCAAAAACAAATATTTTTAAAAAAAATTTTTTAAGACACAACTAATCTATAGTAACAAAGTTGACTAGTGGTCTCTTGGACCAGGTGTGGGAAATGGCCTAAGGGAATTTTGGAGGATGGAGGTTGATGGAAATATTCTATATCTTAACTGTGCAGATGGTTACATAAGTACACAGTTGATCTTTGAATAAGGTAGGGGTTAGAGGCACCAACCCTGTGCACAGTCAAAAGTCTGCATTTAATTTTTGATACCCCCAAAACTTAATTACTAATAGCCTACTGTTGACAAGAACCCTTACCTATAACATAGTTGGATAACACATATTTTGTGTGTTATTTGTATTATATACTATATGGTTTTGATAAATTAAGCTTAAGAAAATCATAAAGGAAAAGAAAATACATTTACAGTACTATACTGTGTTTATCAAAAAAGGAAAAAAAAACACTCTGTTGAGTGTCTTACTCTTGATTTTGGCTCAGCTCACAATCCCAAAGTTGTGGGATCAAGACCCACATCAGGTTCCATGTTGATCATGGAGCCTTCTAGTAATTCTCTCCCTCTGCCCCTCTCCCCTCCCTCTCTCTCTCTAAAATTAATTTTTTTTAAAAAAAGAACTATATGATCATGTCAATAGATGCAGAAAAAAACCTTTGACAAAATACAGCATCCATTCCTGATAAAAACCCTCAACAAAGTAAGTATAGGTAGAATATACATCAACATGATAAAAGCCATATATGAAAGACCCATAGCTAATATAATCCTCAGTAGGGAAAAACTGAGAGCCTTTCCTCTACAGTCAGGAACAAGACAGAGTTTAACACAGTACTGGAAGTCAGCAGTCAGCAAAAAGAAGTAAAAGCCATGGAAATCAGCAAGGATGAAGTCAAACTTTCACTATTCGCAGACATGTTCTCTATGTAAAAAACCCAAAAGACCCCACCATAAGATTGCTAGAACTAAAACATGAATTCAACAAAGTTGCAGGATGTAAAAATCAATGTACAGAAATTTGTTGTATTTCTATACACCAAAATGAAGCAGCAGAAAAAGAAATCAAGGAATTGATTCCATTTACAATTGCACCAAAAACCCTAAGATACCTAGGAATAAACGTAACCAAACAAGTGAATGATCTGTACTCTGAACACCACGGGACACTTGTGAAAGAAATTGAAAAGGACACAAAGAAATGGAAAAGCCTTCCACGTCCGTGCACTGAAAGAACATTGTTTAAATGTCTATACTACCCAAAGCAATCTACATATTTAATGCAGTCCCTATCAAAATACCACCAGCATTTTTCACAAAGCTAAACAAATAATCCTAAAATTTGTACAGAACCATAAAATACACCAAATAGTCAAAGAAATCCTGAAAAAAGAAAAGCAAAGTAGGAGGCATCACAATTCTGGACTTCAAGTTATTTTACAAATCTGCAGTCACCAAGATAGTATGGTACTGGCACAAGCACAGACACATAGATCGATGGAACAGAAGAGAAAACCCAGAAATGGACCCACTATTATATGGCCAACTAATCTTCAACTTCATTTTCCTATGCCATACACAAAAATAAATTCAAAATAGAAGAAATACCTAAATGTCACACAGGAAACCATCAAAATCTTAGAGGGGAATACAGGTGTCAACCTCTTTGACCTCGGCCAGAACAACTTCATACTAGACATGTCACCAAAGGCAAGGGAAACAAAAGCAAATGTCCACTCCTGGGACTTCCATCTCAACAAGATAAAAAGCGAAGGAAACAATCAACAAAAGTAGAAGGCAGCCTATGGAATGGGAGAACATATTTGTTAACAATGTATCTGATAAAGGGTTAGTGTCCAAAAATCTATGAAGAACTTAATCAAACTCAACACCCAAAACCAAATAACCCAGTTAAGAAATGGGCAGAAGACATGAATTGACATTGTACCAAACAACACATCCAGGTGGCCAACAAACCCAAGACAAGATGCTCAACATCACTTATTATCAGGGAAATACAAATCAAAACCACAGTGAGTTATCACCTCACACCTTTTAGAGTGGCTAAAATTAACAACACAGGAAACAACAGATGTTAGTAAGGATGTGGAGAAAGTGGAGAACTCTCTTACATTGTTGATGGGAATGCAAATTGGTACAGCCATTCCAGAGAACAATATGGTAGTTCCCCAAGAAATAAAAAATAGAACGATCCTATGATCCAACTGGACTACTAAGTATTTACCCAAAGGATACAAAAATACAGATTCGAAGGGGTACATGCACCCAGTATTTATAGTGGTGTTATTATAGCAACATTATCAATGATAGCTGAACTATGGAAAAAGACCAAGTGTCCATCGACTGATGAATGGATAAAGATGTGGGAAATATATATAGGAGTATTATTCGGGCATCAAAAAGAATGAAATCTTCCCATTTGCAATGATGGGGATGGAGCTAGAAGGTATTAGGCTAAACAAAATAAGTCAATCAGAGAAAGACAAATACCATATGATTTCACTCATATGTGGAATTTAGGAAACAAAACAGATGAACATATGGGAAGGGGAAAAAAGAGAGAGGGTGGAAACAAATGGTAAGAGTCTCTTAAGACAGAGAACAAACTGAGTGTCAATGGACGGAGATGGGTGGGGGATGGGACAAATAAACCCAGAAAATGTGCTCCTGGAATTTGGGTCACTTTCTCCTAGAGGTGAATGTCCCTTCCACTAAGAAGAAGCTGGATAGAAAACAGAACAAAAAGAGTTTTTGACAGATTCAAAGGACTAAGATGACAAAAATGATAAAATGTCCAAAAGAGGAAATGGAAAATCTGAATATTTGCCTTAAAGAAATTGAATCTGTAATGAAAAACCTTCACACAAAGAAATAAGAATGCCTTGGTGGCTTTACTGGAGAATATCTTGTAATGTCATTTAAAGAGGCATGAGGTTGGGGCGCCTGGGTGGCGCAGTCGGTTAAGCGTCCAACTTCAGCCAGGTCACGATCTCGCGGTCCGGGAGTTCGAGCCCCGCGTCAGGCTCTGGGCTGATGGCTCAGAGCCTGGAGCCTGTTTCCGATTCTGTGTCTCCCTCTCTCTCTGCCCCTCGCCCATTCATGCTCTGTCTCTCTCTGTCCCAAAAATAAATAAATGTTGGAAAAAAAAAAAATTTTAAAGAGGCATGAGGTTATTATTGTAGATTAAAGAAGGTTACAGGCATATACTTAAATGTAATGTACTACCCTTGATTGAATTGTCAATGAGAAAAAAAATAATAAAGATATTTTGGAGACAAAAAAAAGTAATTAAAGTGTAACTTAAAATAATTTGCATACAATTACGTGAATTCAAGTCTCAACTAAGGTGCCAAAATTCTTGCAAATTTCTTAGGTTCCAATCATGCCTCCTTCGTTAATGTCATGCTTAAATCAGTCACCTATTGATGACACTCATACTGGCTCCCCACGTTTTCTACCCCACACAAATAAAAGCCATTGCTCTTTGTTTAGAGCTACCGGTCCGATGTTTTGTCCTATTTCTCTTCAATAGGACAAGTTGACTCAGGTACCTTTCTTCTACTGATCCCCTTGCCCATGTCCAAATTCCATTATCATAAACCCACTATTAGCATGGACGAGCTATCTAGCAGAAAGGGGCAGGAAGTACAGATTTTATATATAGCACAAGATTTAAGCATGTGGCCTTCCTCTCCATTTGCATTCCATGTAAGTCATGTTAATTATAACATCTCTTTCCCCTTGCTTCTCTCTGTGTGTTGATCCAATAAGCCATGTAATAGGAGCTCCTCAGTTTGGTCTGTGACACTTTTCATACTCCGACCTCTAAACTCATTTGCGGATATCGTACTTAAAACTACCATAGCATCAAGGTAATTTCACATTTTGAGAAGAGTACAACTAACTTATACCATGAAATCCATAAATGTATGATGGTATCAATCATAAGAAATAAAACTGTCAAGGAATTCGAACAAAAAGTATGCAGCTATCAGTGAAATTTAAAGAAACAAACTAAGTAAATGTGGGTAAAGAATACTAAACTGTGGAATTAAAAGAAATTAATTTTTGTACAGTGTAAAATACAGCATATTGTGACATCAGTGGCTTCCTCATGTTGGTAGACAAGGTCCCTAATTATGAAGATAATCATTAATTCTTGAAGCAATAGTAACTAAGTATATGTACATAGTTTTAACATTTTATGACACATCCATACTTTTGGCTGTGAACATAATTATTGAAACAGCTTGGCAGAAGCAGATTGAGACATATTTAGATATTTCATTCTTTCCAGTTATAAAAAATTAGCAATTCTAAGGCATGCTAATGTAAAGATTAATATAACCTGGATAACTTAGTTGTAAGTTTGGTTGTGAATCATCAAGATAATACTGAGATGCACAAGAACAGTTTCAATAATTACAGCAGATTCAAAACAATACTAAAATCACTAGTCTGAGATATGTCATACATCCATTTCTTTTCAGAGAAGAAAACCAACAAAATCCAAACCATCAATAAAATATCAAATAAGAGTTGGACAATTACTACAGGATCACAATCTAGCCATTGCAAATGATGCAGAAACACCTTGCACATGACAGCAGCCTGCTCTCTAGACCATACTGTCTGGTCTTCTTTCTCTGACCAAATAAATTCAACAGTTTTCATATAACGCAAGCTGGTATATAATCAAGTGGGACAAAGAAAGCAGTGTTCAAGACACCTTAAATTGTGTTTATCTCTAACACTGAGAAGCCCACTTGTATCTCCATCATCAATATACTCCCCAGCATCACCAAAGTAATGTACTTGTGTCAGATACTCATCTTTCTAAATCTTCAGTAAACCATTAAGCTCATAATGCCCAAAAGAACCTTGAGAGGGGGTGAGTCCAGGCCTCCATCACAGCTTGAGGAAGAAAGAGTTACAGAAATGCACAGACCAATCTTCCCTCCGGATCTTTCCCACTTTTTCCCCAGGTCCAAACTCCCCATCACTAAAACCACTCCCATTCAAAATCTGTCAGTAGAGACCATTATCAACAGGGAAGCAAGACTGAACTTTGGTACTTGTTTTGGGAGTCTAAACCAGAGATCCTGTGGACCCTTGGTAAGTTGAGTTATATACACATGAAGCTGATACTCAATCCAATACTGCCATTCCAGTTGTTACTATGTTCAATTACTTCGTAAGTTTGATTCATAAATAGCTGCTTCATGAAATGCTCATCATCAGTCCTACCCCACATACAAATGGAACACTCTTTTTCCCCCTAGGACCCTCAGACATCACTTGAGTTAGCATCCATTTGACTCATCAATACATACGACATTAGAGTCATTAATACTCTGAATCTATTCCAACAGTGTTTGCCAATGCATACACATGGGAAAATTAATTTAATACATCTCTTAGGAGTATGAACTTTTCAGACTTTTCAGTTGACCGTGTTGCCTAACAATTAAGGGAAACATTAGATGGGCTCCATTCTCTCCAACTGTTTACAAATATTTTCCTTAAACAAATGTGAATGTATCTGATAACGATACACTTAGCACACAAATGGCAGTGACGTGGAAGAAAAAAAAAACCTTCCAAGTAGGAAATAAATTTTTAATTTAAGGTCATTGAATCTTAATTTCAATCTTTAAGGTCAATGGTTGATAACATCTTTATCAAGCGAAAGGTCTTTTGAAACATCCAATAAGTTATGTAATTAAAATATATTTAAAGCTTAAACTTAAAATCTTCTTTAAGTAATTTTAAGAATTAGACTTTTAAGGTGAGCTGATCTATGAAAATCTCATTCATAACAAATTAAAATTATCTTGTTTGAAAATTCCTGGCAGCCTCTATCAGTTTTACCATCAGTTAAGGGAAGAAATAGCAAGATATGCAAAGTAGTCAGCAAGTATTTCTTGAGTTTTAGGAAAATGGATGCTTTTACATCTATTAGGATGTTCTTTTCTTTCAATGACAATGTGAATATGCAAACCTTGAAGTCATAGTTTCTTCTCCAGATACTTCACACCACAATTTAAATGTGTATCTTTCTCCCTCCATATTATAATTCCACTTTGCTACTCCTTTGCTTGCTCTGCTTTCCCTTGACTGTAGTGACACCTAATGTCAGAACCAGAGAATATATTCAGCTCAGCCTTTGTAGTTTCCCAACTACCTGGACTGGTCAGGTTATAATCTCACCTTCTCAGCAGACAGCATTCACTAAAGTAACTTGGTGAGCCATGAAAACATGATGAAAACACAATTAAATTTGCTTAAAATAGAAGTGGAATTAGTACTTGAAACCTGTGAATCATCTTTTTTTTATACAATTTTGGAAAATCCCTAAACATATGTGAATTTTTGAAAATTCACATCCACTAATTTTATTGATAGAGTTTTCTTACTTAGTTTCTGGACTTAGTGGGCCCATGTGAAGAACAGTTATAGTAATAAGTAAGGAAACTAATATTGGGAATTCATCCAACATTTTTTTTTTATATGCATTTATCATCTCTCCCAAAAAGAGACCAACTTGACATTGGTACTTTCTATGTCATCTCCAGTAACAATTATAGGAGCCTGGTCCACAGTAGAACAACATGTCTGGGAAGGCAGAGTTCCCCTTCTGTCACTTTTCAGGTCCTCACTCATTCATTCTTACTCATTCAGGTCCTCACTCATTCATTCTTACTCATTCTTACAAGTCTGTAAGATGAACGTTATCATCTTCGCTACTTATATTAATGATTTAACTTGGGTTGCAGTGGCTACAAATGAGGTATTTGAACCTAGACATTCTGGGCCTGGAGCAGGACAATGGGAAGGTGGGCACAGAGGATATACGGCTCCATGATCATTCTTTCTCAAATGAGTTCTGTAAGTCATCAGTTGTCATGGCAATTGTTAAGGCAATGATGAGAATGTTAGATGAAGCATGATCAAATACATGATTAAAATCAGTGGTCCCATTGTAAAGAAGACAGTAAAAGGGGAAATTCCCCTTGCAGGTTTTTGCTTTCTCTCCAATCAGCCCTGGAGACTGAGGTCCCCAAAATGGCCCATTAATGGGCCCATTCTTCCAGATGTTAGAACCTGTCTATTCTTCACTAGGGCCTCCACTCTTAAGCACTATGTGTCATGTCTCCCTTAGTGGGGAAAACATAAAATTTGGGTTGAAAAGATATAAGTTTGAGCCACCTAATGTGAGCCTGGCCAAGTCACTGAACCCATTTTAGGCTCAACTTAAAGTGAGGTAAATGACATTTTTCAAATCAAGATGGCAACTGAAGTCCACATTCTTCCAAACTCTCCTCTGAGTACTACAGGGAAAAAAAAAAAAAAAAAAAAAAAAAAAAAAAAACCATTCCTTCTTGGGAACTACGAAAAGGTGCAGTTAGCCAAGCTGAAAATTCAAGTACACTCAAGACCAGAGTGAGAGAGGATTGATATGCTTATTATCAAGGTGTGCCTTCAAGGCAAAACTGAAAGGAACCCCCATCCAGGAGATTTGCAGTAAGTCCTGCACATAGGCTTAGTCATGACATGGTAGGTGGGAGTAAATTTAAATTCTGTTGGAGTTTTCACGAAGTGCAATCAAACTTTGAATCTTCATAGAGTGGGAAGCCACAAAGACACTCACTGTATAAATCTGGCCCAAGATGCCAGCTTAAGAAACAGAGGACACTCCTAAGGTTTAATATCTGGCTTGATACACCTCTACCAAGTCATCTTACTTTATTTACTTTACTAATCCACACTCCAGTTATTCAGTGGAGCCAGCTGTCCCACACATCATCCAGGAGCCCTGTCCCTCTTTGCTCCCCAGACCCACTGCTTACTCCTCTCTTCCTCTCCTGTATGGGAGGAAAAATGCTGTGCCTACAGGGCCCACAGGGCAAGTACCAAAGAATAAGTCTCTTTTTTATCCATATTGTTGAAAAACAAAAACAAAAACAAAAACAAAAACAATTGTTTACCAAGTGTTTAGTTGTAGTACCCTCAAGACTTAGAAACTTGAGAGGCTTAAAGGAAATGAGAGGGATATTATTTTGTACCGGAAAATGTAATCATTCTTGACATAACAAGAATCCATAGGTTGCAGATGCTGAACATGAGCAGCTTATGAAAACCCTATGCGTTTAAAATGTTTGATATAAAATAACACGGTTCACTAATGAATTCTGGAGATATCTACTCCTTTAAACCAAAGAGTCTGTTTTTTTTTTCCAGAAAACACTAGTTTTTAAATTATTTGCTCTACAGGATTTAGAAAATAGAGATGGATAAATATTCTCTCCAAGGTCATTCTTTCTCTTTCATTTAGTGAATAGTTGCATAAGTACCAATTCTGATATGGTACAATATTATTAGTAAATGAAAATGGTATGTTCAGAGGTATTGACAGAATGGCATCATTTGTGTTAATATAAAAATTTAACAGGCAAGTTTATATAAACCTGAAAGGTCACCAAAAACACTACTAGAACTGATAAATTGATTCAGTAAGGACGCAGAATACAAAATCAGTATACAAAAATCCATGGCATTTCTATTCACTAATAAGGAGATAGAAGAGAAATTAAGGTAACAATACCATTTATAATTACACCAAGTATAATAAAATACTTAGAAATAAACTTTTTTTTCAATGTTTATTTATTTTTGAGACAGAGAGAGATAGAGCATGAACGGGCGAGGGTCAGAGAGAGGTAGCCACAGAATCCGAAACAGGCTCCAGGCTCCGAGCTGTCAGCACAGAGCCCGAAGCGGGGCTCAAACTCACGGACCATGAGATCACGACCTGAGCCGAAGTTGGCTGCTCAACCGACTGAGCCACCCAGGCGCCCCAGAAATAAACTTAACTAAGGAGGTTTAAGACCTGTACTCTGAAAACTATCAAACATTGATGAAAGAAACTGAAAATGACACAAACGGCAAGATGTTCATGTTCATGGATTCGAAGAATAAATATTGTTAAAATATCCATACTACCCAAAGCAATCTAGAGATTTAATGCAATCCCTATCAAAAGAATGCAACTAGAGGTATCCTAATTCCAGGTTTCAAAGCTGTAGTAATCAAAAGGCACAAAAATAGACATGGAGATCGATGGCAGAGAATAGCGAGTCCAGAAATAAACCTAAAATTATGTGGTCAATTAACCTTTGACAACAAAGGAAATAATATGCAATGGGGAAAAAAAAAAACTGTCTCTTTAACAAACAGTGTGGGGAGAACTGGACAGCTACATGCAAAAGAATAAACTGGAGCACTTTATTCCATCCTATAAAAAAATAAACTCAGGATTAAGGACCTAAACCTGAGACCTGAGACCATAAAAATCCTAGAGGAGAGCAAAGGCAGTAACTTCTCTGACAGTGGCCATAGCAACATCGTTCTAGGTATGTCTCCTGAGGCCAGGGAAACAAAAGCAACAACTATTGGGACTACATCAAAACAAAACATTTCTGCACAGCAAAGAAAACAATCAATAAAACTAAAATATAATCTGAATAAGAGAAGATATTTGCAATGACATACCTCATCAAGGGTTAGTATCCAAAATCAAGACACAAATGTATACACACACACACACACACACACACACACACACACACACACTCTGGAATGTTACTCAACCATAAGAAAGAAAGAAATCTTTTCATTTGCCACAACGTGGATAAATCTAGAGGGTATAATGCTAAGGGAGACAAGTCAGAGAAAAAACAATATCATATGATTTTACTCATATATGGAATTTAAGAAACAAAACCAATGAACAAAGGAAAAACAAAGAGACAAACCAAAAAGCAAACTATTTAGAGTCTGTGGAGAGCAGACTGATGGTTATCAGAGGGGAGGTAGGTGGACGGATGGGCCAAAAAGGTGATGGGAATTAAAGAGTACATTCATCATGATGAACACTCAGTAACGTATAGAATTATAGAATCGCTACATTGTACATCTGAAACTAACACTGTATGTTAACCATGCTGGAATTAAAATTTTAAAAATAAAAAGTAAAAAATTATCATAGGTAGGTATATACAGAGATGATAGTGAATGATAAATGGGGACATTCTTGAATATAGAGAACGTATTTCTGGAAGAAAGCCTGAGAAGTTGGTAGTAACTATTGCCTCTAAGAAAGAGACCCATGCCCTGCAATATGTAAGAGGCAGACCTATGTTCCACTGTTCATCTTTCATACTGTTTATTTTCTCTCAGTTCAAGACTGACAAACTCAAACAGCCAGATGGACACAGGCATGCAAATACGTACACACATTATAAATGGATAGGTAATTCCAACCCTACATTCAATTTATGTGACCAAATAATTTTGTAAAAATGTGGTTATTGCCCTGGAAAGAATGAACCCTAAGTGGTACTATCTTGATTTTTAAAAAATATTTATTTACTTGGATAAATTTATATTTTGTTCCCCAATGGAAAGAAATTGAAAAACCTACAATAGCTTGGAAATTTAATATAACATTTTAAATAATTATAAAAAGAAACCATTTATACTGCATGTTTCATAGGATAAAATTTGCTTTTGAAGAAGTGACTCTAACTGAAATGAAGTATTTGAGATCATTTCTCAGTAAGACTAACTATGATTCTAAGATTCAAAAGATTATCCTCCACTGAAATAAAATTTCTCAAACTTACCAGGTAACCAAGCACCTATGGAAAGAGTATTTTCTTAATTAAAAATAATAGAGCCGAATTTTCCTGGCAGCCGCCGCCTACCGACTGTAGCTCGCAGAGCTCCAGCAAAGAAGAATGGGGGAGTCAGTAAGGAGGTTTCTGTACCATGGCTCGTAGACTGCCTGCAAATCGACCGGTGGTAAAGCACCGAGGAAGCAACTGGCTACAAAAGCCGCTGGCAAGAGTGCGCCCTCTACTGGAAGGGTGAAGAAACCTCATCATTACAAGCCCCGTCTTGTGGCACTCCGCAAAATCAGTCAGAAGCCCCCGAACTTCTCCTCCGCAAACTTCCTTTCCAACGTCTGGGGAGAGAAATTGCTCAGGACTGCAAAACAGATTGGCGCTTCCAGAGCGTGGCTTTTCAGGATGCAAGGGAGGCCTACCTGGTGGGCCTCTTTGAAGATACCAACCCGTGTGCTTTCTATGCCAAACATGTAAGTAACAATTATGCCAAAAGACATCCAGCCAGCATGCCGCATACGTGGCGAACGTGCTTAAGCATCCACACTGATGGAAAACATTTCATTCTTTTAAAAAAAAATGGGTTGCAAATGGAAAAATAGGGAAGAGATATCAAGTATTGGCAGTTTTTCCATTTTCATTCGTGTGTGCATTTTTAATATAAATGCGGGGACATCAAGCATTCAGGCAAGTCAAAATGTTTCAGTGAACACATTTCAGCAGTTTAACTTTATAACAATTATAAATAAACCTGTTAAATTTTTCTGGACAATGCCAGCATTCGGATTTTTTTTTTTTTAACAAGTAAATTTCTTTTTGGCGGCAACTAAATAGTGTCTGCAGCATTTTTATCATCCAGTAGATTCCATCCATTCACTATACTTTTCTAAATGAGTTGTCCTACATGCAAGCACAGGTTTTTAATGCTGTCTGTCTTCTGTGCTGTTCCTGTAAGTTTGCTATTACGATACATTAAACTCTGAAAGAAAGAAAGAAAGAAAGAAAGAAAGAAAGAAAGAAAGAAAGAAAGAAAGAGAGAAAGAGAGAGAGAAAGAAAGAAAAAATAGAGTCTACAGAGAAGTGCCACTTAAAACTTATGATAATTCTAACTGTAGTAACCACAAGGAAAACTGAAGGTAATTGCTGTCATTTATATGAGAAAAAAGACCACATTGAAAAATAATTTCTGATGATATCAGAAAAAGAAATCTTCAGAAAACTACCAGGTACCTGGTGTAAGAGACAAATACTGTTAAGAATCCAATTAACGTAGGTGTGCCTGGCTGGATCAGTCAGGGAAGTATGTGACTCTTCGTCTCAGGGTTATCAGTTCAAGCCCCACTCAGGGTGTAGAGCCTACTTTAAAAAAAAAAAAAAAAACTGATTAATGTTCAATATATACAAAGAATATTTTTTAAAATTTTGGTATAATGTACATGAATATATTTTAAGTAATTTTACTTTAGCAAATCATCATTAACTGAACAATTTGTGATGTGTTATGCAATAAAACCAATTTGGGCCAACAAACATTTTAAATTATTATTTTAAATTATACAATTCCAATGGCCTTTACTACTTCCTTTTATTCCAGTGTCGTCCTTGTTTAGAGCCCATAGTATATGATCACACTACTGGGTGAGAACCAAAGACATTAATCAGCTTAGATAAAACGGGACCTGATTTTGTTACCTCTTAGGTAGTACCACCATCTCCGTATCTATTATGATAGATAACATGTGAGGAGTTTAATAGGAATGTCAGAGTATTTTGAGATTTTTCCATAAATCACTAGCCATCAAGAACAAGGTAAAAGCATTCTAACTCTCAGTGAGAAAAATATTTAGGGATCACTGCCCATCTGTTTCTTTGATTCATAAATGCTGGATTTAAAATTAAAATTGTAGGGGCGCCTGGGTGGCGCAGTCGGTTAAACGTCCGACTTCAGCCAGGTCACGATCTCACGGTCCGTGAGTTCGAGCCCCGCGTCAGGCTCTGGGCTGATGGCTCGGAGCCTGGAGCCTGTTTCCGATTCTGTGTCTCCCTCTCTCTCTGCCCCTCCCCCGTTCATGCTCTGTCTCTCTCTGTCCCAAAAATAAATAAACGTTGAAAAAAAAAAAAATTAAAAAAAAAAAAATAAAAATAAAATTAAAATTGTAGGGGTACCTGAACGGCTCAGGTCATGATCTCATAGTCAGATGGAGCTCCCTCAAGTCATGGAGTCTTTGGGCTCAGCGCTGACAGGTGGAAGCCTGCCAGGGACTTCCCCTCTCCCCTCTCTTTGCCTCACAGGTACTCACATGCTCTCAAATAAATGAACTTTTAAAAATAAAATTTTTTAAAAAGGTAAAATAAAATTAAAATTGTGTGTCAAGTTGCTTCATCTTCAGCAGGATTCTATTTTTTTATAGTTTATTTATTTTTTTGAATTTGCATCCAAGTTAGTTAGCATATAGTGCAACAATGATTTCAGGAGTAGGTTCCTTAATGCCCCTTACCCATTTAGCCCATCCCCACTCCCACAACCCTTCCAGTAACCCTCTGTTCTCTATATTTGAGTCTCTTATGTTTTGTCCCTCTCCCTGTGTTTTTATTATTTTTGCTTCCCTTCCCTTATGTTCATCTACTTGACAACACCCAAAGTATGGAAAGAAGGATTCTATTTAAAAAGCATGTTCCAAGGAAGATTCCCTCGGAGAAACCCATGTAAGGAAGAAAACACAATTGAAGAAATATGTAAACCAATGGTATAGTTAAAGAAAAATACAACCTGGCTACATAGGGTTTCTCTTAGGACCACAAGGAAGGTTCAGTTAGGAAAACTATAAATTTACTATATAAAATGAAAAACCTCATATCCATGTTTGTAGGACAAAACCAGTATTCTTTCTTTCAAGAGATGCAGTATAGGAAAAATGTTTCTGTTAACATGGTAAATCAAACCATCACTAGGTCTAAAGTTAAAATACTAGAAGCACACTTTAACATTGGAAGATAAACTCATGCCCACTCTTTAACAATTCTCCCACTCTTTAACAGTGTATTTGTTAATATATTGAGTAATTAGACAAAAACAGAGAAACAAGAAAAGAGGGAAATGGAGAGGAAAACTCATGGAACAACACCCTGGATTAGGGGTCACCAAACTTTCTCTGTTAAAGAACATATAGTAAATATTTTATCTTTGACACTCCCTGTCAGAGTAGTCAACTTTGCTGTTAGAATTCCAAAGTCACCATAGACAATACATAAGGAATTGAACACAGCTGCACTCCATCCAGCAATCTCTACTTACAGACACTAAAATTTGAACTTCTTCTGAGTTCTACATGTCAAAAAATATCATTTTTCCCTCACTATGTAAACATGTAAAAATCATTCTTCATTCCTGAGCTGTATAAAACAAAACAAAACAAAACAAACAAAAAAAACCAGGTAGGTCAGATGTGGTGAACCTGTCCTGCACTTTAATAGTAATTAACTCAAGGAAGTAGAACTCGGTCAGAGGTGTATTTTGGAGGTGGGCTGAACAGACAAAGGCAGGGCTGGTGAATGAGGAACGGGATTTTACTTTTTATTTTGACCCAGCACTGTACTTTAAAAAATGTTTTACCACAATCATGTACTGTAATTGTTTTTTAAATTCTAACTATTAGATAAATATCAACAAACTCATCCAATTGCCTGTTTTCCTATTTTTGGCATAGTAAGGTCATCAATTTATAAGATTAGCGAAGTGTTAAATTTTAAAACAGCATTTTTATTTCTCTTTCTCTAGGAAAAAAAAAAAAAAGATCTGCGCTCTGTTAATTATTTTCCTGTAAACAGAGGAACCCTGAGGAATTTCTGTGTGCTTTCTATCTAATCTGCAAGCCTCACTTAACTTCCAGCAGCAACAAGAACAATGGTAAACACACAGTACCTACATTCATACAAGTTCCTTTCTTCCTTCCCCCACCTTTGGTGTTGAACTCCAGCCAAACATTAAATTACCTTGGGAAGTGAAAAAAGGTACAAGAGAAAAAAGCCCAAAGACAGTATCTAGACTCGTTTTACGACGACATTCAATCTTAATTTAGAGAAAAAGAAAAAAGCTTTCTGGTATAAGAATCCTGAGAACTGCAAAGTAATACCAGTTTTTCAGACAAGCCTATTTTTCTAAGTTTGCAGGTGACTGTGATCTTGTTTCAATGCAGGTGGGGCTGTTGATCAGGGGTGTGTGTGTGTGTGTGTGTGTGTGTGTGTGTGTGTGTGTGTGTCTATAAATGCACACCCATTTTTAACCAGAAATATCCAGAATATACTTCCAACAAGACCACATGCTAGTTCAGGTAAGCAAGCAAAATTTCCAGATTAATTAATCTCTGGTCAAGCTCAGTTACGTTTAAATGATCGATGTGTCACTATTCCGAAGTGAGGTCTTCAGTTGTGGGTGAGGAAAGTTAAATGAAATTGTAGTAGTCTTCTTTAACTGAACTGGATTTCCTCTGCTAACTTCCTATTTTTATTCTCTACTTTCATTAATGATAGTATAATAAACTGACATTAGCCAAAATGACCCTTTAAAAACTATTCTACAAAGAACAACTGGTCCTGTTTTTTAATTGTTTTATTTTAAAATAGAGATTTTTAAATGTAATATTTAAGTAAATGACTTGTATTAAAATACTTTTGAAAAGTAAAATACTAGGGGCGCCTGGGTGGTGCAGTCGGTTAAGCGTCCGACTTCAGCCAGGTCACGATCTCGCGGTCCGTGAGTTCGAGCCCCGCATCAGGCTCTGGGCTGATGGCTCGGAGCCTGGAGCCTGTTTCCGATTCTGTGTCTCCCTCTCTCTCTGCCCCTCCCCCGTTAAGCCTCTGTTTCCTCCTTTCCAAAAAATAAATAAAAAAACGTTGAAAAAAAAAAAAAGTAAAATACTAGAGGCAGAATAAACATTCTATTTTACCAAGTGAAGTATTATGAATCCAAAAATAATAATATATGAATTGATTTGCTTGGTCATAGAACGTATTTGACCTCTGTTTTACAACTCATCAGCATAAAATGAAAAACCACTATTTTAATTTTTTAAAGTGTAACAGTCTTTGACAATAATACAGCATAACTTCAGTTTTGAAAAAAAGATGGTTTCCCACTCAACTCTAAATTTGGCAGCTTTAAAATATGAAAACAGTGACATTATTCTTTCTCTCTTCTGATATATCGATTCTGATAGAGATTTAATACAGATTTGATATAGATTTCGCCTACTTAGCTCTAACTCTACCATCGAGAGCCCTTTTTAAGTGTTTTTGCCTCATTCACTTTTTCTTAACACTTCTTTGCATACAAAACCCTAGGAAGAATCTTAAGGCAATTAGGAGCTTTATTCCCCAGGACAATGAACAGAGGCACATAGAAATTTGCATACAACTTCAGGGCTTTTTGAGCCTTCTACTGCAGCTCTGACACAGACCATCTAGAAGCCCCCTGGATCCAGGTAAAGACTCTGCCCTTGATGACTGCTTCCCTTTCTCCATGGCAACTTAAACTTGACAGAGAGCCTGCGGTCTCCTCACACTGGACTTTGTGCTCCAGATTCAAGTGTCCCTACCCCCTACTAAATCTACCCTTTTATTTCTGTCTTTAAGGTATAAGATGACCAGTCCATAAGGTAAAGATGGCATTCTGAAATGTATGGTATAGGTTATAGAAGCCGAAATGGAGATTCTTATCAGGTGTCATGGTTACCATTTAACAGGGTTTTCCAATGTTTGAACACAAAGAAATCATGTTCAAATGCAGGCTCTGATGCAGGGGTGCCTGGCTGGCTCAGTTGGAGGAGCACGTGATTCTTGATCTTGGGGTCATGAATTCAAGCCCAACATTGGGTATAAAGATGACTTAAATCAACTTAAAAAAAAAATGGGTCCACTGCAGATTAGGGACAGAAGTAATTTAAATACAGCCAATCTGGAGTGGCGACCATGTTCAATCTGGAGGAGTTCTAAAGGGATCCACTGCTGGCAAGGGGAGATATTAGAGTGAGAAGAACAACTTTAAAGAAGGACAGCATTCTAAGTTGAAAAGGCAAAGGCTGAGTAACTGTTGGAAGGATTACAAAGATAAGTGACCACAAAAGAACTCAAGAATGACAGTCCTCTGAATTCCATTTTAAGCAATGTTTGCTCATGCCTACTCTTATTATCTTGGTATAGATTTAAAAGGAGGTTTCAATCTATTCAATCAAGAAGAATCAAAAAAAAAAAAGTCAAAAGAGTATTTTTGCATGCCAGGAGTCACCTTTGCATTGCCCTTCACAGTTGCAAGGCCTTTAATAAGCATCATCTTATTTGAGTTTCATGCCTTGCAGCCAGAAGCAAACTTTTGGTGTCCTGCTTCAGTTCTCTTTCAATTTCATTGTACTGTTCCCAGCAATCCCAGGATGTGGCTTTTCACCAAGTGGACTCGAACTGAGCTGATGATATTTTTAAAATACTTTTTAACTAAAATGTGAATCCAAGTTCTAACTGGTTGTTCCATGTCAACTGACATAAACAGAGCCATCTGTCACCATAGGTTTGTTCTGACTTTTAGTCAATGTCTTTTAATAACAGCCTGAAGTAACCTACTAGATTCTAAATGATTTGCTATCATCTAGCTTCTTGTGAGAAATTTTTGGACCAGATTTTACGTTACATGTAGCTTCCTTCCTCCACTTCGTCCTCATCACACTTCCTTCTAACTTTGCCTTTGCTCTCAGTAAGGAAAAGACAACTCCCCTGACACTCTCAGGTGGTATTGGGATCTCATTTTATTTTCTCAGCTATGTCATTTAGATTGTTTGAAGATACCTAGTCTCTTATCCATAGCCTACTTAAAAAGAAAATTAACTGGAATAATGTGTTATGTACTACCTCCAAATGGGGGGGGGGGGGGAGGCAGAAATCAGAAGTCAGATGTTTTTAAAGGACTGATCAACAACAATTGAAAGACAGTAACAGTTTGTTCCATCTTTGATAAAAATAGGGAAGAATTGATTTGTTTGCCTACAGCTTCGGTAACCAGAGTCCTGGAAAATAATTATTGACTGGCAGGTCATAATGATATTCTAAAACCAACTAAGACCCCTGAAAATCTGCTCCAACTCCCTGACCTGTATTTATTAAGAAAATACTGTAGAATGATTTTATAGAAGGGTCTGCAGGGAATTATCCTTTATCCACCCGCTAAGAATTTCAGTTCATCAAGTATTTGCTATATTGATTCCAGTTAACAGCTGCAGTGATTTTCGACCTCATAATCTAAATTTGTCATTGGTTCTATGTTTAGAAATCACTTGTTTTTTAAAAAGGAAAAACCACTTCTATTTTATACTTAGTGTTTTACCTTGACCTAGGCAACAAACACATGAATCTTCATCTATAAAGAGATATTATATAAAGAAAATTCTCAAAATTGATTCCTACATCTCTATGGAACAGAAATAGGAATAGAATCATTTGTCTTCACATAGCCAATTCAAAAATCAGCAGTATGACCATAAAACACTTGACCACTCCTTGAAATGGTAACATCAATGGACCCAAGAGCGAACAACAATGGCATCATTTTAAATTCTAAAATAGTGACTTTCTTTCCAAGTTCATTCATTGATACAACTTCACAGTTGTATTAATCACAAGCCAGTTATCCATCTGTGTTCAGCCAAGTTAATTCTACTTCAGTTTAACAGCCACAGAAACTCCATACTTAAAAAAGCAATAAACTTTTGCAAAATAAATTCAAAAAGGGAAATACTTCCCTAAGTATAATTTACCAGGCATCTCTGTATATGAACACAATAGTTTTAAAACTGTGAGCTCAGTAACCTTAATGTACCAAAGATTAAACTAGTTGTTACCCTTAAAGACCACCCCCCCCAGGACAGAGTTAAACAGCATGGGGTAACAGAGGGCACCAATATTCCGCGTATTCACTTTCAAATGTCCATTAAACTTTTTGGTAAAATTTGTGAGTAATACATTAAAAATGTGCCATAAATCTTAAACAACTTGATGAGTATGCTATTTCAATTAAGAAAGTATTTTACTGGAAAAAATGCCTGACATCATCTGGAAACTCCATTAAGAATTGTTTGGGTGAGGGGGGCACCTGGGTGGCTCAGTTAGTTAACTGTCTGACTTGGTTTTGGCTCAGGTCATGATCTCACAGTTCCTGAAACTGAGTCCTGCATCAGGCTTGCACAGACAATACAGAGCTTGCATGGGATTCTCTCCCACACGTGTTCTCTCTCTTGTTCTCTCCAGGTAAATAAATAAACTTTAATTTATAAAAAGAATTGGGGCAACTGGGTGGTTCAGTCAATTAAGTGTCCACCTCAATGTTGGCTCAGGTCATGATCTCATGCTTCATGGGATTGAGCCTTTTGTCGGGCTCCGGTACTAATGGCACTTTTAGCTTGGGATTCTCTCTTCCCTCTCTCTCTGACCTTCCCTGCTCCTGTTCTGTCACACACACGCTCTCAAAATAAATAAACTTAAAAAAGAAAAAGCTGGTTTACATTTGGTTGAGCATTTTACCATCTAGCAGCATGTAGGAAACAACTGACAAAATGAAGCCCAGAAAGCAGAGTCTGAGATAGTGTACAGAGTAGCATATGGAGACCCTCAGTGCAGAGGACAGCACCCAACAGTTATGTATGTTAGGGAGAAAATGGAAGATTAATTGGAAAAAGGTAATAACTGGTTCAAGAAAAAAAAATATTGAGCCCCCAAATCCTAACTCCTTTTGAATCAAAAGAACTGCTCAGCACTCGGCCCAGCATAAAACAGGTACTCAGGAAACACATACTAGAAAATAAATAACATCTCAGAAGACAGATCAGCATAGCCAGAGCTGGAGACAGAATTATGGTAAAGAACAGAAACTCTGTACCACTTTCAGCCTACTGTTATTATGAGATACAGTGTATAAATAGAATTATACTACAATATGGCTTCCCTACAAGGCCATGAATGAATTGAGAGCAGACATTATATTGTTTTACATTTGTACACCCAGTGCTAAGTGGACTAAGGCCTATGGCAGACATTCCTTTAATGTTTGTGGAACTAAGCTGAATAGGGAGCAGAGAAAATTAATTCTTTTCACTGCTGAAGTTGCAGCAATGAATAAGATTTGCAACGGGACAGGGAAAGTAAGTAGGAGCACAGTCTTAGAGGCTATTTCAAGAGTAACGCTTACCTAATGCAAAAAGTGATGTGAAGTTACTACAAAGGTTCAAGTAAAGCTGTGAAGAAAATCTTCTGGGATTTGTATAGGTAGCAAGGAATTTTCGTTAAGGTGGGGCACTCAACTAATAGAAGAGGTCTTGCAATGTTAAGATTTTGAAATCAGGTAAAACGAACCAGTTACACTGCTAATAACAGAGTGTAAAATAGTGTAACCACTTAGAAAAATGGTCTTTTCATTTCTCCAAAGATTCAGTGTAGACTTAGCATTTGATCCAGCAATTCCCTTGTAGGTATACACACAAGAGAGAAATGAAAACATATATTCACACTGAAGCTTGTACACATAGGTTCATAGAAGCAGGATTTATAAAAGCCAAAAAGCAAGAAAGAAGCCAAATGTCCATTAACTGGTGAATGAATAAACAAAACATGGTATATACATATAATGGAATATTTGGCCATATAAAGGAGTTAAGTCAATATTAGCCACAACACAAATAAACCTTGAAAACATTCTATTAACTGCAAGTGCCTGTCACAAAAGACTTCATCTTGGGAAATTCCATTTACATGAAATATCCAGAAAAATAAAATCCATAGAGACAGAAAGTAGGTTAGGTGTTTCTTAGGGCCAGGGGAAATGCAGAGATTATGTAGTGATAGTTTAAGAGTACAGGGTTTCTGGGGCCCCTGAATGGTTCAGTTGGTTAGGCATCTGACACTTGATTTCAGCTCAGGTCATGATCTCCTGGTTCCTGGGATCGAGCCCTTCGTCAGGCACTGTGCTGTTGGCATGAAGCCTGCTTGGGATTCTCTCTCTGCCTCTCTTTATCTCCCTCTCTCTCTCTCTCTCTTTCAAAATAAATAAACTTAAAAAAAAAAAGAGTATAGCGTTTCCTTTTAAGGTGACTAAAATGTTCTAAAGTTATGACAGTGATGGTTGCACAACTCTGTGAATATACAAAAAAAAAGCACATACTTTCAATGGATGAACTGTATTAATAATGCATGATTATTTTAATAAAGTTGTTGCCAAAAAAACAAGGAAACAAAAGCAAACCCATCAGCAAGGTTAAGCAATCATGTTTGCCTTGCTTCCTAATTCTGCTTCTTAATTCCTGGCCATCTTTCAACCATGATATCAAAACCATAAACCACAGTTTGACAACAATTAAAATATACAGTTGGGTCCAAACTAGTCTGCAACTCTATTTTCAAATTAATTCAATGTTTCTCATCTGTATTTTGAGACATTTCCTGAATATACTGTGCAATATTTTTTAATGTTTTGTGCATTCTCCTCAATGATTTTATTCTTTAATCTCTTAACTTTCCCAACTACTTGTTTCACTTTTTTAAAGCCTAGTGGATTCTCTCTCTCTACTCATTATGTTCTGTTTCCCTTTCCTCCATTCTTCTGGAGGCTTCTGAAGCACATTTGTTTATTGTGTCTCTCAACCATGAAATTCCCTCACCAGACTTTTTCCATGTCAGAGCTCAAAGTAAAATCAGGAATTTGTTTCAACATTATCTATTCTGACTTTGAAAGGGCCAACATCTCTTGTCACTCAAGATATAATGGCACTGTATAGTATAGTCCAAAGCATTCATGTTTACCAACTATGCAAAGATTATCTGTTATTTCCTCCTGTACATTCTGAAAGTCAGACCTTCTGCATGGTCCAAAGATGTTCTCTCAATCACCACTAATGAAAACACCAGTGAATGAGCACTGACATGGGCCTGGAGATTTGAAAAAGTCACAAAACCTCAGCACTGTCATCAGCAAGGACACCATATCTTTCTATCTAGTTATAATTACGTATCCTCTATACCATCACACAGTTGCTTGCTAACTTAGTTAACTGTCTGTAGATAGACACCTGCTTATCACAATGCCCATTTCAGAGCTCTGCCGTGGTCCTGAGTTAATGTATTTAGTCCTCTATTCTGTTTTAGGATGGAGAGAGGGCATCACTTGGATATAGTCATATGAAGAAGGTCTTTTCATATTCAAAAAAGGTAAAACACCCCCAGTTATTTTTGGTAGATGATGTAAGACATCTTCTCATACAACAACTAAAAACTAGTGTGTCCACTTTTAAAGGGATACAGGTATTTGCTCTGCTATAGTAAGCTGTTTTGACTAACAGTTGCCACTGGCATTTTTTTTAGTGAC
Source organism: Herpailurus yagouaroundi (assembly GCF_014898765.1). NCBI lineage: Eukaryota > Metazoa > Chordata > Mammalia > Carnivora > Felidae > Herpailurus > Herpailurus yagouaroundi. The sequence continues at coordinate 53,405,071 of NW_024412391.1, forward strand.
AAGCTCTCTATCCACATTTGTTTTGATTTCTTAATTACCCAACAAGCTTTTATTGAACTATAGTTGACATAAGATTATATTACTTTCAGGTGTATACAGTAATGATTGAAATTTGTATATAACACAATAAGATCACCACTTCAAGTCTAGTTAACACCCAAGAAGCAAGCTTTTGAATATAAGGTGCGTAAACAAGACAGCGTCATTCAATTAGGTATTATGCAAGCTTAAATAGAAAAATAGTTTCAGACCAGCAGTTATAAAAAGCCTGTCTGATCATCAGAACAATTCAGAGAGCTTTCTTTCTTTCTGATATTCAAAGTAGATCGATCAGTCAAGTACTTACTGAGTATCCAGTGCTATGTGCCAATCACTGTTCTCTGCTCAGTGACTAAGTGACACCATTTTTATCCCTGAAGATCAATTAAATGGGTATGGAGATAGGAAACTTTCATTTTTAAAAACTCCAAGAATTTATCAAGTATCCAAATAACACTCAATTTCAATACTCTTTAAGTGTATTTATTTATTTTTGAGGGACAGAGAACCAGCAGGGGAGGGGAGGAGAGAGGGGGGGTAAGAGGATCTGAAGGAGGCCCTGTGCTGACAGCAGAGAACCTGTCATGGGGCTCAAACTCATGAACCGTGAGGTTATGACATGACCTGAAGTCAGACGCTTAACCAACTGAGCCACCCAGGTGCCCCTCAGTTCCAATAAATGAAGAGGCGTAGATTCCAAATGAGAATTGACTAAAACACTGGACAACATTACAGAAGGGAAAAGGAGAAGTCTAGAGAGTCATCTCATTTTCAAATAGGAATGTAACAAAGAACAATCAACATGGAGAGCAAGTATTTCTTTGAGATCCTAATTTCATTTCTTTCAAATATATGCCCCGAAGTAAAATTGCTGGATCACAGAGTGACTGTTTTTTGTAAGAAAGTAAAACCACATTAACTTCCTTCCCATTAAACATATACAATTCCTTCTCATAATTTACACATTTACATAAACACATAAACACACCCATATCCATTATTATATATATACAAATCCATATGTACGTTCAGTTATGTGAACTGACAACCTCTGGAAGGAACTGTAAGAAATGTTACCATTGCTTAAGCTTGGAAGGCAGGAATGGGAAGAATTTTCACCATTTTAACTTGAATTTTAAACTATCTGCATTTGTAACCTATTTTTCACGTAAGAATTTTAACAGATAATTCACCAAAGGAGGCTGATAAGCAACTAGACTTGACAAGCTCTAGTTTTAGACCCTCAGATGTTCAGCCACCAACGATTTTTGCCCTTTCTCACAATCTGCTGGGCTAATTCATGAGATGTTAGATGAGTGGCCACCTATTTTTATTTAGTTTGTGAGCTGATAATAACAAGTTTTGCCGTAATTTTTTTTTTTTTAAATCAAAAGAGCCCAAGGAATATAGTCAGTGATATTGTGGTAGCAACGTAATGGGATAGATGTAGCTATCCGGATGGTGAAAGTAGCAACGTGTAAACTTGTCACATCACTAAGTTGTACTGAAACTAGCGTAACATTGCGTGTCAGCTACACTCCAATTTTTAAAAATCTAAGATTTTTTTGAAAAGAGTATTTTGTGGCACATGAAAGTTACATGTGTGACATTGTGTTACATGTGTAACAAATCATTTTAGTATAACAAAGTAACACTCATGTTGTTACGTATTGTTCATGGCTGCTTTTTTACCATAATAGCAGAGGTGAGTAGTTGCAAATGGGACCATAAGGGCCTGTAAAACCTCAAATATTTACTATCTGCTTCTCCACTTACAATGTTTTTAAGCTATTTTTTAGACTTCTCTACTTCAATATCTACCAGGAATAGAAGCACTTCTTGCTTGTCCTGAAATGAAATAGAGCCTAGGTTTAAATATCTGAAAAACCCATTCACAGTTGAACTCTTAAGAGTGAGTAGGACGTGGTCTTGATAAATTTTTTCTTGGACTCCAATTGCCCAGAAATCTGATGCTGAAATTAGTTCTCCAAGAGTTACATCAATGCCTTTTCTTTGTATACAAGACACAAGACACAACACCGTGTTTCCGGCTGTGGGGCAGGTGCTGGGAAGAAATGGTAGCTCAGGTTCAGGAATCAGACAGCCCCATGCTATCACACTGTTCTGTGCCTCAAGACACTTGTTTGTACCAAAGCTTAACTTGAGAAAGAATTATCTAATAGAAAGATTACTACTTAATGTTTGGGAGGTCTGAGTTCTCTATTTGCCTAAAACATCAATATATATTCTTAGGCTTAGTTAAAAAAAAGGGGGGGGGGGCAGCAATAATATGTCATTCATCAGATTTCCAGGCTTTTCACCAGTAAGTTTGAAATTGTTGGCAAAGGCTAGCTTTCTTTTCTTTTAATTTTTTTATTGTTTATTTATTTTTGAGAGAGAGAGAGAGAGAGAGAGAGAGAGAGAAAGTTTGACCAAGGTAGGGGTAGAAAGAGAGAGCCACAGAATCTGAAGCAGGGTCCAGGCTCTGAGCTGTCAGCACAGAGCCCAACACGGGGCCTGAACTCAAGAACTGTGAGATCATGACCTGAGCCGAAGTCAGACGCTCAACGGACTGAGCCACTCATGCACCTCGGCAAATGCTAGCTTTCTATCTACATCATAAATCTGAAAAGCTAAGTTGTAAGATTCATTCTTAACTAAAATTTATTTTTGCTCCAAGTTACAGAATTAATTACCAAGAATTCAAAGTTTCTTATTTAGAAATTTAAAAAAATTAGGGTTACTAAATTAACTAAAAAAAATTTAGACTAAATTAAAAAAAAATAGGGTTACTAAATGACAAGTCATTTATGACTACTTCTGTTATTTTTGAAGACTTACGCTTAAAATATATATACTCCAGAGTCCCTTTTTGTACCCAGAATGCCATCAAAAATAAAGAAACATTTTTGGGGCATGTGGGTGGCTCAGTTGATTAAGTGTCCAACTCTTGACTTGGGCTCAGGTCATGATCTCACAGTTCATGAATTCGAGTCCCTCCTTGGGCTCTGTGCTGACAGCAACAGACCCTGCTTGGTCTTCTCGCTCTCCCTCTCTCTCTGCCTCTTCTCTCACTCTCAAAATACATATAAATTTAAAAAAAATAAAAAGCATCTTATATATGCAAATCATTCTTTCTTTATCATTCACTATCGTTAAAATTCTCATCTTTGTGTTACCTTAAAGAGAAGGATAGTCAGTTAGCTACCATAAAAATTCTTCAGGGATGCCTGGGTGGCTCGGTCAGCTAACCATCTTACCCTTACCGTCCCTAGCATATTTCTCTCTCTCTCTCTCTCTGCCCTTTCCCCATCAAATAAATAAACTTAAAAAAAAAAAAAAAACTTTTCAGAAGGCTAAAATCAAATGGATACTGAAAAATGTCTAGAGAAATAACTGTTACTGAGACTGCTTCTATGTTGTGAGTTGTTACAAGAATGAAAACGTGAAAATCATCAGCTGTTCCATAAAAACTTTTTTAAAACCCCAAATAAAAACTCTGACTCTTGAAATCCTACACCAGATGTTCAGTGAAAATGATTATTTTGTTCATATCCTTTCATCTCTGGAGACAGATTTGATTCTTATTTTTTTTTAGCTGTACTACAGTGTACTAAAGAATGACTGGGGTGCCTGGGTGGCTCAGTCAGTTAAGATGGTGACTTCAGCTCAGGTCATGATCTCATGGTTCAGAATTCAAGCCCTGCATCGGGCTTTGCACTGACAGTGTAGAGCCTGCCTCTGATTGTAGGTCTGTCTCTCTCTCAAAATAAAATAAACTTAAAAAAAAAAATAGGGGTGAGGGGTACCTGGTGAGGGGTGCCTGGATGGCTCAGCTGGTTAAGTGTCTGATTCTGGATTTTGGCTCAGGTCATGATCTCAGGGGTCATGAGTTCGAGCCCCACATCAGGCTCTCTGCTGTCATTGCAGATCCCACTTTGAATCCTCTGTCTTGCTCAATCTCTGCCTTTCCCCTGCTTGCCCTCTCTCAAAAATATAAACATTAATAAACAAATAAATAAATTTAATTAATTAATTAATTAATTAATGGAATGACCTGGTGAGCTTGTGAAGCTATAGATCCCTAGATCCTTCCTCCAGAGATCCTGATTGGGTGAGTCTGGAATGGAGCCAGAGAACTTGCATTTCTGATGAGCTGTGTGGTGTTAACTCCCAGTTCTGGGGCCATGTTTTGAGTACCACTACAACAGACTACATTGCTATCATGTGTCAATCAAATTTTACTTTATGTCTTGTATGAAGTACAAAAATTTAAAATCCAACTTCCTTGTACCTTTTGACTCAAATTGCTTAATTCTATACTCTCGGTTCAATAAGAAGGCACTAATGGTTATTCACCACTTGGAGGCTTGTCGATACTGCCCAAGATCATTTTAGCTCCTTATATCTTATGGGATTTCCAACATGAGTTGGAAAAAGTAACCTCATAAGAATTGTTAAGAAGGCCCTCACCAAACCCCCCGCCACCACCACCGAAAAATGTCAAACGCTAAAATACAACCATTTTACTAAGCCTCCTCAAGACTACAATGATTGTTAGCAATCTATTCAATGTATTGATATTACATGCCCTTAGAATTTTATGTCAAAGTTTAAATGCAAACAAGTGCAAAATACTAGTTTTATTTTCCTGTTATATTGAAAGTATCCTTATCCTGAAAACTAACTGGCATTTTGTTTCTCTCCACAGCACTAAAAAAATTGTTTGCCCAAAATTAAGAAACACAGGAAATGGCTCAGATTAACAACATCATGCTGAATATCATGATACATGACCTCTGCAATCTTTTCTTAATATCACAATTCAATGGAAATTTTGAAAAATGTTTTGCTATTATTAAACCCCCCCAAAAAGATACAAAGTGTGGGTTAATACAGAATGACAATTATAATTGTCAACGGTCAAAATATACAATCTACTTAAAATTTTGTTCACATAAAATATTTTCAAAATGAATTGTCAAAAACAATCCAATCCAATAACACGTTTTCCTTCTCCCACTAGCATGAGACCGCTGATAAGAATTTATCACCTGATGGACAATATGTGCCTAGAATCATGTTTGTAGTTATGTATGTGATGTCTCATTCCATCAGTTTTACGAACTCAGTAGCATCATGCTTTTTTTTTTCCCCCATTTTTAAATGCTAGTTCAAGTACTCTTCTTCTTGGAGAGAAGATATTACTAACCCAGTCATTAACAGCTATTTTAAGTTCTATAATCAAAATCCACTTTGTCTGTAATGTGCAAATTTCAAATATATGTTACATTAACTGATGCTATTAAATCAATATCCCAATGTACTTTCAGTCTAGTTCCCAAATTGTAGTGAAGGAGTCAGGACACAATCGAAGAGGATGCAGGTTAACTCGTCATGAATTCACGTGCATGAAAACTGATTTTGCTTATACACTGGCCTAGCATTTGTTTAGAATAAGAGGCAAGAACAATTTTAGGAACGTTTTAAATACCGCATCAGTGGCTTATTTTTTCTTGGCAGACCTTTCTTTAACAATCAGAGCTGATATAACTGGAAGATACTCTCATAGATTATATACATGTGAACCTCAGGACTCACAGTATCTAAGTCTTCACAAGTTATCTTAAACAGGGCCACAAGCTAGTACTGGACTGTGACAGAAGGGTCAGTACTGCCCCACTCACCAGCCACTCACAAAACACCATCACTGGAATTGGTGGTCGTGGTGGAGAATTTCTGAGACACCGCCTAATTTTTTTTTTTTTTAACAGAGAAATCCAATACTTTTTATGACGTTTGAATTTGGGACCACCAAAAAGAATAGAGCACAGTTTGGAATTAAACCTTAAGAGAGCCAGTCCATTCTTGTGGTATCAAAGGTCACATGTGATTCCCCAAACTAATAGTAATTCGATCTTTTTATCACTATCAAGTATATGTACTAACAGAATAATGCCAGTCAGATCCAGCAATAATGGTACAAAATGATCTGTTAAGACAGATACTCCCTCAAAACCCCTCTGATGAAATTGTTTAACATAAACAAAGTTGATTATCAACTCTGAATGGTCTAATTGCTAAATTTACACGTATGCCATTGGCATAACCTTCTTTAATGTTGTGGGTAAGTTCCCATGTTCTTATAGCTCTTAATGTAAATGGGCCAGTTTCAGATGAAGGTAATAGTTGATCCTTTCTTTTTACTGATAAAAGTAAATAGATAATATTCTATTTCAGTGATAGAAAAAACATGAACAAAGCATTAAAACATTCAGAGTTGTAGAGGATTACTTTTACGAGGTCAAAAGTCATGAAGAACACTTTGTGGGGTTTTTTGATGTTTATTTTTTGAGAGAGACAGAGACAGAGAGAGAGTGAGTACACAAGTGGGGGAGGGACAGAGAGAGGGGGAGAGAGGATCCTAAACAGGCTCCACATTGTCAGCACAGAGCCTGATGTGGGGCTTCAAGTCACGAACCCCAAGATCATGACCTGAGCTGAAGTCAGATGCCACCAACTGGACCACCCAGGTGCCCTGAAAACCTTTGGTTAATTGACTAATATTAAATGTGCAAAGGTATGGATTTTGTAGCACAACCATTTAGATTTTTAGGTGTTTGCAACATTCTTACGAAGGTAAATGTTTGAGAACAAATGTCAAGATCTGAGCATGACAATTCAGTCGTTTGACTTCTGCCTGCGTTGGTAGTAAAGAAAGCGTGTCATGAGCTGAGGGCTGTGGTAGAAACAGACCCGAAGAGGAGAGGTCAACACTGGCTCTTTCTTTGTCACCTCTCATTCACTCCAAGTAATCTCATTTTAACTCCGCCCCTCCACGGTATCAAACCTGCTACTAAGTGCCCTAAATGATCCACATGTTGCCAAAGCAAACGAGGGCTTCTCTTAGCAAACGAGTGCTTCTCTTTCTGATTATCTGAACCTTTAGCAGCGTATGGCAGAGTTAACTATGACCTCTTTTCTTATTCTCAAGTAGACGCTTAAAAACTGATTACAACAATTTAAGTATGTTTTAAAATTTTAACTACATATTTATCTTAATTATTGGGTGGATATTTCCTACTTTTGATAATTTTAGGAAAAATATACCTGCCTTTGGAATATTAAAAACTTTCAATTGCCTAGCGGGAGAGGATTATATCCATTCTGAAATTATCAAACATCCAACCACCAACTCAATTCTTCACACGAAGTTTCAGGAGGATCACTACCATGTCTTTCATTCTTTTTTAAATAACACCCTCCAAAATTCTAATTTTTTTATGGGAAAAAAAATCTCATGATCAACTGGGAATAATTCTAATTACTAATGGAAATCTCATCATCAGCTGGGAGTAATTTTCCCAAGAAAGAATGCTTCCCACGGGCAGAAATTTTCCTAACCTATAGGGCTGAATTGTATTAAATAATTTGAATTTGATATGAAAGTACACCTTTATATAATATAGGTATCTGAGTAGTTTCAATGTTTCATAAGTTTTTTCAGGTTTTATTTGATCCCTATTCTGTTCTTTTAAGTAGACTTTTATCAACTAATCTACTTGGATATAAATGCATTACAAGACCATGAGTACTAGATAGTACTAGATAGGACACTAGATGTGTCCTATTTGCAAAACATTATTAAAAATAAATGTTAAGATATCAGAGTGAAATGACATTCTTGGATTTAAAAATTTAACATGAAAGCTAAAGTAATATAGCTGATTCTATTGATGCATACAAGAGTAGAGAGGTGAAAAATGTGAATGGTTGTCTGCAACACACAAAGAGATCTGTTGACAATTTAGTTGTTGTTTTAAAATTTTTTTTAACGAAAAAAACAAAAAAATTAAATTAAATTAAAAAGTTTAAAAATTAAAAATTAAAAAATGAAACCGAATAGTCACTTACTTGTCTTCAATTGGTGCAAAAATGTTATTAAGCAATAAATTATTCTTCATCATAAAAATGAATGTTTCTTTGTAGTTTGATACACATAATTATGAATATAAGTATAAATATATTAATATTCAAATACATATACATATAATTATTTGATCATTAGTTTTATTGGTGTGGCCTATAACAAATTTAGCTTCCTTCTCTACCCTACCTACTTTAACAATTAAATTCTGTATCCTGGTTGATGTTTCTATCTCATCTCATTTCTTAACCTTTATAAAATTAGTGGTTTAGGTTCTATTGCTTCTAATGTTATCCCTAGCTTTGAAATGAAAGACTAGTCTTAGAATACATATATTTATGTATAACTTGATTTCCATTACTTTTAGCCTTATAACCTCCAAAATATTCTTCATTCCTTCTTTAACACACTAAATGTTAATTATTACTAACGTTGACTACCTGAAATAGGGTGCACAATTCTGTATGTACAGGCAGGTTTATAAATGAGCTGAGCTCTTATTTGCATTTCAAAGAGATAAAACAGTAAAAACACGACATACTCCAAAAGATATTAGAATACGGTTGTAAAGGACATCCCGTTAAATTTAAACTAGAAATAAACGACTGTTTAGTACAAGTAGGTCTATGCAATATTTGGGACATACTTCTAAAAATTTATTCACTGTGTATGTGAAATTCAAACATATCAGTGACCTGTACTTTCATTTGCTAATATTGGCAACCCCAGTTTAAAACTACTAAGGGGGCACCTGGGTGGCTCAGGAGTTTTAGCTTCAGCTAAAACTTCAGACAGACTTCAGACCGACTTCAGCTCAGGTCATGATCTCACAGCTCCCGGTTTTGAGCCCCACATTGGGCTCTGTGCTAACAGCTCAGAGCCTGGAGCCTGCTTCAGATTCTGTGTCTCCCTCTCTCTCTGCTCCTCCCCCTCTTGTCCTCTCTCTCTCTGAAAAACAAACGTTTAAAAAAAAAAATAGTAAGTGCTCCTTCTCCACTGTTTTCCCTTTCTTTGTTGTTTTGTTCTTTTGCCTAAAATGGTGACCTTTCTTTTCTATTTCAAATCATTTTCACAATTGGAGTTCAAAAAAACCCTCCTTTTATAGTATTTAAGATTTCCCAGTTATTCAAACATTTAATTTCTATTTTTCATCAGTTACTGTGTTTGTATTGTGGCCCAAAAGATGGACTAGGTGAAAATAAGGCAATTTTGTTCTCCTGGGGAGTTCCTAGTCTAGTGATCAGACAGGTGATGGGCACTAACTTGCTCAGTGGTGCATAATGGGATGATGCGTGAGCAGAGAAGAGATGGCCCCACCTGTAAGTAGAGCTGTCCTTACACAAGATGCAGAATTCGTGAACCTTGAATGATACAAGACTGTGTTCCACCATTATGGAAATCAGTACGATTTGCTTCATATTTTACAGTTCTACTCCTTAGAACATACTGCACTTAAATTGATATAAACTACACAGTCTGTACATTCATAGACATCTTAATATGGACACATAAGCCCTTTCTGCTGTGTTTAAAAATTGTTTTTTATGCAAGGTCTTCTCTCTTTCTCTGTCTCTCTCTCTCTCTAAATGGAAAGACTTTGAAAGCACAAAGCCTAAGTCTCTCTGTCTTCCCCTGCCCTCCACTGCATAATCGTGCATACATACACACACACACATCCACTCACAAAATAAATTGTCTCAGTGTTGGGCAAGCATCAACAACAGGATGCTATTAAATGTGTAACTCCCCTGGTGTTTGCAGTGATTAACTTGACAAACACCAATTTATCAACACTTTTTGGTAAAAGAACAAACAAACATGCTGCCCACAGCTTTGAAATCAAGCAAGTTGATTTTTGTTGAGTACTGGCTACTGTAAATTTTATAACTCTACCATAGTATTCCAGGATAGGATACTGGTACAGGTCAAATTTTATCTCCCAAAACTCACAGGTTGAAGTCCTAAACCCGCAGTTTGCCAGAATGTGACCTCATTTAGAAATAATTGCTAAAGGGGACCTGAGTGGCTCAGTCAGTTGAGCATCTGACTTCAGCTCAGGTCATGATCTCGCAGCTCAAGGGTTTGAACCCCACCTTGGGCTTTCTGCCGTCAGCACAGAGCCTGCTTCAGATCCTCTGTCTTCCTCTCCCTCCCCCTCCCCCACTTGAGCTACCCCAAAAATAAACATTAAAAAATAGTCACTGAATAATTCATTAAGAGGAGGTCATAATGGAGTAGGGTGGGCCCCTGAATCAGTATCACTGATGTTTTTACAGAAGGGGGAAATCTGGACACAAACATGCGCACAGAGCCAACTCTGTGAAGATGAAGGCAGAGTCTTGGCCATACAACAGAAGCCAAGAGACACCAACTATTGCCAGCGAACCATCAGAAGCTAGGAGGGAGGCATGGAACAGATTCTCCTTCACAGCTTTCACAAGCAACCAGGCTTGCCAACACCTTGATCTCTGACTTCTAGCCTTCAAAGCTAGAGACAATAAATTTCTGTTGTTCAAGCCACCCCATATGTGGGACTTTATTACAAGAGCAATGGCAAACCAATTCAGGTTCTAGCCTTTCCCTCCCTTACTTGCGGGATTTCCAAGACTGCAAAGAAAACATCACAACTTCTCGTCACGCACTTACCAAGAAGCCTTGCCAGAATGCAAGAGTTGTTTATTTACAGTAAGTTTATTAGATTCCAATTCTACCCTCCAAACACATTTCTGCCCAGTGAAATGTTATTTCAGTACTCAAGACGGTTTATAAAATTGATGAAGTCGTGCGATGAAAGACCCAAAACCAATGCTGTGGTTTTAATTCAAAAGCACAAGTCACACCCCAAGAAAGAGCCATTATTTTGGTACTTTCAGTTATGATGAAAGCAGACATGAACAGAACCTCTCCTGCACTCTAGGGCTGTGCTGAACTCTGTTCCTGGATCATCTCCTTAATTGATCGCAAATATTGTTATCCTCATTTTACTTCTGGGTTAGCCAGGGCCTGAAGATGTTTAATAAGTAGGTTTAAAAAAAAAAAAAAGTCACACAGGTAATTAGTGGAGCCAGTAGTCAAACCCAGCACATCTGGCTCCAGAGTCAACACCCTGAAATGCCATGTTACTCTGCTTTGGATTTGTAGATTGTGAAAAATGCAGTATTTAATCAAAACTAACATCGTGTCACAACCAAAAGTTTTCAGAGTATGTCCTTTATAAAAGAAGGGCAGTTCACATGCTTTCAGTTAACTTTGTATAGAAAAATCGTAGGCAGTCTCACTCACCCTTCCCAGCATTGAGATTCCACCCCCAACAACCCCAAGGACAAGTTTCTGTCAGCTTTTGGTGACTCAGTGAGGCTCCATCTGAGAATTGTAGGGGCCATGAGACGAGGCACAGGAGAGCAGGACTTCAATATCCTCAACACACTCCCTCGATAAAATCTCTGATCTAAATGACCCAGTATTCTTACTTTATACACTATATGCACAGGAAAATTGTAAAGAGGATGGTTACCTTTGGTAGCATTCTTCCCTTCTCTTGAAGACCTCTTCTGGAGTTACATATTGCCTTCAACATCAACTACTATCCAGAGCCCCTCCTTGTAGAATGGCTCTGGGGAAAGCCTTACTTCAGCAACCTTGGCTCTCGAGATGTTTGTGATTAATACTTCCACCTGACCTTCCATGTTTAACAAGGGAAACGTGGAGATTTCAAAGCGCTAAAGGTTCCAAATACTAACAAGAGTGGGCTTTCAACTACATCTTAAAATCACCTGTCTACCTAAAAACATTATCTTTTATCATATTGAAGTAACTTCTTCCCATTGCATTAATCCTAAGGGGCACTTAAGAATTTTATTTACATTAGTCATGTAACTCTTTGGTCTCCTAAGAAAAAATTCAGAGTAAAGCGATGTGTACCATAAGAGCAGGTTAACTTGATTTGCTTTTGTACTTCTATTTGGCAAATAACCTGTACAAACCACCCAATCATCATAGACACTCCTGTCTCTTGCTTCAGTCATGTTAACACCAGTCTAAAATCTTCATTAAAATTCTTTGGTAATTTGTTTAAAATTTTTCAAACTCTAAAACGTAATGACTAGTCATCCTTCTATCTTTGTTTTGTATTAAAGTCTTCCCAAAGAAGGGCAATCTCAGAGGCAAGCCCTTCAGGGAAACGCTTTATGTGATGTGAAATTCTGAAATCTTGGCATTTTTTTCTTCTGGAGAGCTGCTTCAAAAAGCAATGGCAGCTCCTTCAAGAACGATGCTCCACTATAAATTCATTTTCCAGATTCTATACATTTACGCTAAGTAGCAAAAGCAAGCATTTCAAGGAGAACCCTAAATGTCTTGGTCAGTTAAAATGAGAACTTACGGTGAATTAAAAAGACAAACCACTGGGGCCCCTGGGTGGCTCCGTCGGCTTAGCGTCCAACTTCGGCTCAGGTCATGATCTCACAGCTCTTGAGTTCAGGCCCGCGTCAGGCCCTGTGCTGACAGCTCACAGCCTGAAGCCTGCTCCGGATTGTGTCTCCCTCTCTCTCTACCCCTCCCCTGCTCATGCTGTCTGTCTGTCTCAAAAATAAATAAACATTACAAAAATATTAAAAAAAAAAAAAAAGACCAACCACTTTGAGTAGAGCATCCTTTTTTGCTATCATTCTTTCTCCCAGTAAAGATCCCTCAGTGAATGTGGCCAGTCAGACCTGTTGTGGTCATTGCAAAACTTGAGGTAATTTATTCTTTTCTTTCATTCGTTGCATTAGATCATTAATGTGAAGAATTCACACATGCGCCCATATACCCAAAGCTGATGGTAACTTTTAGCCTCCGTTTGACCCAATTACTGTAAAAAAGATTTCTCTAAGAGAGCCTGAAAGTAATCTTTACAGGTTGTGAAAATGTACACACCCGTATGTAATTTTATCAGGAAATCTTAGCAGGGGGCAGCTCAAACAAAGCAGGGCTCCTTAGCGTCAGCTGCCTTCACTTAGGAGCAGGAGGAACAGGATACCAGCCTGTATCCGTCTCCTTCCAGGTGGGTGTTGACTCACTGTAAGCAGATGGTGGGTTTATGATTCTAATGTATTATACATTTCTCAATAGACAAATATTTGCACTGGACCAGAATAAATAAGAAAAAAAAAATTCCTCGGCTTGGTTTCTAACGAATATCTGAAGTTTTAGGACACCTCAGCATTCAAACTATTGTAGGAGGAGGGGTGAATGTGCCGCAAGTCCTCTCCTTCCTCTCGTGTTTAGATCGTGCCCTAACCAATAAAGGAAAAAGGCTGGAAGGCAGAAGTGTAGTGAGGTGTATTGGGGAAATAGTAGATTTCTCCCATTTGGAGAGCTCTTTGTAGTATACAGCATAAGCATACTTTAGCTCTAATAAAAGGACACTAGTCAAGTTCCCAGACTGAGCCAGAGTGTGGCCAATCTAGTTTTCTTTCTCTAACAATTTATGTCCTTTCTTTGCACAGTATGACATGGTCATTTTTCATCCTAAATGTGAATGTACTGAGGAAGGAACACGAGGAAGTGCTCAATGGATTTAACAGAATATTAGTTTCATGTTAATGTCTTTACAACACAAGTATGCGCTCGTCACTTGTCACTTCCGTGTGGGCCTGGTTTGTTTTGTTTTGTTTTGTTTTTGCTTTGGCTTTTCATGACTTACTGAAAAGGTGGAGATTCATATTTAGTCTAGCTTCCCAGCTGAACTTGAAAAAGCTGTCCCACTGTAGGGGGGAATGAAACAGATGGATTCCAACGGGTGATGACATGAGAGAAAGCAGATAACCTTCTCCGAAGCAGCCACAAAAGAAAAGCAAGAGTCAGCCATTGGAATGAAAATCAATTTCACAAATGCCATGAACTTGAAGTCGTCTAAAATGTGGTACTTTAACGTTTGAAAATTAGTAGCAGTGGGAAAATTTCTTTAAATGAATATTCCTCCAAAAAGCAAAATAATTGGACCCATAAACCTCCTCCAGCCTGAATGGAAAATTAGATTTAAGAAGGAAGAGAATTCGATTCATCTGAATTTCTCCACAAAGAAAAAGCAATCAGAGTGAGATACAATTTCCCAAAGACTTCTTGCATTTCCCTTCAGAATGAAGGTCCAGAGAAATGCAGTGATTGGATCTTCCAATTATCCAAGAGTGGCCTGAAATGGCCACTACTGGGACCAAAAATCTCAGCAACCATTGGGAGAAGGCAATATGGTGAGAGGTGGAGGAAGGTAAAAGAAAAGAGAAGGTCAAAGATGGGTATCTGGGAAAGATTTGGTGAAAATACCAGGAGAGAGAGACACACACACATTTTCTCCTTCTCCCTCCCTCTCTCTCCATCTCTCTGTGGGTCTCTCTCATTCTCGCTCTTTCTCTTTTTCTCTGTTCTGCAATTTTGAGAGAATTGGAAGAGCAAAGCAAAGAGAATTAAAAAATTGGGGGCTATGAGTTATTACATGAATCTTCATTCGTGTTTTTTGAGAAGTGCAAGTGAAAATAGGGATCATTTTTAATTACTTTTGTTGGATGAAGCCTTATAGGACCTGGGAGTTATTTGAGTTAAGATCATTACTTACATAAAACATTCTGCTTAATTAGGATTCATAATCCATGAAATACTATGTTTAAAGCATAGATATTATGGGCGCCTGGGTGGCGCAGTCGGTTGGGCGTCCGACTTCAGCCAGGTCACGATCTTGCGGTCCGTGAGTTCGAGCCCTGCATCAGGCTCTGGGCTGATGGCTCAGAGCCTGGAGCCTGTTTCCGATTCTGTGTCTCCCTCTCTCTCTGCCCCTCCCCCGTTCATGCTCTGTCTCTCTCTGTCCCAAAAATAAACGTTGAAAAAAAAATTTTTTAAATAAATAAATAAATAAAGCATAGATATTAGAATATATCTCTCTTAAATAAATAAGAAATATATATTCTTTGATTATTGAGTTTTCTTCTACCTTACATTTCCATCATGCCCAAATAAATGGGCAGTTCTCTCCCTACTACTCTCAGGAGAAATCCACAGAATGGATGCCTCTCTTGAAATATTTTCTTTTTTTGTTCCTTAAACTCTCCATACTGCAGAATTTCCACTTGCCTTTCTGACCAATCTTCCCCGATATCCTCCCATGCGCTCTAATCAAACCCCAAGCTTTGAAAGCACTAGGACTCCATACCAGGCCCTCCTTTATTCTTTATCTACAATCTCTTGGTAACTTAACTCATCTAACTGCATTTTTTAAAAATCCGCCACTGATAAGCTAATGACTTGCAAATTTGGTTTCCAGCCCTGATTGCTCCTCTGTATGCCAGACTCCTATACAACTGTATGTTTGATATCTCCCCATTAGAAAACAAACAAGACAAAACAAAACAAAAGAAACAGTTATCTCAAACTTTAACATATCCCAAACTAAAACTCTTGTTTTCCACCCCAGACTCCAATTCAGCTGCTTTTCCATTTCAGTCAATTGCACCAACTTAATTATTACAATCAAAACCTTAGTAGGTAGAGTTTGGGGGAAGTCATCCAGAATTATTTTGTTCCTCATCCCCCACAACCCTTCAACAAGTCCTGTTGATAGTACTGCTGAAATGACTTTCTGTATAGCCTTTCCTCTATCCCAATGTCACCCCCTAGGTTTATTCTCTGTAATGTTTCACATAGACTACTATAGTCGCCTCTTACTATTCTTCTTCCTCTAGTTTTTCCTTCTGTAAATTAATAAATCTAATTTATTGTTTAATCTAAATAATACCTTTTTAAAAAATGGAACAAGGGTAACCCATTCCCTATATCAAGCCACTTAATGGCTTCCGGGTGAACCATTGACTGTGCATGCTGAAATTAAATACAAAAACAAAAGCAAAAAATCATGTTGGCTTAAACAGCAAAGGGAATTTATTGATTCACATTTTAAAAATGTAACAGTAAAGCAGTTCAAAATGTCATCAAGGTTCCATTTTCTGTGCTCTTCTACTGTCCTCCGTGGTCAATATCTCCCAGTAATAGCTCATAAGGAGTCTATGAGACACAATCAGGAAAGTAGATTTTCTTGTTTGTGTCCAAAAGGAGGAGGCAAGGATCCAGTGGTTTGCCCCAATTTGGTCTCTTGAGTCACAAGCCCACCCTTGAAACAATGACTGTGGCCAGAGTTATTGGAATAAGCTGATTGGCCTAAGCCAATGAGAACCCAATCACAGAGCTAGAGATGGGGTTAGCTTCCCACTGAAGTGCAAGGGTAATGCATGAAGATAGACAAGAGCCAGAAAATCAGGAAAATGGAAACAGGATGCTCTGCCTCAGACTACTGTGACAGAACCACAGACGGGATGACTTCAACAACACTCATTTATATCTCACAGTTCTGGAGGCTGGAAGTCGGAGATCACAGTGACAGCATGGCTGGATTCTTGGTGAAGGCCTCTTCCAGGAAACAGCTGTCTCCTCCTTGTATCCTCACATGGTATTGAAGGAGGGAGTGAGGGAGGGGGAAAGAGGAGCAAGAAGAGAAAGAAAGAAGGGAGGAAGGGAGAAGGCATTCTCGGGTCTCTTGTTATAAAGGCATTAATTCCAGGGGCCTCTGGGTGGCTCAGTTGGTCGAGCATCCTTCAGACTTCAGCTCAGGTCATGATCTGAAGGTACGTAAGTTCGAGCCCCACAACAGGCTTGCTGCTGTCAGCGCAGAGCCCACTTCAGATCCTCTGTCTCCCTCTCCCTCTGTGTCCCTCTGTCTCTCTCTGTGTCCCTCTGTCTCCCTCTCCCTCTGCTCATTCTGTCTCTCAAAAATAAATTTTAAAAGGGGCTCCTGGGTGGCTCAGTCAGTTGAGCGTCCAACTTCGGCTCAGGTCACGATCTCGTGGTCAGTGAGTTTGTGCCCCAAGTCGGGCTCTGTGCTGACAGCTCAGAGCCTGGAGCCTGATTTGGACTCTGTGTCTCCCTCTCTCTCTGCCCCTCCCCTGCTCAATGCTCTGTCTCTCTTTCTGTCAAAAATAAATAAACATTAAAAAATATTTTTTTAAATAAATTTTTAAAAAATTAATAAAATAAAGGCACTAATTCCACTCATGAGAGCTCCATGCTCATGACCTAATTACCTCCACAAAGCCCCACCTCCTTAACACTTGGAAGTTAAGGTTTCAACATATGGATTTTAGGGGGACAAAGATATTTACTCCATAACAAGGGGGAATTGGAAGTTAGGAAGACAACCAACAATGTCCACATTTCATGACCTGTAAGATACTAATGATCTATTTCCCTTCTCCGGGCCTTCTCTCCAGCAGTCTTGTTACCAGTCTCCTCTCACTCACCATATCCAGGTACATTGGCCCTCATATTGCCCTCTCATGCCAAGAAGTTCTTTCAGACCTCACATAATTTACACTCACTGCTCCTGCCTAAAATACTCTTCTTCCGGCAGCTCTTCAAGTGGCTGATTCCTTTTGTTCCTCTGATCTTAATTCAGAACACTTCATCTTAACTCTGGTTTATTTAATAAACTGTGACATTATACATGCCAGCTATCTACCCATGGGGTCTTGGAAATCACTACGTTTCTCAGACTTCATCACATACAGTATAATGACTTAAAAGTTCTGTCTACTTTTAATTATAATGATTTATATAGTATTAATTGAAATAGAGGTTTCATTTAATTTTAAAATAATTAGTTATTAGCCATTTTCTCCTTCAAAAAAAAAAAGAAAGAAACTCTCAGAGAACATCTGGGAGAGACACTTACTCTTGAAACGTCAAGTACCCACTGCCCATGCGCAGAAACCCACTCAGAAATGTCAAAAGATCATTAGGGTCATACACCTGGAAAGAGAGCCGATGCTAACAAAATTTTCAAACTTGCTTCTCTAGCTACATTGAGCAAAGCTAACAGAAAATAAAGTTGTCAGAAATACCGACACTCAGGACCCATCACAAACTGAGTAAGGAGAGAAATTCAGTAGAGCAAGCATGTGCCTAGAAAAGCAAGCAAAAACAACTCTGCTTATAAGCATTCTGTTTAAGATTAAAGAATTCGTGGGACGCCTGGGTGGCTCAGTCGGTTGGGCGTCCGACTTCAGCTCAGGTCGTGATCTCACAGTTCGTGGGTTTGAGCCCCGCATCGGGCTCTGTGCTGACAGCTCAGAGCCTGGAGCCTGTTTTGGATTCTGTGTCTCCCTCTCTCTGCCCCTTCTCCTCTCATGCTCTGTCTCTGTCTCTCAAAGATGAATAAACGTTAAAAAAATTTTTTTTAAAAATAAGATTAAAGAATTCGTATGAGTTAAAAATAATGACTTTTCTTGTGCCTTTATATGTAGTGTGGTCTACTAGAGTATTTGCTTTTTCATATCTGTGAAACATTATAAAATTAGTATAATTGCTCCCATTTTATAGGTAAAAAAACTGAGGCTCGAAGGTATAACCGATTTGCCCTTCTACCTGATTCCTAATTCTATACAATTTCCATTACTATACAATGCTTTTGATTTAATTTATCTTGTAGAGGATATTTGAAAGTACCAAATTGACACTTCTGGCCAGAGTTTGAAATAGGGAAATAGAATTCAAAGTACTATAGGGGTGCCTGTAGTACTATAAGGTTCTTTGTACTATAGTACAAACTACTATAGGGTGGCTCAGTTGGTTAAGTGCCCAACACTTTGATTTCAGTTTATGTCTTGATGTTAGTGTTGTGAGTTCAAACCTGTGCTGGGCATGAAGTCTGCTTTAAAAAAAAAAAAATCGAAGTATTATAGAAAGCTTTATATTTTTAACATACCAAAAACATTCTAAAGAAGAGGGCATTTAATGTCCCAGTCAACAGCAATGGGTCTCAATGGGTCTTTGAAGCAACATGCTTTGAAAGGAGTATTTTTGTGAGGAACATGAGCCAACAAAGAAAGACAGAAACAGATAGAAAACAGACATCTTCAGGGAGACTACCTAAGGAGACAAGACATTAATTTTTGAACAAAAAAGTACAGATATTTATAGGTAGCTTCAGAAATTATTAGGGGTCATGTGGCACCTGGGTGGCTTAGTGGGTTACACAACTGACTTCGGCTCAGATTATCATCCTGCAGTTCATGAGTTCTAGCCCTGCATCAAGCTCTGTGCTGACAGCTCGGAGCCTGGAGCCTGCTTCTGATTCTGTGTCTCCCTCTCTCTCTGTTCTTCCCCCATTCATGCTCTGTCTCTCTCTTTCTCAGAAATAAATAAACATAAATTTTAAAAAAAAATTTTAAAGAATAACACCAAGGTCAACAGGATCCCCAAGTATAGGGAAAGGAGAAAACCTCCAAAATAACAAACAGAAGGTAAATGTCTCCTATTATAAAATGAAATAGGGGTACCTGGGTGGCTCTGTCAGTTGGGCATCCGACTTTGGCTCAGGTCATGATCTCATGGTCCATGAGTTCGAGCCCCTCATGAGACTCTGTGCTGACAGCTCAGAGCCTGGAGCCTGCTTCAGATTCTGTGTCTCCCTCTCTCTCTGCCCCTCCCCCGCTCGTGCTCTGTCTCTCTCTGTCTCTCAAAAATAAGTAAATGTTAGAAATCATTAGGGAACAAGTGAGTAAGAGAAATACAAACTTGTGCTAATTGGCTAGAAAAATAAATATAAATGTCAAATCAATGCTTCTCAAGCTCAATATGCCATTAAAAAAAATCGACACTGACAGCAAAATATTTCAAAAGTATTGACATGGCAGACTCTTCAAAAGGCCCTTTATTTATTTTCTTTATTCTTTAACTTCTTAGGCTATAACCTGAAATTTCCTTAGAGACACAGTCACGTTGCATTTTTTCTCACTAATTAACATGACCTTCCAGATTTCTGTCAGATAATAAATTATTTTAATGAGCTAGTGAAACTTTTTTATATAGAAAGCTTTATTTCCAGACAGTGCCATAAGGACATTTTATTGTGCTACTTAAACAAAAAGGAATCTTGGGTGTTTTTTATTTTATTCTTTATTTTTTAATGTTTATTTTATTTTGAGAGAGAGAGAGAGAGAGAGAGAGAGAAAGTGGGGGAGGGGTAAAGAGAGAGAGAGAGAATCCCAAGCAGGCTTTGTGCTGTCAGAGCCCCATGTGGGGCTCAATCTCACAAACCGAACTATTAGATAATGACCTGAGCCAAAATCAAGAGTCGGCCCACTGAGCCACCCAACACCCTTGGGTGTTTTTTAAATATATGTGTCACAACACAAAACAAATGATAGAACTTAACTTTTGAAAAATAATCTAATCCTTATACTTTTCATCTAAGGAGTGCATTAAGCTCTCCTAGAATGTTGGCTATTATCCAACATCTTACTGAAGAAGGTAGGCGAAATTTTTCATTCTTAAATTAAAATATGGAAACACCTCACAACATACAGGTCCATAGTAGAGAATGGAAAAGCAAATTAAGAGTATTAAACTACATTCTTTCCACAAATAAGCCAGTTCTGACTATTTAAGGGGGGGTGGGGGGGAAGCCCTTTATTGAAGTCTCTGACAGTAAGCGCTTACATAATACCATTTTATAACAAAATGTCAAATTGACCCAAGGTATTAATTACACAAATTTGGATGTCTCCATGTAAGAGTAATTTTAAATGCTGCATGTGCACACGCACACACATACACAGACACACAGTGAAGTGAAGAAACAAAACAAGTCCTCTCTCTCTCTCTCTTTTAAGTATCTTTCTATATTACCTAAAGCTAGCTGCTGGTAGTTTAAATCCTTTCCTATTCAAAAGCTTTTATATCAGAGATATGATTTTTTCAAGCTTTAGTTTCAAAATCTAGAATAACCAGTTAAGAACGTGTTTTTTACCATTTTACCATAACATCATCATTTGGGGGGGGGGGGGAGGACCCAGCAGATAAAATATTTCTGCAGCTAGCAAAGGATTACCAGGAGATCTGTCTGCCATTTCCCTCTGGGTCATTTGACTCAGGACAGATAGACTTGAACAAAACCACCAGAGATCAATCCTGTGCTTCCTGGCTTATGTAAGTGCTCTGGCTGCTGTAACCTAGTCCCTAAAAAGAGAAGAAATTTCAGATCCTGATACTTGGTGAATGTTCACCTTCCTTTAAATTACAGGTACGCAAAGGACCACACTTTACCATCTTCAACTTACCTTCGGAAATAGGAAAAATGCTGTTCAGGAAATGAACCTCATTATTCATTTGCGCCTAAGGACCAAAATTCAAATCCATCATTGAGTTGCACATACTTTGAGCCATTTTTTCAAGCTTTGATCTGGAAGTACAAGTGGGACCCAAGGCGATGATAACTGGTTAGTAAGCCCAAGCCCACACTCATATGTTGAGCACAGCATCATAGAAGCCCGAGAATTTTTAGGAAGAGTTTTTTAGAAGGAACTACATATACTTAAGGGTGTGGAAAATCCCCTTGGATTAGAAACAGTGCCAGGCTTTCCAAACCATTCCCTACAAGTAGTCGTTTGTTGTTTTTGTTTGCCACCTTCACAGCTCTCAGAGCCTCGAAGACACCCATCAAATACCACCAGTCAGTAGATTCACAAACACTCTTAAATTTGTTGAAAATCTGGACACTTCGGCACCCCCACCCCCACCCCTGGATCCTTTGTAAATGCCTCATTCCTACTGCAGGACACAGCATAAAATAGACTAGTTAAAAAGAAATATAGTTTATTTTCAAGTTTAGATAATAACTGGATCCTTTACTAAATGGTTAGCAAATGGATAAAAAAAAAAAGTCTGTTTTTAATACAGGAGGTAAACTGTGTAAGAAACATTTATTTCACTAATACTAGGTTTTATGTTAAACTGCTCAAGGTTTTGATTAGTTCGTTGTCTTAAATAGGTTAATGTTCCCACTGGAAATCTTATTTATACCATTTTTGTTGGCGTAGGCTCCCTTTCCCAAAGGCGTATCAAGGTTTAACGTCAAACTAGCCGGATATACATTATCATAAAGTCCGAGTTAATGATAATTGGCAGTATGACTTCATGACAACACAAAGGCACTGTTCCAAAGGGGAACTTACCATTTACACAATTGCATTATGAAAGTGGTCCATACAAAGCTACCTGTCTCTTCCTTCTACTGTACCTAAAAACTCAGACTCACCAATCACCAAGATTTGGATTAAAAGAACAAAAAGGGACCAGAGAGAAATAATGGTATGTAAAAATGATGCCCTTGGGCATCCCTTGGGATGTCACGAAGCTATTCTAGGGCTTTCTAGAAATAACTAACAGACTAAGATAAACTTGGGACACATGTCTTTGGGTCTTAGCATCAAAATAAACCACAACCCTCCCTAAAAGGTCAAATTTGAAGTGCTTTCCTAAGTGGCTGGACTGACAGCTGTTAATTAATCACATAATCTGATTCTTGGCTCGAATAAAGGACAATTTACAGAGATGCTCTGCTCCCTATTTGAGTCATGGTCATACCTCTGGCTTCTTCAGCACTCCTTAGCAGTGTGGGTTGTGGTCGAGCACCCATATTTTGAGTGGTGCTAGACTCAAATCCTCGTTCAGCCATTTTTAACCTATGTTAGTTTCTCTCTTTTTTTTTTACCTATCCTACTTTAGGTAGGTCACCTAATTTGTATCAAAGCCTCTGCTTCTTCATGTAAGAAATTGTAATAATAAGAATACTGACTTGACATATTATTGCAGGGGAGAGAAATACTGTAGCAAGGCACCTAGCTCAGAGCCTAACAAGTGTTTGATTATGATGATTGTTTATTCAATAAATGTGGATACAATACTACCAATGTTATCATTTTTGAGCTACAAAGAATTATGAGTCATACAAATGGAAGGGAATCCCATCCTAATATTCGTATATTCAGAGCTCTTTACTACAATGATCCAAGTACAAAAAGAGGGAATATTGCATTCTCTGCCACTAGTGGGCATATTTTCTTCCAGCCTGTTCATGTACTCCAGCACACTCACCCTAACCCTAACCCTAACCCTTTAGGGAATATTTATACTTTCACATTTATATCACCTCATACTTGTTTGAAACTTGGGGTACTCGTTTCTTTTCTGTCTGCAGGTTCGGCCTCCATACCCACCTCATCTGTATATTTTGGTATATAAACAAAAGCTCAGCCTTTAGGATCACAGAGACAAGGACTTGATTCCTGGCTCCAACATTTATGAGTTGGGAGACCTCAGGCAGATTACTGACCTCTACAAGGCTATTCACCTCATCTACAAAATTGGAATAATAATTGCCTTATCATGGTATCATAAGGATTAGAACAAATAATTGTATGTTCCTGGCACGGAATTGACTCTGATAGATGGGAACAACATTGTTACAGTTCTTTGTCTTAGTTCTGCCTAATTCTAAGCTTTCGTCTTAGACTGAGTTATTTGAGTCTTTGTAAGGATAAAAATCTCACTCTGAAATTCCAGTTTGGGACACGATAAAGTATATCCTTCCCTTAGACCTCTTATTCATGGATTTAAAAGGAGAAAGAGGCAGAGAGAGACAGGGGGAGACCAAGAGAGAGAGAAAAACAGAGATAGGGACTCTCAAAAACAGAAAGAAGAAAGCAAAGCAGGTAGACACCTCAGGACCCAAGGAATGGCACTGTGTTGGGTTCCCTGGGTTTTCTTCTTGCCTCAGACATCGTAAACATGGGGCTGAAGAAGTTGGCAACCTGAAACAGGTAATGAATACACGCAAAATAATCTCCAAGAAAAGCCTGCACTTCTAGTCAAAACAGCAGGAAAGACACAACCCAGCAAGACAGAAAACTTTTAGACAATAACCATTCTACTCTAGGCATACACTATGGGAAAATTTGAGGCTTCCCCATCACCCTTGTCAGCAAAGGCTAGGCAGAAAGCCAAGAGTTCCACCACCATTTGGTGGTAATATGGCACCCCTCCCAGGTGCAATGGTGTCAAGGAGACCAAGCAGAAGAGAAGACTTTCACCACGTCCCAGCATTAATTACGCCATCTCTCCACCCTTGGGTTGTCAGTAAAGGTATGCAGGGAAGAGTAACAAGGCACCCCTTCCTTTCTCTGGCAGGATGTTATCCCTGTAGGATATCCCCAGTGGGAAGTCAGAAGTCCCACCTCTAATAGCAGTAACAAGGTACTCGGCCCCAGAGGTTGGGTCAACAGAGGTTGATGAAAAATCTGGATTTCCATCACCACTGAGCAGTAAGGAGATAGTTCCCCACTTCTATCATCAGTATGGCATCAGATGTGTCACTAATAAATCAGATTTAAATAAGACCCAGAATCTCATAATATCAAAAATGTCCAAAATCCATTAAAAAAAGTTAAAACACTCAACATACCAAGAACAAAGAAAATCTCAACTTCAATGAGAAAAGACAAAGTGAATGAAAACAGAGAAATAACACATTCCTCTATTTACAGGGATATAATGATTGAAATGACAGCAGATTTCTCATCAGAAACCATGGAGGACCAGAGAAAGGGGACATTTTTCAAATGTTGAAAGAAAAAAAACAAACTGTAAACCCAGAATCCTGTATCCCATGAAATATTCTTCAGGAATTAAATGGAAATCAAGATATTCTGCAGTAAGGAAAACTTGAGAATTTTTTGCCGGCACCTACTCTAAAAGAATGGCTAAAAAAACACTTGAGGGGTGTCTGGGTGGGTCAGTCAGTTGAGTGTCTGACTTCTATTCAGGTCATGATCTCATGGTTGGTTCATGAGTTCAAGCCCCAACTTCGGGCTCACTGCTGTCAGTGCAGAGCCTGCTTCAAATCCTCTGTCCCCCTCTCCCTCTGCCCCCACCCCCCCACTCACGCTCACTTGCTCTCTCTCAAAAATAAACAAACATTAAAAAAAAAAGAAAACATGACACAATACAAATGTTAAAAGAGAGAATCTTGAAACTTCAAGAAGGAAGGAAGAATAACAAAGAGTAAAAATATGGATAAATGCAATGAATGTGCTTTCTTCTCTTGAGTTTTCCAAATTATGTTTGATGCCTGAAGCAAAAATTATAAGATATCATTTGGTGCTCAAGATATGTAGAGGAAAAATATGTAAGACTCTTATATTAAAA
Organism: Herpailurus yagouaroundi; assembly: GCF_014898765.1. Lineage (NCBI taxonomy): Eukaryota > Metazoa > Chordata > Mammalia > Carnivora > Felidae > Herpailurus > Herpailurus yagouaroundi. The sequence continues at coordinate 53,430,104 of NW_024412391.1, forward strand.
GAGGAAGATAAAGGGACTCAAAGGGAAGTAAAATTTCTGTTCTTCACTCAAATTGGTAAAATGTTGATGGCAATAAATTGTTATGAATATATAAGTGAATAACCTATTACTACAACTAGAAAATATACACAGATACACTCAAAAATACTATAGATAACTCAAAATGGAATTCTAAAAATGTTTAAGTAACCTAATGAAGACGGGGGCGAGGGGAATCTTATTCTGTTAAGATTTGGGTAAAAATTGCTGGTGGCTGGGGCACCTGGGTGGCTCAGTCAGTGAAGCGTTCAACTCTGGTTTCGGCTCAGGTCATGATCTGGCAGTTTCATGGGTTTGAGCCTCCCAACAGGCTCTGCACTGGTAGTGTGGAGCCAGCTGGGGATTCTCTCTCTCTCTCTCTCTCTCTCTCCCTCTCTCTCTGCTCATCCTCTACTCACACTGTCTTGTCTCTCTCAAAATAAATAAACTTTAAAAAAATTGCTGTTGGCTTAGTCATGTTCTTCATCAATACAAAGCTATTCCCCAGCTTCAACCTCCTTCTACTGTGACTGCTGATTATAACACATGGGTCTAGGGGCGTCTGGGTGGCTCAGTCAGTTAAGGGTCCCACCTCCGATCAGATCATGATCTCATAGTTCGTGAGTTCGAGCGACAGCTCAGAGCCTGGAGCCTGCTTCAGATTCTGTATCTCCCTCTCTCTCTCTGCTCCCCGCCCTCTCTCTCTCTCTTTCTCTCTCTCTCTCAAAAATAAACATTAAAAAGAAATTTCAACACATGGGTCTATACTCAGTGCCCCCCCCCCCCAATAGCCACTACAGTCGTAGACTCAATATCAATAATAATGTGTGTTGAGAAAAATAATACATAGGGCTGACTATCGGAAGAACAAGAGGCCTGTTTTCCCAGAGACTTAATAAAGCCTCGGATTAAGCAAGATCATGCGATAAGGGCACTCGGACTGCACTGAATTGTACCCCCCTCCCTCCCTCATACACATACAGAATAGCTTTTACTATATTGCATTTTGGCACAAGCTGTCAGCTACACTGATGTGAAAGCTTTGCAGAGAGGGAGTCCTGCATCCAACATTAGTGATAATCCTAATACCCTCCACTTATTGAGCCCCTCTTAAATAGCTACGTACCAGATATCTTGTACAAATTATTATTAACCTTTGAAACAAGTCCTGGAAGTATATTATCTCATTTACAAGTATCTGAGCCAAAAGTCCCAGTTGTATCTGTCTGTCTCCACTCAGTCAGACTGTGACGGTATGAGAATTTTATTGGAAAAATGTTTTTTCGCCATTTCAAAGCGTCAAGAGAAGATACCAGGAGAAATCCTGAGTTTAGAAGAGAGAAAAGTTGCTGACAGGAATTACAATCACAACGTTAAAAGGCAACCCAGAATAGCCAGAAGAGTAGACTGAATATATGGACACCCAATGAAGAGAGAACCAAAGAAAAATCTCTATGGCCACCATGAAGTAAGAGGGAGAGTCATCGAATTACCTTGATAGGTTCTCACACAAGGAGGAGCTTCCTAAGTACTGTTTATTCAGGAATCAATCATGGGTGGGAATTCTATAAATTAGAGGATAGCAGGTATTCAAGCGTTACTCTAGACATAAGGGGGCCTTTGAAGGGATGAGTCTTATAGACAGATTCTGATACAGTGACTGGGTTTCTCTTCAGTCTGGCTTTCTTGAGGGATTTTGACATACTTGCGTATCGAAAGCAATCTAGATCTGGCCCTGAAAATTCCCCTCACTGTCTTTCACTGTAGCAAGCGGCCTTTTCTTGTGCTTTTCTTTGTCCAGTCTTGTCTAAAGCAGTAAGTGTTCGGCAGGCCCCCTGACTCCTCTAGGCATATTTTCCCATTTGTAAAATAAGGAATCTGGAGTAAGTGATCTCTAAAGTCATTTCCAAAAGTCACATTCCATGATAATATTAAAAATATTTTAGGGATATATCCCTAGCCCTGATTGTTTGAAGAATATAATACTTATAATTCCCATCAGCTTCCAGGTTATTACCCAATGTTTAGTATTTTTTCCAAAAGTTAACACAACTTCACAATGACCAATCTTTATACAAATCTCTAGTGCTTTAGTGGTGTTTAGTTATTTCAACTGTATAGAACACACATCGATACCACTGTTTTCTTACAGAACATTTCTTTTTCTATTTTCAGTTTCATGGCCATAAACTTCTCTTTCCACAACAGCCAGATATTATATAAGATGTCTCCCACTGACAATTAATGGGGACGACCGCAAAGGATGTTGATGGATCAATGTTAGGCCAGTCAGCAGGATGAAAAACACAACTGAGATCACAAGTACCCCCAACAATAATTCAACACATTTTTGAAACAAAATGACAGCCATCCTCATAGCTCTGGCTGTTTGAGGAGTTAGAGTGACACCACCCTTTCAAGCCATATTCTTCCTTATGTCACATCGGAGAAGGAGAGCTGACCTAGTTTCTCAAACAATGGTTTTAAAAGCCAAATGGGATGATGCACATGAAAGAACTTTGTGAACAGAGACACATTCTGACATGCAAATGTATAAGTAGCTCTATCTTTCTAGGAATAAGAAATCTTTGTAGGAATATCTTTCTAGGATAAGGTTGCACATTATCATGTCAACAAAGCAGTAGTCTGATTCTCTAAAATATCTTTTTTTATTTTTTTAATGATTATTTATATTGACAGAGAGAGAGACAAAGCACGAGTACAGAAGTGGCAGACAGAGAGGGAGACACAGAATCCGAAGCAGATTCCAGGCTCTGAGCTGTCAGCACAGAGGCCGACGTGGGGCTCGAACTCACAAACCGTGAGATCAGATCATGACCGGAGCTGAAGTCAGACACTTAAGTGACTGAGCCACCCAGGTGCCCCCTATAAAATATCTATTTTGATAAACATATTTTTACACTCGTGCAAGATTTCCTGAAGTTTGTTCCATTGAATGCTAATAGATATTATGCAAATAAGAACAACAACAAAACACAAATTGTATTTGATCAAATAATTTGGAAAAATGCTTGGTTAAGCAAAGTTAAGCAGACCTCTTTCCCATAGAGCTTCATAATGCCTTTAATATGCTAATGTGCAATACACCAAGGGCACTGTAGAATGCAGTGATTTCGAAGTTTATTTGACTATAAAACCATTTTCCCAGGCAACATCTCTTAGCAATAATGTGCACAGAGTATCATTAGAAAACAGAGCACTAATAAAAATGTTTGGTTTTGGTGCAACTTGCTGAATGAAGCAGAACCTATTCAGCATGTGCCTCAGACACACAGGAAGAAGCCAGAGTAGCAAACACTGATTCCAGCTGGGTTAATCACTTTTGTAACAACATTAAACTAAATTGCTAAATAGGGCTTCTGAGCAGCAGATATTCTAGAGACAAGGTCTTTGTTTTTGTTTTTTGTTTTGCTTCCCAGGATTTAAAGTGAAAGCACAGGTAAGCCGATGTCATTTGGCGGAAATTTACACACCCACACCACAAAGCTGGTCTCCCTTTTCACCCCCCACCGCGAGCCCATATTCTAGTATCTCGTGTTCTAACGATTTCTTTTGCTTTTCTATTCAGCATTTAAAATCCTAAACTTACTGGGACTCACCGAGTACCCTGGTGAAAGACAGCATATCACAGTAAATAAGAAGTCCCGTGACTTTGGATTCGAGTCCTAGGTTCAACATCCAGAATTTACTAGCTGCGTGGCAAATTGTTTCACGTTTCCTGGCCTCAGTTTCCTTATGAGTAAATAGAATAAAATAGCTATCCTTAGTATTTAAATTTAGGAACTGAATAAATTTGAATAAATCCCTTCCTGTCTGAATTCCCACTACGTCTGTCTGAAAATCAGGAATCAAATTGATTTGGATGGCATGATATCCCTTGTTACCCAACTTTGCTACCCAAACACTAAATAAATTTGATAGCAAGGAGTATTTGTGGTACCTACCTTGTGGAGTCATTGTGATGATTAAATTAGTATCTGTAACGAGACTGGCACATAGTGAGTACTTCCTAATCCTACTGTTCCAACTAATATAACATAAAAATTCCATGAGTATTAATAATAGACCTCTTCTAGGCAATTTATTCCTACTTAACAGAGGCTCTTAGTACTTTAATCCTTTTATTGAAGGACTGAGCTTCAAATTTTATTTATGTACTCATTTGTTTATTTTTACCAGAGGATCTTTCTTAGGAAGGAAAAAGAACCTGGGGATATGAATCAGGAGACATCCTTTCTAGTCACACTAGTTTCTAGCAAAGTAGTAGTCATAATACATTGGGCAGGGATGTGACCTCGATTTCAGTTTCCTCTTCAGAAAAGTGGCACAGATCCCTACCCTTCCTGCCTCATGGAGTTTCAGAGAAAGTGAATGTAAAGGTGTTCTGCAAATGGTTAATGTGTAACATTTAGAAAAGGGACTGTTTTCTACTCCACTTGGGCCACTGCTTATTCTTTTTGTGGAAAAAGAAATAAAAAGAAAATTTAGCCAAATAGAAATAAAATTTGGCCAAAAGAAAAAAAAAAAAAAACCTCAGGATTACGGTGCTAAAACATGTATGAAACTCACGGTCATGAACAAATCTGTTCATAGCATATTTCACAGTATTTAACAGATTGCTGGTTGTACAACAGGACATTTTGGAAACAATATTCACTCAAGCCATGAACACTTTATTGAACACCTACTAGGTGCCAGGAGCTGCTCTTGGTGCAACTGTGGTTGAATTATGGAGTAAGTGACTCATTACCTACAGAACCAGATGTTGATGTAAATTTTCCCTCTCACCTAACATACTGCTTTTCCTTATCAAGTCGCTTATATTCTTTGTTCAAGCCTCCTTCTTTGTAAAAACGGCCCCCTGTTTCATGAGACTAGGACTATTCATAAGATCATGTTACTAAAGTGTTTGTACTTCCTCAAAAGGAAAGTATAACTGGAAAACAGTCTACTTATCAGCAAAGCACCACAGGACTGATTTCCAGCTGCAATGACTGCTTTGTTGTTCATTCATTTTCTTACCTCGGAAATTTAATAAACTTTATCTAAAGGTCATGAGTTCTTCCTGAATAGCAGCACCAAAGGTATTTGTATAGCATTTAATATTTAGCCAACCTTTTACAATCTTACTGTTTATTTTCCTCTTAGCAACCCAAATTAGTTCATTACTATCATATTCTCTTAGAAATGAAGAAGCTGAGGCCCCAAGGCATACAAAATTGATCAAGTGTAACCATCAATGTTATCCTCACTCTATGAGTCAAGTGAGAAGGAAGTCATCAAGTTGAACATTTTTAGCTTTTTAAAAATTGTATACCCAAAGTACATTTGACTATGCAAATGAGATTTAATCCTAGCAAGAAAAAAAGCTTAGATAGAATATGAATCTAGTGCTATACAATAAAAAATATTACTGTGTTATTTAATATGAAAGAAATTCTTCTTTCCCTCTCTACTTCGAATATATTTCCCCCTTATCCAAATTATCTGCTAAATTATCCATGAAATATGCTATCAGCTTATCTCCTACTAGTGTGAAATTGTTGGGGGGGGGGGCGGTCAGAGAGGAAAAAAAAATCCAAGCAATGACAAACTTTAGACTAAAAACAAACAGGCAAAACCACTAAGAATGAATTGGAACTGCCGAGCCACCGCTGTATGATTTCTCTAATTCAAAAACAATTTGTTCTTCTGAAGAAAGGTTATAAACATCGGCTGTCCATGACTTCAAAGTCATGCTCTGATCTCAGTTTGGCCCTTACTGACTTATACCTGTTTTATCCGTTCTTATTATGTCTTATCCCATTCACAACTCGTGCTTCATCCCCAACACATAGGGTGTGCAAGTTACCTCAGTTTTGGGTAAGTGGAGTTTTATTATTTATGATGAATGAAAGAGCCTTTTCCTTCTCCAATTTCCAGCTTCATTTAAGCAGACAAAATCATCGCTTATTTGCAAAGGACACTAAAGCAAATCACATCAAGTTTCATCAACTACCCTCTGCCTCTTTCCCACGTTTCTTCCTGCTGCTCAAGAAAAGATACTCCACCTTCTTGTCAAGGAAAACCTTTCCACAAGAATTCCTCCACTGCTTCCCTAAGGCTATTTTCAGTCTTTATTTTACACCACCCCTCACACAGTATATGTGTAACATCTGCAAAAGTTAAATTCTAGAAGCTATCTAGAAATTTCTGTCATCCTTAACAGTTGGGGGAATTAAGATCTCTTTTCCCAAGGCTCATAGGATCTCTCCATATGTTTTTCTCTTGAAAGCCTTCAGATTATTCTTAATGGAGCAATAATTTGTGTTGTTTATGCAATAAATGTTGTTATAAAGATAGTGTAACTAGAGAAAAGTAAGGGCTAGAAAAGGGGAAAGAGGAGAAAATCTATTACTTGGGATAATATGTAACATTTGCAAAGGTCTTGGTGTGTTCCAGGTGTTATTCTTAGTCCATTACATTAATATCATTTTTTCTTCTAAAACACTTTGTACCATAGCTACTATCTTATCCCTAGTTTACCAATGGGAAAGTGAACAACAAAAAGATTAGTAACTTATCTAAGATCCCTCAGTTACTAACCAAGATTCAAACCCAAGTGCTGTCTTTGTGTCCCATGCTGGTAACACAGCATCAGATTGTCCCAAAGGACCGCGCCATGGTCCAGGCTAATGCAGGGCACTGATGATCACAGCTCAACATAAATCAATTTTTACGTTTGTTCACGGTTTTACGTTATAAAACTCTCCAGCGAGGGGCACCTGGGTGGCTCAGTCGGTTGAGCATCCAACTCTTGATTTCAGCTTGGGTCACAATCTCATGGTTCATGAGTTGGAGTCCCACATCAGGCTCTGCACTGGCATTGTGGAGCCTGCCTGGGATTCTCTCTCTCTGCCTCTCTCCCTGTTCCTCTCCCCCGCTCAACTTGTGCTCTCTCTCACAAAATAAATAAATTAATTTAAAAAAACAAAGAATAAAAATAGAAATTACCGGTAAGTTTCCCCTCCCAAAACACATCTCCCATACTCTCAGTAACCATCCCTGAAATTCTGTCATTAGAATTTGTGGTTGTTTATGCAAGTCCGTTTCCTTTCCATCCCTATCTTATACAGTAAATTCCCTGGGGGCAAGTGTCATGTCTCCCTCCTCAGTGTACCTCCCTGAGGAACCTAGCATAATGCCATACGTGCAATTAAATACAAAAGTAAATTTCTATGTGCGAGGAATCAAATTGAATTCTCTTTGAGTCTTAAAGGAAGTTCGTCCTCAAGCACCCTATAGAGGCAAAGTGGGTGACAACCAGGTATCAGCCAGGACCTAGGCGTCGACAGGCTTGTCAGATGACTGATCACCGCAGAGCAAGGATTCTGAGGCAATGCTTCAGGGATGCAACATAGGCTGAAACTGTCGAAGTAGGAATTGAGCTGGCTTTCAGCAGGAAGTTTCATGGGCTCTGCCATTGCCAAGGCCAACCCTGGGAACAAAGTGCGCCCCCTCTAACACCACCCAGAATTCTGCTCCACCCTTTAATCCAAAGAATTTGCTCACACAAACATCCCAGCATTTTGGCCCAGTGTTCTTAGCTTCATGGAGATTGGACGAGGTGCCTTCTGCCGCACCCGGAAATTTCCACAGTCCTTCAGTGGAGCTCTGGCTTTGTCTCCTACTCTCCCCTCCTAGAGCACGCAGCTCCACCTCCACAGACACTCCTTCCTCCACACACTTGCCCTTGCTCTTGCCTCTGCCTGGCTGGCACCCTTAACCTTTTACTCTGTGCGGTCTTCCCGAAACGCCTGATTTAAAATTGCAGGCATCCACCACCAGCTCTCCATGTCCCTTCGCTCGCTTTATTTTCCTTTACCCCACTTACCTCCATCTAACACACTCTAGGTTTGGCTAACTTACTTTATTTATCACCTGCCTTTCTTCACAAGAACGTAAATTTAATGAGGGCAAGAATTTTGCTGTTTTCATCACTACTGAATCCCCTATGCTTATAAAAGTACCTGGAACAGGTAGCACATAACAATCATTTTTCGACTGAATTAAGTTTCCTTCACTTTTATAATGGTTCATTACCACCAAAATACTCAGGCACCTGGTATAGATATAGATGTAGATATAAATATAGATGATATATACATATATACACGCACATATAAATATGTATTTATATGTATACATATATGTATACTCACATGTACACACAAACAGCCCTGGATAGAATATTAGCTAAATTAAGAGCATGGTATGGGGCGCTTGGGTGGCTCAGTTGGTTAAGCATCCGACTTCAGCTCAGGTCGTGATCTCACACTCCGTGAGTTTGAGCCCCGCGTTGGGCTCTGTGCTGACAGCTCAGAGCGTGGAGCCTGCTTCAGATTCTGTGTCTCCCTTTCTCTCTGCCCCTCCCCTGCTCATGCTCTGTCTCTTTCTATCTCAAAAATAAATAAAACATTTTTTTTTTAAATCAAAAAAAATAGGGGCGCCTGGGTGGCTTCGTCGGTTAAGCGGGCGACTTCGGCTCAGGTCATGATCTCGCGGTCCGTGAGTTCGAGCCCCACGTCGGGCTCTGTGCTGACAGCTCAGAGCCTGGAGCCTGTTTCGGATTCTGTGTCTCCCTCTCTCTCTGCCCCTTCCCCGTTCATGCTCTGTCTCTCTCTGTCCCAACAATAAATAAACGTTAAAAAAAATTAAAAAAAAAAATAGCATGGTTAGTATTAAACACTGTGTGTTCTTGTAATAAAGACACACATCCTAGGAAATATTCTAACTCATCCTCTATCCCATTAGCTTACTTTCTTAGATGTTTACACTAGGGCACACATATCCTGAATGTTATCACTTCCTATTTTGAGAATAAATATATAAAAGCAGGAAATAGAGGCCATCTTCTACCCTTACAGAAAGAATTAGATAGTATTGTCATTCTACCCAGCCTGAATCAGGCCTGTCACTGGGTACCCATCTGCTATGTACTACATTTGTAGTTACCACCTGGCTCATCCCAGGCTTGTGGCCAGCTCCCCTCCTCACCTACTTCCCTTCCTTAGTCTCCTCTCACCAATCAATAAGTAAAGCCTAGGGCTGGCTCCACCACAACCTTAAATAAAGACACTCCCTCGTCACCATGGCAATAATCACTTCTTAGGCAACACACTATGCTGTCCCACTGGATCCTCTTTTCCGCTGAGCAAATACAGAGTAAAAAGTAATCACTTGCATGAACACAGATCAACTCAGACCTGGATATTGTAGGGGACTGGGTTGCTTTTATACCCTACTTATTGCCAACTGACCGTTCCAGACAGTGCTAAATGGTTCAGGAAAAGTGATTTTGGTCCAAGATAGAGAGCTAAAACTACGATCTCTGCTGAAACTAGAGAACAGGGGACAAGGGGCTTGAAAATCCACCCTGTGGCCAAGAAACACAGGAAAACAACTTGTCTTTCCAGAGACCTAGTAAAGAAAGTCAAAATAAAGCAAACATGGTCTTCTGAAAAAGCCAAGTTCTATGCTTGTCATATGCGTGGATATGGAAATGAAGTTTACCCTATCCCCATTGTGTTGGAATCTTCTAGAGGAGAATATAAAAACTGTCCTCATCAAAGATACTATTCAGGCACCTGCCACACACAAATTTGAAACTTCTCTATAGAAACGTATCTACAACCCAGCAACTGGACTCCCGCAGAAAAATAACCCCAGTGGAAGAATGCGTTCACAAGCAAAGAGTACAGACCTCTGCAAAAACTGGTTCCCCAAGGAAGAGTTAACGAGCAATTAACAAAGAAGAGGTTTGGTTAGCACTGCCAATTCAAATAAGTAGGTTTAAAATTACTAAAGAAATGTTTAAAGGAAAGAAACAATAATGGTATAACGCGATATAAACAGGTGGGTTGATAACCCAATTAAACTTCTAGAAATGACAGAAAACGTCATTTAAAAATAATCAGAGCATACCATATCCATGAACTGGGGTAGTGTAAGTGGAACGTCATCCGGGTGCTCTCCAGGAAAACGTGAAGTGAGTTCGTTTGAATTCTATAAAAGGACACTGTTCCAAAATGTCCAAGGACGGCACTCTGCCCCAACTCTAGCAATGAGAACACACGATAATTCTCTTCAGAGTCCCAGTGCCATTATACTAACAGAGGAATGACTCCATTCTGGTTTGCACGACTTCTTGTAACATAGTGCTCTGCCTAGTGAATATACAGGCAACCCTGGAAGAGGAGCTTTGAGAGCAGCACATGGAGCTGCGGAGACACGCTGAGGGTATAAAGAGGGCCCAGGGTCTTCTGGCTCTTGCTGTTAGGTGGAAAAAGCACTGACTTTTTTCTTCTTCTTCTGCATTAATCATTCAGGTATGACTCTGGAATTACTTTTTTTCTTGGACTTCAGATAACAAGACAGACTAAACAATGCATTTTTGTAGCCATATATTCGATGCTGACTTGTGGTTGGAAATAAAATATGAAACTCTTTATACTCACCCAGCACCTGGCAATAGGCTAGCATAAAGTGGTGCCCCGGGCACCACTTTTGCATTGGTAGTGTCCTTCTTCTGAGCATCATACATCAGTGTTGCATTGTTACCTACCCTGAAACGTTCTTCCAGAGTGCCTTGCAAAAGGGAAAATGGCCACAGAATCCGAAACTCAGAATGGTATGCAAAGCTACCTGTGAACGCTGTCATTTTAAAAACATCATGAGCTAGTTCAATCTGCAGTTCCACTGAAACCTGAAGTGTTTCCTAGGATGTATTATTGTTTCCAGCATGATATGCTTTGGGGATTCATTTTTTAAGTTTAGCCTTTCTTGGATCACATGCCAGAATAAATATTCTGTTACTTCATATTGGATCTCTGGTTTAATCTAGCTCAGAACATGTAGTCAGTCAACAAAGGCAGGCAGTTTTGCCAAACTTCAGTAATGTATACTGTTTGGAATGGTTACAAAAGTAACACCCAAAACCAATAGAAATAAAAAATTTTATTTTTACTTATGAGAGTAATTTTGCAGAAAAAAATTCTTCATTAAAATTCATGTGTTAGTTTAGTAATCCCAAAGCTATCATTTGAAGTCCTTTTATCCACTTTTCCATAGTGCAGTAGTACTAAACTATTTAAATGACTCTAACAGGCAAAATTATGCAGGAAAAGCTATGATAAACATTGACAAATGGGACTGCAAGGGGAACATGGTCTAACCAGGGCACCCAATTTACTACCAAGAGTCAAGAGAGGCACCTGGGTGGCTCAGTGGCTTAAGCAACCAGCTCTAGATTTCAGCAGGTCATGTCATGACCTCACGGTTCGTGAGACTGAGCCCCATGTCTGAGCCTCGTGTATGGCTCTGCACTAAAGGCATGGAGCCTGCTTGGGATTCTCTCTCTCCCTCTCTCTCTCTGCCCCCCACCCTGCTCTTGCACAGGCATGCTCTCTCTCTCTCTCTCTCTCAAAATAAATAAATAAATATTAAAAAAAATCAAAAGAATATTCAACATAGGATCAGTAGTCAATTACATTTTGAGAAAACTGTGTTTGTGTTACCACCTTAATAACACTTCAGAGATCATAGCTATGGCTATCAATAACAATTTAAGACATACACTAAAATGTATTATTTCAGAAATTTCAATCATTTGCACAGATTTTTTTTGCATTATTTCCTTTGTCCATCTTCAGAAAGCCATTAATCCCTGTTTTCTAAACTGATCTGAGCTGTACATGACACAAATTTTGGACATGTCACCTAAAAGTCTTTTGCAATTACTTTGAGGAAGTGAAGATTTTCATTTAAGAGTGGTATAAAATGAGTCTGAGTAGGGCTAGTGAAATGAATCAGATAAGAATAATCTTTAAGTTGTAAAAAGATGTCCATGTATTTGTTCGAATTTTTTTTTTAAAAATGTCCTATACATAATTTGTGCTTGAAAAAAAAAAAATCCTTGTACTAATTCTAGTATTTTAAACAAAATGACCTGAATGATTCCAAATGAAAACCTCCTTATAGAATAGCTGCCTTTCAGGTTACCTGGGTGGCTCAGTTGGTTGAACGTCTGACTCTCCATGTCAGCTCAAATCATGATCCTAGGGTCTTGGGATTGAGCCCTGCATTGGGCTCTGTACTGAGCGTGGAGCCTGCTTAAGAGTCTCCCTCTCTATGCGGTGCTGGGGTGGCTCAGTCGGTTAAGCGTCCAACTTCGGCTCAGGTCATGATCTCACAGTTCGTGAGTTCGAGCCCTGTGTCGGGCTCTGTGCTGACAGCTTAGAGCCTGGAGCCTGCTTCGGATTCTGTGTCTCCCTCTCTCTCTGTTCCTCCCCTGCTCTCACTCTGTCTCTCTCTCTCTCTCTCTCTCAAAAATAATAAATAAAGATTAAAAAAAAAAAAAGTCTCCCTCTCTCCCCAGCTCACACTTGCTCTCTCTCTTTAAGGAAAAAAAAAAAAAAAAAAAAAGAAAATTTGGATCTCAGGCTCTGGAGACACTCAAAATCTTTTAAACTATCTTTACATGGGTTTGAGCCCCACGTCAGGCTCTATGCTGACAGCTCAGAGCCTGGAGCCTGCTTTGGATTCTGTGTCTCCCTCTCTCTCTGCCCCTCTCCCACTCATGCTCTATTTCTCTCTGTCTCAAAAATAAATAAACACTAAATAAATAAATAAATAAACAAATAAAATTAAATCCTAAATATTGACTGAATTAGAACCCACTTTGTCCTACTGTGGAGAGTCGAAATGTGATATTTACATTGGAAAAAAATGAGAAAAATGCAATGTAGTGAACACCACAAAACTTAGTCTTGAAATGATGACGAGGTCTTAAAGAAATCAGGAAGAAAGTAAATGTGACGAGTTTCTTCCCTGTTTGCTTTCAGGGCTGAGTGATTACTGAGGACTTTGAGAATAAAGTTATTACAGAATGAGTCACACAGAAAACACAGGCAAATAGAATACTGAGAACACGAGTACGTGTTACTGTTTCATTGGTGCTTAACTTTAAGGATAAAACATAAAAATTGGATAGTGCAAAGTGTCCCAAAAAGATCAATTTGTGAAAGCCATTAGTGATCATATTTCTTTAAGTCAACATTATAGAAGTGTTTTTTTTTTTTTTTTTTGAAAACCTCACAATTATCCAAACTCTGATTTTGAAACCAATTATTCCATTTGGAGAAACAATATAACAGAATTAATTGGTATATAAAAGACACACACAAGCACACTCAAGGGAAATTTGGAGTCACAGAAGGATTATTTTGATCTTCCAAGAAATATATTCAAGTATAGGCACACACAAAAATGAGGTTTTAGAAAGTTACTTACGACTATTTGTAAGGTGAGAAAAGTATAATAGTACTTTCTTTTTTAACCCATTTGTTTTAATAGTAAAGAGTGTTTTCTGCTGTAGGTGAAAATATTAAAATTTATAAGCTTTTTGCTTGTTAAAGAAGACCTCACTAATTTTGAAGTGTTGTATTATGTGATAGAGTATACCATGTGTTTTATATATCAAGCTGATATTGACATGTAATGTTTTTGTGTTTCCATATTGCATATTGTATTCATTTACCACTGTTCCTTACAAAACACCTGTCATGTCAGTGCACAGAGGGCCAGATAATAAGATAGAAAACTCTACTCGTGACTGTATCACAATGTATTCACTTTGGATATGAAATAATGGTATAATAGCTTTCAAAGGAATAAAGGTAAAAAATCACCAGAAGAAATTTCATGGATCTGAAACTATATAGTAAAACTATCTCAGAAGGTAGGATTAGGCTTTTTAAAAACGTCACTTGCATAAGGAGGAATGACAGCTTCAGACAGCATCTTTGCTTGTTCAGGTCCCCACCCTCAGAAGTGTATTTGTCATGTAACAATATTGACTCTAGGGTCAGACTCCAACTGCTAAGGACACGTCTCCTTAATGTATTAGGAAACCTTCATTCATGTATAGCTAAAGTAGTTACAGCATCTAGTATATATTTTTTTAATTACCCCTGATCCCAGCCTATCCAAACTCGTCACTAGCATATCACTTCAACAGAAGGTTCTAAGTATTTATGAGGTTATTCACTTCAAATTCTCCTGATTTTCAATTCAATTTAACAGGATGATGTTAATGTTTCCTTTATAAATACTCACCTTCAAAAAGATTTTAGAGTTCATAGGGAAAGCACTTACCCACACTGGATACATTTTAAATTGCTTTTTATTTCTTCTGCCCTATAATAAGGCACACCTCTACCATGATCTAAAAGGATTTCCAAATGTGGACCTTCATTCAGGTCAAACAAGAGACTTTAATGCCTATGAGATTAAGATTCCTTCCAGTTTAGTACCAGGTATAAAATTTCTGATAGCCAGGAAGAAATGTTAGACTGTGCTAAAAAACAAGTACAAATGCAAAATCCTAAAGCTGTGCGCTCCTTATGATGGCTAATAGATACACAAATGCTTGAGCAAGAGTTTTTAACCTGGGGTGTACGGATCCTGCAAAAGGATCCTGAAATTATTTTCAGTGTACAAATGAGCCCTCTGAAATAACTGTAAAATCATCCGTGTGTGAGTATTCTTCCAGAGACAGTTCTGGAAACCATTCGAATGCTCATAAGCCCATGCATAGGGACCCTGCTCCAGCCCTGAACTGTCTCACCTGCATTTGACGCTGGTTGTTGACTAGGGCTTGGGGGTCCTGCTACACTTGGATTCAGGGCATGGCACGTCTCGGATGTCCTCGTACTTTTCTGTCTGCTTCTTTGTGTGCTTTACAAGCACATTTTTCTCACTCTCCTAAATGGAAGAATATGACCAAGGCTTGGTGCTGAGGCTTCTGCTCTACACTTGCCCTTGAGAAACACACCTAATTGTACAACTCTCAATATAACAGGTCAGTGACAATGTTGCAGCCTTTGATGCCTATCATAGTCCCAAACTTGAGTCCCAGAAACATTTGTCCACGTGAGAGGTAAATCTGCTCTCTCTTTGCTAACCCCTAGGAGGAATGGAAGTAAGAATAAAACTGACGAAGTTCCTCACTCAGATTCATAGTATCAAGACTTCTATGTGAAATGGAAGAATAAGTTTTGAAAGCATTGGAATACCTTTATGTGTTTGTTATTTAAGTGTTGGTAAGATGGAAGAAAAGCTAATATTTTAAAGAATCTGAATATTAGCCTGTGACTGATTAAAAATAAACCAAAATTAGAATATTAATTTGAAAACGATATTTACTGTTCATGAGCAATATTTAAATGATTCATAGTACTCAAATTACTATCCAGTAATTTCTATTTACAATATTTACAAGAATTGCTAAAGTGCTTAGAAAGGTTTTGCTAATGACATCTGCAAATCTGCCCTATGGGGCATTTCAAAAGTCTAAGAGAACTGGGGTGCCGGGGTGACTTAGTCAGTTGAGTGTTTGACTCTTGATTTTGGCTCAGGTTGTGATCTCACAGGTTCATGGGATCAAGCCCTACATCAGGCTCTGCACCGAGAGCACAGAATCTGCTTGGGATTCTCTCTCTCACACACACACACACAATAAACAAATAAACATAAAAACAAGTAAAGTTTAAAAGAATTAGTTATGCAGGTATCAAATTTGTGAACTCGAGTTAAAAGCATTTGAAGGAATTTCATTAACAAAGTTTGTAAATAAATAATTAATTGAGTTTAATCTATTGGAATAAAATATCAATTTGTGATTTTTTTTTAACTTTTTTTAAGGTTTATTTATTTTTGAGACAGAGAGAAACGGAGCATGAGCAGGGGAGGGGTAGGCAGAGAGGGAGACACAGAATCCAAAGCAGGCTTCAGGCTCTGAGCTGTCAGCACAGAGCCCGACGTGGGGCTCGAACTCACGAGCCGTGAGATCATGACCTGAATCAAAGTCAGACGCTTAACCAACTGAGCCACCTGGGGGTTCCAATTTATGATCTTTTAATTTAATGTATTGAAGTCCATAGGTTACATTTAATCTGGTAAATTTAATTTACTGAAATTGAGTCTTAAACCTGTAGATTTAGGAAAAAGCTAGGCTTGAAATTTTTACCTTTAATGAACTGAATAGCAATTAAACCCCAAGACGTGGGAAACAATTAATTTTGTACACAAAAGCCCCCATCGTATGTCAAGATTAAACTGCAATGGCAATCAACTCATCCTATATGTCAAAACACTAATGCTATGTGTCTATTTCTCTAAGCTAGAGTTTAGAGAAAGCTTATTTATTCAGCAGTCTGGTTTGCTGGTTAGATGAATATTTTTGAAAAGCCTCCAGCAGAGGCAAAGTCCTTGAGGACATGAAGCTATTTTCATCTTCCTCTACACAAACCTCATCATCATTCCATTTGGGAAGGTTAACATTTGATTACGGGTTCCTCTCTTTACTTCCTAACATCAGAAGGCAGCTTGGTAGACCGAAAGGAATATTGGATTCATTATCAGCAATTATGAGGGCTTTGAGTCATCTCTCTACTCATCAGTTTCATGTCATTGGATCAGTTACCACCACACATCTGAATTTATTTTCTTTATTTTTAAAAGAATCATATCTGGTGAGGTTGTTACGATGATAAATTCATTTTTCCAACAACATGGTTTGAAAGTTTAAGTCCTATGATAGGCTATAATCAGAGAGGAATCAAAGATTCTTCTGTCACGGAGTTCACACACTCAATATTATGTAATGGAGTTAACAGACTACTGCCTCAATGATTATAATACAGAGAAGCAAGTGATACCTTCTGTAACAATAACTAATACTTTTGAACACGTACTATGTGCTACTTACCATTCTAAGCAGTTCTCTTCAGTTATTTTACATAATCTTACATGGATTATATAAAGCACGTCTTGCTGTCTATCCACACTTTACAGATGAGATGAGTGAAGTACAGAAAGTTGAAGTAATTTGAAGGGGTTAGTAGAAAATGTAATAATCATAAAGGTAGATTTGAACTCAAACCAGTCTGAATCTACAACTCGCCCTCTTTACCACTACAGGACACTTCCTCTTAAGGATGAATTCCAGGGGCATCTGGGTGGCTCGGTCGGATAAGTAACAGACTCTTGATTTCAGTGTCGGTAATGATCTCCTGGTTGTTAAGAGCGAGCCCTGCACTGGGCTCTGCACTGCCAGCGTGGAGCCTGCTTGGGATTCTCTCTCTCCGTTTCTCTCTCTGTCCCTTCCCCACTCACTCGTGTGCATGCGCTCCCTTTCAAAATAAATAGAAAATTAATAAAATGTTTATTTATTAACAACAGATTTTTACAGTATCAGGCAAGTCTGAAAGACTGATTACAGGACATCGCTATTAAAAGTAATGACATGGGGCGCCTGGGTGGCGCAGTCGGTTAAGCGTCCGACTTCAGCCAGGTCACGATCTCGCGGTCCGTGAGTTCGAGCCCCGCGTCAGGCTCTGGGCTGATGGCTCAGAGCCTGGAGCCTGTTTCCGATTCTGTGTCTTCCTCTCTCTCTGCCCCTCCCCCGTTCATGCTCTGTCTCTCTCTGTCCCAAAAATAAATAAACGTTAAAAAAAAAAAAAAGTTAAAAAAAAAAAAGTAACGACATTTAATAATATATAAGAAAAACTGGTACCATCTACAAAACCCTCATTGCTTCACACCAAGACAGATATGTGAGCCAAAGATACCACAGTCATTACGATGTGTGTAAGATATGTTCGAATAATTACTTCCTTCCTGCTGTATCTTAGTCACTACGACAAATACTGGGTATTTGTTGACAAAACAGCAGGCACAGGAGTATAGCAAAATAGTTACGATATTATTACAATGAATTATAACAAACCAGAGACACTTTTAATCACCAAGTGTATGGGCTGAATTATCCCCTCAAAATTCACATGTTGAAGTCATAACCATCAGTACCACAGAATATGCCCATATTTGGAGATAGAGTCTTCAAAGAGGTAATGAAGTTAAAGATGACTGGTGTCCTTATAAGACAAAATTAGGACACAAGTACAGAGGGAAGGCTGGGTGAAGATGGGAGAAGATGGCATCAAGAAGCCAAGGAGAGGCCTCAGAAGAAACCCAATTTGCTGATACACCTTGATCTCAGACTTCCAATCTCCAGAATTGTGAGACAATGAGTTCTGTTGTCTCAGCCACCCAGCCTGTGGTCATTTGTTACAGCAGATCTAGCAAACTAATACACCAGGTACTTTCTCATTTCTTAATTCATTAAAATCTCATCTAGCACTCAAAACAGTCATCTATGATCATAGTACCCCCATTTTATAGGAAAGGGAACCAAAGTTTCAGAGGAGTTAAATGCCAGCTCTGATTGTCCAGGGAGCATGCACCAGGATGCAGGATTCAGACTGAAATCCTGCGACCCCAAATCCTACCCACTGTCCACTCTGAGCAGGTGATGCGCTGGATGACACCTGGGCTTTGGTCTCGACAATGCCCTAAACTAGTTGTGGGACCTTCAGAGTCATTCATTTTTTTAACATCTTTACTATTTGATCTGCACAATACGGGGGCTGAGTTGAATCCTCTAAGAGCTGAATAGACTAAGGGTTTATGTAAAAGACTTTCCAGTTTTAAAGTTCAGCTCAGGGCACCTGGGCGGCTCAGTCGGTTGAGGGTCCAACTTGGGCTCAGGTCATGAGCTCACAGTCTGTGAGTTCAAGCCCCGCGTTGGGCTCTGTGCTAACAGCTCAGAGCCTGGAGCCTGCTTTGGATTCTGTGTCTCCCCCTCTCTCTGCCCCTCCATGCTCATGCTCTGTTCTGTCTCTCTCTCCCTCTCAAAAATAAGTAAACATTAAAAGTTTTTTTTTAAATAAAGTTCAACTCAAATAATTGTCTTCGAATATCTAAAGAAATTATCTCTGTAAACTCATTTATTTATTAGTTTTTTTTAATGTTTTTATTTTATTTTGAGAGAGAGACAGAGACAGAGCATGAGCAGGGAAGGGGCAGAGAGAGAGGGAGACACAGAATCCAAAGCAGGCTCTAGGCTCTGAGCTGTCCGCACAGAGCCTGATGTGGGGCTTGAACTCACATACTGTGAGATGATGACCTGAGCCGAAGTCGGACGCTTAACCGACTGAGCCACCCAGGCGCCCCAAATTTTTTTTTAATGTTTATTCATTTTTTGAGAGAGAGAGAAAGAGAGAGAGAGAGAGAGTGCATGAGTGGGAGAAGAGCAGAGAGAGAGGGAGACACAGAATCTGAAGCAGGCTCCAGGCTCCAAGCTGTCAGCACAGAACCCGATGCGGGGCTCGAACTCATGAACCACGAGATCATGACCTGAGCCAAAGTCAGACACTTAACCGACTAAGCCATCCAGGTGCCCCCTCTCTGTAAACTCATTTAGAAGTGAAAGAAAATTCAGCATTTTGGGAATCACTATTTTTCCCATGGAAATTTTGGTTTTATCAAAAAAAATATATCTACATGACGGTGTTTGCAAACATTATGATCTTAACTCATTTAAAAAAGTTACTTTCATAGGGCTTGTATCCCATTAGTTAATTTTCTGTTGCTAAAGATTTACCCATTCTGAGCTTTTAAGGATTGCATATAGTTTCATGAACAAAACACAGGATTGAAATGTTTTACATAAAATCTGAGTTCAGTCTTAAAATCTTTCGTGAATAATTACATAATTTTGAGTGAAAAAAGAAGTCGCAGACATGAGGCTCCAGGTCTGAAAACTGAGGTAAATGGCTTCTGCATGCCTAGCAGGGAAGTTTGCCATTAAATGAGAGTATGTGTGGATCACTTTTGAACTTTTTTGGAGGGAAGTTGTTGAATATTTTCAACAACAATGTAATTAATAAAAACTCATAGTGTTAGGTATCTTCTTTCAATGACTTCCTCAGCTTTGAAATACTTTGTGCATGCATGCTTGATTTGCAATTTTTTCATAGCCATGGTGAATGTACATCTTGTTCGTCAGGAAGAGGAAGTGTATGGCAGAAAATAATGTGTCCCACAATGGAGAGTAGCAGGTGCAATGACTGCCGAAGTTTGAATTGTGAATCACCCCTGGGTGTTCTCAACTCAAAAAAGGCAATCTGCCCAAGGGGGAGAAAAAAATTCTACACACCACACACTCCATCCAATCATGTAAAGACAAATCAGCCTCCAGGCAAATCAAATGTCTTCATTTAAAGCTTACCTGGATTTGGCACGCTGCCCACTTTCCAAATCTCTTTAACAATAGACTTTCACAAACAGTTAAAAACAGGCACACTGAAAAGCATACCCTTTGCGATGCTATTTTTAAAAACAAGGGACTCTTGAGCTAATTGCTGGGGAAAAGGAAAGTTCCTTTCTGAGTTTGCAACCTGTCCTTACGGGATTAGTGGGTGGGATTGAGCTGTGCTCGGGAGCATAAATAGAGGCTCAGCTGAGCTGGCTCACTAGGAGGTTTGGACCGCAGTGAGGCCAGCTGGCTCACACAGACAAGTGGGTGGGGAAATCCAGGTAAGGCTCCTGACAATAATGTTGGCAGGGCACTGGCTAGAGTGAGTTTGGGGCTCTGATTACCGTGTAAAGTTACAGGAATCAATAGAGAAAGAAGTGCAAGGTAGTTCCCAGGGCAATGAAATGAGATGTGGGGAAGGAATTTCCATCAGAGTCTTACCAGGGCCTTTCCTTGGCCAGAGCTGGTGGAGGGCTGCATTTCTGAGCTATTTCAAGGTAATGCTTTCTCCTTTTAGCAACAAGGGGTTTAAGAGTGGGTGAGCTCTAAGAGCTTTTCAAGCCTGGGACAGGGCCTACGGTCTTCTGTCACTATGCACTGCTCATCATCTAATGCTCTGTTTCTTTCCCACTGGCTAACGCACAGTTCCCCAGGACTACGAAATCTCAGCTCAGACTGCCTGCTAGGAACTACACGTGGGAATATTACTGCAGATCAGAAAAATGGTTCTTTTTCTCTGTTGTAAAGATATTCTTGTTGCACCTTCAATCTTGAAATTCATGGGATGGGCTACAAGAAAAGAGATGGGCTGGCTTTCCTGAAGCATTTACGAACAGGGACACTGAAACTTCCTGCAAATTCATTCCTTGCTAAAGATAAGAGGACGGACATACAGCCACCGTTTCATAGAGTGTGTGTTTGTATCCAAATTCTCATCATTTTCTATGGTTAGCATTGTGATTTTTTGTTGTTGTTGTTGTTTTCTTTTGTTTTAGAGAGAGAGGAGGAGGGAGCATGAACAGTGGCAGAGGAAGAGAGAATGTTAAGCAGGTTCCATGCCCCGCACAGAGCCCAATAAGGGGCTTGATATCACGGCCCTAAGATCATGACCTGAGCTGAAATCAAGAGTCAGGGGCTTAACTGACTGAGCCACCCAGGCGCCCTGGCGTTCTGTTTTGAGGTGGTTTATGCAGGAAATTTGCAGGCAGAGTCCACTTCGTATGAAACCTCAGTAGAATGAATGTCAGTAGTGAGCCCACAGTGGTGTATTTATAAAGCAGGAGTGACATTAGGCTTCAATGGGTCACCCTGCCATAAAATGCATGTATTATGTCAGCAGTTCCAGCCGGTAAGCTGTGCAGCTATTACAAGGGGTCCTGACAGTCAGGCAACAAGAACGGCCGGTGAGCAAAATAGATAAAACGTCTCACTACCAGTTCGTGATTATTTTTTCTAACATAAAGAGGTGCTGTTGCTATAAGTAAAATACAAAATCAAATGTTTGTTGATAAAGTAATTATTTGCCACAAAGTAATGATTTGTTATGAACCAACTAACATCTAAAAAGTACAATTATTCTCATGTCAAAGTTCTGTTTTGTTTTATTTTTTTCTTTTCTAGTGTTAAAAAGATGTCTTTGTACTAAGAAGGCTGGGAATTGTTGGCTATCTGTGTAGAAAATGAAGGAAGTGTATCCTTGCTTTTTGTTTGTCTTTTTTGAGTTAGACATTTGTGGCTACCTGTGATGGTTTGGATAGTAACTGGTCAGTTTAATCCAAGCCATCATCTGGGTTTGGTAACTTAGCAATGCTTTTTTTTTTTTTCGAAAACAGCTAATGCTCAACAACAATTTCCACTCAAGCTATCAGAATATGAGAAAGGCCCCCCCTACCCCCAGCTTAAAAATACTAACCGTTGATAACCCATCCTGTTTCCTCCGCAGAACTTATTCAGAGCTACACCAATATTAGTGAGATATGTTTAAGCAATTTCAGTCTTTGTCCTTCCTGGAACCCCATCCCCAATTCTGCATGTGATCAATAACCACAGCAACTTGCTAATGCAACTCTCTTTACTAGCTAGCTCTCTCCCTCCCTCACTCATAGATCTCATCTTACCGTTCACTTTCCTACTTATAGGCATCTGCTTTGTAGTAGTGAAGCTTTCCCAAAGAATTAACTGTGAAATACAGGAAGGGAAAACAATTAACAAAGAGATACCCATGGGTTGGTTCTCTGTATTATGAGTCCCATAGAATATTCTGTGCACTGAAAGACATGCCCACAGTCACCTACTGATACAGACCCGTGGAGAGAGTCGAAGAACTGTCTCAATAGACTGAACTTGCACCGACATATTTTAGTCAATTCAGAACTAAAAATGGAATTTGAGTAAATGTTACACTAGGGAGTTATGTGGGTACAAGTTTTCAGTGAAGCGACGAAGTTGGCAGGTTTTAATTTAAATAAGGATTCATTTTACTTAGATCTTACTCTTTAACGGCAATGCCCCCATTTTACCAGAAGGCCGGAGATGTGTGTATGTTTAGGGCCCTTGTTTCAGGATGGGAAAATGGGAGCCAGCCCTGCAAGATGGAAAGATCCATAAGACCTCCTAAGCTTTCAACTCTCTGAATTTCAGACTCTCCATCTATAACATCAGGCATGGGTAGTGGGAATGGAGGAGTAGCCCCTAGGGTGCCGTCCAGTACTCAAAATTTCAAAATATAGAGCTTAAATGTAAACTCCTTTAGCTATAAGAGTATATACATCTATCTATTTTCTTAAAAAATATCTATATACCTATTTCTATACTGTAGGTTTCTATGGAGATCTACATCAGTATACACACACAAACACACATACACACACACACACATATGGCTGTACGCCTGTTAGTAGAAAAGTCAATAGATATTCACACTATGTATTCTTAGGAAAATTATGTGGAAGGTAGTTTTTCATACCAGCTAAGCCTCAATTCCTTTGTATCCCATGGCCATGATGCAGTCTGAAGGTTTTAAAGCTGCTCGTTCCTTTTTGTTTTACTGATATTTTGCTTATTTCCACATCAGATTTGCCATGGAGAAGATCTCAGTGTCAGCATTCTTGTTCCTTGTCGCCCTCTCTTACACACTGGCCAAAGATATCACAGTCAAATCAGGAGCTAAGAAGGACACAAAGGACTCAGCACCCAAACTGCCCCAGACCCTCTCCAGAGGTAGGAGAGAGCTTCCGGTCGGCTTCCAATGCCACTTAATTGAGAAGCTGAGACTTGTGTGCCAAACATATTTTTGCATGTGTTTCTCCTAAATTCATCAAAGTTTATCAATGTTTCTGCTTTGTATATTTATCCCAGTCTTCACCTTTGCTTTTCAACATTTTTAGTCTGAAATTATAATAGCTTTAAATATACTGGTTCATTTTGTTCTAGGTTGGGGTGACCAACTCATCTGGACTCAGACATACGAAGAAGCTTTATACAAATCCAAGACAAGGTAAAGAGAAGGGTTACAGAGTTCTCCTAAAGCTCACAAGTGCACCACCTAGTGATACATAGCTGTACATGAAATCTTGTTAAAAATTACCCAATCTCTCTTTGTCTCTTACAGCAACAAACCCTTAATGATTATTCATCACTTGGATGAATGCCCACACAGTCAAGGTAATTTGTTCTTCTAAATATAATTTCCTTTATAGGCTTTTAGCTTTAGGGCCAAGGTTCAGGTCATTCATCTTTATATCCTTAGCACCTAGCATAGTTGAATAAAACATAACATCTTATGTAGTAAGAACCTATTTTAAAGTAACTCCAGGGGCGCCTGAGTGGTTCAGTCAGTTAAGCATCTAACTCTTGATTTCAGCTCAGGTCATGATCTCACACTTTGTGAGTTTGAGCCCTCCATCAGGCTCAGCGCTGACAGCACGAAGCCTGCTTGGGATTCTCTCTCTCTGCACCTCCCCTTCTGTGTGTGTGTGTGTGTGTGTGTGTGTGTGTGTGTGTGTGTGTCAAATAAATACACATGTTTTAAATTAAAAAAAAATAATAAAAGTACAGTTCAACTTAAAATACAATAGAAAGCAATGCTTTCAGCCACTGATGAGATGGATACTTAGTGATTCTTCTTTGTATTCTAGCTTTAAAGAAAGTGTTTGCTGAAAATAAAGAAATCCAGAAATTGGCAGAGCAGTTCGTCCTCCTCAATCTAGTTGTAAGTTCACTTTTTTCATTGCTGACATTCCTCCATGACTCATTATTTGAAATCGACAATCCATCTTTTCCTATGCATTCTAGCCACACGGCACGGACTGGGGTCTGTTCCAAATGTCTCCTCTCACAGATTAGAGAGAGAGAGAGAGAGAGAGAGAGAGAGAGAGAGAGAAACATAGTTTATTAATAATCTATCTCGCATGCATATGCTTTTATTTAGTGATTAATAATTTTAGCTTGTCTGAAAAATGTGCTCTTGTGGTCAGGATTTTCTCTGTGGCTATAATAATTGGAAGGTTTTTGTCTTCGCAAGTCTCTTCCTGTGCCCCTTTGCCTGCAGTCCTTCTTAGTCCTTGTCTTCCTCTCTCCCTGGGAGAGACAGTTTCCTGGTGGTCTAAATGAAATCACTGCACATGCAAAATAGCTTCCCCTCATTCCCACTTTCCTTCACCATCAACACCCCTCCTGTTGGTCAGGCTTTCTGTCTGCAAGTTCTTTCTACTGCAAGTTCTCTCTCTCTCTCCCCCTTCTTTCCAAGTTGACATAGGTTGGCTTCTTCAAAGAGCATTCTTGGGGCGCCTGGGTGGCTCAGTTGGTTAAGCATCTGACTTCAGCTCAGGCCATGATCTCATGGTCCACGGGTTTGAGCCCCATGTCAGGTTCTGTGCTGACAACTCAGAGCCTGGAGCCTGCTTTAGATTCTTTGTCTCTGTCTCTCTCTGCCCCTTCCCTGCTCATTCTCTCTCTCTCTCTCTCTTCCCCCACATCTCAAAAATAAATAAACATTAAAAAAAAAAAAAAAGAACATTCTCATCTTCCTCAGCACTCTTCCACGGGCTCACTTTCCTCTTTCTAACTTTCAGTATTAGTGACTTGGTGAATCTCTACTTGACATACTTGTCTTTTTCATATTTTATATTCTCTATGGACAACTTCATCGACAACTGTCTTTAACCAATGCCCATACACTGGTAATCCCCACATCTCATCCAAACACGCGACAATTTCCAACTTGTGTGTGCAATCGTGGTCCAGATATTGCATTAGTTAAGCTTCAATTCAACAGGTCCAATGCTGAATTTATCAGCTTGGTTCAAGATTTTCAAGGAGCTCTTCTTTCATTATTCCCTGTTTCACTGTAAGTGTTACTCTAGATGGCAATCTCCTACTCACCTTCAGCAGTCAAGAAACCCTGTGGTCTAACTGCTACATATTCTTGCTATTGGTCATTTCCCTGTAGAGTGAGGACTACTATTTAGTGTCACAATTTTTCTCCGCCTAGTTGACTACAGCATTGCTAAATGGCTCTGTGCCTACAAAATAAGTCCCAGCTAGTCCCACATGGCCATCAGGGTAACGATTCCGAAAACCAAACTGGGGTTATGGTACTTCTTCTAAATCTCTCCAGATGTTCTTGTCTACTTATGAACAAATGCAAACACTGGCATAGTGTGAAAGACTGCTCAAGAGCCAGCCCCAGAAGCAGCTCTCTAGCATCTTCTCTCGCCAATACCTCATGCATGCCCTATATTTCAATCCTCCCAAAACACATAGTCAGACCAGAAAGTGCTGTGCCTTTCTTCTACCTTTGTGCAGTCATTCCCCACTGTCTGCAGTGACCTCATTTTCCACGTAACCGACTCCTGTTCATTTTTTAAGACTCCTTCCTACTCACTTCAGAAAGTCTTAGTAAAACTTGCACACGGGGCTAAATGTCCTGTTCTGGTCACCCACTTCACCTGAACAGCCTCCATCATAACACTTCACCAACTGGATCCTCGATATTCATTTTCCTACCTGTATCTCTCAATTGACAGTGCATTCCTTAAAGGTAAGTGCTATAAGACAAGCCTGTTTGTTTCTGTAATTTCTCTAAATGTGACTTCTGTTTCTTTAATTATTCTATTTCCTATCTCACCCAACATGTCTTCCCAAACATTATAACTCCCTCCATATTCTCACTTCTTGAATGTTTTTCCTCTTGATCCTATCATTCAGTCCTCTACATCAGGTTTTGAATTACAGTCTGCTCTATCTTATTTCTTATTTCATGTGTATAACCTGCCTCCCCATGTGTATTATAAACTCTCTGTGGAAGAGATGTGCCTTAGAGTATCTCAAGATGCCTAGCCCTGTAATGGACACATTTCTGGATTAACAAGTATGAAAACAACTAAAGAACAGACCAACTAAAAGCTGTCTTTTCTTTTAATCTTAGTATGAAACAACTGATAAACACCTTTCTCCTGATGGCCAGTATGTCCCCAGAATCATGTTTGTTGGTAAGTAAAAGTGACAGTGAGATTAAGCACACCTGTCATTTCCCACGTGCTGCAGTATCTCTTGTTGACTCCCCCTCCCCATCTGCTATTCAGTCATGGCCATTGCCATTGTCATGCCCTAACAAGGGGTATGACATTCCTTTACACTTCTCAACCTATTTTCATTAGAAAATTCAAGCTTCTACCTATTTCCTCATCTGTTTCTCGTCTGCTAACATTAACTTATCATGTCCTGTCACAAATACATCTGAAAAGGAAGCATTCCCATTAACTCTTTAAATGCATTGCCCATTTTCCTGAATACATCAGGCCTGTAAATACTTATTTTTCATCTGGCAAACTTCCAATTCGTATGTTGGATTTTTCATTCTGACATTTTTGATAATTATTTTGGGGCAAGTGAGGAAGATGCCCTGGAATAAAAGAAATCAGAGGAGTCCTGCTCCTTCCAGCCACCGGTGCTTTTCAGGTGCTGTTCTCTCTGCTGGAGAGCTCTTTCTGCTTCCCCTATGCACTTCCCCCATCACCGAGTTAACTCCCCAGTCATCCCTGTCGTTCACTGACCTGGCACAATCCCCACTATGTGCTCTTGTGACATCATGTTCCTCTCAAGAGACACACTTACCTCAGTGATAAGTTTGCATTAAGTGGGTGATTGTTTAGTATATATTTTCCCCCACGGGACCACAGCTCTTGGGGGCAGGTACTGTGTCTGTTTCTTCTCACCCTCCTATTTGCAGAATGGCCCTCTGGTAGGCTGGCAATAAATATTTGTTAAACGACTGAACAAATGAATTGGGAGTGGCTTGGAACCAAGTCAGAGTGATTTAAGGACACTGTATAAATAAATCCACCCCATGGCAGAGCCCACGCTCACTGAGCTCTAACTCACTATTGGACCATCTAACTCACTAAAGACACATTAACAGGGGAGAGGAACAAGTGAGGGATATAAAGGAAAAAAGCTGAACTGGAGCTAATAGTACAGATTCCATTTTGTTAGGATTTAGAAAACTGAGAGCCCTTAAACCGGGACTTTATAGGTCACCCAGTTACATTCTGTACAGCAGTTCTTTTCATAGTATCCCTGTCTAAGGGCATTTTTTTTTTCAACGTTTATTTATTTTTGGGACAGAGAGAGACAGAGCATGAACGGGGGAGGGGCAGAGAGAGAGGGAGACACAGAATCGGAAACAGGCTCCAGGCTCCGAGCCATCAGCCCAGAGCCTGACGCGGGGCTCGAACTCACGGACCACGATATCGTGACCTGGCTGAGGTCTTAACCGACTACACCACCCAGGCGCCCCTAAGGGCATTTTAACCCACATTCAATGCCTTCCAAAAACCCACCTCAGGCAGCTTGCTTGCTCTTCCAGCTCAGGAGTTTCCACACTGCCTGCATATTAGAATCACCTAGAAGATTTTAAAACTCAAGCTGCCCAGCCACATCTCAAACCCATTAAAGCAGAATCTTGCGCAGGGGAAGGCAAGGGGGGGGGGGGGGGAGGCTGGAGGTATTTCTTAAAGCTCTCTTAGTGGTTTCAGGGTGCAGGCCATGGCTTGTGAGCCAATGGTTGTTAAAAAGCTTTTCTTATGTTAATTTATTACAAAGAGTAGACCGTGTGTTTGTATCCTGTGCACGTACCAGAAGTATAATAGGTTTTAAGTCTTTGTTGAACAAATAGATGTCTGCTTTCTGTAATTAATGTCAGTTGGTACCATTCCAACATTCTGAAATGAAAGATTGCCCACTTAAGTACCAGCAACATACTCTGCATACAAGCGTCTGATTCTCACAGGACCTCTTCATCTTATTTTCAGGACATGTACCTTAAGCTCCTTCAATCTTCTCTTGCAAGACAAGGTGCCTAGACGTGTGTAGACCCTAGTATCACCCTTTTTGATACACATTATTGTTAAAATACCTTTTTTTCTCATTAAGTGAAAAGTTAACTTGAAAGCTTCAAGTTAAATACAAAACATGAAAAAATGGACTTAAACCTATAGGGACATATGTATGCATGAGGGAAGACTCTTAAGTCTTTATTTTTCAAATGCATCCAGATAACAATAAAGTAAAAAAAAACAGGGGAACTACATGCTTATTTGAACTTTGCTTCTCTTACAGGTTGGCATTCTTTACTTGATTAAAAACAACCTTGGGTTCTGAAAACTAGCATTGGATGTAGGTTTCTAATTATCTAGGTTGCTCTTGGTAACACACTGCAATTACCACATAAGCATTTCAAAAGTTTAAAATAATTCTTTAGTAGGGAATGCCAATGTTTCCACCAAAGCACCAAACACCACCCCGAAAGTATGTATTATTCTGTTTTCGAGTTGCTATAGATAGGACAGCAGGGTTCATAACCTTTCCCACAAATAGCATTCCACAGCTGTCAAATACTCCGGGCCCTGGTTGGGGGACTGCAGCCACTGGCAGGGATGCAGAGTGGATGGCATGGAACTCTGTGAGACAGATCACACGCTGTGTTCCTTGCGTGGGCCACGGACAAACACATAGGCTTCCTCACACAGCAGAGCTTACTTGAAAACAGAGACTTCATTCCTGTTTGGTTTTTCTTTGTAGACCCATCCCTGACAGTTAGAGCTGACATCACTGGAAGATACTCGAATCGTCTCTACGCTTACGAACCTTCAGATGTAGCGCTCTGTAAGTGTTACCTCCTGTGAACATACCTATTACTGTTGCTCTAGGAGTAGAGCTCTGGTGAGGAGAATCAGTTTGACCCTAACTAGCCTTGTGCAAATCATACTCACCTAGATCTCATTTATTTTAAATCTCAATGAAAGATTATTTAGATTAGGTGTCCTTTTCTCTTGGAGGATTCTGTGACCACATTACCTGCTTTTCAACTTTCCCTTAGGCAGTCTATCCCATAACTCCTACCAAAGAATAAATGCAGTAGTAATTGTTTTATTACAATAGTAATAGTGGTAATCTGCATGCCTTATGTAGTTTTTCCAAAAGATGAAAATGAAATAACGTAGTCCAGTTTGTTGACATTGAGTTTAAGTTTAATTTTAAAGATCAGAAGGAAAGACGGCTCCCAGTAGTTGGAAAGATTCTCACTTTGCCTGGATTTGCCATAAAATGGAAAGACAAGACAGTGCAGATAAAGCACCTCAGTGGGAGACTGTACCTAGTTGTCACATCTAATTAGTCCTTCTGGGAAGAAAGTTGGGCTTATCCCAAGAACCAATTCTGCTCAATGACTAGTGGCCGCGTAGAACTATATATCGCCCAATATGTGAGCCATGAGCTACACATAGCACTTCAACATTCAATTAATTAAAATTCAAAATTCAATTCCTCTGGCACACTAACCACAGTTTAAGTACTCAGTGCACCGGCACTGGATATTTTTCATCATCACAGTAATGTCTATTGAGCGGCATTGACCTAAAATATTACGCTGAGAAAGACAGTGAAGCTGCATCTGGGCAGCAGCAAAGATTATCATGGTCCATTGGCAATGCCTCTGGTGGGTGCCGGGAGGACCAGGGAAGCACATTCCAAGCACTGGACATTCTCGAGATAAGAGCATATATCTTAATAAGACTTTGGACTCCTTAAAGGCAGGTATCCTGCACAGGTAATATCACAGTGCTTTGTAGAAAAGGCATGTAATAAATATTGGAAGAGAACTGGAATGTAAGTAAAAGCCATTCACATACTTTTGGGAAAAAATTTCATAATAAAATTACCAACTCTTCACCCTATCATGAAATAGAACCCCATTTAGACAATGAATAAAGTACCCAAGTTTAGGGGTTTACTAGATCTATCAACACAATTGCTGGTGGCATCTTGACTGTGGCAACCTTTTCCCCCATTAGTGCTTGACAACATGAAGAAAGCTCTCAAATTGCTGAAGACTGAATTGTAGAGAAAAAGCAACATCTGCAAGCTTTTCCTTCTGTGTCAGGCCTTGAGACTTAAGAAGATCCTAGAAGACTTTGGAGAATGCGGGAACACAGATGGACACACTGATTAATTAGATCAGGGTTATTGTTACAACAGTTACTTTTTTTTAATTTGAAGTATATATGTATGAAAACAATCTTGCATACTACCAAGGTCAGCCATGATTTTTTTTTAAAAAATAAATCCTTTTGGGGGTGTTCAATGTTATTTCTTCCCCCAACTTAGTCCTTCAGAGAAAAGCTATTTAATTCATTCACCAAATAGGACTTCTGGACACACAAAATGTTCAAAGAGGAGACAAGACAAACTTCACTGGAGCAATGAAGACCAAAGACAGTCAAAGTTATCACCTCACCTCATTATGTAGTTTGTCACTGGGTGCCTAAAAATAGTCATGAGCTTAGTCAACAGAAGCACCAAAACAGAATATGTGTTAGTGTAAAAGAATATGTACAAAGGCATCCCAAGAAGATTGGGCACCTAACTGAAGACAACCCCTCCCCACCCTGGTGGGGAACTCCTTATACACACTTTAAGAATTCAATTTTAGTTAGATATTGCACAATTTAACCCTCTCAGAGAAAGCCTCTAGCAGACAGCTTTCTCCATCAGAGCACTAATTCAGTGAAAAGGTCATTCAAAGAACATCTGCACCCTTGAACATACCCTCAAGAAATGCTAAGAACTAGCCTTATGATACATTTGATCTCTCAAAAATCATTCAAGAAAAACAGAGTTCTGTGAAGATGCCAATGGCAACATTATTTAAACATACTTTTAAAAAAAGGCAACCTGGAAATATAATGGTTATAGTTTATGAACTCACAGGGCACTATGTTGTCCTCTATAAAAATAAACACTATGAAGAAACAAAAGGATAAGTGAAAAAGAATTTAAGAATATGTGCTGTAATGACAAAAGCAGGAAGTGTGTGCACACACAGGTTAGAAAGAGAAGATGCAAACACACAAACTTTTGCTTTAAGCATATGGAAACATCAGCAAAGCCTGTTCTAACAAACCCTTTCTTGCCATCTCCCGATCTTTCCTTTGTGTTCAAATAAATTTAAGTGAAAGCATATGTTGACAACCTAACTACACAGAATTGGAAGAATGCTGTAGGTCAAGGGAGTGTTATTTCAAACAGCTGAATAAAAAGGTTGGTAGCACACTGTCAACATAAAATGGCGCAGCCACTATAATATATATATATATATATATATATATATATATATATGGCTGTTCCTTACAAAATTAAACCCAAAATTACCATATAATCCAGTAAATCCACTTCTGAGTATGTCCCCCAAACACCTGAAAGCAGGGAAAAGCTATCTGTGTACTGATGTTCATAGCAGCATTTGTCACATAGTCAGGAGGAGGAAGCCACCCAAATGTCCATCGGTGGATGGATGCATAAACAAAATGCGATAAACACATACAATGGAATGCTATGCAGCCTTAAAAAGGAAAAAAAATTGTGACAAATACTACAACATGGATGAACCTTGAAAACACTATGCTAAGTGAATAAATAAGTCAGTCACAAAAGGACAAATACGTTGTTTCCACTTACATGAGGTGTCTGGATAGTCAGATTCACCAACACAGCAAGGAGCATGGTAGTCGCCGGGGGCTGAAGGCTAAGGGGAATGGGTGAGGCAGGTGTTATTGTATACCAGGTGTGCACTGTGAACTTGGGAAGATGAAAAAGCTCATGGTGCATAGACACTTTTCCAAAGAAGATGTCCGGATGGCTAAGAGACACATGAAAAGATGCTCAGCATGGCTCATCTTCAAGGAAATACAAATCAAAACCATGATGAGATTCAACCTCACACCTGTCAGAATGGCTAAACTTAACAACAGAAGGAAAACAACAGGTGTTGGTGAGGATGCAGAGAAATGAGAACCCTCTTGCACTGTTGTTGAGAATGCAAACTAGTTTGCAGCCACTCTGGAGAACAATATGGAGGTTCCTCAAAAAACTAAAAGTAGAACTACCCTACCCAGCAATTGCACTATTAGGTATTTACCCAAAGGATACAAAAAAAAAAAAAACAGATTTGAAGGAGTACATGCACCCCAATGTTTATGGCAGCATTATCAGCAACAGCCAAACTATAGAGAGAACCCAAATGTCCATCAACTGATAAATGTATACAGAAGATGAAGTATATATATACACAATGCAATATTACTCAGCCATCAAAAAAGAATGAAGTCTTGCCATTTGCAATGATGTGGATGGAGCTAGAATGTATTATGTTAAGCAAAATAAGTCAATCAGAGAGACAAATACCATATGATTTCACTCAGGTGTGGAATTTCAGAAAACAGATAAATGTATGGGAGGGGGAGAAAGAAAAAAGATGGAAACCACAAGAGACTGAGGGCTGATGGAGGGAGGGAGGTGGGGGATGGGTTAGATGGGTGATGGGTACTAAGGAGGGCACTTGTGATGAGCACTGGGTGTTGCATGTAAGGGATGAATCACCAAATGCTACTCCTGAAACCAATATTACACTGTATGTTAACTAACTAGACCAGATTAAAAAAGGGAGGGGGGAGAGAAAAAGCTCATGGTGATGGTTGTAGAACAATGTGAATGTACTTACTGTCACTTAATTATACACTTACAAATGGTTAAAAATGATACATTTTATGCTATGTGTATTTTACCACACTAAAAAAAAAATTTTTTTTTCTCAGTTTTATTGGCGGCCCCATGGCTTAGGTGGAAAAAGAGAAAGTAATTTAGAAAAAAAAAATTGGTAACATAAATCACCTGTGAGTCATTTACATGGATGTTCAACATGCCTGGTTAAACCATTTTCACCTGCTTAAGAGCTGCAGGCTTCAAATGATCATCTATGACTGCTTAGCTCTGTTTTGGTTTTTTGTGTGTTTCATGCAGTCAGTAACCCTAAGTAGCTTCTAAGGTCCTTATATTTAGCAATCACTGGTGAGCACAGGAGCTGGCGGAGAATTTA
The DNA here is from genome assembly GCF_014898765.1 of Herpailurus yagouaroundi. Classification (NCBI taxonomy): domain Eukaryota; kingdom Metazoa; phylum Chordata; class Mammalia; order Carnivora; family Felidae; genus Herpailurus; species Herpailurus yagouaroundi. The sequence continues at coordinate 53,463,772 of NW_024412391.1, forward strand.
AAACATGCTCTGTGTCAAGAACAGAACTTTCTTCAGTCACTCACCAATGAGTCAGAGTTCAAAGTCCAAGTAAAATGAGCCTAACCTTTGAAAAAGCCACTCGTCAAGTTGTGACCTCCTAAACTGTAAAATGCAAGAACTTGAAAGTAAGCAAAGGTGGTTTCACCCTCCGAGTGGTATCACAGTCCATTGTTTGCCATATATTCTAACTCCAAGCAACGCTCTCCGGCCCTCATTTGAAAATGAATTCCATGGGGCGCCTGGGTGGCGCAGTCGGTTAAGCGTCCGACTTCAGCCAGGTCACGATCTCGCGGTCCGTGAGTTCGAGCCCCGCGTCAGGCTCTGGGCTGATGGCTCAGAGCCTGGAGCCTGTTTCCGATTCTGTGTCTCCCTCTCTCTCTGCCCCTCCCCCGTTCATGCTCTGTCTCTCTCTGTTCCAAAAATAAATAAAAAACGTTGAAAAAAAAAGTCAAAAGAAAATGAATTCCAAAAGCTGATTTTCCTGAGGAGACGGATGAGAAGTAGCCTGGCACATGGTACAGGAATCTGATTTTCCCCCTTGCCCACTATCTCCAGAGGTATTTCAGTGACTACAATTGCCCGGTTGTGATCACGACAAACAAGAAGACCTCTGTTCTCTTCTCTCTCTCTCTCTCTCTCTGGGGTTGAATGGAGGCGTGGGGTAAAGGGCATTACTGGGTTGCTCCCTTAAAATTGTTCAGAAAGCATTGACCAATAACACACACTCTAATTACATTTGGCATTGTCAGGTGGAAAATTAACTGCTAGCCCCAAGCATAACAAGTGCATAGCAACTCCACACAAATCCCCTGGAATTTCCAGAAACCTGAAAAACGCGGTACTTAACTTTATTGTCAACTCTAATAATAAAATTGACATGTGAATGATCCTATTTGTACAATCACAATGTCTGAAAGTGTTTTTCTCTCACAAAATACGGTGTAAAAATGTGATTCTAATTTGTGCAATACCAGCTATGAGGTGAAATCGTTTCATACATTTACTCAGTGCATTTTCAAAAGGACGCATAAACTAAAACAGGGATAAACAAATATTAAAAAAAAAAAGGTAGGAGGAGGTTTTTGGCTTAAGGGAACTAAGATTTTAAGCCACTATTCTGGATTCTTTTCTTTTCTTTGCACGGTTGTACTCAGTAGCATATTAGTTAGGCTGAACATGCAGAACTGGTTTTCATACCAAAGTCACTGTTTAGATCACAGAGCATCTGAGATGAATGTATGCTACATGAACTCTGATTTTAGGAATTATAGCCTCACATTTTTCCCTTGTATTAGCATAATATTAAGTAAAATTTCACCCTTCATATCAAGGTTGACTGGGCAAATGTTCTAAGAAATAAATATTCCTCTTAATGGAATATGTAAATAGAAAAAAAGAAATTTAAAAAACAAGTGTAGCTTCTTTTTTTAAAATAAATGTTAGTTTTAGAAGAGAGGAGTTCTAGAGTCTTGAGTGTGCATGACAGCCGTTTGTCATAACTCAAGGACTGACCCTGATCTGAAATTCACCCTCCTCTGATGCCGTGTGTTTGTAGCAACATCTCTGTGCACGTAGGCAGTGGCCCTCCTGTAATGCTGGGATCAGCCTGACTTCTGTAGCCGCATTAGCGGCCATTTGGGATTCAGGATAGACCCATTCAGAGGCCTTTCCAGTGGGTTTATAATAAAGTGTGCAATGGGAGCTTTATCTCTGCCTGCAGAACACAAGGATCCACAGGAGACCTCCCAGAAGAGGCTAGACAATCCATCACCTTCAGATCTGCCCAAGGGAACAGCAGGCCCAGATTAATCTAACAAGGCTGCTCTTGGTACTTGAGAATGTATTATTTCTTGAATGGTTAATCATTAGCTACCACCCACTCTTAGAATGCTATAGTTTAGTAGCCCTAAAGATTCATGCTTCCCATGCCCTGATTCGTAATTGGGTTGACCCAAATAAGGTCACTGCAATTAGAGCGCAAACAGGGCTATGGAAGAGCCCTTTCCACATATAATCATTTTGTACCAAGAAAAGTATTACATCAAGAGATACCAGAATCTCAAGGGAACTTCCAAATTTAACAAAGCAAACGAGGAAAATACAAAATGCCTTAAAGTAAAGACAGTGTTCAAAAATCTCACTTGCTTCATGCATCACTTCCAATCTCATCTTATGGGATAAGTAGGAACAATGTTACGGTTGCCCAGGGCTCAATGTGGCATTGAAGGAGAGCAGACTATGCCACTCTTTGACATAAAGATTATTTTGAGCTGATTATTTTTTTAATGTTTATTTTTGAGAGAGAGCATGAGCAGGAGAGGGGCAGAAAGAGAGAGAGAGAAAGAGAGACGATCTTTGGATCTGTGCAGACAGCAGATAGCCCAATGTAGGCCTTGAACCATGAGATCATGACCTGAGCTGAAGTCAGACGCTCAACCGAGCCACCCAGGCACCCCTTGAGCTGATTATTCTTGAAAAAAAGAGGACACAGGAGCAGTTCTGCAATGAGAGTAGAGGTTAATCCTTCTTTAAGGAAAATTTACATTTATAAAGGAAATCCCTATATGTAAAGGTGTCTCCTTCTCTGCACCAGGAAGAGAATGACTCTAAATCACAAGAAAGGTAGCCATGTAGAAGTCACTGGCCAAAACCCATTTTACAAGATGTGCCTTTGTTTACAGTGCTTTTCCTGTTAACCCCTGTAACTATCCTTCCCTCCAATTTCCACCTCCCAACACACACCCCTTTCTTTAGTCTTTAGCTAAAGACAGTATTTAAGATGATGTCTTGGGCTATCATGGGGAGTTTCTCAGCTTTCGGGGGTATTTCCTATGTATACATAAGATATTCATGTTAATAAACCTGTTTTTCCCTTGTTGATCTGACTTTTCTTACACATGGTCTAAGACAAGAACTCGGAAGAGCAAAGAGAAAACTATTTTTCCTTCCTGACAGTACCATGGGAACTGCACAATTTGGTTTTCTTGTAAAATCAGCCGGTCTTCCAGAGTCATAGAGGTGACACCACCACCAAATGCTCTAAAATTCTATATATCGACCATTTGCCCCCTTTCTTGGCCTAAAACCCATCGCTGTGACAATTACCAATGAAAGACTATATAGCACATAGAATGCAAGAACTTATGAACTGTCAATAACATGAAGGAACTTACATATTTTCCACAAATAAATACGAATGACTTCTCTTTTTAAAAAAAACGCTATGGAGAATTCTCACTGGAGAAAATATTAAACACTGAAACATTTCAAGAAAGAATGTGGGGAGGACTACCAGTAGACATCAATGCTGGGAGTTCATTTCCATGGCTAGATTATACACTACAATGGCAGGACTGGACTGTCGGTCAGAGTGAATAAAGCAATAAAGAAAAGAATTCCATTTCACTGAATTCATTTAGCAATTCTTCCATTAATTTAATTGAAACATTCACACACAAAGAAAGGTTTCCATTCTTTAATTTTTTAACATAATCTACAGAACCACAATACTATTTCAAATTCAAATTATGGGAGCTCACATTCAAATATGCTTGGATTTGACGAGTTGCTGTCACAATACTGAGAAAATTCATGAAAAAGGTATTTAACAATTTGTAAGATAATCAAATATCTTTTTGCTACATGGGCCAATGCATTAATAGTAACTTGTTTAAAAATGCAGTCTTTTGGACTTCAAATTATTATAAAAGAATAAGAAGGTTACATAGCTAGACTTTCTCAATTTCCCAAACTCATTACATCTCGAAACCTGAAGCAAATGTTACACATCAGAACATTCATGAGACCATTTCTCCTTTGTACTTACCTATAAGAATCAAAAACTAAACCACACGTTCCTAAAGACATAGCTATTTCTAGGCTACATTAGTGTAATCATAAAAGACTACTGGAACTAAATTATCACTTTTATGTTAACAATTTTCACAATACAGCTTTCCTAAAAAGACAAAAAAAAAAAAAATGGGGGAATTTGGATTTCCCTTACTGAATTTAACCTAACAGAATTTCACCCTTTCTGGCTGTAATAAATGTCAACTCTTCTTTCCAGTAGGAACTATTTACACAGCACAGTGCTACATACAATTAATTATTCCAGTGAGATGTATATTTAGATTTACAATATGATCAACACAATCGTGCCATACAAAGTTCTTCTGCAGGTAAAAATGCTAAGAAAGGCCACAGTGGACAGTGCCAGACACTGTGAATACAGTAGATTACAGGTACCACTGAGGTTCAGAGGAGACCACGAGTATCTAATTTTTTTCAGCAATGGAAAAGGAAAACATTTAGAGAAACGTAAGAATAAAAAATATATAATTCCACTGTCAATAATGTAACTTTTCAGATACTGCTTCCTTAAACAGGCAAATTAGCTGAACTTTAAGTTAGAGAAAGTGAACAAGATCAGAATATGAAAGATGTTCCTTGTTTTCGCATCAAAGGAATGCACTAGGATTAGCACGAGGATCTTTCTGGTTCCTGTATCTGTAGGTCAGCCAAACACCCAGGATCTGGAATGGAAGAAAAAAAAAAAGAAAAAGAAAAAGAAAGAGAAAGTAACAGTTGTATACATTTCTTCAGTGCATCAATACATAATTCTGGACCTCTGAAGCGCTTTGCATTATTTGTTCAAAGAGGAAGAAGTTTCTTTTTTTCCTTTTAAAGTGTAGTGACTAGCCCAAATTAGAGGCCCTAAGAACAATTACTATGACTACTGTGGTAGGCCAAATAATGGCCTTCCACAGATGTCTGCAACATAATCCCCAGAACCTGACAGAATAGGTTACCTTACATGGTAACAGGGACTATGCAGATGTGATTGGGTTAAAGATCTTGAGACAGGGAGATTATGTGGGTGGGCTGGCTGATGTAATCATAAGAAGGAAGAAGGACAAACAAAATCAGAGTCACAGAGAAAGGGTGATGTGATGACAGATGCAGAGGGGACAGTCAGAGAAAGGATGCTGCACTGCTGCCTTCGACGATGGAGGCTAAGTCCACGTGCCGCCTTCGAAGATGGAGGCCACGGCCACAAGCTGCACACTGTAGGAAGCTCTAGAGGCTGCCAAAGGCAAGGAAACAGGCTCTCCCAGAAAGCCTCCAGAAGGAGTCTGCATTTGACACTTCTGACCTCTAACAGCATAAAATCATAAACCCGTGTTGCTTGAAGCAACTCTTACAAACACTGAATTGTCTGGATAGCTAAAATATCACATATTCTGATAATTCAGAAACAAGCTGAGTTGAGGGAAAATTCAGCAGTAACAAAAACCCCACAGTAACAAATTTTGCTAATGGAGATCATTAAAAAATGTTACAATTCCTACCTCCCGAAGGGCACAAAGATCCGTAATTTTAGAAAAGTACTAAGTTGTTATTGTGCTGTTTCTTACACCAGGTTTACCAAAGCGTTAACCAACATAATTTTTTTTTTAATTAAGAAATGTGTTCATTCTGTTTCTGCCCTCTCAAAGTTGATTTACTTAAAATAATCAAAAATTCCTAGACTGAAAAGATATAAAAATTTAATGGAACAAAATGAATTTCAAATTATATTTTCCACTTTAGATCTGTAACAACTTTTCACCTAAATTTTGTATATTTGACTTCATTACTACTCATGAGCCCTCTAAACTACTTCTGGAGAATTATGATCACTCCACCATTTTCTCCCTTACCACAATAATAACCCCGGTGTTGTTATAAAATTGACGACCAGCACTGATTAGTTACAACACGTAAGAGCTGATGGAACTACGATCGTTGAGGTGAATCAAGGAAAAATAAGTCTACTTTAAGGAAGTGGAAAGTTTGGGTTGAAATACATACGACAGGGGTAGAAAAGGAATTTACTTAACACATCAAGAGTACTGCTCTGTTCTTCACACTTTACAAATTCAAACAACTTCCCGAACACCCTACTTGATGGGAACTATCATTATCCTTATTCCACCAGCAAAGGAACTGAGGCCAAGAGAGGCTAAATAACCAAGTGATAGTCACACAGGTCATGAGTGCTAGAACCGTGGTTCAAACCTGGAGTGATGCTCTCAGTGTTTGTGGTTGTACGTGAAATCTAATGTGCTGAAGGCCATTCTCAGGCTTACATTCCACCTACCACTTCAACCAGGCTGGTTGTTACAATGCTCAAATATTTACACACCCGTTGTCAAAGAGCAACTCCATGGACACCCCCCAACCCGCCCAAGCATCATTTCCTTCACTCTGCCTCAGAAATGTTGCACACGGGAAGAGCTTTTGGTGAGAATTTTTGAGGTTTTAATTTTTTTTTTTTTTAATGTTTACTTATTTATTCTGAGAGAGAGAGGGAGAGACAGAAGGGCAGAAAAAGAGAATCCCAAGCACGCTCCTTGCTGTCATTGCAGAGCCCAACACAGGGCTGGATCCCGCAAATCAGGAGATCATGACTTGAGCAGAAATCAAGAGTTGGATGCTAAACTGACTGCGCCACTCAGACGCCCCTTAAATATTCTGACTATCAGCCCTGGATATATACCGATAGTGTACGTTACAGTTCTTAGGGGAAACAAAGCAAATGGGTAAAATTAGACCCTCATAATCGGAGGCCACATTTTACCAAAACTTAATTCCTCCAATTCAGCTGTAAGTGACAAAATGAGACAGTCTCTTCTTTTGGCTTATTGTTGAGCCACTATCTCATCCCTCATTTCCAGGGAGTTTGGAAGGGAGGCCACACCCAAAGTGCAAAAAGATCAAAGTTAGGTAATGGATTTTAAGCTTACAAAGCTGCTTAAAATGATTTGAAGATTTTCAAGGGTAACTTTGACTAGAAGGGATCATGAACTCAGCTGATCCTAGAACCTACATCTAGAATGCAGGTCACCAACATAGAAATTGTGTCATAAGCCTATATATTATGCTTTATGTTTATTTATTAAATATAGGAAGACAAAAGGTAATATGCCAAAATATAAAGATTGGTATTTGTAATTTTATTTAGTAAATACATGTAATTTTTCATCTTAATAATTTTCTGTATTTTCTACAGTTTCTACAAAGAACGTGTGCTAACTTTTTAACTTTTTCTTCAGATTCTAAATGGTTTTTTTACGGTTTAAGTTTATTTTCAGGCATGATAAATAGTTCAAATCAAATCAATCTGTTTCACCTATGAGAGGAAATCATTGGTTCGGTTAGTTAGCCTCATCCCTATGATTCGGTGAAATACTGAATACAACAAAAAATTGAAAAGTGAGAGTACCTATAAAATATTTACTAACCAGAAAATAGCATGTGGGATAAATTATTTTTAAAATCTCTAACCAGGTTTCAAAGGACATGGTATATAAAATATAAAGCAAGAGTCTATGAAAGAACAATGTCTTCTTACCTCTTAGATACCTAAGACTCAAGAGTTTATATTAACAGAAATGATAAACAAACAAACAAACAAACAAACAGCAGGAGGAGGGATGAATAGGCAGAACAGAGAAGACCTACAGGGCAGGACAGCAAAAAATATTCTGTATGATATTATAATGATGTCATTATAATACGTCATTATACATTTGTCCAAACCATATGATGTCCAAAAGTCAACCTTAACATAAACTATTGACTTTGAGTGATTATGATGTGTCATTGTGGGTTCATCAATTGTAACAATGTCCCACTGTGGTGAGTAATGGTGACAGTGGAGGAGACTATGCATGCCTTTCTAAAGGCAGGGGTATATGGGAATCTCTGTACCTTTCTCTCAGTTTTGCTATGGACCAAAACCTGCTCCAAAAAAATAATAAATAAAGTCTGTTTTTAGAAAAAAAAAATAGGTGGAGTGCCTGGGTGGCTCAGTCGGTTAAGTGTCCGACTTCGGCTCAGGTCATGATCTCGCAGTCTGTGAGTTCAAGCCCCGCGTCAGGCTCTCTGTGCTGGCAGCTCAGAGCCTAGAGCCTGTTTCAGATTCTGTGTCTCCCTCTCTCTCTGACCCTCCTCCATTCATACTCTGTCTCTCTCTCTGTCTCAAAAAAAATAAATAAATAAATGTTAAAAAAAATTTTAAAAAAATAGGCATAATTGAAGGTAGTGTAACCTGATGAGAACAAAACGGAGCTGCTCAAAAGAATCAAATTCAGGGCACCCGTGTGGCTCAGTTGGTTAAACATCCAACTCTTTATTTCAGCTCAGGTCATGATCTCATGGTTTGTTTTTAAATAAACATTTAAAAAAAATAAAAAATAAAGAATTAAATTCTCAAAATAAATCCCAAAATAAAAAGGAAACCAAGTAGCAAAATCCTGATAATTGTTGAATCTGGCTAATGGGGTAATGGAGATGGCTCATCCCGATTTTTTTCTATCTGTATTTTAAGTTGTTTCATGGGGAAAAAAAATCATACTGATTAAAGGAAAGGAAGAAATAATGCACAGAATTGTTTTTAAACAATACATCAATTTTCTTGTCCGATGTCACAACCAACCCACTAGACAGCTCTTTCTTGAGAAAAAGTGAAACAGAAAAAATGCTTAGAATAGGAAGAGATGTCAGGGGAGACTTCTTTTAAAAAATGAATATTAACCTTGGTCTTTATCTCCACTTTGTAAATAACAGCCAAGTGTGAATTTTTTCTTCTCACGAGGAGAAAAAAAAGGAAACTGAAAACAATAAAATATATAACATATATACATGTATATAACATATAAATATATATGTAAATATATTATATATAAAATATATAATATATAGCACATATATAATGTGCTATAGGGGTGCCTGGGTGGCTCAGTCAGTTAAGTGCCTGATTCTTGATTTTGGCTCAGGTCATGATCTCATGGCTCATGAGTCTGAGCCCATGTCAGGCTCTGCATTGACAGTGCCGAGCCTGTTGGGAATTCTGTCTCACGCTTGCTCTCTCAAAATAATGTATGAGTTAAAAAAATTTTGATACATATTGCCAACTCAGCTTTATTAAGAAATGTCCACAGAGATTGAGAATTTAATAAAGACAATGCAAAAGGAATTAGCATTCCTCTACAATTATCAAACAATATGAGTGTGGTTTTGCTTACAGACACATATATTATCTGTAACTGTATTAATATGAAAAATATATTAATACAAGTTATATAAATAAGCAATTAATAATACTGTTTACCTGTAGGTTTTGGAAGGCTAGGAACAATGGAGGATGGGTTTGGAAGGCAATTTTTCAAAGCTTTTCTTTATATGTGTATATGTGTGTATGTGTTATATACTATATATATTAAACAGTATGAATGTCTTACCTATTCCAAAATTTAAAATTATAATTTATCATACAACTCTATAAATAGAAGAGACTCTAGAAATAAACCAGTCCAAATTCATTTTATTAGTTCATTAAATTTTAAATGATTTAATGATGAAGCATCTCACCCTGTCTAAAGTTCATGCTAGATCTGTGAGGTCTTCTGATTTCAAGCCAGGGTTCAAACAATTATAATACTAAGTCTCAGTGAAAATATTCATCGATACATTCCAAAAGTTAAGGGACATGCTAAGGTAAAATGTAATGCTCTCTCGCCATATAAAATGGATCCCTATGACAAAAGTGGAAAGATAGCGAGATATTTGCACATACCTCTGTGAAGCTGAAGAAGAGGCCAATGCCACCAACAAATCTCAAAACCTCTCCAGCATATTTTCCTATTATTGGAGCACACAGTGAACATGGGTGGCTGCTTTTGACACAGCTCTGTATCAATTAAAAAAAAAAAAAAGAGGACTTTTATTTCAAAGTACAGTCATAAAAAGCCAATAAAAATTGAACCCACATAAAAATGAGTAGCTGGAATATTATACCCAGTCTGGGCCTTGGCTATTTAGTACTGTCCTAAATTCTTAGATGGCTCGCAAGATTCCCACCCCCAGTGTACACACCTTGAGTAATCACCCCCCTTGACTGTGGATGGGATTTGTGAATATGATAGACAGTCACTCCCATGTTTGCGGTGTGTTACATAAGATATCATCTTAACAGAATGGAAATTATCAAGCTGACTTTGATGCTGCCATATTGTGAGAGCAAGAAAACGGGACCTAAGTCCTACAACCACCAGACAGACACCCAATTCTGCCAAGAACCCACTGAGCTTGTCAGAGGACCCTAGGCCTCTGATGAGACTGCAGCCTTGGCCAACACCTTGATCTCCCCCAGGGGAGGTCCTAAGTGGAAGACCCAACTAAGCCACACTCACACTTCTGACCCATGGAAACTGAGATAATACACGGGTGTTGTTCGTGTGTTCCACAGCAGTAGAAAGTTAATAATCCCATGAAAGAGGCTTCATTGAGGGACAAGCCAGTTCAGGGCTCAGAGAGATGTTATAGAGTTTCCCCAAAATTTTAACACATGTGAACTTCCTAGGAGAGCTAAGCTCCAACTCCAACCTCATACAGGGGTCTGGCCTGGGACAACAGTATGGCTCTAATTTGCCCATTGCTAGCTCAGCTCCCACACAGAAGGAGCATGAAGTTGTAATGGGGAAGGAGGGAGGGAGGAAATGGGATCCACATATCCTTCTCCCGCGACATTTAAATGGTTAAAAAGCACAATTTAGGATAGACAGGTCTCCTCCCACTACCCTGATATGTTTCAAAACCAAGATATTTGTACGGCTCCTCTGCATCTTGAAGGCTGATGGGCTCTTTTCTTTCACAACTTGTTTTAGGAAGAGTTGAATGGGAATGAATTAGGGGCAGAACCAGAAACATCTGTCTGGCAGGGCCCTGGGATATTTAGCACTCTCAGCAGTAGATACTTGAGGACAGACAAATGATACAATAATGTCCATGGTGTATGTACAGCATTTTAAAAATACAACTGAGCATCAGAAAATCCATTTCTTTCATGGTAATCATTATTCATCTGTAAGCAATACATCTCCAAAAAATACATTATGCTTTGTACTTACAGCCAGACAGGTGTCATTTGGGTTATAAGTTCGAAACCCACAGCAATTTAAATTTCTCTGGATGTCATTTCGAGCACTTGCTGTATTGTTCCAACCAACTTCGAGAAGCTGACCCTAGAAAATGCATTAGTATATGCATTAAAATGTGTTATCCCTGGACAAAATGTATAAAGCTAGAGACTGCAACTTTTAATACTGAAAGTATCTAAAATAAATACTCTTTGGAAGACCATTAGAAGTTTTCAAAGGGCAAGAACTGAATCTGCAACAAAAATTAAAGCACTGTGTCTATCCCAAGAATGAAAAGTCTCAATTTTTACATGCATTTTTTAAAAAAGCACTTAGTTCAAAAAATTCTCAGACTGAAACAAGACAAATTTTCCATTGCCCCAGAGATCCTTATTCTTTTACCAATTAGAGTTTGGAAAGTGTAGTTGTTAGAATGGAATCACAAATGTTTCATTGCATAATGGTGGGGAAAGACTGGGTGGACATCTTTTAGTAGTAGCACTTTTTACCCAGGGAAGGCCAAATTCTACTTCAAGGATGCAAAAAATAGCAACACCTGATGGTGTCTCAGGGCGCCAATCAGCCCCATGAAGGCAATCGGGAACAAAAGATGTTAGGTATGTGGAGTGAAATGCCATTCTGAGCAAGAAGTTACTTTATATTCCAATCATTTCTCCCCCTTTTTTCTTACACACCCTACGTGGTCTAACAAAGCTGGAGATAAATGCCTTTGCTTACCTGTTGCTCCTCGTTCAGGGCTAAGCAAGCACATGATACAGAAAACTGAACAACGAATACGAGTAAGAGAATAATCATGTACTGAGAATTGAAGTTAAGGCATTTCTTGATACTCTTAATATAAAATAGAGGTACTGACAACATCAGAATGTACTAGAAGGGATTCAATCAGAAAACAGAACAAATGGCACCTAGAGAAAGTTCAAAAAGAAGACACACGATTGTTATTTTCATTAATACACTGTAGGTATAAGTTCATAATAAAAAATACTAATATTTAACTAACAGCTGATCTACCAGAACTTCATTTAGATTATAATAAACATTTTTACATGTATAAAACAAGAAATAAGTATAGATAAACATACGTAAGATTTCTTACTATTAAATCTAAAAAACAATCACTGAAATTCTCAACCAAATATTAACCTTCTAGAAAGGGTCTATAGGTCACTGAATCAGTTCAACGTAACTTTGAATTTGCAACACATAAAGAGGACTATACTGAACTCTCAGAATACACTCTTCACGATGGGAAAAGGAGAAAATGGAAACATATGAACATACAGTAATTTCACCGTTAAGAAACATTCCTAATGTTGATTACACAACAAACTGTTGTGATTACACAACAAATACACATAGGGCATGCTAGGAGTTGCCGTCTGGCAATTAATTTGCTAATGATAATTCCAAATCCGTTGTAAGTTATCGAAAGAATAATCAATAAAGGTAAGAACAAATTCAATTGGGGTAAAAATTCGGCTTTTAAAAAAGGATACAAAAAAAAGCAACACCTGATGGTGTTTTACAGCTCCAATCAGCCCCACCAAGGCAATTAGGAACAGGAAAATGCCCACTGCAATGACAACGCCGACCACCCGGAGGCTGGAAATCAGCCCGAAACCAATGCCCCATGCGGCGATTCCAATTAGCAACAGACTAACCAACTGCAAAAACAACCAAAAGGGCCAGGGATGGGGTAGGGGAAAAAGGAAAGAGAAACAGGGGAGAAAAACATCAATTTATATAATAATATCAAGAACATTTTTCAGTATCTTGCAAATGACTGCTCATACTCAATACTAGAATACACCCAAATCTTAGTAGATGATGTTGTTTTAACAAATCAGTCATGCTTTAAAAAAACTAATAATAATCTATGAAATTATTACGGAGACTCAGAGGTCATCTGGTTTACTAAGCCCTATATGATTTCTCCCTACGCTTTTGAAATAATGGCATATGAAGAACTTATCACTGCCAATACACCTCAATCCAACATGTTGATTTCTTCACATGGTAATCACTTATGTTTCCTTCAAAGCCCAGTTGCACTGTAACCTTCCCCATCCCTAATAAACTCTGTTCTTTAAGTATGGTTCTACTGTTCCCTTCAACACACTCACATTCTGTCGCCAAGCCTGTCTCTCCTGGGAGACTCAGAGCACTTTGAGAATGGGCCCCCATCTTCTTACCTGTCTATAGCCCTGAAACCTATCTCAGAACCCAGGCCTTATGAACAGTCCAAAATTTCTCAAGGAACTGTTGAAAATAACTTCTTTAGATGTCATTATGTATTCTATTTGAATTCAGACAGTGAAAGATCATTAAAACTCTTAGGACAAAAACAGTGTAAGAGACTTGCACTATTTTGAGTAAAATGGCATTCTGAGCAGGAAGAAATTATTTTACATTCTAATCATTTACTCATAAAATAAAATCAAGTGAAGAGGTAAGTGAAACTTACCTGTAAAACTCAAAGTTACAATTACTTCTTTAAAAGAGCAAATAAAGAGCATGCCTTAGAAAGATTATGATGAACTGATAGAAGATAAAGCTCAAACAGGTATGTGGGAGGGATGGGGTCGGTGTTGTGGGGCAGGAAGGAGACAGTATCTTCAATTCAATTGAGAGCCAACCATTTCTTGGAGCAGGTGACAATGTAATACAATTGAGAGGAATCAAAATACATAAAATCATAAAATATACTTCTAGCACCATTTCAAGACCCAATAAAATTTGTTGTGAAATATAAATCAACAGTCACTCAAATGGATTTTTATTCAAATATTTTATTTTCCATATGTAATTACAGTTTATTAACACAAATTTTAAATATCCTGGTATCTAAAGATTCTTACACGTGTCGAGACACAAGCAAAGCTGCCAAACATTGACAAATAGGACACCTATTTGTATTTTTATCCATTTATCATACAGCAGAACTTGAGAAGGAAAGAAACAGTGTGCAGTGTGACAGAACCAAGTTAGGGAGATACATGGACTCGGTGTTCTCCTCTGCAGTTATTATACACAAAAAGCTTTTGTCTTCAGAGGTTGAAGAAGAAGGAAGAAATTCTCAAAAACTTTGCCATCCGGAAGTTGCTTGGTCCCTCTCTCGTTTTCTCCAGTTCTCCTATCAGCAAGCCCGTTTGCTTCTGTCTTGTTTTTATCACCTCACTTACCATCTTCTCAGGACCTCAGGCTATCTTGGACTGAGAAAAAATCTTCTACTCCATCACCAGTGAGCTTATTTCTGACTCTATGGTATCCAAATATAACACATTTCCTTGCACAAGGTATGGAACGAGGGGAGTTCATGAAGGGACAGCCCTTTGCCTTGCCTACACTCAGCATCCTCACTGCATCGTGGGACCCAACACTTCAGATGCTCCACATTTGCAACACATCACAGTAACCTGCTGTATCAGTCAGGGTTAGCCAGAGCAAGAGAACCAATAGGATATATATTTAGAAATAGAGATGTATTTTAAGGAATTGGCTCATGCAGTTGTGGGGACAGCATGTTCATAATTTGTAGGACAAGGACAGCAGGTTGATAATTCAGGCAGGCTTTCTATGATACAGTCTTGAGGCAGAAATCTATCTTCTTTAAGAAACCTCAGACTTGGGGCACCTGGGTGGCCCAGTCAGTTAAGTGTCTGAGTCTTGGTTTTGGCTCAAGTTATAATCTCGCGGGGTTTGTAAGTTCGAGCCCGCGTCAGACTCGTGCTGGCAGTATGAAGCTTGTTTGGGATTCTCTCTCTCTCTCCCTGTCTCTCTGCCCTATACCCCACTCATGCCGTCTCTGTCTCTCTCAAATAAATAAACATTGAAAAAAAAAAAAGAAGAAGAAGAAAAAGAAAAGAAAGAAATCTCAGGTTTTGTTCTTAAGGTTTCCAACTGATTGGATGAGTCACACCACAATGGGGTAATCTGCTTTACTTAAAGTCAATTCAGTGTAAATGTTAAATCTAAAAAGTGCCTTCAAATCAATAGATACACTAGCATTCAATCAAATATTTGGGCACCACAGCCTGGACGTGACACATAAAATAACCATCACACTTCCCAACTTCAGTTCCTAGGTATGATGCCTATTTCCTAATTCAATTAAATTTGGAAGCGGGGTTATCACTCTCTAATTCTTTAAATCTTAGAGCCAAAAAGATCAGAAGCATGAATAATAGAATAATTACACTTCTTCTAACCCCCTAGTTTGTTTTTTTTTTAATTTTTTTTTAATGTGTATTTATTTTTGAGACAGAGAGAGACAGAGCATGAACAGGGAAGGGTCAGAGAGAGAGGGAGACACCAAATCCGAAGCAGGCTCCAGGCTCTGAGCTGTCAGCACAGAGCCCGACGCGGGGCTTGAACTCACGGACCGTGAGATCACGACCTGAGCCGAAGTCGGACGCTTAACTGACTGAGCCACCCAGGCGCCCCACTGACCTCCTAGTTTTAAAAAATCCTTTTGGGAATCATATCAAATCCTTACTATGTTGATGAAATTCTTACAAGTCAAATACTCAGTAACAAATGACTAGTGCTCACTATACGCTAAAGGCCAGGGACAAGCCCTACTAGAACAAAGGTGGGCCAATTTTCTCTGTAAAGGGCCAGATAGCGACCATCTGGCCTTGGGGATCACACAGTCTCTGCCACAACTATTCACCTCTGCTACTGTAACACAAAAGCATCAGCAAATGAATGAGCAGGTCTGTGTTCCAATAACACTTCATTTACAGGTACTGAAATTTAAATTCATGTAATTTTTGTATGCACTAAAATATTACTCTTCCTTTAATTTTTTTCAATCATTTGAAAATATAAACCCATTCTTAGCTGACAGTCTACAATAACAGGCAGTGGAATGGATGTGGCCCATGAGCCGTGGTTTGCGGGCCCTTGCTCTAGAAGTCAGTGTAGGAGAGAATAAAAAATTACAATGGGACAATCTCTTTATCAGACATTTTTATAGGATGGGTCAGAGGGCATAACAATAATCCAAAAAATCCAGATAAATAGAGAAGGCCAAACACTGCCAAGAAATAGTAAAGGAGTAGGTAGTAAGCCCCAAAAAATGACCATACTGTGAATATTATTTTGTAGAACAAAAGAATGAATATTATTTTATGTGGCAAAAGATGTGACTAAATTAAAAATCTTAAAAGGAGGAGCTTATTCAGGATGATCAGGTTGACCCTAAATGTCATCACAAATATCCTGATAAGACAGACGCAGAGGGAGACACAGAGAGGAGTTGGCCACGTAATGACAGAGGCAGAGAGCGGTGTGGCTCCAAGTCAAGGAATGCTGCCAGCCACCTGAAGGTGAAAGAGGCAAGGAAGAGATGCTCCCCCAGGGCTCTCAGAGAGAGTGCAACCCTGATGATGCCTTGACTTTGGGCGTCCGTCTCCTGAACTGTGGGAATAAATGTCTAATATTTTTAAGCCACCATGTCTGTGGTAGGTAATTCATCAAAGAAGCCCTAGGAAACGAATATGGAACAATTCACACGCCTGGCACTGGACAAGGCAGGAACAACTAGCTTAACAATTACAGAAACCGGCCTAATATTTTACCACTAATGAAATCCTACCATGCAGCTGGAGTGAAGTGTTCAGGGATCCTTGTCAGCACCCTCCTAGCACACCAAATCCTTTATGTACAGCAGCAACATCTCAGCAAAATGAGAAAACTGTCTTCTGCTCTCTCAGCTACCAACTTACAGGCTCATTAATAAGAATCTTTTGCCTTTTGAAAAGTAATGTCCACAACTAAAAGAGAAGGATACTTTATCACATCTATAAAATCTCAGGCTAGGCATTATGCTATTATTGGAAACATTATCTAGAACATTCTAGCGGGTATCTCTGCTCTGATTTTTTTTTTTTTTTGAAGTAGGGGAAGAAACAGCCTACTCCCTTCTATATAGCTCTCTGTCAAGAGTATTCCTCACCAAGTTTACTCTCTGTGTCTCTAACATAGTTGTCAGTCTATCCCTGTAACAATACAAAGCACTCCTCCTTTAAGAACATTGAAGAAAGTATATCAGTTCCCTATTGTCACTTTAACAAATTACTACCAGTCTAGTCGCTTAAAACAATACAAATTTATTCTGCTGCAATACTGGAGCTCAGAAGTCCAATATGGCTCTTACTAAGCTAAATTACAGTGTCAGTAGGGCTGCATTCCTTCTGGAAGCTCTTGGGGTGAATTCACTTCTTTGCCCCTTCCACCTTCTAGAAGACACATGCATTCCATTGCCTGTAACTCCTTCCACCACCTTCAAAGCCAGCAGTGCAGCATATTCAAACCTCTCAGACTACAACCTATTTTTTTCAGCATATCTCTTTCTTGGAGGATAGGCCTCCTGCATCCCTCTTATAAGGGCCTTCGTGATTACACAGGGCTTTCCCAGATAATCCAGAATAATCTCCCCATCTCAACATGTTTAATGTAATCACATTTCAAAGTTCCCTTTGCTATGTAAGGTAACATAGCAACCCATATCCAAAGATTAGGATGTACAGCTTTGGGGGCAGAGGGATAATATTCAGCCTACCTTAGAGGGTTCTGGGATAATGGGCAACTGAGCTACCATAGAATCTCTCCTACTACAAATACTTTAAAAAGACTGAAATTCAATAAAAAATATTGAAAAAGATTGTAATATTTTGTTTAAATATGTAGCTGAGCACTAAAAAACTATGGGAAAGTCCTAAAGGCCAGAAAGGAAGGGAAAATGCAAACTCAGACTGTAAGCATACAACTGGTAGGGGGTGGGCAGGTGTTCCTGGATGGGAAGGATAGAAACGAGTTCCTAGATCAGAAGAGTCCCTAAAGAGGAGGGACTTGGGTTTCAAACCAGGCAGGACTGGGAAGTGAAACTAAAGACGCTAACATAATGAGGTCTTCCAGAAAGCTATATTTTCAGGGTAAGCAGTTATAGAAACTGTACTACCACATCCAGGAAGACAGCAAACAATTTTGAGTCCTTTTAAAAAGCTTTTTGTAAAAAAGAGAAACTCCAAGCTTAGAGTCTATAGTCTAAATGTATGGAGTCTCAATGTCACTACCCAGGCGTGCAGGAAGCTTCACGCCAAGCAATCCAGATAAAAGCTCATCACAGGCAGTGATGGTATTTAGGGAAGGAAAACTCACAGAAGCAAATTCAAAATGATTCAGGGGGAACATCTGCAAGTCCTAGCCCTCACACCATTCCCAGGGAAAAAAGTAAAAACTCTGTTGTCAAAAATCACAAAACACATAAGAAAAAAAAAAAATCTACCACTAGAGAGATACAACAGACACAGCAAAAGAAGAATTAGAGTCCCCAAGACGTTGAGGTACTAGAACTAACCAAATGAGACTAAAATTATTATTATTTTTTTAAATATTTTAACATTTATTTATTTTTGAGAGAAAGACACAGACAGTGAACAGGAGAGGGACAGAGAGAGAGACACACACACAATTGGAAGCAGGCTCCAGGCTGAGCTGTCAGCACAGAGCCCGATGCGGGGCTCGAACTCACGAGCAGTGAGATCATGACCTGAGCCGAAGTTGGGGCTTAACTGACTGAGCCACCCAGGTGCCCCTAAAATTATTATGTTTAAACTGACTCAAAAGATAAAAGAAGAAATGCAAACAATATGAACAAAACAAAACCATATTTAAAAAGAGAGACTGGAAAAAGAGCCAAACAGAGCAAAGTCAAAGAAAGTAGGAAGAAGAGAAGCATATTATAAGAAGGATAAATAAAGCTTTATTAAAAAAGAAAAAAAAAAAAGGTGACAGGCATTCAGCAAAATTATTTTCTATTAAAGAGAACAAGAGTAAATTCTCCCAAATTTCCTTAACTGATAAAGAATAGCCATCAAAAACCCAAGGCAAAAATCATACTCCATGATAAAACCTGAGCAACTTTCCTTCAAAATTCAGGAATAAAACCAAGGTGCTATCACCCCTTCTATTCAGCATTGTAATGGAGATCTTAGACAACTGAGTAAGGCTGAGCACTGAACACAGATGAGAAGGAAACACAGCTCTCGTTATCCATATTAATAGGAGTATCCACATGGGAAATCCAAGAGACTGCAAATATTAAAATTGGTAAGATGAGAAAAGTTGCTATAAATAGGACCAATATACAAACATCAACAGTGTGCTCATGCATTCCCCCAAATTTTTAATGTATTTTTTCGGAGGTGATCCATAATAGCCCTGCAAATATCAGGTACACAGAAATAAATCTACCAAAAGTATTAAAGACCTTCATGGAGAAAATTATAAAATTAATTGAAGAACATAAAAAACTAAAATGAAATATAACATGTTCACGGGTGGGAACGCTGACTATAATAAAGTATCAATTCACCTCCAATTTAGCCTACAAATTCAATGTATTTCTAGTCAAAGCTCAATAAGGTTTGTTTTGGATAGAACTTTATACAACGATCCGTTAATTTACATGGAAGAATAAATGTCACCAAAGGGCTAGGAACATTTTTAAGCTTAAGTAGAAAGGCTATAGCTGTTGTACTCTTTCTCAGCCCGGCTGCACTCTCACCAGCACTATGCATAAGAAATGCTCTTAGTGGCAAATGGAAATGACTTTGTCAGTGCTTACAAGAACTGTCCCAGACTCTTTTTTGTTGCTTTCACCACACTCTGCAAAACCTGAGCCTGACTCTATATCTTTTGGGCATGTTTTATTATTTTTTTAATTAGTACAATTAAACATATAAATAAAACTAAAAAAAAACCAAATAAGTTACAAATCCAAACAAGTATCACAACTTACTGTAACAGTTTGGTAATTAAAATCAAGTCGTTGACACAAAACTAAATAAGCCAATAGTCTGGGCTTGGAAGGAGATAGAATTCCAAATAAGTAGGGAAAGAGTAGTCTTTAATTAATAGCCCTATGACAATTCCCTGCCCATTAAAACAAACAAAAAATAGCAGTAGTCCCTACCTCATGCCATAGATTTAAACCCTAAATAAAAAAGGCAAAACTTGAAGTTTTAGGAAAAAATAGAGAAAATTGTTTTGACCTTGTGGTTAAAGAAAAACTTCTTAAACACAACGCCCCAAAAATCAAATATTATACTAATGTAATGTTTACTATGTGCAAGGAAGTATTCTAAGTGCTTTACATAAAGCACTTAGTACAATAAGAGGTAGGTAATACTGTTGCCTCCATTTTCCAGATGGGGAAAGTCATGCACAGAGATGTGAAGTAACTTGCCCAAGGTTACACAGCAAAGAGGAGACAGAACTGGGGATAAGAGGGGATCTGAAGCCGGAGGCTGTATGGCTGTGGATTCTGTGTTCTTACCTATCACACTACACCTGGTGTGAAAATTTAAAACTTCTACATGATAAAAAAAAAAAAAAAAAAACCACCAGACAACTGTGGAATAAGCCTAGGACTCGAGGATATTTCCAGCACATAAATATTAAAGAATACCTGCAAAACAATTTAAAAGGACAAAAAGCACACTGTAAAGTAGCCAAAGGCAATGATAGGCAATCCACCGAAGAAGAATCCAAAAGGCAATTAACACGCAGAAGACGTTAAATCACATTATATATCAGGAAAACAAAAATTAGAACAACAGGATACCATCTCACATGCAAAAATTAGGCCTGATGACACTAATGATGTGGACAGTCTAGAACTCATTTAAGTCAAAGTGTAAATTTTTGTAGTCACTTTACACAACAATCTGGCAGCACCTAAGAAAATTAAAGAAATGTACCCCTTACTAAACCAGCAATTCTGCTTCTAGATTAATACCCAAGAGAAATACCCATGTCCCCAACTAGACATCATACATCAGGATTTTCCTGCAGTCTTGTTTGTCACAGTAAAAAATTGAAAACAATCTCAGAGACCATGAATATGACATTCATAAACTCTAATGTGATCACACAGTAGAATACAAATGATTTTAATCTATTTCTATTAAATCAATAAGTTTCAAACAGAAAAGAAATGAAACACATTACATAAATACTGATAAGACATACCACTTCATCAATTTTCAAACACATA
The DNA here is from genome assembly GCF_014898765.1 of Herpailurus yagouaroundi. NCBI lineage: Eukaryota > Metazoa > Chordata > Mammalia > Carnivora > Felidae > Herpailurus > Herpailurus yagouaroundi. The sequence goes on from NW_024412391.1 coordinate 53,484,844, forward strand.
AAAAGCCACCGTATGTTCTTTGTGGTTAATAGTTAAAATTGTCGTAAGTATATAAACATGGATGGAAATGACAGATGTTGATTTTAAAATAGTGACTACTTTCAAGAGGGGAAAAATGGGAAAGGGAATGGAGTGATCCTTTACCTGTATTGTAACACCGAACTTCTTTATTTATTTTTTATTTTTTTGATGTTTATTTTTTGAGAGAGACACAGAGTGAGAGTGGGGGAGGGGCAGAGAAAGGAGACACACAATCCTAAGCAGTCTCCAGGCTCAGAGCTGTCAGCACAGAGCCCAAAGGAGGGCTCGAACCCACAAACCGAGAGATCATGACTTGAGCCAAAGTCAGACGCTTAACCAACTGAGCCACCCAGGCACCCCTGTACACTTAACTTCTAAAAAAGTGGGAGATGTGGCAAAACACTGGCATCTGTGTAATTAGCTTGTTGGGTTCCCAAGAGTCTACCATATTTTCTGTGCACATGAAATATTTCCTAATTTAAATGAGCCTTGAAAATCTAACATCCCCTTTCTTACCAGGGCACCAATTCTCAATTCTCCTGCTGTGCCTTCCTTTGTAAATTGTTCTAACTTGCCTCATCAAACCTTTGTTCCCACTATTCCTCAAACACAGCCATATAAATCAAGATATTCTCATTCATTTCTCAAATATTCCACATTAATTTTCATCTGTGCACCTGCAAGTACTGTCCACATCTATCCTGTAAGTTGCTTCTGTTTAGGAAAAAGGAAGGCTTTAAGACAACGGTGGTATATACTTGAAAGCAGTAGCCAATAATTTGCTGAATCTTCCCTTGTTTATAACAGAAAGCAACACCCTAGATCTATCACACTTGGATGATCTCATGTGTGCAAATGACACCACACTATCTCCCCTTCCTGTATCCAGCTCTCAAACACAGGCATGTTGACACACACACATACATCCTCATCTGTAAGATGGAAGAGACCATAGATTTAACTGTCCAATCCAAAACAAACTTCGCAGTTATGACTACACTTTGTCCAGACATAAACTTAATTGGGCTAGTCAATTTTCTGATAACCCCCAAAATGTTTGTTTGTTTTAATTTTTTTTTTTTTACATTTATTTATTTTTGAGAGACAGAGCACAAGCAGGGGAGGGGCAGAGAGAGAAGGAAACACAGAATCCGAAGCAGGCTCCGAGCTGACAGCACAGAGCCCGACGCAGGCCTCCAACTCAGAGACCGTGAGATCATGACCTAAGCCAAAGTCGGACACTCAACGGACTGAGCCACCCAGGCGCCCGTTGTTGTTTTTTTTTAATAAAATAATTGAAAACAATATAAATGTTTTGTTCTGTGTGGCTGGTGTTTCTAACACATTGTAACACAAAGCCCTCAATATACACAATTTTTTTACTTAGAAATAGCACCCAAAGGTTTATGATATGGTTTTCATTAGACTTGCTTATAAACATTTCTTTGACTTACTGAAAAGAAGCCCTTTAAAGACAGTAATGCAACAATTTATTTCTGAGTAGTGGTAATTATACGTTATGGTTGGTTTGTAATTTTGAAGAGAATAGGACTGGATGAAGTCTTCCAAACTAGTGATCTAAAAATTATTGATTCCAATAAAATTAATTCTAACTGTGTAATTAAAAAGCCTAAGTTTGTCACCAGAACTTGGTAGACAAAGAAACTGCAAGAATCCTTTGTTCAATAATAACAAGTTTCCTTATGAGACCAATTGTAATAGAAAGTAAATTTAGATCTATAACAAATAGTTTCCTTCGCATGGGAGACAGAGTACTGATAAAAACAGATTATGGATCCGTTAACTCCGCAACAGCAATGTTTTTATGAGCAGGAAGCACCAACCCTTCCTGTTTTCTCTTTAAAACAAAGAAAAGTACATCACATAAAAAGAGCTTCTAGAAGAGAGATTAGATGAGCTACAATGGAAAAGCCACACCAAAGCAAGATTATAAAAGTATCTACAACTGGCATTACTTCCCCAACCAAGTCCTAAAACGAGGAGGTGGTGGGAGACACAGTAGTTCACACAGGGATGGATTGTGAGGAAGGAAGCAACAGGAGGGTGCTAGCGGAAGAGAAAGCAATTCTCAACCAGGGCTCACAAGACAGCACAAACTCACAGAACAGTGAGGCACAAAGCTACCTGGCCAGTGACATATCCCCTTCCTTAGAGGTGATAAATCAGAACGGCTAAGTCACACGCCCAACGACACAGAGCAGAGCTTTCTGCTTGGTGCATTTTTTTCTCCATATCATAGTGCCTAGCATTATATTTAGGTAATTATTAACACTGAAATATAATACTGAAGACAGTATTATACTGCATAAGATGTACTTCTTGCCTTGCACCCAGATCGTTACGGGTTTGTACAGTATCTCTTTAGCTTACTCCTTATGAGACCTGACTGCACAGCCATGTATAAAAGAACAGGGAAGTCTTCTACTCACAGGATTTTTCTATTAATTAACCACCAAATGGTAGCTTGTTCATTTTGTGCTTTCTATTTTCCTTTTACCCAACCTAGAAATGTTGTCACATAGGCCTACTTTCACACAAAAGCACACAGTGCATCGCCCAGAGTAGAGGGGAAGAGTAAAAAGTCTATCTTCAACATCACTGCAGCAGGTAAAATCGTTTAACACTAATAAACATGTACTTGTACACTTCTGGATACATGCAATGCCATTACAGAACAAGGAAAAAAATACATTGTGTATAATGTTCTTTATAATCTAGCTTAGGTTTGTGTTGAAGTACTAAAACAAAACACTAAGCTTTTCGAATGAGGGAGCTGCTAGAATATTCTAGAATTAGGAACAGAAGAACCAAATTACTGCTCAGAAGAGGAATGACCTCTGTAATGGACACATGTTTCCTTTATAAGCCAGCACATTCATCCCTTGTAAACCTTTTTTTTTTTTTAATGTTTTTTAATGTTTGTTTATTTTTGAGAGAGACAGAGTGTGAGTGGGGGAGGAGCAGAGAGAGGGAGACACAGAATCTGAAAGAGGCTCCAGGCTCCAAGCTGGCAGCAAAGAGCCCAACATGGAGCTTTAACTCATGAACCAGTGAGATCATGACCTGAGCCAAAGTTGGCCACTTAACTGACTGAGACACTCAGGTGCCCCACCCCTTGTAAACCTCTTAATTATAGTATTTCACTGGCTCCATCTGACCAGTACCGGTGGCAGAGACACACAACATAGGCCTATCAACCGTGGTTGTTCATCCTCCTGTCCACAGTTACTGGTCCATGGGATGGGTCCATAAACCAATAGGGATATTGAAAGAAAAAAAAAAAAATGAGTTTCTCCGGCACAGTAAATTACAAGCACAATTAAAATTGATTCTGCCAGTGGCCATCTTGGCACATGGTAAGATCTTCAAAAAGAATGTAAGCAAGCTGAGCTGAGAAGTAGATAAAAGGAGCAAGAGAGTTCTGACCTTTTCTGATCCCCTTGGTCAAGCCATACTTGACAATCCAACTACTGGATGTCCCAATTCTATGTATTATTTCAAGAATTTGTGCTCTCTCATCAACGTAGTCTTTAAAGCTCATCTATAACCCATCAAGAATTCTGGTTAATACAAGCTTCATCTTGCAAATGTTTATCATAAGTTTTTTCATACCTCTATACTTGTAGAGACTTTGCCTTCACAATTGAGACCACTTTCCCTACATAGACTAAATCATTCACCTTGAATGTAGGCTTTTAAAAAAAAATGAGCCCTTCCTTTTTAGCTGAAAACACCTCCCTCCCAAAAACTCTTTACTCTAAGGACAAAACAAGAAGCTAAATCAATGATCCAGAAAAATGTCCACAGCATCTTCTTTGTGCAAACACGCTCTCGAGAATTACCAAATTTAACTCCAGCCTAAATTTTACTACTGAGCAGGTGAGTGGTTGCTTGTACATGGGGAGCAGGGGCTGTGCAGCAGGAGAGAGGGATTACAAAGGAGGATAAGCAAACTGTGAGGGGTAATAGATATGTTCAAGGTCTTGAATGTAGCAATGGGTTCACAGATATATTTCAAAACTTATCAACTCTATACTGTAAATATGGGCAGCTCATGATATGTAAATAATACCTCAATAAAATTGTCTCAAAGAAAGATACACCTTTCCAAGGAAAAGCATTTTACGGTATCATTCTTGTTCTGGAATGGAACAAATCATAATGCCTGGAGTTGCTGATGTAACTTGGTGAAAAGGAAGAAAGTTACATGCCAAGGATGGTAGGGCAGGAAAACAATGAAGACTGATGCCTGATAAGATCCTTGAATTGTGCCCCTGCTCTGGACTACCTGCTTCTGGACATCTTACTACATGAAAATAACAAAGCTTACTATTTTATAAATTTTTTTTTCCAACGTTTATTTATTTTTGGGACAGAGAGAGACAGAGCATGAACGGGGGAGGGGCAGAGAGAGAGGGAGACACAGAATCGGAAACAGGCTCCAGGCTCTGAGCCATCAGCCCAGAGCCCGACGCGGGGCTCGAACTCATGGAGCGCGAGATCGTGACCTGGCTGAAGTCGGACGCTTAACCGACTGCGCCACCCAGGCGCCCCCAAAGCTTACTATTTTAAGCAGCAGTAGCTGGGTTTCTATTACCTATTGCTAATACAGTGGTCTTTGGTCCTTTTTTAAAGCCAGCAATATCAAGCCATTCTCAGGCCAGCTATCTTTTGCCTCTCATCTTAGAATAAAGTCCAAATCCCAGGCGAACAAATCCAAGGATGTGCAGAGGCTGAATTACCACTGGAGGTAATTCATTGGCCACTATTCCCCACCTCCAGCCATACTTCCAATTCTTCCAATGAGCCTTCTATACTTTAAGTGCCACACAAGCAAGGCACATGTTTTTCTGATATTCCTAGCACCTGGCTAAGTGCCTGGTACAGAAGAGGTACTTAAAATACACTGCTGAATGAGAAAGAGCTCATGACAGCACTCATTATGTTTTAAGGACAGGCAAATGCTTAGTCCCTAACCAATACAGTATTTGGGAGAAAGAAATTTAGCTTAATGATGTTCCAGATTATCCTTTCTCTATGTAAGCTATAAAAAAGATTTTCATTGTTTCATCAAATATCCACATTTCAAAATGAGATGCAAAGAAAAATGTGAATTGTTTCCAAAATATTTCTAGTTACTTCTGCATTTTTTTAGCATCTGAATTCTATGTAAGTGAACTGCTTTAAGGATGAAAAAGGAAGATAGAACATTTGAAAAGAACTGGATTCGATTCTGTAGTTAAATTATTCAAAAATGGTTTGTCAGCACTAAAACAGGAGAGAGGTTGTGATGGTAGCAGAGGATAAGAAATTCAAAACAGTAATAAGGTTCAGAGGGACTATACCACCAAAATGTACCCCCCACCCAGGCATATAAAGAAAGCAAAGGCCCCAGACTGTCTTCCCTGTACATGCTTCAACATTCACAATGAGCAATTACACTTGAACGCTCAATTCTCCCTCTGAACTTCTGCCTAATGTGGAAAACTGAAGAACAACTCAGCTATGGATGATCAAGCATGTGTTTCTACCATGCCAAACATCTGGATAGAAATCTGAAGATTCTATAAATAATCTAGATATTGCTAAATACCCAGACATTTAGTGTTGAAGCCAAGACCTCAGTTCTTTGTGTCATTTTCATTCTTCAAATGACACAAAGAAGCCTGAAGTGCATTTGTCACATATTTTTCTTCCTTATGTTCTCCCTGGTGCCAAGCAGATTTTATACTTACCAGGCACAAAATAACATATACTTATTATATAATATCTGCTAAGAAATGATATAGAAGGTATCAAAAGTAAGGGATCCTGACTTATCATGTTCCAAGGATCACAGTTTGAGGCGGCGCTCACGGCTGCCAACCAAGTTCCAACTGTATCCTACCCCTTCCTTCTCTGGAGCAGTTCTGGGAGACAAGAAATAGAGTTATGGAAGCAAGAGCCCTGCACTGACTCCTTCATTCAATTAACTAAATGTCAACTATACGTCAAGGCTGTGTTGGGCACCCAGGAAAGGAAAAGTGATTGGGACCTTGCCCATACTGCTGAGAGGTACAGAGTTGATCATATGAAAAGGAGGAGGGCAATTGCTCTTTCCAATGATTCCACTGATCAATTCTAGAATCAAGTCTTAGTCCTCATCTTACTCAACAGCATTTGACACAGATGTTCAATTCTATCTCCTTAAAAAGATTTGCACTTGGTTTCTAGGACACCAACCTCTACCAGGTTTTCCTCTTACCTTTTCTGGCTTCTTTCCTGGCTCCTGAAACTCTTACTAGCAGTGCCCCTGGATCAATCCACAGATAAGTGCTATTCTCCCTCTAACCTCACTAACTTGTGGACGTCATCCAACATAATCTCTAACTACCATTCTCTATGTTGATGGCTCCCAGGATTTAAACTTCCAGCTACTTTTCTCCCCTGAACTGCACCGTTGGTAGTCTAACTGCTACCTGACATCTCCATTTGGGTATCTGATTGGCCAATCATATCTAATACTGAACCCCTTATTTTCCTCCCAAAGCTTTCTCCACCCACAGTCTTTCCATTCCTATTAATAGAAGATCCATCTTGACAGTGGCTTAAGCCATAAATCATGAGTAATCCATGACTCCTCTCTTTCTCTCACACCTCATTCCAAACCATCAGAAAATAATGTTGTTCCATTGATATTATACTGGTACACCTCTCGCCTGAATTACTGCAGTAACCTTACATATGATCTCATGGTTCCATTGTTGCCCTCTATCATCTATTCCCAATTCAGTAGCCAGACAATCTTTTAAATGAAAATCAGGCCCAAAGCTACCAATGGCTGCCCATTTCATTCTGCATAAAAGCTCTCATGCTTCCAGGGTTCTCAAGGCCCTTCACAATCTTCACCTCAGACCTTCTCTGACTCACATCCTGTACCACTCCACACCTGGCTCGTTCTGTCCCAGTCACAATGGACTCGTCTCTGTCCCTTACATAAACCAGGAATACTCCTCTTAGTGGATCTTTTTCAAAGTTCCATCCATCTGAAATACTTTTCCTCTTTGTCTTTCATCACTTCCTATTTCCTATTTGTGTTTCATCACTTTCAAATCTTTACTCTCCTGGCCATATATTAAATATGTACTTATCCTCCCCTACCTATCCACTGCCTCACCACTCTTCATTCCTCTTACTCCATTTTTCTCCACAGCACTTGCCTACCTTCTCATAAGATATATAATGTATTTACTTATTTATCATCTAACTTTGTCCCATAAATAAAAGACCAATAAAGGCAGCACATTTTGGTTTGTTTTGTTCACTGCTCTTGATGCTCAGTCGGTATTTATTATTGGAATGAATAAAGAAAAGAAAATTATTTGGTTTCATCTTGTATTTATATTAGACTAACAGTATATTAGACTAGTAATGTGAAATCCCTAGCCAACTATGATTTACAGTCCAATTTTAGAGGAAGTGGATTTGTTCATGGGAAACGTTACAGGAAAACCTGAGTAGAAGTATATGAAATGTTGGTCAACAGTAGAGGAAAAAAGAGTATTTCAAGAAACACATTAGATTCTACGTTGGATATATAAATGTAATGCCTACTTAATATTATTTTGTAACCCAATGCTAACTTCCACGTTTTAAAATATTTGGCTGTCTTCTAGATTTAATTTTGGTCAAATTATCATTTTTATGAAGTTTTCATTAGGTATGTTTTACTCCTGGTGAAAAGGGGGCAGCCAATTCTCTCAATTTGATTCAAGAAGTATTTGAAGAGTATAGCCTCTGTGTTTTAAAAAAAGAAAATGCTACACACTGAAGGATCCAACAAAGGGAAAGCGATGAGCTCTGCCAACAACAACAACAACAACAACAAACGGTTAATGGTTAGCTGGGGTAAATAGCAAACACAAAGCAATCTACAATATGGAGAGTAGGTATGGTCAAGGGCAAAGACAGAGTAAAACAAAATCTTACATTACTGACTCTCAGCCTTCAGTGTAATTTAGAATTAGGTAGGAAGTTTTAAAAAGGTTTAAAAAAAATAATCACATGCCTTCCCTCTCTCCTGGATCTGACTGAATTAGTCTGGAGTGGCACTCAAGTATTAAGATACCCAAGGAAAAATTTAAGGAAACAACGCCTTTGAAAAGAAATGAGGCTTTATTCGAGTAACTTTACAAAGACAGGGCAAGGTACTATAGGTTGAGGGCAGGATCAGCAAAGATGGAAAGGCAACAAAGGGCATTTTGTGTGGGGAATTCTGTGTGGCTAAAATATGTAAAGGGATGCAGACAGGAGGGGTGGGTGGGGAAAGATCTTGAATGGCGTGTTAAAGAATTTGGGTTGATTTCACTAAGAGTTTTCCTCTATTATCACAAATGGGTTTGGGTCATTCATTTCACAGCCATAAAATAATTGGGAGGATAAATTCAGGTGAAGGAAGAGTATCTAAACCTAACCTGCATTCACCAGTAATCCAAATGTGTTCAAAGTGATAATAGCCCATTTTTAAACCACTTAAAACTGTGTGTAAATCAAGCCACTGACATACTCAAATCTCACTTTTCGAATTTGGGCTGAAATGCAATTTTTCCCAAAATGAATTGTTTCTTTTTTTGCAATGCCTCTTGACTCATGTTGTTAAACTTTACGAAAGTCAATAACCTCACTTCAAGTGAGAAATGGCATAAATAGCACATTTGGGTTACCATTTTTAAATCGAAAGTTGGGAAATTTTACAAACGCATTTGGCACAAAGGCAGACTATAAATATCAGCACAACAGCATCATGTGAAAAATCTCAGGTTTTGTCAACAGTGAATCATTTTTAAATTCAAAACGCAAGAAAATATTCAGCAACCACGTAACCATTTTAAATTCATTCAGCAGTGTGAACAGGAACACAGGGAAAAATCACATACACCTAACCACACATTAAAATATGAAACAGGAATAATTTGAAAACTGACGCTCCGAATTTTGAAAAATGACAAGCGTCATCATTTGAAAGTAACAGCAATACATGGGTTTTTCTTTGGCTGCAGTGCTGGTGGCATTTATTTTAGAGTTAAGACTGAACAAAATTATAGTTTTCCAGCACCCTAATGACCAGAGTGACTAAAAAAAAAAAATACAGGGGCGCCTGGGTGGCGCAGTCGGTTGGGCGTCCGACTTCAGCCAGGTCGCGATCTCGCGGTCCGTGAGTTCGAGCCCCGCGTCGGGCTCTGGGCTGATGGCTCAGAGCCTGGAGCCTGTTTCCGATTCTGTGTCTCCCTCTCTCTCTGCCCCTCCCCCGTTCATGCTCTGTCTCTCTCTGTCCCAAAAATAAATAAAAAACATTGAAAAAAAAATTTAAAAAAAAATACACAGGTTAATCATTCCATATTTACACCTACTGTGCTTCCATCATTTTTTCCCTACAACTGAAAGATTAACATTATTATTTTCAGGCCATGAACTCATGCCTCCATAGAGTCTGCTTGAGTCAACACTAACTACCCTTAAGTGTTAGAAACCCCAATAGCCTAAAAATATTTTCATCATCACACGCAGGTTTGTAATTCAGAAATTTAAAATAAACTTTTTCCACTTGAGGCTGAAACAACTTTTTTTTTTTTTTTTTTTTTTGGCTTTCTGTAGTACATCCAAAGCGTTTGCCCACATTTTTCCATTTTATCCTAAAAACTCATTGGGAAGAGTGAAAAATATCATCACCAGTTTATAAATGGAAAAACTGAAGCTCAAATAAAGTAAGCTGTTTGCCCAACGATAAATTCCAAGCAAGTTGTAGAGCTGGTATTTAGACTTACGTTCTCTTCCTGAATCCAATTCTTTTTCTCCCTACAGACTGTATAGATGTATTTTTTATCTATAAATATGGTATGTTTTATCTATTTTAAGACAATCCAATTTCCGAGAGAGAAAGAGGTAAAATCATTGTAATTCAAGGTCTTAGAATGGATGTAAATCAGTATAATTTTTGATGCTGTATGGAGATTTTTCCCAAAGCAACCAAAGGTATAGGGGAAAAAAATTGCAAAAAATAAAAGAAATCAAGAAAACAAACTTGGAAAGAATTTAAAGAATGAATATGGAAAAAGAAACAAACTCCTGAAATGACCTTTCTCATTTTAAGACTAGTTATTTATGTTCTTTACATTCTCAATTAAAACTATTCATACATGTGCATGTGTATTTTATATATATTATATATATATTGAAAATTAGCACAACTCCTTCAAGCCTCTTCTTCTCTGTTTAGGAAGCACAAGGAGATAAATTATAAATCTTATAAATGTTAACATATTTTAGTATAACATTTATTTCATATTCTGAAAATTCCCCATAAATCATAAGTATAATTTTATATATTTTTTTAATTATTTATTTTTGAGCGCATAAGCGGGGGAGGGGTAGAGACAGGGGGAAAGAGGAACAGAAGTGAGGTCTGCACTGTCAGCAGCAAGCCCAGCCGGAAGTGGGCCTCAAAGTCAAGAACCCCAAGATCATGACTTGAGCCGAGCTGGATGCTCAACTGACCAAGCCACCCAGGCGCCCCTTATAATTTAAAAAAGTTGTTTTTCATGATTTGTCAGAACATTTCCAACCAAAATTATTTTCTAATAAACCATGAAAAATAAAATAGACCATTTTCCCAGAGTAGCTCTCATTTGCATTTATATCCTAAGCAGTATGAAAAAGTTTCACACTCTTTCTATGTTTCCCTTGACTCTATTACAGCTTCTTCCCTTCCCACTTCTCTAATCCACAAAGATGTCTCCTAGTCCTAAATTTTACGTCAGCTAACGTCAGTCCCTCCCTTATATCACATTTAGTTTTCCCACTTCACGAATCCCAATTAGATCCTGTTTTCACAGAATTGGTATTTGCCTTTGTATGTGTTTATTACCTCTCAATGTTCTCAGTGGGAAATACACAAGGCAAATTTATTCACTGAACAAAGCTCCTGAGGTCATACGGAAAAAAAAGTACATTTTAAAAAACGAGGCTTCACAAAGCGCATTAATTTTAAAGCCCAGTTTGGTTCACTGCTGTCTTCCCAGGCTGAGAACAGTGCCTGTTATAAATAAATAAATAAATATTTACTGAGTGAAGAAATGTTCAGTTACTTTAATACGAAGTTCTGAAGCAAGCCTTTCTTTTTCTCATAACACCATGAAAATGCAGGGAAGAGAACTCGGCTTCTCCTCTTCCTACCATATCTATAAACAGTTTATATTCACTACACTAACTTAAACTTATTCAAGGCTAGGGATCCTATTGATTTAAAATGACCCAACCATAAATAACAACAAAAATCAACTGTTGTTCCGTTGGCTAGTGATCAGAAGTCCAAGACAGGTTCAGGGGAAGTTCCTTCCAAGCTATTTTAGTGACATGCATTCTGGTCTGATCATGAATTCTGCTCTCAATTTAGGCTCACCAGCAGGCCACTTGAGCATGTGGACAGTTGGGCTTGTAGAGTCCTAAGTTCCTCAAGAAAATGCTTCAACACAAAAGCAGGCCATGGCCTTTACACCTGCCACTCCCGTATGCAATCCTGATCTTACTAACACTTTCAGGAATGATCTCAGACTCATCTTGCAACTTTGCGCCTATTTTAGAGGTAGTTACCCTGGTGGGATTGGAACCTATGAAAGGTCCACCTAGTTCCACCTTAGAAGGAAATGTCTCCTCAGTCTTCACCCTCAATCCTTCACCCTCAATCCACCCTCAACCTCAATCCTCAATCCTAACTACTTCACATTTCTCATCTTAAAATGTTCCAAGGAAGATATGGAATCTAAATAATAGTAGTGGCTACTGTCGGCATCTATTTAAGACCTGGTCCAAATTGTATGTCTCATTCACCTCCAATTTAAACTGCTGAACTTACTTAAGCTTGTTCACAATGTATAAAGAGTAGACACTAATTCATCTTAAGAAATACCCGTTTTATCTAAAAAGTCTAGGATTTAATAGGGTGCTAACTATTATATAGCCTTGTGGCTTCTAATTAAGGTTTACTACATAACTATTAAAAATCAATAGAATGCATTCTGAAGGCCAATAAGTTGGAATAGATATAAAAATCTTAAAATGTTCCTTTAGATCACCTTTCTCCTTGCTTTCCTGATACACACTAAATACAACCAAAAGTGACATATCTTGAAAACAACTAGACTTAAAAATAACTTGTCTTTTAACATGTATATATAATATATATTATACATATATATGTGTGTATAGATATATAGATATACATACATAGATTGCACATTAATTTATATAGACCCCACAGCCAAGTAAGCATGCAAAGTAGACTTTCTAATGTGTGTAAGCAGATATTATAAGACTAAGTGTCTGGGGAACAGGTGACCAAATCATGGGGAGAGGGCGAAAGTCAGGGCACAAAATGATGAATTTGAATAGCAGGCCATTCATGCTAAGAAAAGAAAATACCTGGAGAATTGGTCAGCACTTACTTAATATACAGTCAATAAGATAAGCATGCTTCAAGCAAGACAAAGGTGAATTTTGGTCTGAAACTTGACATGGTTCTCCAATTACAAGGAGCTGAATCACCAGGTGTTTTACAATTTTTCTCCCGAGTCTACTATCTGTGACCGTGTTGATTAGATTCCTACTAACTAACCAGAAAAGCATACTTGATTCCACTGTCTTGCCTTCAAAGCTTTGCAAGCATGTTCATGTACAAAGGAACATTAATGGTAAACCAATCCAGCCTCTCTCTCCTGTTGGTGACCACAAGGCAGCCTCTCCATTCCTAGGATGTAACCTAAGCTTGCACAGATGGCCTAGCTCGCTGCTAATACAGGAGAACTGGGTTTGTTTTCAGGGTGGGTGCTGCAAACCAGCAGGTGTATTTATAGAAGGGAGATAGACTATGATGGAGGGATGATGACAGAAGAGGAAGTTTCTTCCACCTGGGAGAGAAGCCTTTGGAAAGATCTGGATCTCACAGCCTAGGTTCTATTCCTGACTTGCCAACTTATTAAAACCTTTTTTGGTCTGTTATCTTATGTTTAAGATTTACACCATGCCCCTTGCCTCAGATGGCTGTCAGAATGAGGAATGAAATCATGAATGAAGACCTGGGCTGTGATAGGCAATCAATAAACGGCAACTGCTCCATTCGCCCAGAATTGCACCTCAAAAATCACAGAGGTAGACTGCACCATTAAAACTAAAAGGCCCAAGCTTATTAGCAGAGAAAGGAATGACTTGGGTGGAGGCTTGCTTATTTACTGGAGGATTTTGCTTAAAATGGAGTTAGGATATTAATAAATCGGGAGACCACATGGAAAAAGCATCCAGTATGAACAAACTGACAAAAAAAAAAAAAAAAAGGCATCCCTTTATGTAAGCACGAAACAAACTTCGGAAGCTGCGGATATCCTGTGAACCTACTCGGTGACCTCAATTTAAATCACAAGAGCACGGACAGCTAACCAAGATGCACACCATCCATATGCCGCCTTGTCAGTTTCAGATCACGCTATTTTTGCAAAACTGTCCTCAAACCTGAGGCTGCTCTCCCGCCTCCAAACCCGCCCCAGACGGGGTTGGAAGCCAGGAGCGAGTATCCGAAGGGATAAGGATGGTAAGTGGAAAGGTCTGGTCAAACGACAGAAAAACAAGGCGGTGGGTGAGGGGGCGGGGTAGAGCAATGTGGCAGAGACGCGGCCAGTGAGCCAGAAAGACGGCGGCTTCACAATGAGGGAAAGGAAGAGACTGCGACAAGAGCCGGCTCCTGGTCTCCGGCGGGGAGTGATGGTGAGGTCAGGGGCGCGCAGAGCGTGGGAAGACGGGAAGAGGTGCGGAATGAAGTCAGAGTCGCTGGTCAGGCAGGGGAACCAAGGAGCAACCGAGCAGGTGCAAAGCCCGCAGGCGGGGAGGAACCGATTCAGGGTACTCACTGTGTACAGCAGGTTGAGAGCGCACAGGCAGTTCTTGGAACACGCGAAGCCCCCGCAAACCATGTTGGAGCCTGTGGTTGCCGAAACCGCAGGTAAACGAGGCTCGGGCGGAGCCTCCGGAACAGCCTCTTTGTCCTTGCCTTTGAGGCCTGGCCGAGGCCGGGGTGGGAGGCCTGGGCTGCGGCTGCAGTGCGCTGCGCGCCCGCCGCGGCTCGAACCCGCTCTGGAACCTGCGGCCGCAGCAGCTGGAGCCTGAGCCCGAGCCCCGCCCAGCACCCCCGCCTCGCCCCGCGCGCTGATTGGCCGCCGGCAGGGAACAAAGGTAGAAATATGCAAATAAATGCGCTCCGCCTGCCGGCAGCCGGGAGAGGCTAGACGGCCCGGGGCCGAGGGGGAGGGGGTGGAGGCCGTAGGGGACCTAGCTCGAGGCCAGACCGTGTGACAGCGGCCTCCCTGTCGTTTCCTGGGGAGCAGGTGAGGAGAAGAGGGCGGGGCTCGACGGAGATCCACGCTGGCAGGGAGAAATATGACAGCACCTCTCGGTTCCTGGCCCTGGTGGATGACGTGGCACCATTTTGAATGAGATTTTTAAATTAAGCACCTGGCCTTGTTTGAAGGAAGGCAGGAATAAATGGAGAAATAAATAAACGAATGTGAATGATTTAAAAGAGAGAATGAAGTGGGGGAAAATAGAAGTAAGGAAATAAAGGAAGGAATAAAAGGAGAGAGCGAATTCTCGGCTTCTCTAGGAAAGTAGGTACAGTACATGGCCCATAAATGTGACTCCTGTCACGTCAAATTTATCCTACAGGAATTTCCAAATACTGATAAACTATGAATACGTGCATGCCAGAGAAAATCAGGAGAGATTATTTTTGTCTTTCAATACTAAATATCAATAAATTTTTCTTTTTCTCCCAAATAAGAATTGTGAAAAATATTTAAGTGATACAGTTCTCACCTCAAGTCAGTCCATTATCACTTTATTGACTGTCTATTGCGGAAATGCATCTTGTATCCTCAGATTTCTCACCTATAAATTGAGATATTATGTTAAGCACTTTTTTGCACAGTGCCTGGCACAAAGTAAGTGCTCAATAAGTGTAGGCCAGTATTAGTAGATCTAATAGGCTTTTTTCTTTTAATGTTTATTTATTTTTGAAAGAGAGAGAGCACAAGCAGGGGAGGTACAGAGAGAGGGAGACACAGAATCTGAAACAGGCTCCAGGCTCTGAGCTGTCAGCACAGAGCCTGAGGCAGGGCTGGAACCCACAGATGACCTGATCTGAAGTCAGATACTTAATTGACTGAGCCACCCAGCCACCCCAAGACTAATAGTTTTCTAATGCCTACTGTGTTTCAGGCACCTAAGCTAAGCTAGTAAAGGCTTGGTTGTTTCATAGTACCATCTACCAAAACAAGTTCTTATAAAGAAATGTTCAGATATTTATATGGAACCTAAAGGTTCATACTGAGTAAATTATGTGATAGCAAATGCTAAATATATGGATTTTTTTAAATTTATTTATTTATTAGAGGGGAGCAGAGGGAGAGGGAGAGGATCCAAAGCAGGCCCCATACTGTCAGCACTCACAAATGGAATGCTGGGATCATGACCTGAGCCAAAATCAAGAGTCCCACGCTTAACCCACTGAACCACCCAGGTGGCCCTAAAACATATGTTAAGTAGAACACTACACTTGGTTGAAATAGTTAGTGTTCTTGGAATTTCCTGCTCTGTCTTCTAAGCTCTCCTTACTTCCCCAAATCCCACCACACCAAGAAGGCTCCATTGATTCTTTTGCTTTTCTATTCCACATTAATCTTTTCTGTACACCCCGAAGTATTCCGAAAATCACTCTAGAAAATGACCATCCAACCCAAACAATACAATGCTGCTCAGCCTTCCACTGTAAAAGCCAAAAACTTACTAAAGAAGTCCGAGCGAGGAGATCGGTTCATCCACTTCTCATTCCTGGAGGCCACCAATATTGTACCACTTCATTGCTCCCCCTAGTCATGGCAACTCTTTTTTTGTCTCCTTCATAATATCTTCTACTATCTCCCTGTGGACTGAATCTCTTTGTTTATCTCAACGAAATGCCAAATATTGGTTAGGGGTCCAGCAGGAAGGATATAGTTCATTCAAATAGCATAATTGAAAAGATTTTAATAAAGAGACTATTTTTTAAAGTGTGGACAAAGTTAAAGGAAGCCAAGAAAAAATAATGGAGCAGCTCAGCTCTAGCAAGAATGGGTAGTTATGATTTTCCTGAAGTCTAAAGGGGAATTTAGGGAACAATTACAGAAGCCGGGCAAGAGCTGTAGTGGTAGAAGCATTCCCTCATAGGATTTATGGGCTTTGATGGGGAAAACCGAGGAACTACTGCAAATTGGGAGGAGGGTGGGAGGTAGTGAACATGATGAATTTCTCCTTAGGATTTATAAAAGACCAATTATTTCCATCCCAATAAGAATGAGCCAGATATGTTACAAATTCACAGTTTAAAACAAAACAACAACAAAAACTGTCAGAGAATTGAAGACCTAAAGACATCTGAAAGAACGAAAATCCGGGAAGTAATAAGACAGTCTTAGGAAGAAAAGTTCACAGTTGCCATTATCTTCTGTGGGTTGGCTGTAGAAAGAAGACTGCATAGAGAGGGACAAAGAGAAATGAGGTGATCTTTTAACCATGTTTTATTGCCCATGTGTGAACTGGTGTGACAGTGTATAATCCAGGGGGCTCCAGCTACAGAGTGAGTCTATGATTGCTTGCCAGATTTAACCCATGAACCTTCACTTAGTACAGGGGTTACAAGTTTCAAAGTCTGTGGTCAGAGAAGAGTACTCCTTCCCCAACTATCTCAAGGTTCACAGATCTTCCCCAAATACAAGAAAGTGGTTAACAGCTGGATCAGGATGGGCAAGACAAGAAAGACCCCTATGGAGCAATCTGACTCTTGACCTAATCCAAGGCATTGGCTACTCAAGGCTAAGGGGGTAGAAGAGAGAAATCCCCCTATGATATATTGTAAGAATCCTCCATGCCTGAAATAGAACAGCAGGATAAGGAGAGATCTTACAAAGACATGACTGAAAGCAGAGAACATGACTGGAGAACAAAGACCACTCCACAGCAAACAAAATGGCAGCAGCCAGGTTATAAAACAGAGAACTTCCAAGGTTCAGAAAGCTGGTGACTGAGCACAAAGTACAAAGCGTTCTCCATACAGACCTCCTTCCTGTAGAAAAAAGGTCTTGATCAAAATATTTGAAGCCAATGCTGACTGAATCTAATTAAACCTGTATTTTTTCTTCTATCGAGGTAGGCACCCAGCATAGCAGCCTGATAGAATAAGGCCTGTATCATTTAATACATTCTCAACAGTTCTTTTATATACACTCTGTGACACACAATCAAAAATTATGAAAGGTGTGGATAATCAAAAAAAATTGGCTTATGGTCAAAAGAAAAAATGATCCATAGAATCAGGCCCAGAGATGATCCTGATGTTCAAATTTTCATACAGGTCCTGAAAACTAAACATGATAAATGTGTTAAAGATTCAGTGGAAAACATGCAGGAACATATGGAGAATTTCAGCAGAAAGATCAAGATTATTGGAAAAAATGTAAATGAAATGAGAAATACAATCAGAAAAAAAATTTAATGTGATTTAAGAAAACTAGATAAAACAGAAGAAAAAATTCAGTTGAAAGAGAGATAAATAGAAATTACTCAGACTAAAACACAAAGATTAAAAAAAAAAAAGTGAAAAAAATGGTTCAGAGCCTCTGATACCTTTAGGACAAAATCGAATAGTGTGTTTGCAGTTCCAGAAGGAGAAAACAAAAAAAAAAAAAAAAAAAATGGGACAAAAGACATATATAAAGAGAATAACGGTCAGGAATTTTCCAAAGTGAGTAAGAGATATCAACTCACAGATCCAGGAATGGTCACTTCTACCTACTGGTATGCCCACAGCAGTATGAGCCTGCCCCTCCTCCACTTTCACTCTGTCTCTCTCTCTCTCTCAAAAATGAATAAGTATTTAAAATAATTAATTAGTTAATTAATTAATTAAAATTGGGTCTCCTAAGCATATTGTTTTTAATAGTTTTAGATGGAAATAACAAAGATAAACTAAATTAATTAGTTTTACATATAATTTCTTGGTCCTTGAATGTGAAATGAATTTTTAACAATTTAGGAGATTGCTATACTCCTCTCTCCTTTGTTTTAATTTTTTTTTTTGCTTTTTTGCTTGTTTGCTTTCTTTTTTTTCTTTTTTTTTTTTTTTTTTTTTAGCCAGGGAAACAGCATTCTTGTGCGTTAGTCCGGATCCTCTGAGAAACAGACACCAAGACTGTACTAGATATGCAAGAGATTTATTGGAAGACACATCTGTGAGGTTTCCCAGGTACTACAGAAGGCTGTGAGCACTAAAAGAATGCAACAGAGGTCTGACTTCTGTGAAAGTAAAGAGGGAAGGAAAGAAGGGAGAGAAGGAGGGAGAGAGGAAGGTGTTAGACTTCAGGGCAGTTTTAAGAAGATTTGGCAAGGCCAGCAAAGAGTCTTTGAGTCAGATGTGCAAAGAATCTAGCACACTCTCCTGAAATGCAGCTGCCTCAGTATCCTTGCCACACTCAGTCACTGGCTAGAAACATCAGCACAAATGCAGTGATGGACATTGGGACTGGCTTCAATTATGCTCTCCACAATAGATCTGAGAGGTCCATTTTCTTGAAAAATAAGTCAAACTACATTTTCCCCTAAAAATATTTCCCTAGTCACATTTCAAACCGTCTTTGAATTTTTCAGTCCTCATCATTTTATCAGGGAAGGAAATTCTCTAACTTCATCTGGGTAATCCACTTCAGGCTGTAACGAACATTTAAAAACTCTTCATGGGGGTGCCTGGCTGGCTCAGTTGGGAAAGCATGTGACTCTTGATCTTGGGGTTGTGAATTTGAGCCCCATGTTGAGTGTAGAGTTCACTTAAAAATAAAAAAGAGTCTATTTAAAAAATTTTAAACAGGGGCGTGCCTGGGTGGCTCAGTGGATTCAGTGTCGGACTTTGGCTCAGATCACGATCTCATGGTTCATGAGTTCGAGCGGCACATTAGGCTCTGTGCTGATAGCTTGGAGCCCGGAGCCTGCTTCTGATCGTGTGTCTCCCTCTCTCTCTGCCCCTTCCCTGCTCATGCTCTGTCTGTCTCTCTCTCAAAAAAACAAACATTTAAAAGACAGATTTAAAAAAAATTAACGAGAATAATTTGTTTTAAAAAATTTTTTTAATATTAAAAAATAAATTTAAATTCTTCATGGTTTAGATTTAGCTTGATATTATCTTAACTTTTTTATTTGAATCTTTTTTTTTTTTTTTAAAGAGAGAAAGAGAGACAATGTGTGCACACAAGCAGGGCAGAGGGGCAGAGGAAGAGATCAACAGAGAATCTTAAGCAAGTTCCATGCTCAGCACAGAGGCTGACATGGGGCTCCATCCCATGATTCCAAAATCATTACCTGAGCTGAAATCAAGTCAGCCACTCAATTAACTGAGCCACCCAGGTGCCCCTTAATTTTTTATTATTTTTTGCCATTCAAGTTTAAGGTCAATATATATATATATATTTTAATTTTTCTTTATTTTTTTTAAGTATTTATTTATTTTTGAGACAGAGAGAGACAGAGTGTGAGCAGGGAAGGGGCAGAGAGAGAGGGAGACACAGAATCGAAAGCAGGCTTCAGGCTCTGAGCTGTCAGCACAAGAGCCTGAGGCGGGGCTTGAACTCACAAACTGTGAGATCATGACCTGAGCTGAAGCCATACACCCAACAGACTGAGCCACCCAAGCGCACCTCCACATTTTCCTCTTAATAATTCAATACGAGGATTTCATTGTTTTCAATAAATCTTAAACAAAACAACTCCTAAGCTTTTGTACAACATTGTTAACTACTCTACCAAAAAACTTTTTAGACTTCTCAGAAATACGAATATGAAATTGTTCATGCACATTTTATGGCCACATAAATAATATAGCAATTTTAAAACACTTCAACTACAGTACACCTTGTTATAGCTAAACCCCAGTATATTGCTTTAACCAATAAAATACTGTTAAATAAATTAAATGCCAATTCCTAAAATGTCTGTCAATGGTTTTAACTAAAATTGATCCAGCTAAATGATTTCTAATGACAAATACGTTTTTTATTCCACATTTTTTTTTTTTTGTCCATTATTCTCTGATATTCTTCTGTCTCCTGGACAAATAAAAGAAAGGACTGTAGAATCTTCTAGTTGAGATGATTTGTAATCTTTTGGATCCGGTGAAGCATAAGAAGGGAACTTCTTGGCCAAGAATAAGACAAAGCAGCTGATCAATTGTTACTTCTCTCCTTCCAAGTCTCTCTCTTCCGCTATTTTCCCTGTTATCCTTTTTGATGTTTTGCCAGGTTTTAGCAATTGTATGTGACATACTCCTCCATCCTACAATAATATTGTCTCCCTTTTGCTACGCAGAATGTTTCAACATTAATGCCAAATGACTTCAAATGATAATTCATTTTCAGAGAAAGTTTTTCTTCCAACCACAAATTAAACTTGAAGTTTTTCTTGCTTTTACCGACTTCTTATTTCCTTCTATGTAATGTCAATGGGACTAAAATATATGCATATATGTGACTATCTTGTCATATGCTATGGCATTAAAATCTCAATTCTAAATTTCTGTGACCATTTGTAGTAGCAAATTCAGCTTTTATAGCATTGCAGAGAATTCCAGGGCCTAACAGGCAAATCCAGCTTGACGGCCAGACAAACCAACCAGACCACCGATCAGCTGCCTGTAATGAGGGGGGACAATCAGCTTTAAGCATGAGATAATCTGCTTACCCTTTGCCTCGGTTTTCTCCACATCTTCCCTTCCATTTTTTTTTCATGTGCTATATTAATGATGTACCAATGAGAGTACAATTAGAAGTAAACTGATGATATTTTTAAGGTTCCATCACATGAAAGAAATTTCTGGAAATCTAAGGCTTTCCATTTTGAGTACTGTAGATCAGTATGTATTGCATTTATTTAGTCCAGTGGCTACTTCAGTAAATACGTAATTTTTATATCTGAAAGCTAATAATAATACTGCCTTCGTTAAGACACATACATCAGAGAAAAATAGGTAAAAAATGAATAGGAAAAGGTACAATTATAGGGCTCAACTGAATTTATTAAAATAAGCTGTCATTATGTTTGAGAAAATGAAAGGAAATCTGACATTTATAAGGGTGACCAAATGTACTTAATTTTTTTTAAAGTATCTTTCTGACTCTTACCTATAAACAGTTTATGAGTTCTAAAATAAGATTGATATAGTATAATGCAGGTCCTGGCACACTGGAAATCATTCAAGCTGGAAACAACTCAGATATCCATCAGTACCGGAAATAGATAATGAAATCATGGTACACTCACATAATGGAAACGTATCCCAAACTGAAACTGAACAAAATACAGCTACCTCCATAATATGCATGTGTCTTACAGACACTGGGTTAAAAGAAACCAGAAATACAAGAATGTATAGTGCATCCTTCCATTTATATAAAACTCAAAAACATCAATTCTAATGCAGTATTCAGAGATGAACGCTCAAGAGGCAAACTATAAATAAAAGCAAGGAGTGGGTAACCATAAACATCAGGATAGTCATGCGTTTGGGGAGGTATGTGTGGAAACAGTGATTGGAAAAGGGTGAAGGGGGTCTCCTGGAGTGTCCTCATGTTCCTCGAGGATCCCTTTCTGATGATTACTCTGATGAAGAGTGGAGGAGGGGAAAAAAACTTACAGCCTTAAGTACGAGTAATCTGAGATTTTATATCATATAAACGATATTATTGTTATTCTAGAAAAAATACAAAAAAAATCATCAGTGTATTTTCAAACTTAGTTTCTTGCACAAATTTTTCTTTTGAACAGTAACTGTTTTTTTAGGGAATGTAGCTGATAAGGTGACCTTTGTCATTTCACATCAGAGGGTTTTGTATATTAACTGTTGCTACCATAAAGTGCCAATTGTGTCTCCAAGATATTTTTGGCAAAGTCTAGCAGGTACAATTTAGGGCAAAGAGACCTAGTTTTTGGAAATAAATGTGTGCCAGAGTTAAGTCATATCCTATTTACACAAGTTTAAGTATACTGGCACATGTTTAAAACTTTCCTGAAATAGGAAGCATGGTAAATTTTTTGAGACCATACACTAGTCAGAAAATATTTTCATCCTGCTTTCTCATTTTATTAATGGCTCCTAATGTATTGAATTCTAGGTTGGAATTTGTTTCTCTTTATAAGTTTGAAGGTCTTTCTCTAATAAATTTTATCATGCAGTGCTTTTGAAAAATCCAGCCTTTCTGATTCCTGATACTTTGCTTATGACAATTTATATTTTTTGTTCTCTCTTTGGAAGCTTGTAAGACCTTCCCTTTGACTGCAGTGTTCTGAAAACTTGGAGGAGCTCTTTAAGAAAAAGGATACTAGAGTACAAAAATAAAATTAAAAAAAAAAAAAAAAACTTAGGTGCAAAAAGTAATTGTCTAAAATGGAAAAAGAAAACACAGCAAATTATAAATTTTTAAAATAAACGATAAATTCTACAAACCTCACAAAACTCATATTGTTTTTACTAACCACTTATCTAACTCTAGAATACATTTTCCCTACTCTTTTGTCTTCTTACTCTGATTTCTTCTTTACATGACAACCATTTTGTAGTATTTTCCACAAAAAGGATGGAAACATAATTCAGTGTTTCCTCTAGCATGGTTGATTGAAATCTATTTTTTATTATCAATAATTTAGTTTAACATTTTCTGCTTTACAACTTACAATCACAATGCATTATTGGTAATGCTATATAAATTTGGAGGAAACCCCTAATCATTATCTATTTCTACATAACACATTACCCCTAAATTTAATAGCTTAAAACAATAACCATTTTATTATATCTCACCATTTTATAGGTCAAGAATTTGAGCAGGGCTTGACTGGCCAATTCTTCTGTTCCGTACAGAATTGACAGGGTTGTTTGGTGATATTCAGGTAGCAGCTAAGTTGGTCTGGAGGGTCCATCCTCACGTCCTGGAGTTCACCTGAGACACCCCTTCTCCATGTCATCTCAAGGCCTCTTCATGTAGTGTCTGTGAATTGACTACATACGTGGCTCAGTGCTCTAAAAGCAAGGAAGACAGTAATAATCTTCTCAAAGATGGGACTCAGAACTGGCACAGTATCACCTCCACAGAACTTGTTGGGCAAAGCCATCACAGGCCAGGCCACATTCAAGGGAAAAGGAAAATAGACCCACCCTCTTGATGGGAGTGTGGCAAAGATTTTGTGGCTTTAATTATACCACAGTGATTCTATTTCAGTTACCTATCAGCTATAAAACAAACCACCCTCAAACACCAAAGCTTAAAACAATAACTTGTGGGGCACCTGGATGGCTCATTCCGTTAAGCATCCAACTTCGGCTCAGGTGATGATCTCACAGTTCATGAGTTTGAGCCCGGGTCAGGCTCTGTGCTGACAGCTCAGAGCCTGGAGCCTGCTTTGGATTCTGTGTCTCCCTTTCTCTCTGCCCCTCCCCAGCTCGTTCTCACTCTCTCTGTATCAAAAATAAATAAACATTAAAAAAATTTTTTTAAACAACAATTTGTCATCAACTGTTATGATTCTGTGTCTTTTGTGTATTCAGCTCGGCATTTCTCACTTCAGATTTCTCATTCTGTTGCTATCAGTTGGAGACTGTTAAAGTGATCGGAAGGCTCAAAATGGCCAGATATTCAGGATGGCTTCCTCACCACACGTCTGGAGCCTCAGCTGGGATGGCTGAAGCAGGTGGAGGATGCAGGCTTTTCGCATGAGTAGCATGAGCTTCCTCACATGGCAATTTCAGGGTAACTGGACTTCTTACACAATGTATTGCTGCTCCTGGAGTACGTGTTCCAAGAGATCCAGGCAGAAGCTGAAAGACTTCTTGGAACTTAGCTTCAGAACTCCCCTATACTACTTCTACCATATTTTATTTGTCAAAGCCTGATATGGCCAACCCAGATTTAAGCGGAGGAGACTATATACAAGGGCATAGCCGCCAGGAGGCATTTGGGCTATCTTTGATGCTAGCTGCCACCACTTAACAAATTTCTTCCAATTCAAGGCATTTCATAATCCTAAATACTCTTGAATTGACAACACTCAGTAAGTTTGCATGGATGTCCATGTGCAGTGAAATATTATGAGTTTTATGTCATTCTATCTGCTATGAGAAAACTTCCATTTTGATGAGGTGTGATTGAAATGGAATCTTCCATTTACAATTTTACATACCTAATGATTGAAAAAAAATTCTACAGACTTCCTTCTGGCCCTATAAATCACAAAACTTTCTTTTTCATATTCTTTTTGTGCTGGGTTCCATAGGATAAATCCATAACACATTATGACTTCTGGCACTGCACCTTGTTTCATAGGGTGAATTGACACAGTGTCAATATGAATTTTCCTGGAAGCCATTCCTACATGGGACTAGCTAAACTATACATGCAATATACATATGGAATAACTAACTACATATGGAAGTGGCTGCAGGCTACATAATTATATCACACTAAGCCCAAACTAAATGTGTTCCCAACTCAACTTCCCCTCACTGAACCCAAGTATGTTCACAGTCTCTACAAAGCCATTCAACAAGATGGAGAAGATTAACAGAGGGCAAGTTGGAGTAGAGAGAGTCACCTGATTAGCATTAAAATATCTTGTGTTTGCAAATTTTACAAAAACATTGAATTATTTGAACACATTGCTAGAATCCCTCCCAAAGCCTGTGAAAGATTTATTTATATTCTTCTCCACCCCACCCCCACCCTTCATCCCGGTCTCGTCATCAATTCAGGATACCTTTCCTGGGGCTTTCTTCACTAGCCTCTATGAGCCTCCTTACCTCAGATTTTGGCCTACTTAAATCTATTCTCTATCCTGCAACAAGAGTAATCATTCTAAAACATAAATGTGACCTGATTGTCATGCTAGCTTAAACTTTTCTTTTTAGATGTTTATTTCTTTATTTTGAGGGGGAGAGGGGCAGAGAGAGAGAAGGAGAGCGAGCGAATGAATCCAAAGCAGGCTCCATGCTGCTTTGCATGCTCTCATGACTGTGAGCTCAAGACCTGAGCCTAAATCAAGAAATCAGGGCCGTCAAAATGACTCAGCCACCCAGGTGCCCCTAGCTTAAAATTTTCAGTGGTTCTTTGCCATTTGTCCAATTCCTTAACATGGCTTACAAGCCTTTTCAAAGCTTGGACCATAACTACCTTTCATCCTAGTACTTCTTACTGCCCTTCAAGCACTCTTTAATCCAATCACATTAAATTATTTTAATTCCCTGGTATTCTTTCACTCTGGGTCTTCTTCACTCCTAGGTCTGGGTTGGGTACCCTATCAGCCAACTAAGGTAGACTAAGCTGCAATAACAGTTTGACCATTAAATTTCATAATCCTAGCAATACAGACATTTATTCCTCCCACATGAAGAAGTCGAAATCAGAAGGGCTGTTCTTCATGCAGTGACCCAAGAGCCTGGAGAACACAGACCTGCTATTAAAGCCTCCATGCACTTTCTGCTTGACTAGAATGTATCAAATTACTGTAGTAATTGGTGAACACCACTAACTTAGTCACATTATTCATCTAAGCTACCCCCATCATAGCTCCTACCAGACCCATCACCATCTTTAACACAATGTTCCCAGGTCTTTTCACTTCTCTCTCTACCTTTTATTAGTATATGATACATTTTGTGAGAGAACAAACATGTTAGTATGGTTTAATATTTTTTTTCTCTCCTAGTCTCAGCAAATTCTAGGCATTCAATTTGTGTTTACTTAATGAATAAATAAATGCACAAAATATTGATGCTATCATGTATTTACAAGATGTCTAGCCCCTACTTTCCATAATCACCTGAATAAAGTATGTTATAAAACTTACTTACGTCTATTCCTTTACTTGGCTTTTATGATACTCCAGTGAGAGCATTATGATTTTTTATGTTATTTACTCCATTTTAGAGATCACAAAGTTGAGGTTTAGGGATCACAAAGGATTCATTATTGGTCATATGGCAGACTTCCTTTGTTCTAATTTCAAGTCCCATTCTATATCTAGGGAAAAAAAAACGTTCACTATTTTGTGCAGGCCTGCATTGCTCAAATCCTGAACATTCCAAAGAAAAGCCAGTCTTTAGGACTGCCCTGGACCAGTTCCTGAGAGAAGGCCAGAGCCCTTGGAATAGCTTACCTAAGTGTGTTTGTATGCCCAAGGCCTTGGGGTATGCTGTTTTTATAGTGAATGTCTGTTCTGTTCCAGCAGGGGATGGGAGCAGGGGAAGGACAGGAGTCTGAGTTGTGGTCAGTCACTGGGCTGCACACCTACATGACAGACCCCCAACAAAAACCCTGGACATCAAGGCTTAAGTGAGCTTCCATAGTTCACGACACTTTGTATGTGTTGCCATGCATCATTGCTGGGAGAATAAGCGTGTCCCCTTGAGACCCCACTTGGAGGGAATGCCTGAAAACTTGAACCTGATGACTCCTGGGCCTCTCCCCATGCACCTTTTTCCTTTGCTGATTTTAATCTGTATCCTCTCACTGGGTAAATAATAAACTCCAACATGCATATAACAGCCTTTCTGACTCCTTCTAGTGGCTAGGATCCCAGTTGGAAAATAAGTGCTTTTTATAATTAACTCTTGTATAATAAAACGTGCCAATGCTAATTTTCAGAGATACATAGTTTTACACTTGGAGCTTACTTACTAAATAGCATTAAATAAGAGAATTTTCAATCATTGTTGTGTTAGTTGGCAAGCATAAAGTAAACTTCCAGTTCTAACCAATTAGCTTAAGGCAAAATGCAGTAAATTAGTTTATACTGCTAAAAGTAAGACTAATTATTGCCTCATCTTTTTAGAAAATCATAGGAAATATGACTATTACATTTATTTAGAGAAGCGGTTTTGACATGTGGCATGATATAAATACCACTGATTTGAGAGTCTATAAATCTTGTTTTAGCCATGGATTAGACCTTGGTTAGATCTGACCTTCAGTGTACTCATCTGTAACCTGTAATTATACTCTTCTTGTAATACCTCATTGAATCACAGTGAAGAGAAAAAGAGAGAAACCATACTTAAAAAAATGTTTGAAAACATGAAAGCATTATAATGTAAAACATTATTGTATATTCTCGACTTAGTGGCAACAAAGCAGCATTTTCAATGTAGCTCAATTGTGCTCTTAAGTGGACTCTTGTATAGTAGTTACTTGAATCCTTAACCATGAAATTCATACTTCAAAGCTTAAAATTTTTACTCCTAAAAGTAACATACTTTTGTTGTTAAACTATAGGTGCAATGAGAAGGCTGGGTAAGGAAAACATGTTTTATATACTAATTTATAGCCCTAAAAGAGACAAAGATGGACCATAAGGAGAAAATGTTCCAATAAGCCCACAGTCAACACCTGCTAATATAAATATTACCTTATAAATATGAGATAAAAACACTTGAAAGTTATAATAATACTCAGATAACCCCATATATGATATAATAATGACATAATATCTAATCAAGATAGACTAGGTTATGTTGTGGTCATATGACCTAGAAATCTCATGGATTAACAGAAGTAAGGTTTATTTCTGGCCTATCCTGTCTCATCAGAGATAGCAGAGCCTTTGGCTCTATATTATCACCCAGTTTGGGTTAATGGAGGCTCTATCACCTAGTGATGTGAATATCTCAACATGAGGCTTCTAAGGTTGTCATAGCGCAGGAAGAGGGAGCATGGCAGGCTTAAACTGGCATAAGGAACTTATGGCCCAGATACTCCATATAGCTCATTTTCTAAAATAACTACTGCAAAAGACTATGGTGTTGTTCAGAAAGCCAAATGTAGTCAGCACTGTTCATCTTACCCACAGGCATGTCACATGGCAATGACTTATTGCTAGTATGATATTACTTGCATGAAAAGATACACAAAGCAGATACACCCTGAGTCTCCTCTAGAACCTAGGAAAACAAACTCATATGTTCCTTGGTAGATGGTACATTGTACAATTCGATGTAACAGACACGTGTTGGCCTATACAATACATGATGTGTTGGGTATCTCCCCAGTGTCCATTTGTTCCAACTACCTTCTTCCTTGATGAAAGTACACACTAATTTCCCAAGCAGTACATGTAACAGAGGAAGGTAATTTCACTCTATCTAAAGGATGGATCTTACATGGTTTGATGAATGGCCTTCCCTTGTCCAGAAGCTCTCATCCAGATGTAGAGATGTCAATTAAGTGGTCTGATTAAGGAGAATCTCAGTAGTCTTGCTTGAAATAGTTGGTCAACAGTTTCCTTACGTGGTAGGCAGATGTAAAGCATGGAACATACCATGATAAAGTCTGAGGATCATGCTAATGCAAAATCACAACTAGTAGAATAAAAAAGAAATGGAGTCTGAAGCCCTGGATTTACTCAATGATGAAGTCCTGCCCTTCCTCTAAACTTGCAGTCAGAGGAGTTAGCGTAAATCTTCAAAGGCCATTGAGTCAGGCATTCTCTGTGCAGCCAAAGATATTATAACAGATTTAACACCTAAATTCTGAAAATATCTGCAGGTCTACAATATTTACAATAAGTCCAAATACATGCAGTGAGCTGACCAATAAACTAAGTTTACATGACAGCGCATGTGTTTGGGATCCTAATTGAGTTAAAAATTGATAACTCTACAGGAACACTGTAATGAGTCTCATTGTATTTGTCACAGTTGTCCAGAAATAAACAGAACCAATAGGAGAGAGAGAGGGAGAGAGGAGAAGATTTATTTATAGGAATTGGCCTATCCAATTGTGGAGGCCAAGAAGTCCCATGATTTACATCTAAAGGCTGGAAAAGCAGAAAAAACACTTGTGTAATTCAGTTTCAGTCTGAAGGCCTGAGAACCAAGGGAGCCAACGGTGTAAGTCTGAGTACTAAGGCCCCAATATCGGAAAGGGGACAATGGTATAAGTCTAGGTCTGAGTCTGAAAACTGGAGAATCCAAAGTGCTGCTGTTCAAGGCCCAGAGAAGCTGGATGTCTGACCTCAAGCAAAAGGAGTAAATCTGAGCTTCCTCTGTCTTTTTGTTCTATTCAGGCCCTCAAACAATTGGATGACACCCACTGGCATGGGCGAGGGTAGATCTTCTTTACTTCATCTACTGATCCAAACGCTAATCTCTTCTCAAAACCCCCTCAGGGACACACCAGGAAATGGGGTTTTACCAGATCTCTGGGCATCCCATAGCTCAGTCAAGTTGACACATATAATTAACCCTCACACTCATTGAATAAAATAATCTCTCAGACTAGCTCAGCCCTGATCCTTTTCTCTCCTCTCTTTACCTTTTGTGACAGACTTTAGAAAATTTCCTTATCTTTTCTCTCATTTTACTCAAAAATCCTCCCTTTCTCACTGTCCCAGAAGTCTCTGACTTATGCAGCAATATTTAAGAGGTACACATATTACTTTTACAAGTGGTACCTGCCAACTGCCCATACTTTATGCAAGGAGTTAATTTAACATTAACTGATATTTATCATTAATTAGCAAGCAAAAGTTTTGGTAGGAAGGAATTAAAATTAGCTGAACACGATCTTTAAAATGTGGCTACTATACCATGGTATAAATTGTTGGGGAAGTAAAATTAAAAACAAAATCTTCTTCCAACCCAGAAATCCTCTCCACAAAGGTAGTTGAGAAACACTTAAAAAAAACTTTTTTTAATGTTTATTTATTTCTGAGAGAGACAGAGTACGAACGGGCAGGTGCAGAGACAGAGGGAGACACAGAGCCTGAAGCAGGCTCCAGGCTCTGAGCTCCAAATTGTCAGCACAGAGCCTGAGGCAGGGCTCCAACCCAAGGACGGGAAGATCATGACCTGAGTCAAAGTCGTACGCCCAACCAACTGAGCCATCCAGGCTCCCCTAGAAAAAAATTTTTTTTAACCAATTAAGCATTAAACCAAGATGTCATACGCATCACAGGCAATACTCTAAGTGACTGCAAAAACAGAAAGGACTCACACCACTTTAGATAGCCAAGAAGGTACAACCCGTAATGTACATGCTTGCAAGATAAATGATAACTACTCCTCAAGTAAGAAGATGTGACAACACCATTTGTCACACATAGTTCATCCTAACTTTACCTGGCAATTGGTTGACGACCCTATGTTAGCTAATTGGCTTTATCATGATGAAAAACAAACTTCTCATATCTTTATAACAGAAAGTAATTTTGCAACTTGGAGCAAGGTGCCCACCAAATTAGGCCGCCATTATCTCCCCCTCCCTCGCCCCAGAAACTGGGAAACAAGGGTCCTATCTCCCTTACGTTCAAAGAGATGGTTATCAGGTCCTTGAGAAGCACATTCTCTGTCCTATCACTGACCAACTGCCAATCTAGTCCTCAAAAGGATTTATATACATTTCAAAGGGAGGAGAAAGTACTTCCAATTACAACTTTTCTGAAAAAACAAAGGGAGGAAAATCTTTTATTTTCAACAGAGAGGTCAAGTCTCTCTTATTTTTAATTTATATTTATCCTTGCATTATGCATGTATTTTTATTTTATTTTAGTGTCCCAGACAATAACGTGGATGCAATGCAAATTGAACACATATTTCTAAGGACACCTACTGTGGGCAGGCATGTGCTAGACAAGTCCAAAATCTTCATCCTTATTCTTTTTTTTTTTTTTTAATTTTTTTTTCAACGTTTATTTATTTTGGGGACACAGAGAGACAGAGCATGAACGGAGGAGGGGCAGAGTGAGAGGGAGACACAGAATCGGAAACAGGCTCCAGGCTCTGAGCCATCAGCCCAGAGCCTGACGCGGGGCTCGAACTCACGGACCGTGAGATCGTGACCTGGCTGAAGTCGGACGCTTAACCGACTGCGCCACCCAGGCGCCCCTCATCCTTATTCTAAAATCTAAAAGGCTCTGAAAATTATAAAGTTTTTATAAGTTTGGTGCAGAGATTCTTTTTTTGTTTGTTTTTTTTAGCAAAACTTGACCTAAAATGACATGAGACTAAGCACAGTCTTTTATTTATTCCACTTGATGTGAATAATTTTAACATATTTTACTGAGAATTACTAATGTGCTTGAATACCAGATAATATCCCAGACTCCGCTCAGTTAGCTTTAGTGACTGTTTTACTTTAATTTTTGAAGGAAAAAAGCATTAAAACATGGCACAATGAAAAGAAGGGGGATTAGATTCAATATGCATAAATTGCATTTCTAAAAAACTTAATTCCACGTTATAGCCAGTTAATGGAGATGTAAGATGTTAAATAACAGAATTTCAACTGAGTAAATTTTAAATATCTAACTGGCTTTATTAATTGATTCATGAATCAGGCAGGCAGCGTCCCACTTAGTAAGCAGAGGGGAGCTCCAAAGTACTACAGAAAAGGAAAGGTTTCTACAGGTAGAGAGGGAGTGAAAAAAAGGAAATCATTAGCAAAGAATCAATTGTTTTAGGCAAGGTCACCCTTCTGAGGAAAAAAGAAGGGGACTATCGGTAAATTTCCTAGTGCTGACCAGGAAATTCCCATGTCCTCCGGTTAAAGGTTCTATTTCTAGGGGGTTGAAACTGCAGTTAGGTTAGGTATTAAGTCTTAGTTTACTGATTTTGGGGCCTTTAACCTAAATGATGCCTTTGGGGTCTGTGGTTTTCTTCTTAACAAAGTAGAAAGAAAAAGAACGAAGTAGACAAACTGAAGGAAAAGGAAAAGGCAAACAGGAAATTTGCATATGTGGGCAAGGATCATATTTGTTTTATTTTTTTGTTAACTATCCAGAATTTAGCACAGAGCATAAAACTAACTGAAAACTCAGTAAGTATTTGTGTAATGAAAGATACAGGCGGAAGAAGAGCTGGACAAGCACAGGAAATAGAAAAAGACATTCATAGAAAAACCACAAAGGGAAAAGGAGTGACCAGTACATTCCTGAAACTGGAGGGGGGTGCCACACTCTAGGCCACAGAAGGGCTATAAAGAGACAGGAAGGAAGGAGACAGGAGTGTCTAAACTATTAGCCTAGTGACAGCTCTATAGAGCAGGCAGAGACTTCAAGGTCTATTATCTTTGATCTTTGAAATGCTAATTCACTGATTAAAGACTTTCTGACACTTGTTATTTATACTTAAATTTTCAAGCCACAGCAGCTCGCCAGGCAGGAAATTATTCTTTTAGTTGCACTGACAGTGACTGAAGAGCTGAGCTGATGGGGTGAAGTCCTGCCGAGGTCTGAGGGTATCCACCTTTTCTTTAGAATGAGTAAAAGATACCCCAGCCTCTGAGATGTTTGCATTTGAAAAGAGATGTTACACAGCTTGGCAAGAGCATTGTTGTTTGCCTCTGGATTCTTTGTGTGTGGCAATGTTATCCACAGGCATTCACTCTCTAAGGAGACCTCCAAATATTAATTATTCAGAAGATCCTTAAACCTTCAAATTGTCCCATGGATGATGTCCCCGCTTTTGATTTTGTCCACTGTAAAATTGTGTTGTTCTTGTTAGACCCAGGAGATTTAATCCAGACAATAGGGAAGAGCAAGAACCCAGGTCCAGGGTGATAGTAGACGCAAAAGAAATGGTGTGTGTGAGCAAATGAGGTTATCATCAGTTAGGTGATGTTAGCCCTAAGATGCACAAGGATATACGAAAATTTGAACATGAGGTGAGAAGCAACTTAATGTTAGCTTTTCCCTCATCTTAGCCAGTAATTCTTCATTTTGGTGACCTACAAGAATTGCCCGAGGAAGCTTTTAAACATACTGGTTTCTTGGCTTCAGTTCCACGTATTTTGATCCAATTCCTTCAGACTGGGTCTTGGACATCCATACTAAACACACACACACACACACACACACACACACACACACACACACACATCCCTCCAGGTGATCTTAATGAAAATCCAGAATTGAGTACCTCTGCCCTAGGTGATCTGCTAGCCTCCTGCTATAAGGACTACTATCCATGGGACCACAGTTACACTTGTAACTACACGTGTTGTTTCACTCCAAACTTAAACTCTTGATTTTTATACACCTCTCCCCAAAATTCAACTTCATTCTTCTTGTGTCTGCCCTCTCCTCCCAGGTATCTTTATCACTTCAAACAAGCATCATCACCCCTGACTGGTGGGAAAAACTGCCTGACATCTTGCTGTACCTCACACCCCCCACATTCAGTCATCAAGTCCTGCTGACTTTACTTTTGGAAAATCTACCTATTTCCCCGTGCGTCTCCTATGTTCAGAGGGCTCCAGTCCCCACTCACATGCACCTGGGTTACTAGGATCGTCTTTGAACCAGCTTCTCTTCTACTCTTGTTTTCCTACAATTCATCCTCCACATACATTTGGTTATGACTCACTCTTGCTGAAGATCATTCAAGATCTTTCTCAGACTGATGGTTACCAGGGTCGAGATTGAGGAAGTAGGGAGGTATTGGTCTAAGGGTACAAATTTGCATTTATAACATTAGCAAGTTCTGGGGCTCTTTGTGCAGCATTGTGATTATAGCTAACATTACTGTATTATATATTTAAAGTTGCTAAGAGAGTAGAATTTAAATGTCCTCGCCACAAAAACAAAATGGCAATTATGTGATAGGACGGAGGTGTTGACTAATGCTACAGTGGTAATCCTCTTGCGATATATAAATGCGTCATGTCAATAGGTTATACACTGTAAACCTACACAACATTATATGTCAATTATATCTCAATAAACCCAGAATAAAAAAAAAGATATTTCTTTTGCTCTAAGAATAAAATTCAACTTGTTTAATTTGACCTACTTGGCCCAGTCCACTTTTACAGGCTAATTTCCCAACCCCCACCCCTAACTCACCCTGTTTCTATGTCTTCACCGACTTTTTTTTCTTTTTTTTATTTCTAGGCCGCATCAAATCTGGTCTCCTGTGCGGCCTTCATACGGGATCATTGTTCATTTTGCCTGAAGCACCCGTCCTCACATCTTTTCTCCCCAGTCCCACATACCTATTCCCCATACCACTTCCCTGTCATGCTGGCCTGACCAAATTCTGGGCACCTTGGGTTTCTCAAGTTAAATGTTACCCTCATTCTAAATCAGGTCCACTTAATAAACGCACTAACACCTTGTATTCTTCCTTCAAAGCATTTCCAATAATCGCAATTAAGCATTTATTTTTGTGTTTTTATATTTTCCTTTCCCAGGAAAACTTGTGTTCCACGAAGTCATAGACTAGTTCTGTCTCATTGGTGCTAAGTGCCCACGAAGGATCACCGTACGGGTCTCCTAGTCCTCAAACACTAAATATTTGTTAAATGATTAAAATTGGAGCTCCCTCTTTTCGTGGTATCAATATCCATGGGATTCTCTTGACTGGAAGATTGAGAAGTATTCATTATTCCTAGGTTGGCTCTCACAGAGAGGAGCTGAAGATGAGGAAATCAAGATTGTAAGAGACTTTACGATCCTAACTGGGTAGGTATAACACTGAAGCTTCCTCGTAATCTGTGCTCTTTAAAGCCAGTCTATGGTTTGAAAGATTATCTTCCTGGATAAAACCATGTGCCTGTTTGCCCAAAGGGTCTGGTGGATTACTGTTGAGTATTATTTTAAAGCAGAGATCTGTCAGGCAAGATGTGATGTAGCTCATAAAACATGAGCTGTGGGGGAGGTGTGACAGCTAGGAATACCACTCGAATCACCCAGGGACACCAGGGGAACAAGAAATTTCCAACCATTAACATACTTTAGTGATTCCATCCCCTGCTCCAGCGACATTATTAATGTATCTCTTCTTGAGGAGCTATACAGTCTAGAATCATCCTTAACCTTTTACCACATGGACATTTCTAAAGTTCCTCCACTATTATATCAGCTATGTAACTAGAGTTTCTATTCAATAAGATTGGTTGAATCATTTCTATTTCAGAAGCTACTCACAGAAATATAAAATGCTTATGCAAATTTTGTTCTGGCCCAACGGCATTAAAACAATCGAAGAGTAATCTATTCTTTTTTGTCAGTCATCTAATAATTTAATCACCAATGGAAAAACAATCTACTTTTTTACAGAAAATAATAAGTGTAAAAAATAAGTGAGATTGTAGTATCTAGAACTCTGTAAGATATAATTACTTATACATCTGGCAAATAGTAAGTGTAAAGAAAGAAAGACTCTAGTACCTAGAACTATGTAAGAAGATAGCACAGGCATAATTACCTATACATCTGGCTTCAGCTAGTTGACAATGACAGAGTTAACCAGGTTCTGGGACTAAGAAATTGCTGGAACTCCTGAAAGTATTACCCAGCAGAAGAATGCATCATGCGTAACCTTCATCCTTCCAGATATCTGATATCATGAGCTCAGTCATCTGCATGAGGAGCTACAAATTTCAATATATTAAGCACCTCCTGACAGCAAATAATGGGAAGCAATCTCAGGGCAGTCAACTAATAGAGTCATCCACGGCTTGGAGACCTGTTTTCTGGTCTCAGGGCAGCCCTGGAGAATGAATGAGACAAGTCATAAAACACCTGTAGAGACCAAGTACAACAGCAGTCCAGGCCCCCATGAGCAATCTGGGTCTCTTTGTTCAACTTTCTGGGTCATCCCTACAGATAAACAGGTAAAAGTACAAAGGTGTACAGGTATAAAGAAAAGACAAAAAATTACATAGTTTTAAGTTTATTGAGCATAGGCAAAAGATTTATTTCCCTTTTTCACCATCCTTTTATTATCAGTGTATATGTATACATATAATATAATAATGACCCATTATTGTAACATAAATCTCTTTATCCATTATTAAAAGAATTTTGTTGCTATTAACAGGTGATATGTAGTCAGTGCTTACTGGGGGCCTGACAATGCGCTAAGCATATTATATATATTATTTCACCTAATTGTGACTACAATTAGAGGCTAACTTGAATAACTTTATATATGAGATATATACTCTTTATATATGAGATATTGTGCTGTGAAATAACTTTCATCTCATTCAGCTGTGACCCTATGAGGAGTTAATAAACTTTTTAATAGGGACTATAATAACATTAATAAAGGGAGGCTTGGAGGAACATGTGTGGGAAGGCAAAACTAAGTCAAAGAAAGTAAAATCAGATTTCCATGACTTGTTTTCTGTAAAAATTTGGATGAGTAACTTCGCTTTGCTAAGCTGGTTCATCAACTGTACAGTCAGATTAATACTAGCTTTATCCTACAGTGCTGCTTTGAAGATTAAAAGATAATATAATTATTTGGCCTTAGGAAATGAAGTATAATTACTGAAATGAACATTTTATTTGCCTTAGTCACATTTATGGAAACCGTGTTTGGTTATCATATGTTTTAATTTAGCAAATGTTTAAATTAGCTCTGGGTGATAAAATTCCCAATGTTGAAGACTTTTAGAAAATGGTATTATACTGCATATTTAATGGTATTTGTTATATTCATCTGTTTCTAAAAGCAATTTCTGATCGATGTTAGGATGCTTAAAAATGTGGCTTTTGATCATAATTACATGTAATACTTTAGAAGAAATTTTATGTCAGCTTGATTTGGGACAGCCAGCAGACCTACTGGTGCTGCATCTCAGAGTTCCGCACACATCACCTCGTGTGTTAGTTGGTGTCTTGGCCGGCTTCGGCTGCTTGCTCTAACAAACCACCATAGACCGGGTGGCTGACATGACACACATTTATTTTTCACAGTTCTGAGGCTGGGAAGTTCAAGATCAGGATGCCATGGTAGCATGCTTGGATTCTGGTGAGAGCTCTCTTCTTGGCTTGCAGATGGCCACCTTTTCACTGTGTCTTCACAGGGCAGAGAGATACACAGTGCAAGCTCTCCGATGTCTCTTTTTATAAGAACACTAATACAATTATGGAGAACCTACCAGCATGATCTCATCTAAACCTCATTTAACCCCTAAAAACCCTACTTTTAAGTACCATCACATGGGGAGTTAGGATTTCACCGTATGAATTTTGAAGGATGAAAACACTCAGTCCATAACATTTCTAGGGCTGTCATGCAAAGTACGACAAACTGGGTGGTATAAACAGTAGAAACTTATTGTCTTCCAGGTGTGGAGGCTGAGAGTCTAAAATCAATGTCAGTAGGGCTCGTTCCTGCTCAGAGCTATGCAGGAGAACCTCTTCCATGCCACTTTCTTGGCCGCTGCTAGTTTGCTGGCAAGCTCTGGCATTCCTTGGCTTCTGCTGCATCAATCTGATCTCTGCCCTCATCTTCACACAATGTTCTCCCTGAGTGTCTCTGTGTCCAATTCTCCCCAGGCCATAAGGACACCAGTCATTGGGTTAGGAGCCGACCCTGCTCCAGAATAACCTCATCTTAACTAAATACATCTGCGGTGGTCCTACTTCTGGATAGATTCACATTGTAAGGTATTAGGGGCTAGGACACCAACATACGAATGGGGGCCACAATTCAATCCATAACACCTAGTTACCTCTAAAAGTATAAAACTTAGACAAGGATAGGAAACCTTATTTAGTTCCCACGTATTCATAGGCCATATTAGTTTTTCACATTAAGATAAAATATTATTTAATATATTATGTGGTCTCTGTTTTCTCATTTGATATCTTCTCTTCTTTGAGAAGTATAGGCAATTGAAATAAAATTCTGAGCTTTGTGAATGAAAGGAAACGCTCATTTACAAAAAGAAATTGAATCCTAAGTGTCACCTGAGAACACTTTGCCAAATCAAATTAGTAATTTGCTGAGTTTCCTTGTATGGTACTTCCAGTGTTTAAACGTGATTTCTAAATTAGCTATTAAAAAGCATTTAATTTTGCATAAAGCAGCTTTCACTACAGAGCCTTAATTAAAAGTCACTATTCAATTATTTATGTACCACTCTGGGTTTTCAAATGATTCAGAAGGAACTAGCAAGTCACATTTTACAGATTTGGGCCCAGTGGCACACAATAACCCACAGTAAATTTAAAATACTATTATGACTTTCCTTCTATGTGTTTGTATTTGTTAGCCTTTAGACAGCCACTACCCAATGCAGTCTCTAACAGAGCCAAAAAGATGCTGCAAGTATTCTGAATACTCAATAGTCTAGAGCAAGTTGGTGCTCAAAAGTGTTCACCAGCTTGCAGAACAATAATACTGATAATACAAACAAATTTTTTAAAGTAGGCTCCACGCCCAAGGTGGGGCTCTAACTCACGATCCCAAGACCAAGAGTTGTGTGCTCTACCAACTGAGTCAGGTGCCCCGATAAAAACAAACAAATTGTTAAGAGTTAAGTAAGAATAACACCAACAGAAAGAAGACTCTGCTATCTAATGCAACAGGGCATCTGCAGCTCTTTGGTGACCAGGCAGGCTCTGGGGCTGTGGGAGGTCCCAGTCTGCTGACCTCTAGCCCCAGTCAGTTACCTCAGGGGCTCTTGAAGTGAGAGGAGTTTAAGGGCATGTCATGGTCTCCAAAACAATAAGCAAAATGAATGACAGCGGTACTCACCGCTCCTCTGATACCTTGGTGATGCACAAGAGGTGTTCTGTCATCTGGCTACGGGTGACACTGCCCATCATCGACACAGCCCAGGGAGGAGCCGTAGGTATTATATTCCACATGGAAGAAGGCAAGTAGTCCCAGGTGTGGCTGCTTGGGGGCTCAAAGCCCAGAGGCTCTGTGCGAGCTCTCACCAGGTACAGCTTCAAAATTCTAAAAGTTGAGGGGCACCTGGGTGGCTGAATCAGTTGGATATCCGACTCTTGATTTTGGCTCAGGTCATGATCCTGGGATCGTGGAATCGAGTTCCATGTCAGGCTCCCCACTGAGCCTGCTAAGGATTCTCTCTCTCTCTTTCTCATTCCCTCTCTCTCTCTCTCTCTTTTAACGTTTATTTATTTATTCTAAGAGAGAGAGACAGAGAGAGAGAGTGCACGTATGTGTGCACAAGCAGGGAACGGGCAGAGAGAGGGGAAGAGAGGACTCTAAACAGGCTCTTCATTCTTAGCGAGGGGCTCAGTCTTCAAAACTGTGAGATCATGACCTGAGCAGAAATCAAGGCTCAGACACTTAACCAACTCAGCCACCCAGGTGTCCCGAGGATTCTCTCTCTCCCTCTGCTCTTCTCCCCTGCTCACACTCTCCCACTCTAACTAATAATAATAATAATAAAATAAAAGTTTAGGTGTATATTTTAGAATAGGTGTAAAAATATTTTTTTTTCACTTTGAAATACGAAAAGTTTCAAATGTATAAGGAAGAGAGCTGCTGGGATGCTTGGATATCCACATTTAAGATTCAATTGCATGCTATTGAAGGACTTGTTGGGTCAGAAGACTCATAAAAATACAGTGTCACTGATTTTAAAAAGTTACATTTTAAAAAAAATATTTATATATTTATTTTGAGAGAGAGAGAGAGCAAGCAGGGGAGAGGCAGAGAGAACAAAGAATGGAGAGAATCCCAAGCAGGCTCCTCCCTGACAGGACAGAGCCCGATGAGGGGCTCAATTTCATGAACCGTGAGATCATAACCTGATCCAAAGTCAGACACTTAACCAACTGAGCCACTCAAGTGCCCCTAAAAACAACTGTTTTTAAAATCAACAAAGTATTTTTTTACAAAATCAAGTTTTACAAATAAGAAGGCTATGGGACACTCTCCTCATTTAAATGCCTAAACTTTTATTTTCCTATTGGCTGAGTTGCTTCTAACAGGATCAATTAAGTCACAGAAATTATTAGGGCTGGTGAGTCAATTCAACCTCCTAAGACAAACATTGTTTACAACTTTAAGTGAACAAACAATTCTCCAGAATGAGTATTTTCACAAACACTGCTTCCTGTTAAAAAGTAGTTCTAAGGTCAAAGTAGTTCTAAGGTCAAGAGTGCTTAGAGAATACTTAATAAAAACGTATTAAATATCAATACAAAAAAAAATAAAAAATTGAAATGTTAGGGGAAATTTCACTTCTTTTAGTAAACAGGCTAAGGTATTCACTTTAGGATGATAAGGAACAGAATACATGGCAAATAAAGGCCAAATATTCTTTGTTCTTCATAATTTTTCCTTATCTCTCTAAACATATAGTAATGGCTGACCTGGTACTTTGAATCCTTGGAGTTAATTGTTTCAGTACTGTTTTATTTTTCCTTTCAGGTTACATTTTAGGAATCTTTACCTACATTGGCTCTTTTCCTTTAGCTTAATCAAGGTGGAGTTAAAGTATCCTGGGCTAATCGTTTCTTTTTCCTCTTATGATAGTTCATTGTGAATGAGCATTAGGACCAAGTTTCTTTATATCCTGTTGGCATTTTGACAATTGTTGCAGATTATATAATGTGACCCACTCCCTACCAAAGAGACCCATGTCCTAATCTCCAGAACCTGTGAGTATGTTTCTTTATAGGGCAAGAGGACTTTGCAGATAAGGTTAAATTAAGGATTTTTGAGATGGGGAGATTGTCGTGTATTATCCAAGTGTGATGGAATTACCATAGAATCACAAGAGTCCTGTAAGAGGGAGATGCACATAGCCAGAGGCTATGCTGCTGGCTGTGAAGCTGGAGGAAGGGGCCACTAGCGGAGGAAGACAGCTGCTAGAAGCTGACAAAGACCAGGACTCTTCTCTGGAGCCTACACAAGGAACACAGTTCTGATGACCCCTTTTAGACTTCTGACCTCCAGAACAGGAAGATAATAAATTTGTGTGTTTGTAGGCCATTGCATTTGTGGTGATTTGCTACAGGGCTGGGAGGAAATTAGGACAATGGTCTGCAAGCAGCTTTTACTCATCCCTTTATGGGATCTGAATATGTTGCTTGTGGTGTTGCTTTTAGGTGTGTTTATGAGGTCAGTAATGCTCTAAGGAGCACCTCCAGTTAGTGGCCTAAAAAGTGGTTGAAACCCAAGGTGAATGGGGCTGCCTAAACTGCCTTATACTAAATAGCTGGGTTTCTCTTCCGTGTCCCTACCCAAGATACAGATTAGAAAGCTATTCACTATAATAAAAACACTAACAAATTAATTTTAAATAAGATAGACAACTTAGAGGATCATTCAAGGAAATGGCAATACCTGAACCCAATTAGTGACTCTAATCAGTAAGTTTCAACTGCTCTTCATCACTGCTTAATCTGATTTGAGTTTCCTGTAAATTTGAGTAGAATATATTCATCTTGAACCTTTATTGTTCTGAGATAAGTCTGGAACAATCAGACCACACTGATACGAAAAATGTTTCCCAACTGCAATACTTTTATTCTCTTTAATTAAATATCGATCTTTGAGGTTTCCTCTGATTATCTTCTTTCCTATTTGGTTCAGAGCCCAGATTGTCTACGGCTTACTTCTGCTTCCACGTAAAATTAAGAGTGTGAGCCTGTCTCCTTTTATTCTTCTCGGTTTTTATTCTTGCTTTTTCATCTCCTCCCTCATTTACCCTCTGAGATAATAACCTCAGAGATAGCGTGTATGTGAGTGTCTGAGTGTGTGTCTCTGTGTGTGTACGTGTGTGCCCACGCCCGCCAGTTTTGTTGGCTGAAATTCTGCTGAAAGATGGTCTCTAAGAGAAAAGATTTTTAACAAGGCATGGCATGAAGTTATATTTAGTTTACTCTGGGTTTTACTACTCTAGAGGCTAGTACTACCTCTAAACATCCCAATCAAGTTTCAAAAATTAGATCTTTAACACTAGGTCTTTTAATTTAATTTTTTTCCCAGTATTTATAAGGATAAGAAAAACAAAACCAAACAAAACCTAATTAATCCCAAACAGGCACTAGTATGAAGAGTGGTGGTAGACCGGTGAGCACAGCTGCCTTCCAAAATGAACACTCATGGGCCCTACTCCTTAGGTCAGTATTGTTTTGAACAATTCAAGTTTATTACCTGAGTTTTTAAAGTCAGAAATATACAGCGAGTTGCCTAAACTACTCCATATTTCTTAGAAAATGAGCTAGGACTTTTTCGGAAACAGTACCTTAAAGGGTTCTAGAGCCAACTCCTGAGATGGACAAAAAGAAGTAAGTGAGTCACTACAGCAAGCG
Source organism: Herpailurus yagouaroundi (assembly GCF_014898765.1). Taxonomy (NCBI): domain Eukaryota; kingdom Metazoa; phylum Chordata; class Mammalia; order Carnivora; family Felidae; genus Herpailurus; species Herpailurus yagouaroundi. Next base: position 53,527,057 of record NW_024412391.1, read on the forward strand.
CTTCATCAGCCCTAACTTTGCCCCTTCAAATCTCTATACCCTGAGATCCCTTTCCAATTCCTTTTTCCCTTTTTTTTTTAATTGTTTATTTATTTTTGAGAGAGTGCATTTGGGGGAGGGTAGGGAGGGGGAGAGAGGACCCCAAACGGGTCTGGGCTGACAGGCTGACAGCAGCGATCCTGAGGTGGGCCTTGAACTCACGAGATCATGCCCTGAGCCGAAGTCAGATGCTCAACCGACCGAGCCATCCAGGCGCCCCTGCTCTTCATTCTTCCATTGTGATCATATGTCAGAAGGAAGAAAGAACAGCACCCGGGACAAAATGTGAAGCTAGCATGGGAGTTGACAATGGCACATGTGGGAGTCAGGCTGTCCTGACTAGTAGCTAACTTGATACCACTATTTGATAAGCCCTTGCCAGCTGGCTGCTAATTTTTTTTTTTTTTAAATCCTCATATTCGTGTATGAGTTCTAGGCACTTTTCCTGAATGCACACATCTCTAACATATTTTGCAAGCCCATCTTCAAAGACATCTACTGTATTCATTTAATTATTTACAAATCTTTCGCTATTAGAATTTTTATTTTTTTAATTTTCCGCATGATTTGAAGAACCAACATAGTTTCCCCACATGTGCAAATCATAAAAAGCTCTGGGGAATTAATTTGTTTACTTGAAACTTTGTTGGTCATCGTATATGGAAAATATTTTCTTTATAAATACAAAGGGAAAAGACAAGCAAATCTTTGGACTCCATCTAAAACCACGTTAGGAATTAACATTTGACTTGAATATTTTTAACCACAGGATAGTGGAGGAACTGATCAGTGTTTTTTTATTAATTTTGTTAGCATTTTTAAAAATTGTGATTGTGGTATTAACAAATCCTTAAATCTTTTTATTACAACATTCTTTTATGGTGTCCTGAGAGCACAGATGTAGCGTTCAAAGAGGTCAGAAAGCAGTTTTGGAGTCTCTCCAAGTCTCAGGGCCTATGTATGCATGGAATTATGCCATCACACACGTGTAGAAAGATATATGCTGTTAGAGGCCATCATGTCTAATCATCGGAGTTTGCAGGAGAAGTAACTCAAGAGAAGATAAGAATGAAGAACAGAGAGCACATGGCCTCTTTTTTTTAAATAAAAAAAAAATTGGGGAGGGAGAGACCATAGTCTCTTGAATCCCATATGATGCACTTGTCCCCAAAACCACATTACTCCAGCCTTTGAACATAAACAAACATGATCCTCCAAAGCTATTATAAAAATAAACGAATGATAGACATCTATCTATCTATCTATCTATCTCCTACTGGTTTTATTCTTCTGGTAGAACTCTGACCAATACAGATTTTGGTATTCTTATATCTGGATATCATATTACACTAAAAACACTGAATCATTGAATAAGTTCTGTAACATAATGAAACCCACAGTCTATTTTTAAAGTTGTCATCATTGTCTTTAAGTGCTTTGAATAGGCTGCCAGGAGAGGTGACATTAAAACTACGAGGATCGGGGCGCCTGGGTGGCACAGTCGGTTAAGGGTCCGACTTCAGCCAGGTCACGATCTCGCGGTCCGGGAGTTCGAGCCCCGCGTCAGGCTCTGGGCTGATGGCTCGGAGCCTGGAGCCTGTTTCCGATTCTGTGTCTTCCTCTCTCTCTGCCCCTCGCCCGTTCATGCTCTGTCTCTCTCTGTCCCCAAAATAAATAAACGTTGAAAAAAAAAAAACTACAAGGATACACAGCATTATTTACAATTTTGTGTTTTTCCTATCAACTAGAAAATAACAAGGTATAATAGCTTTTAAAGGTGCCCATCAGAATACAAAAAAATCCTGCCCCTACTCCCACGTGTGATATTGATGCTCATTCACCGAGTTATAATAATTTCGTTACATAAATCATGACCTAAAGGAATTCTCTCTTCTCCACATAAATTCCCAGTCCTTGATCTTTTTTAAAAATGTATTATTGTGATTATCAATATTATTATTTTGATAGTGGTGAACATAACTGTCTTCGTGGGTAAGTTTTAATAGAGATTTTTGTCTTATGGAACTTAAGATGATTCCTGCAGAACATCTGCTTTTCTTGCTTCTGCCAGGTAACTAATGGCTGATGGGGATGATATCTAAGGTACAAGGAGATTTCTAGAACCAGAGCTTTCTCCTTGGAACTGTGAGCAATCGATTTGAACATAAGTTAACCGACTCTCATACCTATCCCCGAGTAGGATCTAGGCGTGGTATAGAATGTGAATTTTGTTTGTGGGTCGTAGAGTCAGACGCTAGTATGAAGAATGCCGGTAGAGTGGTAAGCACAGCTCCCTTCCAAAATGAACAGTCATGGGCCCTACTCCTTAGTTCACTGTTGTTTTGAGCAATTCAAGTCTATTACCTGAGTTTTTAAAGTCACAACTCTATAGCGAGTTCCTGACATAGGCTCTTCTTTGTTATCTCTTCGGTCTCTCTTGACTTTTGGGGTAAGCTGCATCCCACTCTAGGCCATTAACAATAATATGATAAATTGCTTCTAGTGTTAGTTCTCCAGATGTGGAACCCCCAGGTTTTTTTTTATCCCCCCCCCCAGGTTTTTAAATGAGACAAATGTAACAGTTGAAAAAAGCTTACATGTAATAAATGTATACCTGAACAAGGAGAGGTGTGGGCATTGTATGTATATAGCTATAAGCTGGAATGTTGGGCTCGTCAATAAGATTCCTAAAAGAATTCATTGCTCAAGTTTCTGCTTCTGCTAATGACTAAGTAGTGTCTATGAGATCAAACTCTCTATAGGTAACAACTATGAACTCCAAACAAAGTAAGAGAAACAATTATGTGAAGGCACTGGAGAATGACAAGAAATCAGGCAGATGCTACTTGGGGGGCAAACAATGGGAGGAGTTGACACTTAGAAGAGAAGAGCACTGGGTGGGGTATGTCTCCTCCATACTTTTAAAAAAGTGTGTGCGTGTGTAAAAGCTTTGTACGTGGGGGCAGTTCTGGAATACTGATTCGAATCTTCTCCCTGCCAACCTCTCATCCAAAAAAGTGGAGGCCAAAATGCAGTGAAACAGGCTTTTTTAAGCACTGAAAGATAAAAATCATAATACCAGGGGCACCTGGGTGGCTTAGTTGGTAAAGCATCCAATTCTGGTTCAGGTCATAGTCTCATGGTTCGTGGGTTCAAATCCTGTGTTGGGCTCTGTGCTGACAGCTCAGAGCCTGGAGCCTGCTTCAGATTCTGTGTCTACCTCTCTCTCTGCAACCCCCTTTGCACTCTCTCTCTGTGTCTCCTCTCTCTCAAAAATAAACATTAAAAAATAATTACTATTTCAGAACATTATATCCAGTAAAAATATTATTTAATAATAAAAGCAAAATAAAGACATTTTCAAGTAAAAGTAAACTAAGATAATTTGTCAGCAGATCTATACCTTTAGAAATTCTAAAAATGGGGCTTTTTGGTTTTGATTTTATCATTAAGAAATATGATATAAGGTGAAAACTCGGACCGCAGAAAAGAAGCCCCGGAAATGGTACATAAATGGATAGGCATAAAACAAGTTTGTCTTAAATTAAAAAAAAACACATGGACCTGTTAAAACAAGAGGTTATTGTTTTCTGGAGGGTTTAATTTTTATAGATGCAGTATGTACAACAAGTTTTATAAGAAAGAATGGGGAGAGGGTAAAGAGATCTGTACTGTTACAATATACTTATATTTTATGTAAAGTGTTACAGCATTAACTCTAACTAGACTGAAACTTTTTCATTATAATTTTGAACAATAACATTTGTTCACTATAATCCCTAGGGCAACCACTAAAAGATAACATAAAGTAGTATAGTTAGAAGGCAACAGATTGAAACGGAATTGTAACAAACATTCAATTAATTATAAAAGTAGGCAGGAAACAAAAGACAAAGGAGTAAAAACCAGAGGGGAGAAGTAGGAAAAAATTGTAAAATTGTACATTTAAATTTAATGATATCAATAATGGACCAAACACTCCATTTAAAAAGGCAACGATTATCAGGTTGGATTTTTTTTTTTTTTTAAAGCAAGACTCAGTTACCTGCAGTGTACAAGAGTCTACCTTTAAATACAAAGGCACAGATAGCACGGATAAAAAAAAGATATGCTATACAAATGGAAGCCTAAAAAGGGTGGAGGGACTATACTATCAGATAAAGTGGACTTCACAAGACAAAGATTGTCATTGGAGGTAAAGAGAAATATTTCTTAAGGAAAAATTGGCCAATTCATGAGAAAGCCATAGCAATCATAAATGTGTATGCATCTAATAACAGAACTTCTAGGTACATGAAGCAATAATTGATCAAATTAAATAGACAGATAATTTACAATCGAGGTTGATTTTAATACCCCTGTTTCAGCAATTAATATAACTACCAGACAAAGAAATCATTGAAGACAGAATCTCTGAACAATTTCATCAACCACCATGATCTTACATATATTCATAGAATATTCCCTCCAACAACTGCAGATTGCACATTATTCTCAAATGCACATGATACATTCACCAAGATAGACCATGTGCTGGGCTGTAAAACAAGTCTCAATAAACATAAAAACTCCGAAATCATATAGAATATGTATCTTTTCTGACCATAATGAAATTACAGTAGAAACCAGTAATGTTAGAAAAACAAATATCTGGAAATTTTATTTATTTATTTATTTATTTATTTATTTATTTAAGAGGTTTTTTTTTTTAAGATTTTTTTTTTTTTTTTTTTTTTTTTTTTTTT